>NC_051325.1:55943649-56553721 GCF_015220235.1 Choloepus didactylus
CAGGCAAGAGCAAGGATCTCCTGGCCGAGATGACCTCAGGGGCAAAGGTCTGAGACGGGTGAGAGCGGGGTGTGTGTAAGGGACTGGAGAAAAGTCAGCACAGTTGGAACTTGCAAGAAAGGCAAAGAATGGTGGGGGAGGAGATTGGAAAATATATTGTGCCTCAACAACACATGAAAGTGGTCTTAATTTTTAAGTTTTCTTGTGGCATAGTAACTAAGCTTTGAAGGGTGAGGAAAAAAAGGAGTATGGCATTGGGTATATGCCTTCCAAAATGAAAGGCAGAAGTGGTGAAAAGCAGACATGGGATAAAATAATTTCTTGGTGGCAACATTGGCATAGAATTATTGGTTACCCTCCCGAGGGAATGCACTGGAAGGTGGAGGGACATGCAGGGGTCACCCAGGAGAATGAAAGGGATGGTGTATATTTGTATGTGTGAGTGTGGGTATGTGTGACTGTTTATACTGCCTGTGTGTGTATATGTGTGTGTTTACACACACAAATGGTATAGCCAGATAGTCAGTTGAATATTTGAGGAGTGATATGAGCATGACCTGGTTAATGATTAAAATCCAAACTAGTTTTGGAAAGAAAAATAAAATAAATTTTAAAATAATAGTAAAATAATACAACTTAACTCATTGGCTGTATTTCTATTTTCTATTCACAAAACTAATTTATATCATTGTAAATTATATGTAAGAACATCTTCCCTAATCAAAGTTCTTCATAAAAAATAAAAAAAAAATAATTTGTATGTGACTGTTCAACCTTCCTAAATTTTGTATGTCACACCAATGAACCAATTCCATTGACCTGTGTGGGGTTAATACTAATATTCAAGGCTAAAAGATTAACTCAAACCAACCCAAAATCAGCCAGCCTTGAATACGGAATTGTGAATGAAGCACAATTTATAGTTTTAAGTATTATTTTTTTTAATTATGTAGACAGTGTGTTTAGTCTTCAGAGAGTGAGAAAGAGAGAGAGAGGGGGAGAGGAGAGAGAGAAAGAGAGAGAGAGGGAGAGAGAGAGAAACACTGGATAGAGAGATGAGAGAAGGAAAGTAAAGGCATTTCAAGAATATAGTTAATTGGGTAATTGGGGATTGGGTGTCACTTGAACTTAAGCGGGTGGTTAATTCATGGCTTATCCTTCAGGAATGACATGGGCAGGGCAGTTATTGAAATAATGAATTGCTCACTTGTCCTGGGCAAATAGAAAATTCCCCTGGTTGAATAAAACTGTGGGAGGAGGCATTTGATAGGCTTATAACGGCTTAAGAGTCTGGGCAAGCGTTGCTCTCTTGACTGTCAGAAGGGAGAACTTTGGGGGACTGGATATTCTCAGTAAAGGGGGAAATTAAGAAAGAATTCTAATGAGCTAGTCATTTTTAAAGGAAACTGATACTGGATACTTAAAGCATTCTCAAACCAAATGTCAAAAACAGAACTTAGTGGCAATTTTAACTCAAAGCAGGGATGAAATAATGATAAGGAATTTGAAGTTTTAGGGGAAAAGTAGTCAATGTAAGGGCCAAGTTAGGCAAATGTCACAGGGATTGATTGGTTTATGTTTTAAAAATAAGGAGAAAAATAGTTGAACAAACTTTCAAAGGCACTGTTTTTTTTAACTCAGAACACTCAACAGAGAGAGCCTTTTGCAGGCAAAAAGCTTCTGTTATCTCTTATTCTGATTTTTAGGATATCTTATGAATGCAAATTTCTGTGTTATTTCAATGGGAAATTACAGGTCCTTGGACCAATGGCCAAAACTACCAGGTTATTCCCATCCATGCACTGAAGAGACTAGAAATCATTCTGCACTAAATTCCCAAAATTGACCTGAATTGGGAGCTCTGGACTTTTATTTTTCTGACAGGGCTTCATGGCATCTTATGCTTTGGAGATGCTGTTAATTTATTATCATCACCGTCATCGTTGATTCTCTTAGTCTTTTAGAGTGTACAAAGGCTCTCACCCATGAGTCTGAACTCCTCTTCTTATTCTCCTGATCCTTATAACCCAGCTACTGGTCCCAATTCTCCATTAAACAGCTTTGCCTACAGGTACCTGTTTCCAAACCTGATGGCAGCTTTCTGTCCTTACCTTTCTTGACCTCTCTGCTGCATTTGACTTTGCTGACCCTCTCCTCCTTGACCCAACAAAACATGTCATTCAACAACTATCACAACAAGCAAGACTCTTCAGGCCTTTGGTTGGAACTCAGGAGTCTGAATCCCTAATCAGAACCCAGGAGACGAATATTTATGCATTGAAGTTTGAGAATGTCTCTCAATTCCATCCCCCACGTTGTCTCATGTGGCAGAACGAAAAAAAAAAATTGGTTTTGAATGTTTTCCCACTTTGATTTAAACATAAAATTCCATCCCCACAACGCTCCATATCTAAACTCATATCTATGATTAACCGTCTTCGAAAGGAAGCATAGCAAAGAAAAACCTGCCCACCCAGAGCACTGGGAGCTCGGAGTGGAAAATGTGACTCTGTGGTACAGTGGCTAGAACCAGCTGGCTGTAAGTTCCTCTAGTTTTTCTGCATACCCGGCTTCCGACCTTTCGGAAGGAGGTCTGTGGATTTCTTTTGCTTGGCCAACTGCTCTGGGGGAAAAAAACACTCCAAAACAAATCAAAATGCTGATGTGCTGAGTTATGACAAACTAAGTATCATGTCACGAGGGGAAAATGACAGCTTTATTGCTGCAGTGATTATAAAAACAAAGCAAATTAACCACCAATATGGTTATGTATAGAGAATAAAGCAACTTTATTGCATTGTAAATTAAAGACCTAGAATATATTTTAGGAGTGTCGAACCTGAAAAGCTAAAGATTCCTCTCAAATTGCTACTAATTGATATCCTTCCAATTTTATTAGTCAACTGAAAGCCTAAACCAGAATTTTTTCCCTCTAGGAAATTTTTACTTTGTATGGTTATTTATTTCCCCTATGAAATTTTCTCTGTAAGACTCAGTCTCAATAAAACAGTCACATTTATAATTTAATCAAATCAGCCATTTAAAAAGGAATACTTACAAACAACAATACCAACAAAATCAAACAGTGAATATCATATTTGATAAGTCTTGCTCAAACAGCTTTCTATATTAGTGTCTCCGACATAACTGAGGGATAACATTGATCCAGCTTGGCCTGAATCCTCAAGTGAGTCAATCTGTTTGCTGTGCTGTGAGTTACTGAGCTAAACAGGGCCGTCATAAGAGGGTGTACAGGCAGAGCACTGTGTAAGACTCCCACATCCTGGGACATACAGTTCAATATTCTGGGCATCCTCTTCTGGTTCCAACTTCAAATATCAAACCTTAGCTGAGATTCTCACCATTAATGCTAATGACAAATTATAATGCCCTGTTACAGAGAAACAATGACTAGATGAATAAACCCAAATTTTCAAATGAAGCAGGACCAACATACTGCTAATTCATCCAATGCAAAAAGATTATATAATTGATAAAAAGCTAGAACCTTGGTTTATGCTGCATAACCCTGATAGTCCAGAACTGGCAGAATAACACAGGTTTGTGCCAGGGAAGTTTTATTAAAAACATACATTTCTGAAAAGTAATTCTATGGATATCAAAGGGTATTTGGGAGTGTAGAAGCATAGTGGGATCTCAAGAAATGTTTGATTCATGATTAATTGAATAATCTGGAGACTTAGTGACTACCTATTGCATTTGTATAAGGAAGAAAATTAGAATTGATCTGTAATCACCTCATGGTAAGTGATAAGAGCTGTTTTCTTTTTTACTGAGAAAACCATACAACCCTAAAGCTGCTTCTGGAAGCTATAGTCTTTGACCAAAAAGCAGGTAGCTCAGCCTCTTTGAGTTATTCTGCAGAGAGTCAGCACCCAACAATGTTATTGCATTCTGTGTCTGGGGGTGGTGACATCACTTTCCAGCAAACTTCAATGGGAAAAATGCTAAAGAAGAACTGGAGAGAGGCAAACTGAACCAAAATTTACTCTTTCTTACAAAGAAGCCAAGAAAAAAAGACATTGGGAGTCAATGAAATAGTTGAGATTCCTTAGAATTTCAAGCTAACACAGAAGTATAAAATGAAACTGACCCTATTACATTTCTCTTAGGTCTGAAGCCAATGAATTATCATCAAACTCCAGGCCTGATTTCTCCTTCTTTCAGTCTGATTTCTTTAAGGCTCCTGGTGGCAAATTCATAGCCCATGAGCCAAATCCAGCTAACAGACGTGTTTTGTATGGCTTGCATAGTGTATTTTTTAAAATTAAAATTATTTGCTATACTTTAACAATGGAAGATCTGCAACACTGGGCCCCACATGTGCTCCACATTTAAATGTCAACTGAAACTTAGTGACGGCTGTGATGGCTGGTCCTTTAGATGGGACAAGGAAGTTCCTGTTTGCCACAGACCATAACACTCCCTATTACACACGTGCCTTTTTTCACTCAATTTTGTTCCCTGTAAAACCCCTGTGGGCATCTGAAGTTGTCAACTCCCTATTGTAGACCTTGGCCTTACATTTCTTCTTACGGCTAGCCTGGCTGATAACAGGTTTGGAAATTTCTAACAAAGAAAGTGTTAACAACATGGTACAAGAGAGGTGCTACAGGCCTAACTGATCCCTGCCTTTAACCATAGGGTCATATCCTGGCAAATTATCACTCCTAGAATAAAGAAACTTTGGGACTTTGGCCTTGCTTCTTCAATAATTCGGTGTACTGGTTTTGTCAGTTGTCTTACAAATGTATTTTCCAAGGAGCTCTGTGGTCTCATTGTACTTTATGTCCCAAATATGGAATCTTCCCAGGCCACCATATTAGGAAACTAGTTGCAATTCTTAGGACAAATTATAACTGACCAGTGCATGTGTGTTGCATCTTTGCTCAGTGTTCATCTGTGTTTCGTCTTATTCACCTCTCACATTGACCCTCTTTGAGGGGAGTTGGCAGAGCTGGCTTTCTGACTGGTCTATCACATTACCCTTCTCTCCAAAGATGAAGACTTAAAAATAAGAATGTTTACTGTAGACCAAGGGCTTCCTCTGGATCACTCACTAGGTTAAACACTGTAGATGCATTCTCCCCTTAGATCTACCCTAAAATCCTCTGAGCTGGGCAATTTACAGAGAGGAGACCAAGGCTTAGGAAAGAGTGAATAGCACTGACCAAGATCACATGCACACATTAGTTTGTGTCCAAACCCATCCTTTAACCACTTTGCTACTATACTTACTCATTGGAGTAGTTTTATCATGCAAAACTGATATGGCAGAGTCACCTGAAAATCCCTAATGACATTAAGAAAAGTAGAATTTCAAAATTATCTAATGGATATTTTCTAAGTAATAATAACAATAGTAATATGGAAGTAGCATTCTATCATATTGATACTAATAAGAGCTTATTTTATCACATTTGTCCTTTACTTAATTCCTAACAACATGGGCAAGAGTTGAGGGGTCCTTTTGATGATGGCATAATTTCTCAGCTTGGGGTACATGGAAAATCTATCATATGCTATTTAAAAGCAGGTTTGGAGACCAGTGCTTTCAGTCCATTCTATGGATGTCCCTTCAATGCTGGCTTTGACTTTAAGAATGTACCCCCAATGCTGTTGTTCATTGCACCTGTGAAATGACTGTCTCCTGAAAATTTAACCTCTATATACCAAAGGTGAAGAGCTCTGGGGGAAATGCATGGTGATTTCAAGCCTCCACTCCTCTCCTGAGCTCAAGTCCCATTCCAGACCTTGATCCAAGTATTCGATGCATTGCAGGAAAAGGAAGCATTGACAAGTTTGTGCAAACCCGAGTTATGACCACAATGTCCCTGTGGAGGTTGTTTTTGAGTTGATTCAATTTATAATCTCTATTTAGTCTCTTCAGTCTTCTGAACCCACATAGAGCATAAACTCTATGAGGGTAGAACGTTTTCCTGCTTTGTTTCTCTCTGTATCCCCAGTGCCTAATAAGTGTCAGAAAGTAGGAGAGCCCACCCAAGATCTTTTCTGCTCCCCTGGGTCCGGGGACATCCATGAGGTAATGTCTTCTGCCTACCCCTAGAGAATTATTCTACCGAGTATGTATCTCTCTAGAATGAATTCTCTTTTGCCTTTTAATTGAAGACACAAAGAACTTTGAATTGCCAGAGTCTCAAACAGTCATTCTCAGCCGGAGATGACTTTTGACCCCAGGAGACATTTGGCAATATGGGGAGACAGTTTTGTCAAAACTGTGTTTGTGTGTGTGTGTGTGTGTGTGTGTGTGTATGTGTGTGTTGGGGTGGGGGTGGGGATTGTTACTGGCATCTAGTGGGTAGAGGCCAGATATGCAACCTACAATGCACAGGGCAGCCCCCACAATAGAGAATTAGCTGGCCCAAAATGCCAACAGGGCCAAAGCTGGGATCTCCCATGGTAGTGTCAGTAGGAAAATGAATGAACAAATGAAGTTGAG
Organism: Choloepus didactylus; assembly: GCF_015220235.1. NCBI lineage: Eukaryota > Metazoa > Chordata > Mammalia > Pilosa > Megalonychidae > Choloepus > Choloepus didactylus. Next base: position 55,950,131 of record NC_051325.1, read on the forward strand.
ACCTGTCTGGGACCACAGTTTCTTCCAGCTGCTCATTAGACCATCACTGTTCACTTCCTCCTGGGGCACCAGTGATGTTATAAAACCCTTTATAGTGTCAGAGAATGTCCTGCAACCTTTAGTTGACTCATCATCAAGTTCCATAAATGAGCTCTGACTACTAGAGTCACTGTGACATCTTCATTTCAACCACCAGTGCCACACACGAACTCCCTGGGTGTGTTGAGGCACGCCCAGAACTACCACTTGTATGCCTCTGATTGAGAGTTAACAGTGGGAAGAGAAGATGGTGTAAGAGACAGAACCAAGAGGCCCACTCAATCGCAACAAGAGTACAGATCAGCACACTGGTGCTCACTGGCTGGGAACAAAGAGAGCAGTATGTAACAATAACTCTTATTGGCTGAGTGCAAAAATAGCCCTCACTCGATAGCAAGGAGAAATATAATTACTGAAATAATAGTTTACATTTTTTAAGAGTTTGGTATGTGCCCGATAATTATTTAAGTGCTTTTCAAAGTTCTGAGGTAGGTACAATGATCACATCAAAGAAGTGAAAACTGAAGCATAGAGAGGTGGAGAAACAAAGTAACAAGAGATGCAGCTGGGATTCACCCCAGACAGTGTGGCTCCGGAGCTGTGGCCTTGAAAGCTCCACTATGGTCCAGAACTGATCAGAGAACTGCGATGTACAGTTTTCTATTTCAGTGTACAGCAGTTTAAGATGAACAGCCTATACTGAATCAGTGCTACCCCAGGATGAGTAGGCTTGCATCCTAATAACCACAGGGGGTCACTTTGATAAGCTAATAGCATCTGGAGTCAATTTGTCTGACCTTTAACACTTTCCATTCTCATTTCTCCCTTCTCTCTAGCCAGTTGGGCACCCTTCTTCAGCAGCAGCATCGAGCATCACCTGGGCTTGCTAAAAATGCAGAATCTCAGGCCACTATCCAGGTCTCCCAGGATCTGCATTTTAACAAGATTCCTTGTGATTGTGAACCGATTCAAAAGCGCATTAATGTTTGAAAATTGTGGATCTGATATCTTTCTCCCAGACCCCCACCACCTAAGCAGCTGAAAGAGTTTAGAACATTTTCTGGATTTGAGGAGGGTTCATGTTTCTATTTCCCTCTAGGACTTCTGTGTTTTCTTAAATGAGCCAATTTTAAGGCCATATAGGCACATACTCACACATAAACTTTGGGGAAGGCAGTTTTCTCCTCTCTCATCTCAGTCCTGCACTGGCCCTTCCCAACTCCTCTTTCATCCTTCCCATCTCCCATTTCCAGTTGAGATTGCTCTTCCCCATGGCAAAGACTGCTCTTTGGAATTACACAAAAAAGCAAAATTTCCCAAAATCTTGGGGGAAATTAACTCTGGGTTGCTCCCTTTTGTATTTTGCCAAATACAGACATTAAAATAAAATCAGAAAACAAGCTACCATTATCCCTTTATAATTATCCCTTTATAATTTTGGAATAAAGGTTAGCATCTTAAACTGAATACATTTTACTTGATGGAAAACTTAATATTTTCTCCTTGTCTTTCTTGCTTCACCTTGACTTGATGGGGGAGGGGGAGTTAGCCTCATAGATAAATATTTATGAATTACTTCAGATTTTGTGATCATTGCACCAGAAATTGTGGGAAGGGAGGTCTTTCTCTCCTTTGGGTCACCTACTCACAGAACACTTTTATTATCCAAAATGAGACAAGAGAAGTAAAGACTTCCCAGTAGGCTGTTCACTAATGAAAGTCAGCTATTTCCTGTATGAAAATGTCACGTTTATCCTCTGTTCTCAATAGTTTTTGAGATTAGGCATTTTTATCATACAAATGAAAAGGTACCCAGCCTTATTAAGCAGAGGTGTGTAGAGAAAAGGTACTAATGTATTTAAAATGACATGAGCCTGGAAGTTTGGCTATTTCCTGTTTGAATAGAAAGCGATTCTCAATTTAAGTCAACAAATACTTGTAAGTTACTGGCCATGACCTTCAGGGTAGCTGAGAGGCCCTGTCATCCACTTCCTAGGCTTTTGCACTTCACCTCTGCAGCACTAGCCACTATTTTAAAAAGTGTTTTTGTGGGACTATTTAATATTCTTGAGCATCGCCTATGAGCCAGGAACTGTGCTGGGATTTGGGGATAGAGTAGTGGCCCAAATGCACCCAGATCTATGCTCCCAGATTCCTGACACGTATGGGCTGCTCATCAGTGCCCTCTGTACGGCCACAAGTTCCACCAGCTTTTTCCTTTCCTGGTTAAAGTTCCATTTCCTTCCTCCAAGGCCCTCGCCCTGCCTCTTCCCATTCTAGAAAATGTGCCCACAGTATTTTGCATCTATCTCAGTACTAGCATTTATGACCTTCTATATTTAAAATCGGTCTGTAAGTTGGTGTCTTCCAATAGACTGAGAGTTTCTCAAGGTCAGAGACAGGGACTTAATTGTTTCTGTAACCTACCAAACGTGCCCCCTCCCCACCCCTCCAGCCCCACCCCCCAGATCACTGGCTTGCACAGAATGAGTAGTCTGTTAATTGTTTGGAATGCATGGATACATTTTGTAATGTCACTCCTGTGTTTAAACTCCCAGTGGTTTCCCATTCTGCACTTAGAAGGAAACCAAGTTTCTTACCTTGGCTCGCAGAGATCTGCCTGGCCTGTCTATTGCCCACCTCTCCCACACTGAACTGGGTGACTCTTTTGTTTCTGAAAACAGCCCACCTGTTTCATGCTCCCAGTCTTTGCACTTGCTGTCCCCACCACCCCCTATGCTCCTTCCCTGGTTCTTCCCATTGCCTGGCTTCTCCTCTTCATTCTCACTGCCACCTCCTCCAAGAAGTCCTCTGTGACCACTTCTCTGGACTGCCCTCTTCCTAGCCATCCTCTTTCAGAGAACAGGTTGCATTACTTTCATAGCTCTTATTACCTGTCTGAAATGATCTTCTTGTGTATATTTCATTTCTTGTTTCTTCTAGAACAGAGTAATTTTCCCTCCCAGAGAACACTGAACAATGTCTGGAGATAATTTTGGTTGTCACAGCTGGGGATGGGGAGAGGGATGCTCCTGGCATGTAGTGGGCAGAGGACAGGGATGCTGTTAAACATCCTACAATGCACATGACTGCCCCACAGCACAGAAGTATCTGGCCCCCCATATCCATAGCGTTAAGGTAGAAAAACAACCTTACAACACGAGGCAAGAATATGCTTAAGGAGGGCAGGGACTCCTACCTTATTCTTATCTGTTTCCCCATGGTCTCAAATATGCCTGGAACAGTATTATCCTTTATTGTTTGTGGCATGAATAAATAACATGCAATACTGGAAAAGTAGAGAAAGAGTTACGGGGGGGCCTCTGTTTTGTTATTTTGGAATAAATGAAATCGGAATTCAAGGCCATGCCATTAGACATTCTCTAGTACAATGTAGATGTTACCTCACCAGTGATCACACTGCCGGGATAGGGTGGGAGGGTGAGAATTGGGAGAGGGGATTGCTTCTCTCACCTCTTTTCTTGAAGATGCTGTGAACTGCACCTTGCCCCTGTGCCCAGGGGATGCAAGGTAGGATGGCATCCGTCTGTGTCATGGCGGGAGGCATTTTTCAAAGGTTTGGCCAGGAAGGGAAGAATTTTTTTTTTAACCCTGATTTAATGATAAATAATCATGCTCTGCCTCTGACATTAAAGGGCATCATTGTCTCAGCTCAACGAGGTAAATCACTGTAATGGACGAATCCTTTAAAAGTAACATGGAATTTAAAAATGGAAAATATGAGGACCTCGCAGGATGACTGCGAAAATCATCCGTTTATTATCTAGGTGTGCTTAATAGTCTGCTGCCTGATGAAGAATCATTTGCTAACCCGGAGGACTGGCTCGTTTTCTAATTCAATCACTGAGCTGAGCACTGCCCAAGACTTCTTTTCCTTCTCCCTCCTCCCCCCTCCCCTCTTATGACTTCTTTTGTCACTGTCTAAAGAGAGTCTATCACAGCAATAACTTCCATTTAAAGCATCCACTAAGCAGTTCCGAAGAACAAGGTAGGTTCACCATGAGCTGGTGCAGTTAGCAACAAATCAGCCTTTAATTGGTGAGAATGACTCATTTGAAAGGGATTATTAGCCGAATGTTAATTGATTGGTGGAACTAAAGCAATTAAAGTGAACAGAACCTTAGCCTTTCTCCACCCTTCTCAGCACAGGCAGCCTTCAACCACGTGACTCATTGGCATCAGCAGTGTGAGCATTTGTGGTCAGCAGAGAAATCATTATCCTTTTTATGGTTTCCAAAATTGTGCGAGAGGCTCTGAAATTAAGAACTGTAAACATGTAGAAACAAAATGTAAAAACAAAATTAATAAGTAAAAATAAGACAACCTATAACTTTATATGCCTGTATCAAACAAAATCAGCTGGGTTATGCTGCTATAACAAACACACCCAAGTCACAGTATCTTAGCACCACAAAAGCTTATTTCTTACTCCTGTTGTATATCAAACATGAGTTGGGGGTGGGGGGTTGCACAGGTTGCACACCTGTGAAGCTGGCCCTGCATGATAACTCCCAAATCACAAGGACTTCAACAGAATTTTGTTTCTTACTCATACTATATATCAAACATGAGTTGTGTGTAGAGAGCTCTGCTCATGATGGGCACCAACTTTGAAGGAGACATGGAAGTCGTTTTCTACCTACCATGGGCCTGAAAGCAGAGAACTGAACTGACTATGAGCCATCCTGCTGATTTCCACCATGCCTCGTGCCTTACACAATTAAATAACACTAGTCATCATCATCATCATCATCACCTTAATAATTGATACTATTATTGAAGTCGGACTATGTGCCAGGATCTGTGCTAATTCCTTTATGCACGTTATCTCACTGAATGTTCACAACTCTTTAAGGGAGAGGCCACTGTGACCCTTCATTCTTAAGTGAGGCACAGAGTAATTAAGTAACTTGCCCAGTGTTACACCTAGTAAGTTGCAGAACTAAAGATTTAACAAACATAGCAAAATCATGAGCTAATGGATATTATTGCTTAAATTTAGGCTTAACTAGATTTTTCGGTTTAAAAACAGTCAACTTTTAAAATTAAATAAGAATAGTACACAGATCTGAAAAAACTATGTGAAAGTGGCACACAGTTGATAGAAATTTAGAAATTCTGAATCTTTCCACTTCGTGAGTCAATCAAACAGCCTAACATTTACTGAGACTGTCCAAGGGCTGGAGAATATTCAAATATTACCTGTTTTGAGAAGTGTTCATCTCGTCTCTTCTAACCCATCCCCTCCCCAATGGTTAGGAATTTCCTCCTCTGTGCTTTGGGAAAACATCTTCTATAGTTTATGACCAATTATATTGTATCATAGTTATCTAGCATTTTTGTCTTCCTCATTGGACTGTATACACTCTTCATAGAGTTTTATTAAGACTGGCATTTCCAACTCTTGATCCAGGTAGATATTTTTTAAATAAAATCATAGACCTTAACTTTGAAAAGTCTACAATCTAGTGAGACAGATAAACACTGCAGCAATTGGACTCTATTTAAGTACAAGTGAAACCGCCATAGGTGATGCACACTTCAGGGAAGGACTGAGCTAGCATCTCAGCAGTATCGCTGAGAACCCAGCTTCCTCTTATCTCCTAAAACCCTCTTCTCATGTGGCCCCAAGACGCGGCTACAAGATCCTGGGTCTGTAAGCTTCCTTATTCACATCCAACAGGAAAAAGAAAGTGTCTTTTTTTCCTATCTTTCCCAGTAAATGTGTATTTAGGCCCCCTTAGGTCATCTACCCAGTTCCCAAACCAATCTCAGATTTCAGGGGCATGAAAAGTGCTGACTGGCTTAGCCTGAGATGTGTGTTCCACTGTGAGACCCGGGAAGTGGGATCTGGGTTTCAGTAGGAATCAGAGGCTAAAAGTAGGGGGAGGGGAGGGCTGATGTTGGGAGGCAGCCAACAAATATTCACTTCAGGCAGATAACAAGAACCATGAATCTGACTCCAGTGAACGTAAAGCATTTTGTAACTATTGTTTAACACCCCCTGTGTCACCTTCAAAGTGATGACTTTGTATTTGTCCCACCACAGGCTACCAATGCCTTTAAATCAGAGTACTTAAAAGTACAGTGTTTACTGTAACTCCTCTATCCTCATGCCATGTTTCCCTAATGCAGCGTTTTGAGTTTGTACAGTGTGCTCTAGCCCTCCCCTCCTCGTTTCCCTTTGCATACCATAAAGAGCAGGAAAAAGCTTACTTTAAGATGCAACTCTTGTGTTCTCGACTCTAGCCTGAGAACCTATTTTGTTTCACCTTGTTAAAAACACCATCCCCAATTTATCTTTCAATTTATTTTTTCTGGATATTCTTCCAATTTAAAAATATGTTGGGATTATTTTTAGATCCTAGTCATTAGTGCTGGGAGTCTGTTTTCAAACAGATTTATTCTTTTCTCCCATTTGTTCAATATCTGCTCCCTCATTTAAAGTGCTTTTCTTCTCTCAGGCTTTCTTTATATAAATGTAGACATTGGGCCATTATGGGAAAAAGGCCCAAATCTGCATGTCTGTGGAATTGTAGGGGGAATGTGTTCTACTTTTTTCCAGCTCCTTCCCTCCCTTTACTCCTCTCCCCTCATTATCTGTCCCTGATGCTGTGGAATAGCACTGAGATCTGGTAAGAGGAAAAAAGCTTTTAGGACTGTAATGCACCCGGTTTGTATTTTTCTGGGGGAAGGTGTGGCAATATTTGAGCAGCACCAGCATCACCAGAGAACTTGTTAGAAATGCAAATCCTCTACTGAACCAGAAACTCCGGAGGTGGAACCTCGCTACTTGGTTTAACAAGCCCTCCAGGTGATTCTGACACACAAGCTTTTGAGAACCACCCATTTAAGGGGAAGTTGTAGTGCTGATACTAAGTCTGATTTTTACTTTCCTCTCTCTCTCTCTCTCCCCCACCCCCCTTTCTCTTCTCTTTCTTTCCTCCCTCCCCCCTTCCTTCCTTCTTTTCCCCCCTTCCCTAAAAATGTCAGTTCAGTCTAACTAAAGCTTATTTTCTCCGTTTCATAATGGGGGTGATCGTGGGTTAGTATGTCTTCCAGTAATTCCTCCTTACCGTAAATATGTGTCACCATTTTCCATTTTGTAAAAGCCCTAAAGGCATGAAGTGTAGTTGGTCTTTAGGAACCACAGCGGGCACTCACGGGGGTCCAGGTAACACCTTGGGGGAGAGGGCTTGACTTAACTGCTGTGGCAGGTTAAACCGACTCATCTCTACATCTGAGTTGGGTGCTGGGTGGCAAAGGAGGAAGCTGCGTTTATATCTTGACAGATATTTAGTATATGAATTTTTGTGGACAAATTTCACACAAGTAAATATCGAAGCAAAGTTTCCTTGAGGCACTTGAAGTAATCTTGGGAACTGAGTTTGTTATCTCTTTCTCTCCTGCTTTCTTCCAAATTCAAGATGACTTTCAATAAAAGACATAATTAAAATAAAATGATGTAATTAAGGAGGGAAAAAAGAATGACGGGCTCATAATAAAGGGGCAGATAGGTGTACCAGAGAACCTCAGCTAAGAGCTCCTACAACTGAACCCAAAAGAAACTCAGAGGCTCCTGGCTGCAAAGGCAAAAAGAGAAACATGAAGAACCCTCGGTCTCTAATAAGAAAGTAAACACATTCCTCAGAAAAAAAACAAACTCTTTCCTAGCACTAGACTCTGAGAAATTTATCGTGGAAGACCTTGCATGAGGTACATAAGTATGTATATTTAGCACAGATCTCCAGTGTTAGCCATGGGATTTATCTGTCTTTTAGGGAAGTAAATTTCAGAGCTCAGCAGGTTGACAGTGTCTCTTCAAATTTACAGTGTCAATGTGCAGTAAAGTAGCTGCTTCCCATACCATGTTTTACTGGGCCGTCTATCAATATTTGATCAAATTGGGCCAAAGTTTCAAACTGCCCTTAAATTATACCCAGAGAAAGTGCTTGTATATGCAGAATGCCCAGGTGGGCTTCAAAATTGAGTCCTTCAGAGCTGGAAACATCTTTTAAAAATATATCTGTACCATTTTCTGCAGCCCCAATCCTTCCTTGGAATACTTATAATGTAATTCTGCCTGCAAAATCCATACTTGCCCGTAAAAAATGCCAAGCATATTGGCTGGTTTCATATATAGACATCTAGGTTTTTGATGCATCACTGTGTAGCTAATTGTATACACACATCTAATTGTATACACTTCTTATGGAATGTTCCTCCCTGAATGTATATGTTTGAGTAAAATAAGAATCTCTGTGTGTGAGCATAAAGGATCAATTGGGATGATAGAATGTCATCTTTGCCCTGCCTATGTCATCCATATTTGTACGGGATAATTATATGAGTAGGTCCAAAGGTTTTATTAACATGGAGATATATTATCTATTATTGCTTCCCTTCTCATCTAAACTGGAGTTTTCAGGACTTCTAAAAAGGCACTTCTAAACTCCTCTGACTGCCCCACCCCCCAACTACTCCCAATTCCATGCAGAAGTGAATTCTTACCACCTGGGAGTGTTTTCTCTCTAACGTAAAACACTCTGCTCCGTATTCATCAAATCCCAGTAAGGAAGGCTTGCTGTAATTAGAAAATGGTCTTGCCGATTAATGTGTTGCTATGGTTTGTGGGTTATTAATTCTTTGCAATATATAAGAAGCTTTGAATGTCTGAGGTGGGGCACTCAAGGATGTTGTTCATGACTTCTCAAGGTTGGTTCCTATCCTTAAAGTCCGAGCTGCAGAGCTTTTAATCCAATGGGAAATAAAGAAATTGCAATTGAAGGCAGAATCTCATCCAAATGTTCTTCCTCTGAAATGATGAGTAGTAAGAACTCAATATAAATTGTGGGGTGCAGAGCTATATCCCCCTTTGGTTTCTTGAGTATTAATTAAGTAGTTTTTGTAATTTACATTTTTAGCCTCTAAAAAGTGGTACATTATATTTAGAAAACCAAATCCTGTAAGTGTTGGAAGATGTGAAAGTGGCATTAATATTTGAAGCCATCCTAGTCCAAGTTTTAGTTGCAGTATCATAGTTTGTCTTATTTTATTTTATTTTGGAGCTAGTTATCAAGCTGTCATGGTTCAAAAAAAAAAAAAAAGCAGTTGAAGAGACTACTTAGTGATAACAAACCTGTGAGAAACAGGAATATCAAGGAAATCTCTATTCCCTGGGGCTTGCAAGTATTTTGGAAATTTTCTGTTTAGGAACAGTCAAATTGTCCACTAAAAAAATAGCACATTGGTGAGCAATCTGTGAAAATTCAATGTGGGGAAACTGACTAGAACATTTTCCTGCTGTGCCCTCTGTTTGCACCATTAGTGTTAAATGTCTGTCAGCCTTTCCATTGTAGTCACTGTTTTTCTGGGATTTATTACTCAGCTCTAAAAACTGGCTCCTGGCTACAAATTGCCATAAAGGGGAGGCCTTTTGTATTCTATTTTATTTTATTTTTTTTACTGAAGTGGTGTGGGTGGAAAGAAGAGAGAATTCATTCCAACTTTTATTTTTTGAGTACTTATAAGCAGAGAATACAATTTGATACTTTACCAAAATAAATACATACATAAATATCTTTCAGTTGTTGCTTGGTGTAGAGGGGCCTTTAAGGCCAAAACTTAAAGGTTTTGGAGAAAGCTAAATTGTATGTTGTCATTTCAGCCTGGCTTTTCCTGATTTGTGTTTTAAGGGAAATTTCCTTCATTGGATAAACATTGGTTTTGTGCCTCAAATCCAGGCACATATGATAACAGGGTAAATAAACTTGGTTATTTGTCCCTGATCTCAAAGAGCAGCTCCCCAACAGTGTAGCTCTAGTATTACTGTAGAAATCAGGTTCCCTAAACACCATTTCACATTTTACAAAAATTTAAAAACAGAAAAACCAACAAAACTATCGCTATTCTCACATCAGAAAATAAGGCATTTATTATAACAGATTTACAAAATTCAGACAAGCAAGAAAGAAAAGCTTAATTCATTTCCACATATAATATGCTGTTAACACTTTGCTGTTTTTCCTTTCTGTAATTTTTATTCTTTTTTAACCAAAATATTATTGTGCTTAAAATCTGTACTATTTTGTGATATCCTTTCCCAGTTAATTATATGCCCTCAAGATCTTTTCATATTTTTAAATAGTGCTGTAACACCTCATTTTTAATACCAAATTCACCTTTCATTGAATAGATGTACTCTAATTCATTAAGTCCCCTATTGTTGGATATTTAGGTTGTTTCAACCTATCACATCACAATCATATTCTGATAAAATTTTTGAGCTAAATATTTGAGCATATCCATGTTTATTTTCATAGGGTAACTACCAAGATGTGGAATTATTGAACCAGAGGTTGTGTATAAGGTTTGGGATGTATCTTCCATATTTTAACATGTGTGTGTATACCTGTGTACACACATAATGTATGCAGAACAAAATGGCTTCAACTAATACATATAATTCTACCATATATCCTGTTATAGCATGCACTTTGTGGTACCTTATCTGTTTTAGTGGTTGAGAAAAAATAGTCAGGGAAGGGACGGCTAAGGTGAAAATTGAGATTTGAGTAACAGCAAGTTGGAAGAAAGGGGAATGTTGGAAGAGGAAAGTATTTTCCGGGTAAAAGTACTAACATACAAAGGGATGGAAGAAGGGAAAATATTTTAGGGTCGTGATAACTACAAATAATTGGGTTTGGCTGGAGAGTAGATAGAAAGGAAGATGGGTAGGGACTAAGAGTGAGGACCTTGAAGAAGCTTAAAGCCTACACTATGGAGTTTACACTTTGTAAAAAGTGGGGCCACTGAAGATTTTACTTAAAAAGTAGAGGAGCTGGATGATTTGATTTCTAAAGAAAGATCCCACTAGCTGCAAGGTAGAAAGTGACTGGAGTGTTGCAAGACTGGAATCAAGAGAAAGGTGGAGAGTCTGCAGAAGTTATCCAGGTGAGCGGGGTTTGTCATTGATGGGGGCTCAGATGCAGTTTTAAGAGCCATTAAGAGGCAGAATCAACAAGGTGCAGGAAATCTACAGGCTCCTCTCTGCCTTAGACTCAATTTGGAAGGTTTTGTTGGGAAATGTTGATGGTGGGTAATAGATGTAGGGCACTGGTTCCCACGAATAGGATAAGTTCTGGAAGGACTGAGAGGCCATGTCTGTGAAAACCTGGCTCACCAAATTTCCCACCATTCCTTCACCTGGACAGTTCAGATAACTTTTCTAGGCAGTTCTGGGAATGATGTGGCTTCATCTTCAGCACAAATCCCCACAGGAATCCCATAAACCCTGTTGCCTTCAAACAGTTTCCTTGCTTCAATTAAGAGGACAACCTGGGCAGTGGCCAACAGTGGGAACCCTGGGTTTTGTTTATTTCTACCACCTTAGCTAGATTTGGTGACTGGCAGAAGCTCTTCGTTGGGGATATATTCCTTTGGCCTGGAAATTATGACAGGAGGTGAAAGATGCATTTGTTTTCTTTGCTCTGTTTTTCCTAGTTGTTAGTCACTTTAATTCAGGTTTACATTTTTGTTGGCTGAGGTGATGCATTCAGGTCTTAGACCTACTGTGGCTGTCGGGCTGGTTTTTGAGTGATTCCCGCAGTGGCCTTTGTAGTTATGACAAGTGGTAAACTCATCTTGGTCACACTTTACAGGTTCCAGGAAGGACTCTGTAGGGAAGGAAATGGGTTCCTCCAGCCTTACTCCAGAGATTGTACCATTTTCTGGGGCTGCAATCATAAACTCAAATACCTGAAGGGCCCAGACAAGTAACATAAATGAATAAATAGGTGTAGTCCAATGAGGAATGGGAAGGAACTGGACTATCTTTCCTTTCTAATGGGGGGATAGGTGTGAGAATATGGAACCAATGTTACTAGATCGCTCAACATTTTTACTAAATTCCAGAATATTTGTTGTTCTTTTAATTGGATACTTGCAAAAGTATACACACACACACACACACACCCCATATGTAAGGATTATCACGCATAATAAAATGAACACCTGTGACCCCACCACTCAATGGTAGAAAACGTTACAAATGGCAATAAAGTTCACAGTGTGACCCCCCCACCCCAATTCACATATACATTGCCATTTGTGGGAACAACTCAGCCAAATTGAGTGTTATCATTCTCCTGCTTTTCTTTGTAGCTTTACCACATGAGTTTAAATACCAAAACAAATCATTTGACTTGTTGCACATGTACCAGGAGGCGAGTACAAAAATATTCATAGCAGCATCATTTGTACTAGCAGAAACCTCCATTAGTAGGAGAATATAAAAATAAATTGTGGTCTATTCATGCAATGGAATACACAGGTATGAAAAAGAATAAACCACAGGTACATGAATCATTTGGGTGGATAACAGAAAGATGCATGGTGATCCAAGTCAAGTTGCAGATGTTTAGGGTGATAGCATTTTTAAAATAAAGCTCAAACAATAGGAGCTTTCTTTTTCCTTAAAAGATTCCAAAATTTTGGATTTTTGTGCTTGAATATTTAAATGTTTGGAAGTAATTTATTATATTAAAGAAAGCAACTGGGTATGCCAATAAATTGTGTCTTTTGATGAAGTCCTTCCTGTGAGGAGTTTGCTTCTTAACCCTGCTCTGGGGCCTTAGAACAACTCTTGTTTGGTCATCTCTATGGGCCAAGAGATCAGAACTCATCTTGCTGTCTTTGGGTCTGGGAAGGACCTAAGGTAAAGGCTATATAATATAATCGTAAGGTTGAGGGTAACCATGAGAGCCAGGTCATTCAAAGTGAGGATTCTGACTCAGCCAAAAAGCTGAGATAGAATGTATTAGGAATCAGAGAGCTTCACCAGCAGGGTCATGCAACCACTAAGTTGCCAGCCAGGTTGGTGACTCCAAAGTCATCAGTTACGGATTTTGCCTAGCCCTAGACACCTTGCTCCCCTGGAGAGAGCCAAATTGCCATATGATAGTAATTAACATTTATAAAGCACTTAACATGTGGCCCCATGACCACTCTATAAGGCAGGCACAATTGTTAATATTGGCCCCATAATGTTGATGAAGGTGTGGAGGTAGAGGGAGAATAGGTAGCTTGCCCAAGTTACACTGCCAGTAAGTGGTATAGCTAAGATTCAAACCCAGGCAGGCTGGCTTAGAGTTTTTGTTCTTAACTGCTAACTAGGCTAAACCACCTCTTTCCCCATCTCTCACCCCCAAATGGTTGGTTTTGGTGAAAATAGATACACGGTAAATTCATAGATGACGCTGCTCTTGAGGTTTTCAGTTTCACTGGAGGTAGAGCATTGACTTAAAAAATAATCCACCTGGGTCTTACTTGCCAGGGAATTCACAGGTTCACCTTTCAAAGGGAAAACTGGAACTCAGGGGGGCCAAGAAGCCAAGATACAGCACGTCAGAGGTCAGCAAGAGTTCTCAGCAGCATGCCTGAAGCTGTATGGCATCTCTCTTTCTGGGCTCCTGCTCAACTTTTTCTTCTGGTGCCCCTTTACTATCAGCTTCATTAATTCCAAAGTGATAGAGATGAAGTTGTTTTAAAATGGGTCACACTATATGAAAATTTTTTCTCCTAAGTCAATGGCCATTGTTTTTCTAAAATAAAAATGCCTTTGTTTCTTCTGGCTGTAATAGGAATACTTGTGCATTGTAAAGTATAAGAAAGAAATTAAAAATCACCCACAGATTAGCACTACATAATTTGGCTATGGCCTTCCAAAAGTTTTTTCCATACAGACACATATAATATAGACAATATAGTTATATAGAGGATGGTATATCCAAGAGTGTCTTTGATCTAATCTTCACCTGATATTTATGGTGAATACCTTTCTTCATCAATAAACAAAGATGCACAAAGGAAGGTTTAATTGCTAGAAATATTCCATTGTAGGCATATACCATATTTCTTAGCCTATTTACTTAATCCTATTGCTGGACATGTAGTTTTATTTGAACTTTTTCTTATTCTAAGCAACATCAAGATGAACATCCTCACATTCATATCCTTACGCATTTGTCTATCTCCTTGGGATAGAATCCCAGGCGTGGAACTGCTATAGATTACACCCACTTTAAGGCTTTTGATACATGTTGCCAGTTGGCCCTAGAAGGGATAATTTATTGACTAGCACATAAAGGGCTTGCTTACTTGGATTTAACATTCACTAGCTTTGAAGGAGCTATGGCAGCCTGTCATCTCTAGGGCCTGGAGGTCCCCTCTGGTGTAAATCAAAACATTTGAGTTAACAACATTCAACCTTGTCAGTCACCCACAAATTATAGGAGCCTACTCTGTCTGTCAATAACAAAAAAGGGAAAAATTATCCCAAAATGGCATAAAAATTAGGAAACAGACAAGTAGTCACCCAAAGAAGACAAGTGAGACAGCAGTTGAAGAATCTGAGATCTGGAGAGAAGTGAATTAAGTCAACTTGAGCTGTGTAGGCTTGTATGGCCCTGTAGCATCTAACTCCTGAGTGCTTGGTTCTGTGGGGAAGCAACACACAACAAGGCACAGGGAAGATGCAGAGAAGACACTGAGAGAATTGAAAGGCACTTAGAATTGAGGTAATCAGCTATGTAAGAGAGAATTATGCAATTTGACAGTGGCAAGATGGTAATTTAAGTCTTTTAAATCTTGCACTGACACTGTATGGATTTTTCTTAGAAGAATCCCTAATTTTCAGCTTTTGCATTCTGTAGCACCCCATGGGAGTACAGGTAAGAGAATGTGTGACTGGAAAGAAGCAAAGATTTTCAATGGTGCATATGTCACCTTCATTTCTGAGAACAATCTCAGTTATAAAAAGGCAAATAATCCATGTGTAGCCTGATTAGTAAAGAAAACAATAACAACAACAACAACAAAACAATTCCAAATGTGTGACTTTAACTTTTACAGTCTCTCAATGAAAAGGATATTCTTGTAGTTCTGATATACCTAAGCCAGTATTTCTGACAACTAGTAGGGGTTTCTTTCTTCTTCTGTGTTTCATCCACTCTGTGCATCTTTCAAAAAATTCCCCCAAGAGAAAACAAAGCATCCTTAGCAGGCTAAAGTCCAACAAATGTCAAATTCCAAACACCATTGCTTTGTATCTCTATTTAACATTAGAATGGGTGGGTTTTTGACAAGTTTATAGCTCCTATAGCCAGTCATGCAGGACAATTATGTTTGAGCTAATTTGATGAATCAACTTGATGTTCTCCCATAGTCCCCGTAGCCTTCACAAGCGTATGTGCTCAATTTTCTGTTCGAGGTCAAAAATAAGCTTTGAAACTTGGCTAATCCCATCACATCCGCAGGACTCGTCTGGTAGAATAATCTTTGGAAATAAACTCTTGACTGATGCCAGAAATGGGAAGGACCACTGGTAATTTCATTTGGGCCATGCATTCGGCCTTGGGTAGGCTCTGAGATGGGGTTCCAAAGGCCACGCATTTGCCTCGTGAGCTCTTGAATCACTTTGTGGTGAAGGAAGCAAAGAGTTCATCCTCGAAGCATTTGGGGATCAGACCCTGGGGAAAAATTATTTCTCATTGTTGGATTCGGTTTGATAGGGATTTCTGAGAACCTATGAGGAGGCGTACAGATTCTTGAGTTACTTTTCCCAGTGTCCTGATTTTTTTTTCCAACTCCCTGCTTCCAGGAGGTCAGAGTGTAGACTCAGCAGTGAGAATGCCCGGCTCTGCCACTTTCTCATCATCGGGAGATGTGGGGCCAGTCACTTAATCTGCCACTCGCCTCGCCTGTGAAATGCAGATCGTATCAGTTCATACTTCATGTCGTTTTCGGGAATTAAATATAACAATGTATGCAAAGGATTTTGACCAGTACCTCACATATGGCAAGTTTTCAGATACTAAAAATTATGGCTGTAGACTGGTGAACTTTGGTAAATTTCCAAGCCCAGAAAAAGTATAGGAGTTGATTAATCCAAATAAATTGTGTGAATGCTATGATTTGAATTGACAGTTGGTGTTATTTTTTCCTAAATCATTAGCACAAAGGATATTTCATCATCAGATATCAAAACTGATTTCCCAAATCAAGAATAGTTATTGTAACAGCTCAGATAAAAATATATATATTTATGAAACAGCTAAAAGCTGGTGGCATAAAGAATCATAAACTGGGTTTGCTGGATATTTCATTTATTCATTCCACACATTGATTTGTCTCCTGCTGTATACATCAATGTGTAATGTGGATAGAAGAAGACAATTTGGTGACAGACACAAATAATCTTTATCATTTTCTACCAATGCATCCTTGAGCAAGTCACTTAACCCCTCTGAGCCTCAGCAAATTAAGATAAGTACAACCTGTACTCTAATGCTTCCTTTGAGGATTACTTGATACAATGCACAGAGAGGGCCTAGGTCACTGCCTGGCACCTAGAAGATGCTCAACAAATATTACTTTTCTTCTAGAACTTTCCTTTCATTTCCGTCACCAGTCATCAGAACTACTATTTGAATAGTAAAAGGATAACCTTAACTGTCTTGTTGACAAAGCTGTTTTGAGAGCCCAGCACAGGTCTTAGGGTATATATTCTCAATAAATACTTATTGAATGAACAAAAGAATGAATGAATGAGCAAGTGTGACAATATTGATCTCAGTTTACAGTTGGAACACATCATTTACATGATAAATCAGCAAGTGGGAGGCAGTGGAGAGAGATGGTTAGGAACATGGACTCTGGAGTCAGGTAGAACTGGGTTCAAATCCAGGCTTGCAAATACTAGCTGATGTTCTCTGGCAGGTTACTTAATCTCTCTGAGGCTGTTTCCTCATTCGCAAGTTGAATGTAATAATAATGTTAGAGGTTGTTGGCTTATAAGTGGTTGATAGATATTAGCTTTTATGATAATTATTGCAAAATTAGGCGTCTGCCCTATGTGGACATTGAAGAACTATTTATTGAGCATCTTCTCTGTGCCAGGCACCGTGCTAGGCTCTGGGGATGAATGGGGAACAAGACAGACAAGGCCTCATTGAGTGGACAGTCTAGTGAGTGAGATACACAATAACCACAAACAGACAAGATAATCTTAGACAGGGCTGAATTCCAGGAAGATGGTCAAGAGAATGAAGTTGTTGGGGTTGGGTTATTTCACAAGTGGTGGTCGGTGAGGACTCCTTTGAGGAGGAGACAGTGAGGCCGAGTCTCCAATGACAAGAAGGAGTCAAGCATGCCAAGATTTGCAGGCAGAGATTTCCAGGCAGAGGGAACAGTAAGTGCCCCTTGGAGTGGGGACAAATTGGACTGTTTGGCAATGGAAAAGTTCCAGGATTCCCAGCACACAGTGAACTAGGATGACGATGGCCCTCAATAAAGTCTAAGAGCTAGTCAGGAGCTGGCTTCTGTAGGACTTATAGACCAGGATAAAAGGTTTGGATTTTATGCTGTGTGCAATGGGAAACCATTGGTGGATTTTTCACAGGTGGGTAACAGGCTGATTTCCTTTTTAAGGTCATTACTATGGCAGCTGTGAAGATTGTAGGGGCAGCTAGATGAGGCTCCTTTGAACCAAGGGGATGGCAGTGACAAGGGAGATGTGAAGGGACTCAGGGCATGGTTTTAAGATAGAAGTACAGGATGCAGGGTGGCAGTGTTAGAGAGGAACCACTTTGCTTCTTTCTGTAAACGCACTACCAAGTACCACCTTGAGGCCACTCCTTGACATTTCTTGTTCTCTGGTTGCTTCTCCACTGTCCCCAGTGCCTGTTGCTGGGCTCCCTGTTTTCCATAGAGAAGAGTCCTCTTTTCTCCACTGAGACCGAGCTGGGTTCTAACCCTGGCTCTTGGGAGATGTGAAATCAGCAGTGAGTCAAGCAAAGGAGAGGAAAGAGCAACCCTAGTGCAGAGACAATTTCTGGAAGGAATTTTGTTTCTATTCTGTTGTTGTTGTTTTTTTTTTTTAATTCAATAATTACATGGACCCTCTCTGTGTCAGAAAAGCTTTTAAGGAAACTTGCCACAAAAACTCAAGGGGCGATAAAATGCAAACCAGTGAGCATAAGAAAAATAACAGGAATCGAGAAACATAGTGGGAAGAGTGAGTGGTGCAGTAATTGAAATATTATTTCCCTGTAAGAATATAATATGATGACAAGAGCCAATCCTTTATTTAACACATTTGCCGTTCATGCTGCTTTGTGCTGGGATACGGGGTGAGCTAGGCAAACAATGTCCCTGCTCTCATGGAGCGTACAGTTTAATGGGGAAGGCAGATGTCAAAGAAAGTAAACAAAATAAAGCAGAGTTCACTGGTTTCATAACACAAAAGTAGTCTATAAACCAGCAAGGTGTGGCTGACAGACACTTAGGATCCTTTCAAACGACAATGATTAGAGAGAGCACATCCAGCCATTAGCATCAGATAAGTACTCCCAAACTTAAGTCATATTCATAAGTATATATTTGCATATATAGTTATAAAAACACTTAATTATTAATGTACTAATATACAATGATATTTACTTAAAATGTGTTTATTGGTCTTTATAAAAGACATTTCACAAATATCCCTCAATGCCAAATTCCCAGGTAAAATTTTGCTCCAAGTGAATTAAGAATTCCAATTCAAGACCAGATAAAAAGGTTGAGTACACATCTACTTAGTTGATCTACACATACCCAGCATTTCACATGAGGTTTGGGGGTTGTTTCTTCTTTGCTGAAATGATTCTATTCTATTACTTTGCTTTTTTTCTTTTCAACTTAATGAACATCAATTAAACATCTGCTTTGCACAAGACACTGAGATCTGAATAAGCAAAGCATGTTCTGTATATGAATTTCTGACAGATATTTAGAAGTTTAAAAATAGCTTTCATTTTTCATGTTATAAAAGTAACAGGTTCTGGAAATGGGCATTTCAAATGTACGTTTAGTAATATGTATGTGTGTATGTGTGTATGTATATATATATTTTTTCATATATTAGAGAAATAGAGAATATATGTTTTAAAATTAGTAAACATTCTGTATTTTATATATTATCATATTTATTATATATAATATAGAAAGACTGTTTCACATATTTATTGTATTATATATTACATATGCCATGTTAATATTATAGAACACATGCTATATATGTGTATAATGTATTATATAATGTGTGTCATATTACATATCATGTAATGTCATGCATTTATATATTATATATTCATATATGTTATATTATGAATACCTATTCACATAAACTATCATACACATGTGAGGTGTATGTAGATAGATACACAGACAAATCTTTTTAATGAGATCATATTGTTTATATGTTTTAAATTTGCTTTTTTACTTAATGTTTCATGAATATCATTTTAGTCACTATATATTCTTTTGCATTTTAACAGCTGCCTAGAATTCCACTCTTCGAATTTATAGTATAATTTATTTAATTATACTCTTAATGTACTGTAACTCTCCAAATGTTGGGCATTTAAGTTGCATCTATTTTTTCCTCTGAAAATTCTTGGCTGTGAGGAACACCCTGTTAGTTAAATAAGGATTATTTCCTTATAATGAATTCCCAGATGTCTCCCCCTGGGTTAAGGCTTTGCACAAGCACTGCACTGGCACCCTTGCTGAAGTAGAAGCAGAAACAGGTCCGTGTTTCCTGTCACTCAACCAGATTATTCTGTACAAAAATCATTCCTTTTATAAGAAGGTGAAACTTCCAGGTCAAATTAGTGCTTATAAACAGAAATCCTGGCCAGCCTTTCAAAGTTCTCCTAGTATCTTCACGGGTCACTTAAAAGACTGTCCTATGGACCCCAGATTCCAAATAAAACAACCTTTCTCTGATATGAAATAGCCCTGAAATAAGGGAAATTTCTTTAGGTATTCTAATCACCTCCTAAGCAAAACGTTTTCTAATTAAGTGTCATTATGTTATGTTATCATCTATTTTCTTCCCAAGCTTGGGGCCTTCCATCAGACCTATTTGAAGCGACATTTCCTCCAGGTCTTAGAGGACTGGGATTTTGACCTGCTTAAACACAGGAGGTGCCTGGCTGAGGTGTCCAGTTGTGAATTCTGTGGGTGAGGCTTTTTGCTTGAATAAAACAAAATTCCCTCCTGGCTGCTGCTGTGTGCCCAGACTTGTGATGGGCGTGCCAGGGTGGGGCGACGGCACTGGGCGCCCAGGCCCACAGGACTCGACTCTGTGCTTGGGACCCGCTCTCCCTCCCACGGGACTTTATTAGGCGTGTGGCACTGCGTGACTGGGTCTCCATGCGCACCCGGAGACATCTCAGTTTGCAGTTAGTGTTTACATTTGCTCTGCAGACAGCGCACCTGCTTTCCGCAGGGGCAGCTGGTTCATTCTGATGCAGGATCAATCACAGTTGGGGAGATAGTGACAGTCTGCCCGGCTTGAGAAAGGAGCTGATGAGAATTCGAAAGCCGTATTTGAAACCTGCTGGATCCTGTAAAGCTAATTTCCACCAAGGAGTATTGTATTTGAGGAGCAGAAGCTGAACTTCCGGGCCACTCCCATCTGCTATCAAGTTTGAGTTTCTTTCCAGGGGAAAAGCGTTGTAGTCACTGACGTTTTGTAAAGTACCTACTATCTACCACCACTCCACCAGGCATCCCACCGTGGGTATTTATCATCTCCATTTCACAAGAGATGAAATAGAGCCTGAAAGAGGTGAGACAATGGCTGGCGGTTCATAGAAGGATATCCAAACTCCTCCCCGCTACCTGTCTCAGCCTGGACATGATCTGAACCTGCCTCGTTCTCTGACTTTTTCTCCTAGCCATGTCTTCCTTCCTCCAGCCATGTCAACTGGGTTTAGGAATCCTAAAAACTGAGTTCTTTCCTGCCCCAGGAGTTTGGACGTGCTGTTCCTGCTCTCTGGAACCTTCTCCTTCCTGGTCTACACTGGCTCAATGAGCTTCCTCACCATTTCAGCAACCCCACCTCTGCCTTGAGTCCTATTCTGACTACCTGATTAAAAAGTCCCCTGTCCCCCAGTCACCCTTTACCACCCCAGAGAACTTGCCACGTTCTGAAATTAGCATGTTCCTCTTGTCCCTTGATTTATCTACTGGAATATGTCTCACCAACAAGAAGAGTAGTTACCCTTATCTTTCTTACTGACACAGGTGGGTGCTCAAAAAATGTATGTTAAACTAAATAAATTGAACAAATGTTTAAAGTGCCTTCTATGTGCCTGACACTGTTCTAGGTACTTTGATAGAGCAATAAACAACATAGAAAAAAATACCTGCTCTAGAAAGGAAAAACAGACACTAAGAAAAGAATTATGAAATGACATCGCAGAGAGTGATCGCATCAAAGGAAGGTGGCCATGTTGGGGAGAGTTGGGCTGCTGTCAGGCCTGTCTCTCAAGGTGACTTTTCAGGAAGAATTTAGATGAAGTAAAGAAGAAAGCTATTCAGCTGTCTGGGGGAGAGCATTCCAGGAAGAAGGAATAGCAAGTGCAAAGGCCCCGGGGCAGAAGCAGATCGGCAGTTTTGGAACAGCATGGATGGAACCAGCAAGGCTGACGTGGAGGGATTGAAGGGCTGAGTGGTGGGAGATCGAGTCAGAGGGAAGGCTTGTGGCCATGCTAAGGATTTCTGCCTCTACTGTAAATGTGAGGGAAGCTGTTGGAGGGTTTTGAGCCAGGGTGTGAGATGGTCTGACCAATGTTGAATAACCACATACAGTTATGCCGCTTGAAAGCAGTGAAGGTGGGAAACAACGTGGGCTCTCCAAATCCAAAGCTTGCTCCCCATGCGGTGTCTTTCTCTACCCATGCACTCTTCCCAGGCTTTCATCATCAAAGCCTGGCCCTTCCCTCTCTTTGAAGCCTGGTGGCAGAGTTAATTTCTGCTGTTTGTTGAGAGCTTTATGTCCACCCTTGGAGCACGCTCCCCCCTGCCCAGGTGACATCCGCACCTTCTGGCTGATCACAGACTGGGGCTGTGATTGCATCAGCACAGTCTCACCAAAGCAGCTGCAGCAGCCTCTGTTCCCTCCCTGAGTTTGACACCTGCAGCTTGGCCCAGGGCCAGGTGTGAGTAAATTGGGCCCAGGGTTCCTGTTGTTGTTTCTGTTCGCACAGCAGCTGCTTTCTTTACTCTACCATGACCCTGGTTGCCCAGGGTTGTCGGGCAGCAGTGTCTTCTCTGATGCCAAAGGGAACCTGAATCGGTTGGTCTTTGCAGTAAGTAGAGGCACCTCCTAAATTCCCAGCCAGCTCCTTATTTGCTAATTACAAGACAATGGCTGGGAACTTTATATATTATTTTATTGAGGACTCTGAGTTTCAAGTGATTGGAACCCCAACCCCAACAGGTTTAAATAAAAAAGATTAATTTATTGATCTATATCTCCAAAAGGCCAGAGATGACCCACCTTTGGCCAAGTTGGATCCAAAGACTCAAATGGTATTATCAGAATTAGGTCTTGTTCCCTCCATCTCTGCTTTCTTCTAGAAGTCTCTATTTTCAGGAAATAGCAGGATGGCAAGGTAAGGTTATATCTTAGCACCTCAACAGCCCCATATTTACTTTTTAACATTTCTAATAGGTATTTTGGAATTGAGTCTCATGGCCCAGTCCTAAACCAGTTACTTTGTCCAGGGCAGTGCAGTACCCTGATTGGCCAGGTCTGGGTCACATGTTCAACGCTCGTGCCAGCCTAGGAATTAGCCCATGTGACTTTCAAGGACAGTTTCCTAAGGACAATCAGGGTCAAGTTACCAGATGCTGGGGAGGCAAAACAACAGATGCCACGCACATTCACTTAGTTACTACTCAGAGACCCCTGTGACATGGTCGTTATCCCCATTCTGCAGCTGGAGGTGAGGCCAGGGAGGTTAAGTCAGCCTGACATATATAGCAGAGCCAGAATTTGAACAAACATAGGTGAGTCTCTCTCTGAAGCACGTGTTCAAGTGTCTCCTTACACTTGAGAGAGGGGTAAGAGTGAAACCCAGGAGCCCCACTGGCACACCTTCACTCTTTATTTTGATTTCTTTAAGTTACTTTAGGGGACGTTGGAAGCCAGTTTTCCAGATAATCTGATTATGATGGTGACTCACTCCCAGCAAGAACAGAGAGGAACATTCTGAAATTACCCTGGAAGGAATTATGCCTCTCCCGAATCACAGCACATCACCCAAGTGAGGGGAAAATCCATATGCCCACAACATTCTATTACATAAATGTGCGGAGGCGTGTTTTAAAAGCCTGTATATTCATCTTCTGCATGTGTATGTATATAAATATAGGTATTTATCCCTCTGTTGGATTCTTAGGCATCAAGTGACTCAAACATTAATTATGATCTCCTCGGAGAGAAAAAATGTTTTCCCTTCTATCATGTTCATTTTACGATCATCCAAAGTTCATCTTTGTAGAGGTCACTAAATCATCTGGAAACTCAGTGTTCTTTAATTGTTTGACTGTGTGCACATTTTAGCTTTCCTTTACTGTACTTCCTATCCCCTTGATTTTTGTTATTAATAGCAATGAATAATTGCAATATGCTAGGCATATATATAAAATATCAATAAATTATGACAACAACTCTTTGAAGGAGGCACTACTGTTATTGTTATTATTAAAGAAGAGGAAACTGAGACTTAAGTAATTTGCCTAATGACACACACAGAATAGGTGGAATGATAGAGTCAGGACTCAAACTTGGGTCTTTATTACATTAAGGCAGAGTTTCTCAATCTCAGGACTACTGACATTAAGCCAAGCTATTAACTGCTACACTATTCTGGAGGTTAAAAACAGAAAAAAGGTTGGAACTCCAAGATTCCAAGGCTACCAAGGAGGCCAAAAAAAGTCTATCGGGGGCTTGGCGGAAAATTTGCAGAAATTTATCAATATTACGGATGCATTACCTTTTGAGCCAGCAATTCCATTAGAAATGCTGGTTTTAAAAATGTGCAAGGATTTAAATATAAAAATATTCAATGCAGTATTTCTTTATAGTAGGGAAATGTTTGGAACACTAAAATGTCTGTCAGTAAGAAATTGTTAAATAAATTAGGGTGCATGAAGCCAATCTACTATTTAGATATTTCTTTTAAAATATGCAAAAGCTCTATATGAAGACACATGGAAAAGTGTGGAAGATGTATTTTAAATGAAAAGAAAATTGCCAAAACTGATCCCAGTTTTGGGGGGGAAATCAGTATGTGTCTAAATGGAGGTGGAGTAAAGGTGAGCATGTATGTATTTGATTACACATAGATAATTGCTGGAAAGATGGAAACTGAACTAATAACAGTGGTTACTTCTGGGAAGTTTCTATTCTTGGAGGAGGGATGTTCAATTGTACTTTATACTTTGGTTCTCCAGAAGGAACAATTTTGTCCCCCAGGGACATATGGCAATGTCTGGAGACATTTTGGGTTGTCAAATCTGGGGCGGCGGGGGGCGGTTGCTACAGCATCTAGTGGGTGGAGGTCAGGGATGCTGCTAAACCTCCTTCACTGCACAGAAGGCCCCCACAACAGAGAATGATCTGTTTGAAGTCCCCAAATGTCAATAGTGCTAGTGTTGGGAAACCCTCCTTTAAACTCTTCTTTAGCATTTGAGTTGTTTCAGTAAGCATTCATTATTTTATAATTACTAAAAACAAAAAAAAGTCTGTGAAACAAAAGTCTACTGTCTCAATTCTAGTGTTGAATAGAATCATTGTCGTCTTTAAAGATCAAATCAAAGTCACAGCTTTAACATCAATAGCATTGCTTTATGGGTATATTGTACTTTTTCTTCTAGCAGAACAAATTTTCTTTTTATAAACATAATATTTCTAAATATTTTGTATTTCAAAAGAGTTTACAGCAAGTTTAAGCAAGGCAATTCAATAATGTCCCATTTCACAGATTAAAAAATTGAGACCTGGAGATTTCATTGTTTACCCAGTAAAGTGATATAAGCTAGTACCTTGTTAATCAACCTAAGTAGTTTCTGGGAATATTAAATTAATTACTTAATTTCAAACATTTGGGTTTTGCTTTAAACTGAAGGATGAAACAGTATGTTTCCATTTCTTTAATTGTGAAAAGAAGTTTTCTGAGTAAAACTTCATTCTCATGAACAGATTATGCACCCCACCATTTTCCTCCAAACAGAAGTACTTCTTCCTCATAGAGCATTTAACAGTTCAATTTGGAATAAGACATCCCTTCTCTTCTTTTCAGCAATGTAGCATAGCCACAGTTTGTTGTCTTTTGACAGTTCAAAATTCTGGTTGCAAAGATGATGCCAACAGGCTAACTGCAAGAGGTGAGGGTGAGGAATGAGCTTTGAGTGAGGTTTCTAATAATGAGGACAGACAGGTCTGCTGCAAAATCTTTCATGGTCCCTCTTGAAACTAGCTCTCACCTGGCAAGACCCTGGCTAGCACTGAGTGTCAGCAAGTCTGCGGCTTCAGGATGGAGGCAGTAGCTAACTCAACAACCCCTGAAGTTGACCCTGTCTTAAGGCTCTGCTACCCCCCTCAACTAGGAAGTGTAAGGTACAGAGCTCTCAGAGCCCCCACAATGTTTAAGTTATGGAAGACGATGCATATTGGACTGCTGGTGTGTTATTGTTTGGCTTTCACAGTGTTCTTGTTTTATATTTAAAAAATTAATTCCTGTATTTGTCAGGATGAAATAGGTTATGCTGCATAAAGAACAATCCCCAAATCTCGATGACTTAAAACAAGCAAACAAAAAAGATGTATTTCTCACTCACGCTACATGTTCTTCCCGGAGCCCTGTTCCGACCTCCATCTGGGACTCAAGCTGCCTGGAGCAGCCACTGCCTGGAACGAATGTCACCTGTCCCTGTGATGGAGGGAAACAAATATGGTGAATCACACCCTCGCTCTCAGTGACACACCACTTCTGATCACATTTCTCATGGCCGTGTACAACTTCAAAGGGACGGGGAAGTGCACAGCTCCCGTAGCGTCTGAAAGCATAGGAGACACAGAATATTTGTGAATAGTTCTGATGATCTCCACAGACAACAATGGCTGGTAAATTTCATATAAAAATCTGCATGTCTGGGGTCTTCAGAAATTGCAGAATCTTACAACACAGAACCTGTGTACTTGCATGGCAGTTGTTGGGAAGTGGGGAGCAGCACTTATCAGCAGCTATTCCCATGAAATGGGCATTTGTTTACCAGTTCACCACAGGCCACACCCAGCCTGCTTCACTCACCAGCTAGCCGGCTTGTTGGAATTTGAGCTGGTGACTCTCGAACGAAAGCCCAGTCCAGTGGTAACACTTCAGTTATGGAGTGAGCCAACCTGGGTTTGAACCTGGAAAGCAACCCCCTTATAACTATGTAATTATGGCCAAGTGATTTGACCCTCTGTGCCTCAGTTCCTCTAACTGTAAATAAGAGTCATATCCATGTCACAGGGCCATCAGTGAGGACTAAAAGAAAATCCATGTAAAGAACTTAGTTTAGTGCCTAGAACAGGGACCACTGCTGTCTTCCTCATCTTCATCATCTTCTTCATCTTTCCAAAGTACAACCCTGCCTTAACCCTTAACTTGCACAAAAATGGGGTCACAGCATAAATGCTGCTGATAGATGAATGTTGGTCAGCTCCTCCTTTCTCTGTGTCTGTTTCCTATTTTATAAATCTAAGAGGTCAGACAAGAAGCTTTCTGAGGTCCCTTCCAACTCTGACATTCTGTGATTCCAAGATCCAAGTAGGGCCCCCAGATTCCTTCCTAAGCTTTCAAAGCATTCCTGATGTATGCTTGTAGTATGGTCTGGAGAGTGTATCTGTCAAGAGGGGCTGCAGGCTGGCGGGTGCGGGGGAGACACAAAGCCAAACTATGAGGCAAGCATGGGAACAGCATTAACCACAAGCTCTGGCCTTGAACCCATCCGGGGAACTCTGATGTGAGCCAACTGTGCATAGCTATTGATGAAACTTCCCAGGAACCAGTGTTCTAGAGGGCCCTCTGAGGAATCATGAGCTCTGCCACCAACTTCAACCACGATCTGGACTGGCACTTGGTAGCTAGCAAAAGGACCCCCAGCCCACACCGAATGTCAGGGCTTTATTTTTGTTCTGCAGTCTTCTTCACCGTGAGCAATGCAGTGTGATGACAGAGATATTATCACCCTGAGTTAAAATATTCACCAATAACGAGACAAGGAAAACTGTGGCTACAAGTTTGGGCGGTGAATGCAGAGGAAGCAAACTCTGTTAATTGCCCAGGAAATCCTCTCCTTAAATTCCTTTATATTTCTGCAAATGAGTCGGTATTAGAGTCAAAAGATCTGGGAGCTCAGATCAAACAGTAGAGTAGAAACAGGCAAGGAGTTCAGGCTCCAGAGTCAGCCAGGCTATGTCCCTGAACAACTGCGTGACGGTGAGCAAGTTCCGTGTCCTCTCAAAACTTCAGTTCCCTTGTCTCTAAAGTGGGGGCGCTATTACTGAGAGAAAACAGAACGCCTACTGGGCAATTAACGTAAGCCCTAAATACACGTCAGGAATGGAGTCGCTTGCCTGTGGCTTTCCCATAAATCATATCTGTGGAATCACACCCAGGAGAAGTCCCAGTCTCAAGGCTATGAATGAATGAATGAAGGTGCTAGAAGGAGGCTGTGACAAATAGAAGAACTCAGGCTTCGTACAAAGAGACACATGGGCATGGAGAAACACGACCCTGATGTTGCAAGAGCTTCAGCTTTTTCAAGATAGATTTTACAAATCTAAATGTTTATGTGAAATCTCCTGGATTTTAAGTGTGGAACAGTTCATTAAACCGGATGCCCGTTAGGTAGCTAGCAAAAGGACCCCCAGCCCACACTATATGTCAGGGCTTTATTTTTGTTCTGCGGTCTTCTTCACCGTGAGCAATGAAGACTCTTTCTAATTTCCAACCCCCCCCCCCCCAAAATAACAGTGACTATATTAAGGTAGAAGTTTGTTTCTATCTCACACAAAAGTCCAGGTATGTGGTTGAGAGTTGGCAAGGCACTCCTTGGTCTCAGGGACTGAGACACCTTCTCTCTGTCACTTTGCAACCTTAACAAGAAACTTCTCCCAGTCCAAGATGGCTGCTCCAGCTATTACCATCATGTCCATATGCCAGCCAGCAGGAAAAGGAGAAAGGAGGTGCAGGACATGCCCCTTTCTTTAAAAACATCACCTGGAAATAACACATTATCACTTCCACTCAATCCCATTGGCTAATACGTCATCACATGACCACATGTGGTGGTCAGATTGGGCACAGAGGCTGGGAAATGCCGTCTTTCTGTTGCCGTCTTCTGGTGGTCAAGTACTCCACTGGGATTCAGGAGATCTATGCCTAAAGGGAAAAAGGAACAAAGCCACAAGTAGTTTGGAGTTTTCTAAAACATGACGACCAAGCAAACTGTGTCTGTGGGCCATTTGGGAAGAAACTCAGAAGGAAGGATTCTCCTACACTGGTAGGAAAGTGTCATTATAATAATAATGTTCTTTATGAGTGAAATTATAAGCATCAACCTCAGAAGAGGTACCACTGATCGAGTTATGCTAGATGGCATGTTAGGTGCTAAACCTGTATGAATTCTCTCTAACCCTCAAAAAAATCCTGCAAGGTAGACGTTGTCATCACCTTTAATCAGATGTGGAAATGGAGGCCAGGAGGTACAGAGAGACGCGACCAAGTTCGCACAGGTGGTAAGTGGCTGAGTGAGAGTTCATCTCAGGTCTGACAACCAGTGCTCTTGGGTTGCTCTGCACTTGAATTTTGTTCAAGGGAGAAAGCTCAGCTGTATCACAAACTGGAAGCAAGAGCCCCAGTTTTAAGAAGGTCAAAGAAGCCCAGGACCTACACATTCTTATTTTTGGCCCTTCCCACTATGCTTTGATCGTTGTTTTTATAAGTTACATATTCCTCCACCTACTTAACATTTTTAAAAGGAGAGAGAGAAAAAGAGTGAAATAATGACTCCTTAGCTGAGCTGCTTTTCTTCAAAATCATGAATAATTGTTTTTGGTATGAACAGAAAGGTATTCCCGTCTCATCTTTTGCCCAGGACTTGGAATCTCCTTTAGCTCGCCCCTCATTTGTCTGTCTTCAGCACACACGTTCCGTATAATCCATCATCATAGCCATTATCCTGCTTCTGATCAAGGGTGGAAAGGAAAAAACTCCCTTTCCTTTCAACACCTACCACCTTTGCCCTTTGATTTGCCAGGCGTGGGCTGAAGGGAAGTTTCCGGTAAATGACCCCAGACCCTGTCTCTACAAAGTCCCACACGGCACCTCATCATCATCAGGCCGGGAAGTAAAAACCCAAGTCAGGCTCTTTGTAAACAATCAGCAAACAGCTCCTAGTTTGTGCATTGCAGGAAAGCTTTTCTCTTTTTTCCCGCCTTTTGTACATACTTCATGAGTGGGGTTTCCAGTAGAGTCCCACCACACATAAACTGTCTGCTGGGCTTGAAAGTGTTTTGCTTCAACAGAGCCCTGCATTATAAGATGGTTAAATAAAAACAAATTCTGCACCCTTTTTCATCAAAATAAAGTAGGGCAGAATCACCCACGGGCCCAGGAAACTAGGGCAGGGTTTCTCATCCTCCATGCTATTGACATTGGGGCCAGATAATTCTTTATGGGGGGTGTGGGTGGGGGCTGCCCTGTGCATATGTATGGTTGAGCAGCACCCCTTGTTTCCGCCCCCTAAATGCCAATAGCACCCCCTACACACCCTGGTGGCAACCAAAAATGTGTTCAGACATTACCCATTTTCTGGTTGGGAAGCACTGGCCTGAGGAGAACGATGCTGGGAAAGAGAGAGGTCAGAGCCGTGGGCACTGCTCAGCCTGCCCGGGTACACTTTCTGTACTGGCTCCTCGCCAGTTGTGTGGACTGGGAAAGTGGCATCATCTCTCTGAGACTCAGTTCCCATGTCTATAAAATGGGCAGAATGATTGGATCTGGTTCATGGGGTCATTGGGAGTGCTCATCAACATGGCATTCGTTAAATGCTTCGCCCCACCCCAGGTTGGCAGCGAATGGGAAAGAAGAGCTGATTTTTGTAAATATTGGCTATTGATATCACCTGACAGAGCAGCAGTGAGGACTGGAAAGGTCTAGGTCACCCCCTTCTCCTGTCCCCTTTTCACATCTTTCTCAAGTCTCATACTCCAGCAGCAGCACCAAATGCCTTCTCGTTCCCGTCATGCAGCTTGCTCTGTTCTGGCTCAGGTTGTTCCTCAGTTTGGTTTCCCACCCCCACCTTTCTTTACCTGGTTAAAACCTACTCATCCTTAAAACTCTGCTCAGAGGTCACCTCCTCCAAGGAGCCACCATGACTGCCTCCTCTGCCCCCAAGCGGGGGCACCTCCCCTCCTCAGTGTCTAGGAAGTCCTAGTTTCTCTCTTTCGTTGCACTGATCACATCATTTTAAGTATTCTGCTCACCTCACCATTAGAGGGAAGGACTCTTCAGGAGAATGAAATAATTATAGACGGATGTGAAAACAGGGGTTGCTGTTGCTTCATTTAAGTATTGTACCCATTTGTTTTTAAAGCAGTTTTGCTGAGATATCATTCACATACCATAAAATTCATACAGTCAAGGATTGGATCTTTGGCATTTTTAAATATCTGGGGCCCAGCATGGGACTACACATTGACGCAGATATCAAGTGAAGGAAGAAGGGAGGGTCGGGGGCAGAGAAGGTGGGAGCAAAGAGGGAAGAATTGAGGCAGGAAAGCACACGGCACCTGGCACTAAAGAAGTATTTGGATCAATAGTGGCTACTTCAATTTGTACTTTTTGGTATATTTTCTTGTTCTTGGTGATACTGTTGTTGTTACACCATTATTATCATTAACCAATGAGCAGTTCTAGGTCTGCAAATCTAGATACTTTTCTTTCTCAGGGATGAGCTGAGTGGCTTACTTCATAAACAAAGCATTTGATTCATGAGATAAAAATTGTGTCTGGTTTTTTTTTTTTTTTTTTTTTTTTGCTCCTGTTCTCCAAGTTTTCTCTTGATTGTGTACATTCCACTGGACAGATATTTATTGAGCTCCTGATTCAGGACAAACCAAACAAGGTTCTTATGAAACTTACATTCTAGGTGGGGAGGCATAAATATGTACATGTGTCATGGGTCAACAGAGCTCTACACTATGAAGAAAGAGAAAACAGGATACAGAGAAATGGGTGAGTAGGCTGCTATTTAAAACGGCGTTGTCAAGGAGGGATTACTGTTCAAGTAGCATTTGAAAAGAGAGCTGAAGAAATGGAGCGTTAACATCTAAAGAAAGTCCAATTTTATAGGTGATTCCTCCACGCTCCCTGTATGTGGCACATGTTTGCGAAAACAGCTAAGGATTTGGGAATTGCCTATATCAACTTGTTACAGGTTATTTCCAGAATACCTGTACCTTTGGATGTTAGTGGGTGTCACTTGGAAACAAACGAAAAAAAAAAAGAAAAGGAAAGAAAATCTGTAGGATTTGGGGAAACAGATAAACATTATTTCCCATCTTTCTTTCTGGCAGGACTCTTCAGAGCCTTTAAAAAGACACACGTTGTTAATCTCCAAGTGGGAAAAATGCAATATTTCCCTAAGTTATTTTGACCTCAGAGCCCCTTTTTCAAGAAGCATCTTTGTAAGATTTGTGTTTGAAGGAATACATTTTGGTAAAACTGCTTTAGACTGTATACCAAATGTAAAGAAATATTCCTACCGTATTACTATGTCTCAAAAGAAAAAATCCTGGTGCTCCTAGGGGATATGCATTGGAGCCCTAGAGTATTCAAAGTCCTTTACTGTAGATAACTAAAGGAAACATCAAGCTGCCAGTTCGTTTTATTCATTTTTTTCTACAATTATTTCCTAGGCATCCTGACTGCATACCAGTTTGTTTGACTTACTTAGATACTTCTAGATCTAGCTGCATGGCAGAATACTGGGGCACTATAAGCTCCTAATTACTGAGCCCAATTTCACTTTCATTGTTAATGTGATATTACCAGAGGCTAAACCAAGAGAAGCCCTATAAAACATGCTGGACCGTTTGAAAAACAGCCTCACAAGGGGTTCGATCTCACAGGGGTTCGACCACACAAGGCTGAATTCACACCTAAGTCCTGTCATGTTCTCGCAGAGCCTCAGTTGAGTTCAGTTGCCTCCAAAATGGATTCTACTGATATGACAGATTTCTGTTTTTATCCAAAGAAAGGTCGGAAGCCATAGAAGGACTCTTCAGGAGAATGAAATAATTATAGACAGATGTGAAAATGGGTTGCTGTTGCTTCATTTGTGTATTATACCCATTTGTGTTTAAAGCAATTTTACTGAGATATCATTCACATACCATAAAATTCATCCTTTTAAAGTGTAAAATCTAGTGGTGTTTACTCTGTACACAGAGTTGTGTAGCTATCACCACAGTCTCTTAGGGTAATGTTTGCAAGGTTCATCCGTGTTGTTGCTTGAATCAGTATGTCATTCATTTTTATCGCTGAATGATATTCCATTGCACGCATTATACTACATTTTGTTTATCCATAAGTGTGTCCATTAGTTGATGGACATTTGGGTTTTTCCACCATACCCATTATATTTATTTCCTGCCTTGTGTCTCTGCATATCTCTAGCCCTGTAGCATTCCAAATTTCCCTTTTCCCTACCAAGTGTGCCCAGGCTTCAAGAACAAGCGAGGACCTCTATGAAAATACAGCACAGAGAACAGTTCTAGGTGGCAGACTTCAGATTCATTCATTCTCCACGATGCCACCACCACCCCCTTCCCCCCAGATAAATAAAGGGAAAGAAAACTGCTTCTACTCACCTTAAAAGCAACTTTATGTGTGTGTGTGTGTGTGTGTGTGTGTGTGTGTGTGTGTGTATATATATGTATGTATTTTTTTTTTCTTCTCTATTTCTAATGGAATAGACTTGTGCTCTTTAGGGAAATCAATAGGAGGGGTAACAACCAATTATACTATGAGAAAGGAAATTTTAAAAGACTCTTTGGAAATAGCGCATACATAAAACATTTCTGAACTATCTGCAAATGCAGGGAATTATACCTCTATGCAAGGGATCTGTGCCAAAGTAAAAGTCTGCCTGGGCTTTTATGAATTTCAGTGTCGGTGATGAGCTACTCACTCCAATATCCTTGAAAGCTGCTGCGTCTGTCCTGACCCGTCCAATGTTAGGGCCTCCGGTGCCATTTGAGGACGAGGCTACTCTGTGTAATTAATGATTAAGCCCTAACTGAACTCAGTGTTTTACACATCACAGTTCTCGGCCATGTGTTCACCAGCGTTTTGATTTTATTCAATGCCAGGTTAAAAGAACCTTGCTCTAGACAATGAAAAGAGACTGAGGGCAGTTGAGGAGTGACCTTCAGGTCACCTATACCTGTTTGAAAACTCTCAAGTGTAGGCAATTATCTCATTATTTGAGTAATCTGACAAATTTTCCCCTTTCCACTCATATTTCCATATATATGCAGCCACAGTCCAACTTTGTTACAAAGAAAGTAGAGAAACTTGTCATTTGTTTGATCATCAGCATGGTGTAAGAATTTACCTGTCACTTGTTTAGGATAATGGCTGAATTTTTCAGTTTTCAATTGAAGCTTGGCAGTTCCGATGTGTTAGATTGCTCGCAAACAAGTGAAAGAAATCCACACATCCTATCCATTGTCAAGCTCATTTAGCAGATTATTCTGAGACTAAAGTAAGGGAAAATAGCTTGGGCTACGAGTCTTTTAAGAAAATTAAAAATTAGAGTGTGAACAAAAGCAGATCCACAGAACTTTAAAATGTCAGAGCCAAAAGAGAACTTAGAAATCCTTTAGTTGAAGGGTTTGAAAACTCATGTACCCACAGATTCCAGGCAGGTAATGTACGGAAAGGCTGAGGAAAGTGGCTTAACCTCTTTGGCCCTAGAAGGGGGTCTGACCAGTGTTCAAAGGAGCATGCGTTTTCAGGAAATTTGCAAAAAATAAAATATTTAACTGTAATTGGTTAACAGGGCTGCCTCCTCTCTGCCTTCTGCCTCCTTCACACTTTCCCTTATGCTGGGGTGTTAGGTGGCGTTGGAGTCCCCCAGGAATGTTGGCTGCATTTATGGGCCATGGGCATTTTAAATTTGTAATTTCTCCTGAAGAATTGGAGATACTGCATACATGCTATACACATAACTTTGTATTGTTTTTCTTAAAGAAAACCAGCCTCCACCTCCCACCCCCAGGTTTTAAAAGCTTTGGGCTCCACAAAGCCAGAAGTCCAGACTGTCACTTTGGCAGAGTGGAAAACTCACACCCACCTAAAGGTTGTAGCATTTACTTAGCTACAGAGGATTGTTGTCAGGCGGGAATTCAAGGGCTCAGTGGGGCCCAATCTCTGAAGTCAGAAATCCAGATTTTGATGTCAACCCTCCCGATTTTAAAATGTTAACTATCCAAACAAAACTAAACTGAAGGCCAAATTTGATCTGTGAGCTGTCAGTTTTTATCCTCAAGCAAAACCCAACCCTTGGTATTTATGATGAAAATTAAATGAACTAATGTGTCTAAAAATATTGCTCCATCTATGCACACCATTGTCTTCCAAAGGGTTTACGTTGCACCCATCAATCTATCTTTTTTTTTAATTGTAATACTTCTCTTAATTCAGTCAACTAGTATTTATTGAATGCTAACTACATTTTAAGTAAGTTTGTGTTTCTTCCGAGTCCAACTCTTAATTAATTGTGTCCAAAGTAGCTCACATCCAGGCGCAGAGTTAGGAGATTGGGGCCCAATGTGAAATTACATCTAACTGTGCCCAGGCTCTGAAAACAATTAAATGACATTTGCAATATTTCAGAAAAGGTGTTCCAGATCCTTAGTGAAAGACAAGTTTTAGAAAATGGTATGGTCTTTCATATTGTAGTCCTAGTATTAATTATAGGTTTTTGCATGAACTTTGGGGGATTTACTCAGTGTTTTACACATCACAGTATAACTTGGAGTTAATAAAACTGCCCCTCTTTTTATTCCTCCTCACCTTTGAACATTTGCATCAGTTTTCTTACTGCCTCAAAGGCTTTGCCTCTAAGCTTTCTATGGCTGAACTTACTTATCATTGAGGTCTCGATTGACATGTCATCTCCCTAGAAAACTGTTCTCAAATGCTGTAGCTAAACTAACCAACTCCCAGCTCTTTATTCCAGGGATCGGCAAGCTCACAGGCCAGTTCCAGCCTGCTGCCTGTTTTTGTCAATAAAGTTGTATTGGCACACAGTCACCCTTGCTTGTTTACCCATTGTTTGTGATTGTTTTTTATGCTATAAGAGCAGAGTTGAGTAATTGCAATACAGAACACAATGGCCCATAAAGTCCCAAATATTCACTATCTGTCCCTTTCTAGAAAATGTATGCTGATCCCCAAGTCTATCCCATTGTCCTTGTTTTATTTCCTACACAACAATCATTGTTATCTGAAATTACTTATTTTTTGTTTATGTGCTTATTTGTTTCTGACTTCTACTCTGAGAGCATAAGCCCCTCAAGGATTATTTTCCCTGCGTCCATAACATAGTGAGTGCATAATATATTTTGGTTGGGTGAATTTAATAAATTCCCTGCTCTAACCATTTTCTAATGCAGACAAGCTCCCAGTTCTTCACGATGCAGGTGGGAGCTGAAGCTGATGTTACTTTCAGTAGAACCAGAGATGACCATGTAAATTCTTTTGGTTTTGGTTGTATAAACTGGGCCAACAATGTGCAGTGAGACAGATGAAGCCGAGCCCTGGACTCTGTGAGGTTGTCTCTTGAACTTGGTGAGGAAAAGCAGAAATGCAAAACCAAAGGCCATGATCTGCTCCAAGTTGTCGCTGCCCAGGATTTACATGTGTCTTGTTCATTCAACGCCGTGCTCGTAAGCATGAGCCGTCTTTTCCTTGTCAAGTAAAGAAAAGCTACTGGCTCCACTTACTTGTAGGTTACCAAATATTTTGGTGTATCACTTGTCTAACCAAACCAATGAGTTTCCTTTTCTAAAGACTCAACCCATGTCAGGAAAGATTTCTTTTTCTTTGCTTTTAATTTCCTCACCTTGTCCCATACCAACCACAACAAACCCCAACAGGCACCCACTCATTGGTCACCATCCCTCATTTTTGTCACTTCATGCATTTTCCCTGCTTGAAATGTACCCCCCCAATCAAATTCCATCTGTCTCCCTTCACTTTGATACTTCAGAACTGCTTTATCTGTTCTTACCACGTATGCCTCAACTCCTCAATGGCTTAGAATCTCTAACATGCAGCTTAGCACCCAAGGATTTGTTTATAGTCATTTCTTGTCTATTAGCATTTTTCACCAAGCTTTTCTACTTGGCTGTTACTATATTTAACTAGTTTGTTTAATATATACACATACAGACATACACACACATACCACATACATATACACACACATGTATGTTATATACACACATTATATACACATATATAAACCCTTTTGGTAGAGTTCTTTCTCTACTTCCTTTCCTGACAGTAGATGATGATAAACTAATGCTAAACAAAGGTGATTTTTGTTAAGGCTCATTGAGTGTATTTTCAGAAGCTGCTGCACAATGAAATGTATACATTTTTTCCCTGTCTATAACTCTGAGTAGTCTTGAATTGCCAAGTCAGGTAGAGCGAGTCCATGGGTAACTCTTAAATGCATTAAACCCCTAGAAATATTAGATCCTTCTGCAACAGATGAGGTTTGGTGGTGCAGCTCATTAGCATTTGAACAAATTTGTGAGACTTTTAAGGCATGTTGTTGGATTGAGGTAAGTAGACTAATGCAGTGAATTCCAGACCCTAATGGCTCCATTTATCAAGGGAGCAGGTTTTAACATAATGCATAAACCTTTCTCACATGGCCATTTTACTGTGCATTTAATTCTGTTGCAACATGGTGCTTCAGGCAGAGGAAATGAAGAACTTAAACAAGGTTAACATTCCGAGAAAAGACTAGGAAAAAATCAATACCCCCGTCCTTCCCCAAATAAAAGATGATTTACAAAAATGGAAATCTGTATTGATGACAGTATCTTACTGATGACAAAATATACCAATGATGTTTTGTGACTGGGACATGAGCTGTCTTTTCCACTGAATAAATATCCAGTTTCAGGTATAATGTTATAAAAATGTTTTAGTGGGATTAATTAAAGACGAGATAAAGGCCTTCTTCCGATAGCTCTGAGATTTATTTTGAGAATAGTGAAGACTTCTGTCGCTTGTCTTGATCCCCAGATTCACATTGATGTTGACTTTAAAATGTTGTCCTTCTTCCTGTTTATGTCTGCATATGCAGGAGCAGCTTATTTGAGTGGAGGTAACTGACTTTCCTCCCACTTGGGAAGATTTGCCAGAGTTTACACTGAAACTTCATCCTTTTGGAAGACTCAATCATTTAAGATTTTTGTTTTGTCTATTAGTGATTAAAAAATGCTGTTACTTCATGACATTTGCAGATGCAGCATCATAGTTTTGTCTGTCAGGGAGGTAATTGAAGGTTCATGAAAGGCAGGAAAAAAAAAGGAAAAAAAAAAAAAAAGAAAGCCATCTGCAGCGATTTGTAATGTGTAGGGTGACATTGCATGTGGGAGTGTGTCATTTTACTAGTGAGCTGCCCAGAGCACAGCAGAATGTCGATTAGTGGTTTCTCCATTGCCCTCCACCCTCTCCACCTGCCTGTGTGGTGCATAGTCATAGAGCAAAGTGCCCGAAACAGGTGACTTTTTATAAATGACTTTTGGGTCTATATTTATATAGCTATTAAGAGCCTAAAGAAGTCACTTAATTTTTTCAGATAGACCTTGCTGCATTTTATGAGGGAAAATATATGCTTTGGTCCCTTCATAAATTTAGGGGTTTTGAAGGCTGCAGAAAATATCTCTTACAAATGTCAAGGGCCTATGGTGTATAACTTTTATTTTTCAGAAGATGTTACCCTGCTACTTAGAATGGAAATGCTTTTCTACCAATACCTAAAACAGAACCACAGTTGTTCCGTCTATCCAACTACTGTCCAAATTCACTTCTTTAAAAGGTTGTACCTCCCCAGTATCCTTGTTTCCTTTCCTGAAAATAGTTTTCTTTCCTGTGCTTGGCAGGACCTGGGTATTAGCAGCATGAGTTAGATTAAGTCAAGTAGCTGAAACTAGACTGAATTTCTGCTGCCACTCAAAAAATGTAAAGTTGGAGCTTAAGCCAGAAATTTGGCTAATAGTCTTCCCTTTCTTTTGAATGAAGGAAGAAAAGTGCTTAAAAATGGTGTTTCAGAAAATGATTATAAATATACACACAAGAGTCCTTTAAAAATAATAACATCCAAATGCATGGAAATCAATAGCCACCTTTTTCTCCATGTCCAAGCAACACTCAGAATTGGGTCAGATCTCACTTTCTCTCCAAAGCCTTTCCTGGTTTTTCTAGTCAAGGAATATTTGTGAATGATTTATTAAATTAATGGCAATGCAATCAAGAACCTTTTTTTGGAGCTTCAGACCTTTTGATGAAATCCAAAAGGGAAAGAAAATAGTAATACAGTTGGAAACCTTATATCTTCAGTCCTCACAGTTCCTGGGTACATGTATTTCGAGAGTATGTAAGAGGCCTTCTTTCCCTTTCTAAAGGGATCTGCAATGTGCAGGTCACCAGCACACACATCAAAGAGAAGGAGCCCAAAGGAGCCCTCAAAATATATTCATTGAACTGGACCAATGTCCATTTGAACTCCAGCCTGTTGGCTCTTCAAAGGACACCCTTCAGATGGCACCACGCTAGCAGAGGAGCCTACAAGATGTACGAGTCTATTGTACATCTAGTCTGGACTTCTCTTATCTTCCAAATGGTGAGTCCAGTTAGAAGGTCATGGGGGTAACTAGGAATTTCCTTTGCAAAGTTGTTGAACAGGATCTGCTTTCTTGACTGTCTCTGTTAATGTATTACCAATCTTATACTTTTCTTCTGCTGGCAGGTTGTATTTCTTTTTCCTTTGCTCTTTTGTTGGATTCAGTTTAAAACATCTTCTAGGAAGGTTTGTTCGAGAAAGATTCCAGGCTTCTCAGTAAGATGCTCTCCAAATGGCTTGATTCTCTGGATTTGGCAATAAAAAGAGACACCCTTTTTTTATTTGTTTGTTTGATGTGTTTGAAGTTCATATTCCATTTTGAAATCAACAAAGTTGCTTCACCCAGACACTTCAAACCTTGGAAAGAAGGTCTGCTTGAAATGAAGCTTAAAAGTCTTCAGGTTCAAAAAGTTCAAAAAGTTCCACTTTTTCTGGGATCATATTCCCAATTATAAGTTGCATCATTTCTTCATCCCTATTTAAGTAAGTTAGTTTGGGCTGCAGTTTCAAACTCATAAGCAAAAATTAGCAAAAATGTTTAAAAATATTAGACCAAATATTCTCTAAGAAATCTCTTTGAAAAGATGAGTTTCTAAACTGGACCAGGAAGCAATTGTGATGCAAGGGAAAGAAGGGAAACTTGGACTCTTAAAAGCTGTTTGTAATTCTCAACTAAGCCTCTTTGTATGTTAACCTGATTTTGTCACCTGATCTGTAAAATGGGATTAACAGCATCTTACCCACACGACTATACTGAGGATAAAATAAGATAATTGACAGGAAACTCTTTGGCAAATTGTAAAGTGCCATATAAACATAGTAGAGGTAATCACCAAAAAGTGTAGTCTCTAAGGTTCTTGAGCACAAAACAGTAGGTTTAGAACATTCTGGGATAGTACAGATTTGGAAAGCAAATGATGAAAATGGATATAACCATCAAAATAATAATTCTTTTGTGACAATATTACTTCAAAATGGAGAGTCACAGCATACACACATATGTCTACAACTACCCGCACTTGACTAAACATTTTAAATATTGTAAAATACTCTAAAATTCTGTTTTGCATCTGTGTTACATATATACTTTACTGTATACATTATACATTTAAAAATAAACATATTGCATAGGGATATATGCATAAAATCATATGTAACAATTTATGAAGAATTTCAAGATTTTGTGGGTAGTTTTGACTCTAAATGTAATACTTACTAGTCTTCAAACCCAACCCCTGCTAAAGATGGGACCTTACAATAAAATCCTAATTATTAAGTAGGGACACTGAGGTATGTGTCACTTCAGGGTACACTTCTCACCTTTATTTAAACTCCTTCTAGCAATTGTAGGTGAATGGAAATTGTGTGTGTGTGTATGCATGTGTATATGCAAAAATCAAAACTGATTTGCCCAGGTACCCAATTTGAGCACAAAATCAGAGGCATGAATATGCAAGAAAATTTGAATGTGTGTTTGTCAGCAATTGAGTATTTGGCAAGGGGGAAAATTAAAATAGATTGCACTTAGAGCTCAAGGAAGAATAAACACAAATTTACAGGTGAGTGTTAGTAAACAGTATATATATTGACTAGTAACCTGAAATAGAGCCATCTGAACTTGGCCAGAAATTGACATTCTGTTTGTGCTACTGCATATTAGAATGGGAAGCCTCAAGTTATGTTTCTTAATAAGGATACAGCAAATTACTATTTCTACATGGCAGGCTCTTGGCTCTTAAGAGTTGGTGAGATTGAGGGTTATTTGAGGCATTTAAAATAAAAATTTCAGATAGGATCAAATCAGTGTTATTTTTGATCAATCAGGAAGAGAGTCCATAGGTATTTATGACATAGCCACTTATCAATGTATTTAACTCTATGCTGGACTGGAATAGAATGGAGTAAAACAAAACAAAAAACAAACATACAGAAACACCAGAAGAAGAAACAGGAGATCTCTGGCTCTGACTTGAAAGGCCAAAAGTTAGTAAACACATTCTTTTTGGTCAGACATCCCTACCTCCAATTCTTAACATGTTACTCTCTAATGTAGCTCCATATTTTATGTGATGGCTAGATTCTGAGGCAGCCCATTAGGAAGAAGTCACATATAGTCAAAACTACCTTTGATGACATTCCTTAACTCTACTACTGTTAAATCTTCTTTATTGTTTTTCTATAACCGAATTAAACACTTTTTGAGCACTTAATGCCATTAGATGACCGAAATATAATGTATCTGTAAAGTCACACACATAAAACACACACACACACATACAAATTGTGTACAATCATCTCTTGTCATTCTCCTGCACAGTCAAGTCAGGGAACTGCTGTGCAAGAGGAAGGACTACAAAGAAAATCTATATGCAGATGCCTGGACTTTTGAATCATCCTTCCTTTAAGACACTATCAGATCCCCAGTGTGCGGGGCGGATGGTGAGACTTCTAAAGTGGTCCTGCTTGCCTGCAGGGTTTGTTCTATTCTGTTTTAATAATAGGCCTCTCTAACCTTAATACATGCTAATAGATTTATTTGATGTTTTGAGAATTAAATGAAACAGTGGCTGGCATCTTCCTTGAGGCTTAAGTTTGAAAATCAGCATGTAAGTTACGCATCCTTTGTGACACTATTCATTTATGTGGTCTTTGTCAGTGCACTCAACCCCACTAATCCTCAGTTGCATTATCTGCAGTTTGTCTACACAGATAATACTTATTTGATGGTGTTGTTGACCACAAAAACATGACAAGGCATGAAGACTGTTAGCAGACAGGTAGCAAGGACTTAAAAGTAGTAACTATGGTTGTTGCTGTGCTGCTGATGGTGTTGTTAAGGAGGTGATTATTGCTTTCATGCTCTGTGACTTTGGACGTGTTTTCAAATCTTTCTGTGCTTTTGTCATCTCTTCTGTCAAAAGGGAGCAGATAGCTCTTCCTTCTACCTTGGACGGCTGCAGAAGGGGCACAGAGAAATAATGAGTTAAGAAATATTTTGGAAAGCATTAAAGACTACACAAGTAGAAGGTGAAAACCGAATAATGAAATTTAATATTCAAATTCCAAAGAAACCCAATTTCATAGACGTTGCAAACCAATGTACTCTTAAGAAGGATGCATGTAGATGACTAGAGAGGCTGCCAGGGCCCAGTGATATTGTGGATGGTTGAACAGAACCCACCCCACCCCTGGGAAAACAGTTTAATGTGCATGCTTTTTGTAGGGGGGCATGGGAGCCTCACTGTCTTAGATGTCTTAGACCCTCTTGCTCAGTTAAAGCATGCAAGGATTTCATAGCATGTGCAATATTTCTAGTCTCCTGCTCCCACACCATGGCTTGTGGATGGGGGAAGCAGGTTGAGGGGGATGGAGCTTCTCCATGAGGCAGCAAAGCACACACAGGATGCTTCTGCTCTTGAATTCCCAAACTCAACGCAACTATTGACTTATCCTCTGCCTCCCACCCACCCCAGCAGTGACCAAGGGTTCAACCCAACAAGTAGCAGGCGGGAGGCAGAATCCAAAAGCCCTTCTCATAGCCTTTAATATCTAAATGTCCAAGGTTTCTTCTCCTTTCACCACCCTCAAACACACACACTCCTTTTAACACTCAGGGATCTTATCTATTTGGGAAAGGGAAGTGGGAAATGGAGGTGAAATGAACCTCTGACCTACCATATTTTGTTTGTTCTCCTAATGGATATATATATTTTTTAATGCCAGGGCGTTGCTTTGGAAATTCCAAAACCAAGAATTAGGTTCCTTTGTCCTGCCTCCTACTGCATGACATCTCCTCCGAGGGAAGGGCTGTGTCCACAGAAAGGAGGGGGTGGGGAGAAGACACAGTGCAATGAGGTCCTGCTGGAAGAGTGAGGAAGCCAGTGCTCATGTTTCAAAAACATTATCCAGGAATAAAGTTTAAAAACATTACCCAGCATCAAAGATTCCTGAAAGAGTTGAGTGGAATTATTTTGTTGCAATCTTTACGAGCCAGATGGGGACCAATGAATTGCTTTGGTCCATTTATGACATTGTCAATAGCTTGCCTCATGAGGATGGTGAGTCTAGATTTGACTGTCTTTTCAATCGTTGACTCCACCAAATTGAACCAACTGATTTTTTTTTTTTTTTCGGTAACATCCTAGTCTGCTACAGTTAAAAGAGGTGAGAAGTAGTTCTTTGTGCTTTGTCATTCTTGAGCAGGTTTTACATTACATAAAAAGCAATTATAACTCAGAGAAAAAACAACTTGATGTGTGAAATGGTAAAATAATTCTAAAGTCATTTGAAGGTTCCAGTTGAGGTCTGCAGATTACATCTTTTTATAGAATATGTAAACATGTACCAAAATGTAAGGAGTGTCACTGAAAAGCATGGTCTTTCAGCAGACTCACCACTTTCCAGCTCTAGTGGTCAGTGCAGCCACATCACACTTCATGCCAAAATTACACATGTGGCAAATGTCCATGCCAGCACCCCACTCCCAGCTTTCAGAGCCTTCTCACTTGCTTCCCTGTTCCAGCTCTGACTCTCTCCAATTGGGCAGTGTTCATTCTGTAATCAAGGGAAGCTTTTGAAAATGCAAATGTGACATACATCACTGCCCTCCTTTAAAACTCCTTCCCCTCATTTA
This sequence comes from Choloepus didactylus, assembly GCF_015220235.1. Classification (NCBI taxonomy): domain Eukaryota; kingdom Metazoa; phylum Chordata; class Mammalia; order Pilosa; family Megalonychidae; genus Choloepus; species Choloepus didactylus. The sequence continues at coordinate 55,993,704 of NC_051325.1, forward strand.
AAATTCCATCATTTCCTGGGTTTAACCAGAAAGAATCCAACACTTTACAATCACCTATAAAGCCCTGCAGAATCTGACCCCTGGCTGTCTCTCCAGCCTCAAAGGATGCCCTTGCCCCTCTCAGTGGTTGGTGCACCAAACACTCTCCTATCAGTTTCCTGAATCTGCTGTGCTCCTTCTCACTTTAGGATTTTTTTTTTTTTTTTTTTTTTTTTTTTTTTTTTTGCAAGCCATTTATTCTTTCTGGATTGATCACCCTCCCTCTCCTTATTCCCTATCACATTTAGTACCTCCATGCTCAGCCTAAACATTGCTTCCTTTGGGCAGCAGAAACCAGACAAAATCTAGTTCCCCCGTCATCTCCTCCAGGTCTTCTTTCATGGTATTATCACAGTTGGAAATCAAAGATTTACTTGTGTGGTTAAGTGGTCAAAGTCCCACCCCTGTAAGGTAGCAGCTCCATTAGGGCACAGATGATGCCTACTTGTTCTTGACAAGCCAAAGCACAAAGTGGGTGCTTTGTAAGCTATTATTCAATGAAAAAATAAAGGATTTCATAAGTAGAAAATTAGGCTATGGTATGGTGGATAAGTCCTACAAGACACCCACAAAACTTTTAATAATTAGACAAATTGTCCTTCTCATGCACCTTTTATGCAACCACTTTTTGGCTTTGAAAGAAGACTGTCAAGGATTTACTGTTGTTCTCAATTCCATAAAGAGCTGAGAGGAGATGACTGTGCTCACTGGATTTAGATAAGAAACACCTAGGCACCCTTAAAAAAAAAAAAAGAATTGGAACAAAAGATAAAAGAAAGGAATGGAAAGGAGGGAGCAGAGAGAAAAGAAAAAGAAAGAAAAAGTGTGTGTAATGTCAGGTTTACTGTTCAGGCATGCATTGGGAGCCATTTTATCACATTTTATATTATTTAACTATCGCACAAAAGAGAAAAGCCCATAATCCTTTGTGGAATAATGCATTAATCCTCATTAGCTGTCATTCAGTTGGGTATGCTTTCTCTGCACCACGTGAAATATGAAAAGATACCTTCCCAAGAAGGATAAATATGTTATCTCATAGTTCACCCACTCTGGAATACCTAATGGGCTGCACTGGGAGTGTATGTGGTTTATCATCAGTTGTAAGGGGCAAGGCGGTCCCCATTGAAGACCGCTGGACCATGAGTGATTTATGGTGCTTTTTACTCCTCAACTGTTGGGGGAGGTGACCAAATGGTTAGAATTCCATCTGTCCCATATGCAGCCCCTTTAATTAATGATTTATTTTATTATCTTCCTTCCTGAACGAAGAAAAGAGGGGGTGCTTTCCTTCTATGGGTAAAACTACTATCTGCCAAACAGGATCATTATCTAAATTCCAGCGACAAACAAGTTGATGGGAAACATTCTGGGGAAGAGAAACCTAAGGGGAAGCAGGTTAACCAAATCCCTTGCTTCCCGAAGGAAACATTAGTAGGTGTTTCCTAAGCCTGCATAGCAGAAGGTCAGTGTTTTCTCACACAGACACACAGACAGACAGACAGACACACACACACACACACACACACACACACACAACCTGCTTAAGTTTCCATATAATACAGAGGAAATATAAAGGGAACCCATTGCATGGGGGGAAGTCATTAATCCAGTAGGTTTGGCAGTTAGACTCTTGAAAAAAGATGACTTCTTACTAACATGCAATTGTCACCATGTTAATAATGAAATATTGATCTGTTCTTGCTTAATGAAAATCAACTTATCCTAATTTACCCATGGAAAGAGTATTACTTAGGGCATCATTCCAACATCTTTGTGCTATCCATCTGTGTATTATTCATTTACTTTTTTTAATACATACAGCTGAGAACCAGGGAGGGGAAAAGGAAACAATTAATTACAGATCAACCAAATGTATTTTTCTTTTCTTCCCTTTTTGAAATTCATAGACGTTACAACAGAGTAGGCATTGGTGATTTTATGAGTAAATGATAATCTTCTTCAATAAAAATACTGTTATATTAGAAATTCAAACCTTAGAAAATCACAAACACTCCTAATTTACAGCTCAATTTATAGGTATTTAGACCCACATATACATTAGAGTAAGGACTGGATTCTATTCAAAAGATTTATCAGTCTCAGTTGTGGAGAACAATTTTACCCGAAGAAACTCTAATAGCGTATCTTAATTAGCTGCCAATTTTGTGAATTATTTCTGTTTTATAGTCACAGTTTTTCTACTCATTTATTTACCTGCGAGTTTGAAATTATCCATGAAGCAATCTCTTTTGAATAATACGGAAATGAGCAGTGACTATTACCTTATAAAAATGTAGATCATTTTGATTTACAATTTAAAATGTAAATGCTTAGAGGTCAGGCCTTTGAGGAAAGAATAATTCACAAGTCGATACATTGCTCATTTGCAACTTGTGCATTTATTACAAAGAGTCACATACAGTGTTGTGCGTGTGCGTATGTTTACCAACATAGTGGCTTTTATTGCTTCTGTTAGTTGTTGTGGTAGGGAGGTTCACATAAACATTTATATAGGTTTTAGAAAACAGTTGTTACTGAGGAAGAACCGTTTTCTGTTTACACAAATTCAGAACAAAGAAACATAGCTACAGCTTCCGGTAATTGACATGTAGGCGTGTTTTTCAAGTCACTGACTGGAAGAAGTGAGTGCCTGAGATTTATTTTTGACAGGACTTAAATTACTGGTAGCCTGACACATTTTTGAACAATTACTAGACACTGTGGTGTTTAAAGTAATGGGTGCTGTTTGAGGGATGGGGAAGTTTCGAAACTGTTAGAACAAAACAATTTTCTGTTTGATTAGTAAGATGCTAACACTTAGATTTATATTACTAAATAGCACATACATAGTTGACTTCTCAAATGATAGTTTTTCCTCAGAATGAAAGTCAGACTTAAAAAAAAAAAAAAACTCCCTCCACTTGATGAATTGGTGAATCATGGGAATTCAAGAGAGCAGAGAGATTCTGCTCACTTTTCTTCCCTTCTCTGACACTTTGTCTAAGTCCCCGAAGTACACAGAGCAGAGCTTTGTCCCTGCTTTGTTTCAAATGTCTCAAAAACTAGGGCTTCATGTTCATTAATTAGTGACTATCCTTCAGGAGCTTCTAGACATTGTTTAACCAGTCATCTGAACTCCAACTGGAAAACTAAAATTCACATCGTGAACTGCTCATGTCCCCAAAAGATAAAGCAACTACAGCTGCCATAATTGGCAGTGAATCGACATTTCAAGTTATCCAAAGTCAAAGCAGCGTTCTTTCCTCCCACTTCCTTCCTGTTAGTTGATCTGATGAAAATGAAGGATCTCAAGATTTCTGCCCTCTTCTTTTGTATTTATTGTGCCTTTTAAAGTGGGATGGGTAGGAAGGGCAGGCTGTAGGAAAGGGGTCTTCTGGTGTACTTACCTGCTCTTGTTTGTAATTCTTAAAGATACAGGTCAATTAATTCCAGAGCTGGTTTCTTTGACCTGTCACTGGTGACGTGGTTTGTTTTTTTTAATCTCCTATCCAAGATCTTTTTCTTCTCCTCTGGGACCAGAAGCAACCATGAAGTAATGTCTTCTGTTGCCTCCTGGAGAGTTACAGAGTATTGAGTGTCTAGATAAAATTCTTTTATTTTGCCTTTTAGTTGGAAGCAAAAAGAACTTGGGATTGCCAGGGTCTAGAGCACTTGTTCCCAACTGAGGACAATATTGCTCCCCAGGAGACATTTGGCGATTTCTGGAAAACATTCTTGGTTGTCAAAGGTGAAGGAGTGGGGGAGCTGCTGGAGTCTAGTGGGTAGAGGTCGGTGATGCTGCTAAACGCCCACAATGCACAGGACAGCCCCCCTAATTCAGCCCCAGTATGTCAGTGGTGCCAAGTCTGAGAAGCCCTGGTGGAGAGCAACTCCAGAAGGCTGGTTCGTGAATGTTCTGCACTGCTGTGATGTGAGGTTACAGGGTTTCCTACTCTCACCCACACATGTGAACGGAAAAAGTATCAGGAATGCTCAGTGGATGGAGCAGAGGGAGTCCAGGGAATTACTTGGTTCTGTTGGGTTGAGGACATTTCTTTAAAGGTACACATCCCGTGTTCCCAACTTCTTTGAAGGAACATGGTGTTCAAATACAGGCACAAAGAGTGTCTTCAGTGCAGACAACAAAATAGTAATAATGCAGCAATAATAATTGCCACATTTAAAGGGGGGAGGGTTACTATGTTCCAATCTTAGAAATTAGTACTTTATCAATATTATTTTATTGAATGCTCCTATCGAATGCTCACAACAATACTGTGAGATGGGTGTTACTAGGCATAGACCTGAGTTCTAGTCCTTTCTGTCCCCTTTTCATTTTGTAAGCTTGGGCAATAAAATGTTCCTCTCTGGTCTTCTTATTCCTCATTAAACCATGAAGGCACGTGTCTAAACAAAGTCTTATTCCCAGCCTATTTCTAAGAATCCACATAAACCATAAACTATCCATTAGATTTTAATTGATCTGATAAAAAAAAATGACTATTTTGGCTTCATTCTCCTCTTCCTAGCTGGATATTTTGACATTAGCCCTGGAAGATTTTCCAGGATTCCTTTGGGTAGTCAATTTTAGAAACCACCAAAGTATAGGAATTGAATATGTGAGGCTGCCATTTTCTCTCATTGATAATATCTTGACTTTTCTCACTCTTAAGTGAGAGTCAGGGCAGGTAAATTCACTAGACTAGAATAGACTATTCCCCTTGAAAAAGGTAAAAGGATATTTTTGCCTATCCATTGACCCACCCACCCTTCCATCCATTCACCCACCATCCATCTTTCCAATCATTCATTGCTCCATCCATCTATCCATCCATCCTTCCTTCCATCCATCCATCAATCCATTAATCCACACATATGGATAGAAATATGTTTGAAATAAATTTCCCTAAAAGTTAGGGTTATTTCTAGATGCTGGGATATTGCATGATTTTTAAATGTTCTTTATAATTTTTTCTATTATTTAAATATGTATGAGTCATTTTTAATAATAAAACTATTATTTTTTTTAAAAGGAAGAGGATGTTATGGGTTGAATTCATACATGTTCCTCAACAGTCCAGGAAAAGCATTTTGATAGTTGAAAAGAGTGTTCCACATCTTTTGACTATTAACTCCTTTCTGCAAAGTTAAAAAAAAAAAAAAAAAAGAAAGATATCTATTTTCAGTTTGGGATCTAGGTTGATGGATGTAAGTTTTCATTCTAAAATATGTGTGTTTAATTATAGTTTTAAACTGATCTTGGTGTTTGTTACTTTTGCTATACATTAGCTACAAGTAGAAACTATTAATCATAAGGATTTATTACAGGCTTTCACTGGGTCAGGATTTTGCTACAATCTATTGATGTCCAATGAAATATGAGATGTTTTTCCAAATTTCAAGGAATCTGCAATCTGGTTGTAGAGACAAGAATAAAGGGATTGTCTCTGACTTACAAAGTTTGGAATTGTAAATGACATGTACATACAACTGCTTCTCTCACCTTTATAAAATCTCTGATGAACTCATGCACCCATTAAACCTCTGATCAGATGTCACCTCCTCAAAGAACACCTCCTTGTTCACCTCTTTGAACTACTTCCTTTTATCACACTGCCCATTACTATACTCAGATATAATAGTTATCACATTACTAAAATTATTTCCTTGCTTGTCTGTCTTTCCTAGTGTATTTTGATGTCCCGGAGGACAAGGACCAAGATTATTGGTCTGTGTGTCCCATAATGCCTCAATTACTATGTAAGTGAACTGGCCAGAATACAAGTCACAATTAAATGGATGTGATAGAAAGTGTAAAAACCAGAGAAATATGCAAAAGGTAAAGGCAAAACTGGATTGTGTAAAGTTTGCTGGAGAATTCAAATATACACAGATTAAGGAGACAGACAAAACTTGAGTAACAATGAACAAGTAAAATGAAAGATTGCTGTGCCTGAGCTTCAGTTGCATAAAATAATGGAATATCAGATTAGGAAAAGGTTCTTGGAAAAAATATATATTGGTCATTTTTTAAATTAAAAATTACAGTACATGTACCATGTGTCAGGGTGAATGCTGAAGGCATGGCATATGCGTTCTCACTTGTCATCAGAGGTAGCTATTACTAGTCCCATTTTACAGAAGAAGCAGTTGAGGCTTTGAGAAGCAAATAACTGGTCTGAAGTCCCACAGCTCATCAGGCACAGCCCCAATTCCATCCAAGGTATTTGGCCTTAAAGGCCAGAGTTCTTTCTGCTGTGCCCCAGCTGTTTCATGTCCTCTTTATGTGGCTTGTGTTTCTTCCATGTGGAAAGTCTTGAAAATGCTCCAGTCATATTTTGAAATTTTTGATGAAAAATTGAATGTCATCCAAAGCATAGTTTAGGATTTAAAAATCCCTGTCAATCTGGCTGTCATCACCAGGAGATTTTTATCCCAACAATAGATCACTGTGATGCACTCGGCCTGAAGGGCCCTGGGCTGTTATAATGAGTAAGATCAGAATCTATTGAGTAATGCAAATAAACAGAAAGAGGCAGGTAGTCTTCAATGTTTCCATTATTGCCTTCTTTGCCGTCAAGTTCACCAATTGTTCCAAGCCAAACATCTCCCTTTTTTACCATTTTAATAATCTGTACAATGGGAACAAGAGATGGCATGGATCGTTCTTTCAACCCATATTGTAATAATTACAAGGCTTACTATTTTTAAGCACATAAGAGACTGGAGTGGGAATAGGAAAATAAGAACATAAAAAGGAGATTTGAAATCAGGTTCTGAAAGCATTGCATGCCAAGATAAAGTAAAAGCCCTAGATGACAAGTCAGCAATACTAGTTTCTGATGCAACATAACCAAGGATAGTCAGAGGGAGAGGAAGTAGCAGGTGCAAAGGGCCTAAGAGGAGACAAGCTCAGATAGCATGTTCTAGAAGCAGAAAGCAGGCCAATGTGGCTGGCAAGATCTAAGTAAGTCAGAACGTGGTAAGAAATGGGAATGAAAACAGAGGCGGGAGGAGAAGGCCCACTGGCCTGGATACCCTGAAGGGGGTTCCTGGGTATGACCCTCTCCTTTTTGAAGCTGGGAGAGTCCCAGGAAAGCCAGGATGAACTGGTCAGTCAAGACAGGAGCCAGATATTACCAGGACTGGTGAACCACGGCAAGGATTTTGAGCTGTATTTTACATGTAGTGGGAGAGCCAGGGTGTGTTTTAAGCAGGCAAATTCTAAGCCCATCCTGCAAGGAGACTGAATGCTGGCTTTGTGTTCTTTAGCAAGTCAGCCAGCCCCTCTTTACCTTAGTTTCTTCATTTGTAGCAGGAGGTGGTTACGCCGGATGATCTTCAGGTTTCCTTTCAATTCAGAGACCCTATAACATTTTCCACTTTGTTTTGCAGACAGGAAAGAGGGTCCAGGGAATCCTGAGCAAAAGATTTTTTAGGGCAGATTAATCTGGCAGGAGTTTACAAAATTAATTGCAGTGAAGAGAAATCTGAAGACGACAGTTGAGCTATTACAATAATAAAGTTAAGAGAGGATGAGAGCCTGGACTAAGGTGATAGTGGTGAGAATGATGGGGTCAGGAAGAAAGGATGGAGTGACGTTAAGAAAAATTGCAGAACTCCATGGATAATTGCATATGGTTAATAACGGAGTTGCCAAAATGTGATTTCATTCATTTATTCATCCATTCAACTTATTGACTGCTTACTATGTGCCAGACATTGGGGATGCAAGGGTGAAGAAAACTCTCACGGGACATGTAGACATGTCAGTTCATGAAACTCACAGTCTAGTGGAGAAAACCAGTACCTGAGGGCATATTTCAGTGGTGCTTAGTGCTGCACTGAAATGATCAAGGGGTGCCTAACCCAGTCTGAAGTTCAAGGAAGGCTTAAAGAGCTGATAACTGAAAACTGAACAATGACTTAGGTTGATGGTGAGGGATAAGGAGACCAGGATGGAGCAGGCCATGAAGAAGAGCATTTTAGGCAGTATTTCCAAGGACAGATGGCAGGAAAAGTTTTGGCACTTTCAATGGACTTGGAAAAGGCCAGTGTAATTGAAAACTAATCAGAGGATTCTGAGAGGTCAGCAAGGGTCAAATTATAAAAGGAACTTGCAGGATGGAAATGATTTTGGACTTGATTCTGAGAGCCGTGGGGAGCCATTAGAGCAAAGGTAATAAACAGGAACCTGATGTGTATTTCAAGAGTTTTGAATATTTGTATCAAAGAGAATAGCGGAATTTCTAATAGAACTGGGTTTAGAGGAGGATGAAGAGATAAATTTTGGTGGAAAGACAGGATAAGTGAAAGGAGTAATGTGTTGCAAGTGGAAGTAGTCTCTTGGGTGTTGAAGATGTGGGACCAAGAGCTTGGCTGAAAGATCAGTGGTAAAGATAATGTTATGGGATCGTCTATGTAGTTGAAGCTGTGAGAATGAATGAGTTCAGTAAGAAGGAGAAATTAGAGGAGAAAAGATTAACAAGGGCAGAACCTTGGGACCTATACATATTTGAGGACTGATTTGGGATGATCTAGAGATAGAAAGGCCAGGTGGAAGGAAGGAAGACTCAGGAGATTCAGGAGCATGGAAGCCAGGAAGGATTCACTAAGAAGGGGTAGTTGGAGGTATCAAATGCTGCACACAGGTCAAAGAAAAACAAAGCCTGACAAAAGGCCAGTAAGTGTGGCAATTAGTAGATCATCCATTATCTTTGAAAAGGAGACTGGTGACTAATGTTTGTATTACATCATCTTGGACAAAATTAATGACAAACTTCCTGGTATTCACTTGCAAAGATGCAATGGAAACTGGCTGCTCATTCACTCTGTCTTTTCTGAAATTTCTTAAATTTGTGAAGACTCTAATCTCCTCTGAGTACTGCAGCAGAAAATTGAAGTGTGCCCTGTGTACAATGTGGGTGATTTTCTGTTACTTAAACCCGTACCTTTCAGATGTTAAGAATGTCAACTTCCTGGATTTAGTTAATGCATAGACCGGAGTTCACGCGACTGCTTGAGAGAGTCAAGCCATTGGAAAAAAGGAGGGAGGAGAAAGTAAGAAGTACTTCATCACTAATCCAAATTTTTATTACAAGATTTGTATATCCATGTTTATAAAGAGACATTTCTATAGTCCAAAGATCTAGACCCCAAATCTAAAATTATGTTAGTAAAGAGTTTTGCTATTAGGAAGATTATACAAAATAGACAATGTAGTGCGGATTTAACCATTTCATTTCAATTGCATTTATTCCTTTGAATGAACACCTAAGATTTTTTATTAATTAAAACTTTAAATAACACTTGTTCATTGAAGGAAATTTGCCAAGTCCAAGAAACTATAACATGCCTGGCACAATAGGTATTCATTAAATATTTATTAAATGAGTAAATGGATGAAAAGAAATAAAATGATAAAAAATAAAACTGGATTAGAAGGAATTGGGCATATTCCTTTTGTAGTGTTTTGTAAGCCATGTTAATAGTTTCATATTTGATCTTTGAGCACTGAAAAGTCATCATGGGTGTTTAGTTAGGGGACGACAAAGAAAATTATCTTTTAAAAATATCACTCCAATTGCATTGTACTGGATGTACTGGAATAGAACAAGGCTAGACATAAAGACACCAGTGAAGAAACTATTGCAGTAGATAGGTAAAAATTAGAGAGTAGCTTAGACTGGGTTAAAACAATAGAGATATAGAGAAGTGGATGGATTGAGATATATTTTGGGGATAAAATCAATAGTATTTAGTGGTTTGTTCAATCTAGGGAGAAAACGTTAGCATGGTTTTCTGAGATTAGGATTAACAAAGGGGGGGGCTTTGATGGGGTGGAGATCATGAACTCTATTTGGGAACTGTTGTTTGAGATAATTATAAGATGTTCAAGTCATATGGAGAAGGCCATTGGCTACGCATTAGATCTCAACTTGATTCTTGGAGGTATCAACTTGAAGTCCTAGCAAATAGAGGGTAATTAGCACCATTGCAGTGGGTGACCCTGCCAAGGAGAGATTATAGAAGGAGAAAAGATCAAACCCTGAGGGACACCAATATATAAGTTGTAAAGTAGAAAGAGTCTTCAAAAGACTCGGAACGATCTTTCAGAGAGATTGGAAGAAAATGAAGATAGGGTGATTTTCAAGATAGGAGGCAAAGAGAAGAGAGTGTTTCAAAGGGGAAAAGCAGACAACTCTGCTGAGAGGGCAGTAAGATAGCCCCTTAAAAAATGCCCACTGTACTTAACAAAATGGAACTCCTGGGTGAGCCAAAGCATTCTCAGTAAACCAGTGGAAGAACAAGCCAGACTGGGTGGTTTCATAAACAAATGGGAGGTGAGAAACAAAAACAAGGAGTGTGGACACCTCATATGAGTTGCCAAACCGTGGTTGACATGGACAGTGACATGTTCACACTGTAAAGGGTTAATCTATAGACCGAGTGTAAAACCCTCACAGATCATGGTGCTATATATAAAGCAACTTAATGCTACAAGGGCAGAATAATCCAGTATATTGGGAATGCAAAAAAGAAAAATCAGGGATGAGAATTCTCCACGTCTTCTGATGCCAATTTCCAAGGCTTTGGTTTGTGCCAGGTTCTATTGCAAGCAGCTAGACTGTGTGTCCATAACCCACACAAGTAATTTAAAAGAACCGTATCAATAAAAATGACCTAGCTCTGTGTTCTGTACCATGCTATCCACCCTACACCCTTTATTTCATTTGATTCTCACAACAGCATCAAGAGAGAGTTTTTATTGGCTCCCTTTTACAGAAGGGAGAATCGAGGCTTATGGATGTTAAATCACACAGCTAGTAAGAGGGAACATTTTTCTGATTGGTCTAACTCCAATCAAAGGCAAAGTCAACTCTTAAATTATACCATCTCCACCAATTGTTGTTGCCATTGAAAACTTGTTGCCTGGTTAACTGGAAAGCTGACCAAATTTCCAAACTTACTCAGTTTAATTTTGTAAGAACCATCAAGACTTGAAAAGCAATTATATAGAATTATTTGAATTTTGAATGAGTTAATATATCCAGAGCTCTTAGAGTCATTCCAGGCTTATAGAGAGCCTTGCGTATGTATTATCTATTATTACTCTAAAATGATCTGAAGAGAAATTGGTCTGCCCTTCTTCAGTGCTAATCAAACATTGTGGATAGTAACACCAATTTTTTCCCTCGAGGGCAGCTAAATTGTTGCTTTTTACAGAGTAGTTTTCAACTTCTTCTTAAGGAAAAGGATGATGTTTCCTAGCTTTGTTCTTAAAGCCTTTACGGGAAATGATATTGTTGTAGGCAAGGACAGAGGCACAATGTGCAAACATTTAACAAATGCATCGAGCCGTCTATTAACGTTGCATGAGAGCCCTTTGGAGTTGTGTCATTCTTGTTGGCCTAGAGCAGCAAAGGGATTGCTGGGGGTTGAATTTGATCCCAGTGTAATTGGGGTAGCCATGGACATCAAGGGACAATGAGACTTCTTGAGGACCCACTGTGTGTTTGCTTACATTAGCTTACTTGGTCCTTATAATACAGTCTGTTCTGCTGTAACACTTCTTTTGAAAATATAAGTTTTTCCAACACAGTGAATACATTTTGAGCATAATGAGAGTTTTTGCATTTGTGTGAGTGTGTGTGTGATTTCATCTGCAAGAAACACTAAGTGAATACAGAAAACTCCACTCAGCTGAACCAAGTCACGTAGGGATGCACAAAACACATGTGCGTATACACCTCGTACACCTACAAGCTACTCAATTCACTGGGTAAGTTCTGACCCACTCCTGTCCACATCTGGTGATACAACTTTCCACTGGATTTCAGATAACTCCCCTTCTACCTCTTCACAAGAACTCACAGGATACAACCCTTCTGACACCACCTCCATCATACTTCAGGTCTTTTTCAAGATAAAGGGCCATATTGCAGAGCATTTATGGATATATTTTAACCATGTAACATGTGTAAAACTGTACTGCTGTTTTTATTAGGCTCCTATCTTTTTACATGTTACTGACTTGTGTCCTCAGCCCCATTTTCCCCATAAGACCTGTGGTTTTTATTGTGTGATTTGGAATAGTGTGGTCATTTTTAGAGACATACATGTGTCTCATAGCTAATTTGTAATGTGTGTGATTGTAAATATGTATGGAGCAAATATTATTATTCTTATTCCTTATTCCACAAATAAAATAAGCACAGAGAAGTTGAGTAACTTACTCAAGTTCACCCAGCACATACTCTCTACTTTTCTGATTCCATCACCCCTGTCTCTCACTTAACACCTCTACATGTTCTTCAAAGAACGTTGAACTGGATAAATGTTGAAAACCAGCTTCAATATTATGAAAATAAAAATTTTCCAGAAAGATCCTAATTCAAGATGACCCACACAGATATTTGAATGGTCTATGTATTTTTAAAATGATGTAGGTAAATCCCCTTTGTGCCTACTAAATATGTCCCATTCTGCTCACATGTTAATAAATTTTTCTCATTTGTGAGAGTTGCTGAATAGAGCAATCGAATTGTTTTACCCGGTAGGTGGTGGAGCAGTAATGAAGAAGGCTCGTGATTAAGTAGAGTTGGAGCCTCTTATCATTCTCACCGAGTGGGAGGCACCATTAGTAGTAAAAGTAATTACCTCTGTGGAACACGCTGATTGCATCAAGTGCCTACTACACGCTACCGTGATAGTCAGCTCTATTTTAGAGCTTCTTAAGAGATCTTCATATGATGTTAATTTTACATTTTAAGCAAAAGTACATTATTTTTGGAAAACATTGTGTTAGGCAGACTAACTCATTTTTTGAAAACCTCTTAAAAGACTTCCTGTGTCCCGGTTATTCCCCCATAAGTGCTTTTCCCCAAAATGACAGCTCCAAAGAACACACAGAACCAACGCTGGAAATGATAAGCTATCTGAGTGTTAAAGAATCTATTTGGTGAGAGTTGATTTTGCATGGGGAAGAGCATCCTGTGCTTTCATCTATGAAATCACCAGGTCCATTATGTGAAGCTGCTGAGTACTTAAAGCCATAATTCCTAAGAAATCGTCCATGCCAAATCTTGTTAAATGTTGGATAGTTTCACTAAACTTCACATTCTTCTCTGATAGGAATATTAGAAGCAGGGTGTGCTTGATCATATTGGAGCAAGGACAGAGACCTGACACTTACGGGTGGGAATTCAGGGGTGAAAAAAAAAAACTCAGCAAAGGAGTCTTGAAGACGTGAGCATTCTCCCAGATCGTCCACTGGCTGACAAAGTGACCACGGCCAACGCCCTGACCCTCCGTCTGTCAAATGAACAGATTGAACAGGTGACCCTTCTAAGTCCGAATTTCTATGTATGTATATGGCTGGATTCTTTACTGTGCTTGCATTCAAGGTAAAGTAAGGAATCTGCGCAGTAGCCTTGTAAATAATGGGACACTGTGCTTTTGTGTTTGTCAGCTCTCCCCTAAATTATTTTTGCTTGAGTAGCCCTAAAAGGTTACCTTCCCTTGGCAAATAAATAAAACATTATTTGTAAGTCTGGCACATGCTTTGCTAGTAGTCTCCGAATTAATAGTCTGCAAAAAATAATATGGAAACCTCTCTTTTGTATTGCTTTGCACCATATTCACATCACTGACCATCTCTTAATCATATCCACTTCCTTGTTATTGCTGCCCATATCACAAAGCCAAAGATGACTATCAGATGTAATCAGATGACCTGATGAAAAGAATATAGAAGTTGCAAAGTCTGTGCAAAGGCTTGGTTCAAATCCTGTTCCTGTCATTTTTACTAGCTGTGAGACTGGGCAGATTACTTAGCTGATTGAAACTTCAGTCTCTTCATCTATAAATTGGGTATAACAATACTACTCACTTCACTGGATTATTAGGAAGACTAAAATCTAATGAGATTAGATGGAATTTTGTTTCTTTTTTTACTGGAAGGAATCATAAAATCCTCCAGTTTACAATGGTTACCTTTAAGAAGAGGGAAGAGGGGATTGCTTTGATGTCTATTTTTTTTTTAACCTTTGCATACCATTCTATTTGAATTTTTTAGCCATAGCATTTATCGCTTTTCTTTTTTTAATGTCACTTGTTTTTTCTGGGGTGGAGTCATAGCCTTCTTTATTGTTATTTTCTTCTTTAGGCTTCTCAGATCTTTAAAAAAAAACTAATAAAATATTATTAAAAATTAAGTAAGATAATATAGGTAAGGTGTTTTTCATAATGCCTGCCACAGAATAAACATTAATCAGATTTATCATAAGTAATATAACTATGAAAAATCTTACACCCCAGGAGGAGCAAAGAGTGCCAAGATACACAGCAATTACTCTAAAGATTTTCATTTCAGTCATTCTGGTTAATTTCAGACCCTGGAATCAAGAACAAGTGTTTATATATTGGTTAAATTGCTTTATGACAAATCGCAAAGAACTCTTGGAATTATTTTTATGCTGAAATTATATTGTATTAAAGAGTGTTTGAAGCAATTTGGACATTCAAGTGGAGTTAGATTGTGGTTTTTCTTTTTTTTTTTTTTTTTTTTAATTTTCCACTAAGAATTTCACTGTTTTGCTATAAGTTATGTTGAGATTCAAACTAAGAATATGTTACTATAAGAACTAAATGCCACTGTCGTCTACACAGAGGACGACTATTGACCCACCTGTGAGGGTTAGTGAGGTGTGTCCTGATTCTAGGTAAGCTTTTGTGACCAAGATCAAATCTTAATTGTATGTGTAATTTTTTTATTCGCTGATCTCTTCCTTTGTTCTCATTCATTTGTTCCTTTTTCATTCATTTATTCATTCATTCAACTATTTAGTAAGAACCTACTCTGTATTTTAAGACTAGAAGTTTAAGCTCAGTTCATACTTCTCTTATGTAAATACCTTTGACTAAGGTAAAAAGTGAGGCTTGAACTAATATTTAGCTTTTGCTAAAGCAGTTTATTGAGAATGTACATTGCTGATATAGTTCTGCTATTTGCACTATTTACCATTTAATATATTTTTAGGACTAAAACAAGCCAGGAAACCCCTCTGGGCCTCAGTTTGCTTCCCTCTAAAATGGAATTATAATACCTACTTTGTCACATTTGTGACAAGTTTTGCACTGTGCTACCTCCCAGTGGGTTTGTTAAGTGGTAATGATAGATATTTCACCATTAACTACAACTTTTGCATATCATGGAGAATCCAAAATATGACCCAGACTACCGATGAAATACTGGGAAACTAACCAAAAGGTGACTGGATAATGGTAGTGTCTTGGTTCCTAAAATAAGATAAAATGTGGTGTTTAATGCTGCTATCATTTATTATGCACTTACTTTACGTGCCAGACTCCATGTCAGGTACTTTATGATACATCATACATTAAATTTTATTATTATTTCCCATTTTATAGATAACAAAATGAAGGCTCCTGAGAGCGAGTGAGGACTTTCCCCAGGGGAAGGAGCAAAGCTCAGATTCAAACCCAGGTGGTCAGCAGAGCCCATGTTTTTGGCAACTGTGCCCTCCAGGATTCAGGAGTAGAAAGGTTGATTAGCTACAAAGTCAGGCATATTACTGAGTTAGGGCTCCCTAAATTCTCCCTGAATGTCCCAAGTAATTCGAAGCATGGAACTCAATCAGCAGTGGGGAATCAGTTACCCCCAACTATAGGCGTTGAACCCGAGGCAGACAGAGCTTCACAAGGTTTGTCCAAATTCTACTCCCCAGCTAAACTGAACCTGACCAGGTGCGTCTGACAGCACAGGGTCGCTGTGCAAGCTGCCTAACTTGTCTCCAGCTACTCCTTGTCCTGGCTTCTCAATCTGGCAGTAATCCCCTTCAGGGGGAATTAACGATTTTTTTCTCTTGGCATTTCTGGATAAATGGGACAGTGCTGGGCACCTGCTGCTTGTCTCAGTCAGGTTTCCTTGGATTTTAAGTGCAATCCATTTCAAAGGAACAATTGAAGGGAAGCTTGAATAGCTAGAGACGGTAGAATAGCTAGAGATGGTAGAATTCAGGGTTTCACCATGAACCATGCCTTTATAGATCTTCAGTAATATCCCTCAGCCTTCCCCTCCCTCATTGTCCCTCTCTCTCCATTCAAATTCTTGGACTACTCCTTGGCCAAAGATGCGATGCTCTCTGGGTTGTCTACTTTCAATCCAATTGGCTGTGGTGAAGGCAGAAATCAATTGGGGCCTGAGGAGGGGCTGGTTCTTAGAGAAAAGAAAGCATGGCCTGAATAGATTATTCCTGAATTTGTCCACTTCATTGGTTGTTGGTAAATGATTGTTGGAGGAACTTCCTGTTAGGAATGACACATTATAGGGCAAATCATGAACTGTCCCTGGTGATCTAGCTCATCAAATAGGAGCATGGGACAGCTATGCTCATTCAAACAATTATTTACAGATAGTCCTCAGTTTTGCACAGAATTGTAACTGAAATTTGTCTTGGAGCCCTATCCTCTCTTTGCATGGTTCTGTGGTAACTGATATGGCATCCAAAATGAGGAGTGCCTCTTTTTAGTACTTATTTTATGCCAGTCCTTTTCCCAGGGCTGGAAATATAACAGTGAACCAAACAGTCAAATATCCCTGCCAAAAAAATACTTACTTCTGGTAAAGGAGAAAGAAAATAAAGATAAATATGTGAAATATATATTGTGTTAAGTTGAGAAATGCTAAGAAGAAAACAAAGCAAGGAGAAGGTAGAAGAAGAGTCAGGGGTCAGGGTGGACAATTCAATATTAGATAGGATGGCCAAGGAAGGCTCTGCTGAGAAAGTGACTTATGAGTAAATAGCCAAACGAAGTGAACAAGCAAGCCACGTGTATATCTTGAGGGAAAGTATTCATGAAATGAAATTCTCATGTGGACTGGACCTCATACTCCCTTCTGAGACAGCCTTGCATGAACATAAAGAATTGTGCTCAACCAGAAAAGGGAAATTCTTTTGCCTGTGATTCTATGCTCAACAAATTAAAAAAGTGGCTACTCTACACGATATTTGCCAAAGAATCAACTCCAAAGGCCAAAACTGTGCCTGTCCTATTTGAATGTAGAGTTTTCCAAGTACAGATAATTGTTTTCACAGTTGGTTAGCTGACACAAGACCTTTGAAGTCTCTACAGCCATTTATTAATTAAGCATCTTGGATTCATGGCCCAAAAGAGTGAGGCTTTAGTTCTGAATTGGCTCATTAGAACATTGGACTGCTTGATGCAAGCTCTTCAGTCTCCAGGTATTGACACACTTTTTAAAGACCACAGATGGGAGTTTTAATTGCATCATGGGCTCCTCTTCCTCCTTGCTGCAGTGTTCAGCCTTATTCATAACTGTGGCCACTCTGCTTCTGACTTGCATTTCTGTTAGAAGAAGGACGGGGGGCTGAAACTGGGACAGACTTAGAGCTCTCATAAAGATCGAGAGGGGCTTTCTCTTCTTGTTATCTTATGTGTATTTTGACAGCTTCTTCCAGATATTTAGAGAAATGTAGTAGGTCTATTGAGATGACAATTGGCAGGGACTTAAATGACTGTCAGAAGTCATCATTGGATTGGCCACATAGCTCTGTCTGTTCTGGTTGGACCAAATCTGAAGACAAGTAAGTCCCTTTGGTGTTTGGCTTGGTCAAAGATTTTTATCTGCCATTTTGATAACAGGCTGCCTCAGGAAGTTTTGGGCTAATGCTCCAGGAAGAATAACAAAACAATTCTCTCCTCCATGCCTTTTTCCAAACTGTTCCCTCTACTGACATTATCTTTTAAAATTCCCTTAGACTTCACCCCTCTTGGAAGCATTTCATGACCCCATCTCGCCAGGCTGAACTGGGCTTCTTCCTCTGTTGTTCCATAATATATCTGGGACATGGTTCTGCTTTAGGTCACATCAGCTTCTGTATCCCTTTCTCTTCTTCTCTGTTGCCTACTAACAGTGAGCTCTAGGAGGGCAGGCATTTGAGCTTTCGTTGATTCAATTAAATTTTTATGGAGTACTTACTATGTGCCAACCATAGTCTGGGATCTCAAAAGTGAACAAGACACGGTTCTGCCCTCTTGGAGCTTACAGTCCACTGGAGGTAGACAGACTTTAGGCAAATAATCACAGCAGGAAATGTGCAGTGATGAATTTTGTTGAGAGGTATGAAGGAAAAATTCAAGGCCCTATAAGGGCCCTCCCTGTTCGTTTCTGTTCTAAGAGCCCTAGAAGGAATTGGCATTGAATGAATTTAATTTGAATTGACTTGATTTGAGGATATCCACATTAGCCCTCCATCCGACTGGGGGTAACTATGCACAGTTTTTAAATGCCACATCGTAGATGCCATTGTTCTGCTGAATTGACAACTTTGCCCTCAAAGTGAAAATGAACAACTAAGTATTTTTTAAAAATAAGATTTCTATCTAGACAGAGTTGTGTGGCTTTCAGAAACCTTTAATACTTTTCCCTTTTCCCCATGTGAATTCCACTGTGAATTGATGTATGGCATTTTTTCAATGTCTAATCTATGCCCAGCAACAACAACTTACTTTCCATGATTAATTGAAGGTCCTCTCTGAGGAAAGAGTGTTCTGCAATTTCCAAAGCCTGTGGATTCCCTCCAGAATACCACACAACAACATCAGGAAGTCCCCCACTGCCACTCACCTAGATCAGGGTCTCCAGCTCTGTTTGCAACATGTCCCCATTCGACTTCCAAGTTTATTGGGAGCGTGAAGTTCCAAGGATAGCAATTAGGTTGCTCTGCATTCTTTGCCTGGCTTGGGAGGGGCGTGCTGAAGCTGCACATCATAGGAAAGGCCCCTCGACTGCCAGGGAGAAGGAAAAAGTTATCTGTGGCTCATCTCAGCCTTCTTCTTGCCCCTGGCAGTCTGCAATCCACTCTACTCCTCGGTGATACCTTTTTAAATCTCCCCGTTATGTTCAACAGCATGTCAGCTGAGAGTACAGGCTTACGAGATCATGTCCAATGGGCTGAAGTGTCGAAAATAAATGTTAACTCATAAAACATATGTGGCACATCTTTAGAGCCCAAGCAAAGCACACACAGAAAGAAAAAATTGCTAAGTGAGCTTATTTAACCTAGCAGTGACAGGTATAGGATTGGGATTTTTTTAAGAGCATGTAAATTGTAAAGTGAATATATGAATATACATTTTGCTCTGTAATGAAAAGTGATGAATCTGGATTTTTCCAAGGCTTGGAAAGCTGGTCTTCATAAATCCATTCATTTATTCAACAAACATTTATGAAGCATCTGTTATGTGCCAGGCACTCCAGATAAGATAGTGCCTAAGAAAGGCTCTGCTATTGAGGGACCAAGAGTCCGGTTGGGGAGACTGATGTTAACCATTTAAGCCAATAATCATGATTTCCAGGCAGTGATAAAGAGCTACAAAGATAAAACATCAGACCAGAGGATGGAGGGCTGTCTGAGAATACCTCTCTAAGGAGGTCATGTTTCATATGTCCCAAAGAGTGAGAATAAACCATCTACAGGAAGGGTAAGGAGAGAACTTTACAGGTAACAGGAGCAGCAGGTGCCCGGGTCTTGTTGAGAAAGGCCTGGGGTCTTCCGGAAGTACAAAAGCCTCAGTCTGGGGTTTAGTGCATGGGTTGGTATCTTAGTTTCCTACGACTGTCATAAGAAAGTACCACAAACTGGGTGGCTTAAAGAAGCAGAAATTTATTATTTCATAGTTCTGGAGGGTGGAAGTCCAAAATCTAGATGCCAGAGGAGGGGGCAGGGGCACGCGCCGTCTGAAACCTGTAAAGGAGAATCCGTCATTGCCTCTTCTCGAGTCTGGTGTTTGCCGACAATCCTTGGTGTTCCTTGGCTTGTAGACACATCACTGCAAGCTCCACCTCCTCCATCTTCACGCGGCCTTCTCTCAGTGTCTGTCTGCATCTGTGTTCAAATTTCTTCTTCTTATAAGTACACTACCTGACATCGTCTTAGCTAATCACATTTTCAAAGACCTTATTTCCAAGTGAAGTCACATTCACAGGACTGTTGATTAGGCCGTGTTCACGTCTTTTTTGGGGGACAGAATTCAATCCATAACCAGAGGAGAGAAGCAGAAGATGAGGCCATCAGGGAACAGGTGTAGTCCACAGTAAGGAGCTCCTCCCAGTTGAAAGATTTTAAGCAGGGAAGTTCCAACATGAACCTTGGCCTGGGTTGGAATGGAGAACAACTCTCTAAGATTGAGTTGCACCTTTTCCCGACCTGCCAAAAGGCTGAAAACCTGCATACGAGGGACTCTAAGCCCATGAGCACAGATGTGCAGTGGGGTGACTTCCTCAGCATCTTATGATAACTTGCAGCAATTATTTTCTTTGGGATTTGCAGAATAAACAGAGACTATGTCAAGCCTCTGGTTTGAGACACTAAGTCTCTAAGGCTGTGTTTGCATACTTCTCAAATTCAACGCTACATGGACTCCTTCTCTAGCTTTCCACAGTGCTTTTGCTTATTGGTTTATTTCAAACATGTCATGTTTCCATATGACAAAACACGCATACATACTTGATACCATTTAGTATTTAATTCAAATAATAAAATGCTTACTGTGTCAAATAAAATGTATACATATATGAATTTTTATATTCCCCTAGGAAAGTTTCCAAAGATATGTCGGCCATTGATAGTACACGGTGGAACTTTAGACAGTACACAGACAAACTTCTTAAAAATTTAACTGTATTGTATTTATTCTAACATGTAGTATTCATGTAAAATGAGGACTGCATCAAACTGGCAATTGTGTTGCTAGATTTTTCACTTTCAGTTGTGATATAAAATTTACTTTTCAAATACATTTAAGAAGTGAGTTTATCTAAAGTGGTCTGGGAGATACTCATATAAGGGCAGCTGCAGATACACTGAGGTTTACAAGACACATCTCCAAAAGGAATTGTATCATCATTGGATGTTTCTCTTAAGTTTGCAACCCACTCCCAGGTTTTCATCTGATATGCCCTTCGAGCTGAGAGCAAAGCAACAGATTCAAGTTGCTTTGCTTAACAGGTAGATAAAATCAGTTTTCAAATTTATCTATTACTTGAAGCATCCACTTACAGTCTGATTTTTCTTATTAAATTTTGTGATATGATTACATTTGAGAAGCAAAGCAATCACATTCTATGGAACATCCATTCATTCCCTCAACTTGGATTTTTGAAAAAGCAAAATCACAACTCGCTTTCCATGAGGAAATGGGACCCTGTTGACATAAACACAACATTTCTAACTACTGTAGATAAAGCACTTCATTATAGTGTAGCTCAGACGTACAGAGAGATGCTAAAAGCTGATGCTTCTGTCGGTTCACCAGGGGAGGACCCATTGACATCAATTCAAATTCTATATAGAGGGCCCATAGTAGATTTGGAAACCAACCTAGTTACCACTCAGTGTTGTCACATCCATTTTTGTCGATGTGTAAACTGAGTCAAGTAGATGTCAACTGAAGCTTCAGCCAGAATTCAAAGCCAGGACTCACTCTCTGCCTTGGCCCTAGCTGCCAGATGGCAATTCATCAGTCAACTTGAATCTTCTTGTGTTAGTTGTTGACTCTGATCTGTTTGACAAAGAAGATGTGTGGGTTGCTAGTCTATTTTTCCCTCAAGACAGACTTAACAAACAAGACATTACCTCGGGAATAAACGTTAGCCATGGGAAAAAGAAAATAATATTCCCTTGCATAAAGCTGGCTCTCACACACTCTGTCATTAGTTCCTTCTAAAACACTTCTTGGAAACATTTCTCTCCCAGTTGTAATTTGTATATTCCTACATCTTTTTAAAAATTGTTCCAAAGTCCTAAAATAAAATAAAATATTGCATGAGAACAGAGTGGAAAGGGATCTGAGAATTAGGGGTAAAAGTGACATTCTGGGACAGTGAAACTGGTGGTCGAGCATCTTAGTCACAGTGTTCGTTTTGCACATTCTGTTAGCAAGAAAGAACTTGATGTCAGTACAGCACAGACCAGGGTCAGCAAACATTTGCTGGAAAGGGACAGACAGTATATATTTTTGACTTTCAGGCCATATGGTCTGTGACACAACTACTCAGCTCTATCTTTGTACGGAGAAAGCAATTATAGACAACATGCAGTCCAATGGGCATGGCTGTTTCCCAATAAAACTTTATTTGCAAAACAGGTGGTGGGCAGGATCAGGCTCTCCAGCTGCAGATTGCTGAACCCTGGCACAGAAGATAAGAATTTGACTTTTGGAATCACATAGACCTGAGCCGCCTCCTGGCTCTGATGCTCACCAGCTGTGGGAAATTGGCCATCCTCCTGAACATCTGCAGTTGACAGTTTCTAGTTTTGTAAAACAGGATTAATTGCCTACCCCCTTCGATGGGGTATTGGGAGAATCTAACAAATAATGTTCAAAGCGATTTGCACAGGCCTGACACAAGAACGGCACTCAGCAGCTGATGTGTGCTGTTGTTGCTTCAGTGTCACTGTGGTTGTTGGATTAGGGGGCCTTTCCATTGTTCCCCTCCAGTCTGTTGCTCACAGAGCAGCAAGAGTGACCTTAACGGGGAAATTGGCTCAAGTCCCTCTTCTGCTCACAGCCCTTCTGTGGCTTCCCGTGCCTTTCACCAAGGCCTGTTCTAGCTCAGGCCCACCTCCCCAGCTCTCTCCACTCTTCCTGGGTGGGTTCCAGCCACCCTGGAGGAGCACACAGAGCTCTTTCATGCTTCAGGACACTTACATGCCCTTCTCCCACTTTGCTGGCTTTTCCCATGGCTGGTTTCTTCTCCTCTTTTAGGTGTTTGCGTGTATGTTACTTTCTCGGAGAAGCCTTCATTGACCTTCCCACCATGACTATTTCCATGAACAACACTGAGGACATGGGCCCCAATACAGATTTCACCAAACTTCAGCCCTCTTTATAGCACCTTCATGATTTCTGCTGAGAGTCTGACATGAACATCTGCATCATGGATGACCTTATAGCAGGTGTCACAAGTGCTGCCACTTCCCAGAGCCCCCAGATCTCGACAAGATAGATGAAACCTACAGCTCTCTATACCTGGGCTTTTGTATTGTGGCTGTTCTATTGGATATGTTGCCTTATGTAATCCCTTGCAGCGAACACAAAGGAATTTGCAGCCATCTTTTTCTTTTTGTTTTTATTTTTTTTCATGTGAGTCTTTCGAGTAATCATTACCTTCACAGTGAAGGGAATCAGTTAGGCCTCTTCCACTTGCAGGAGGCAGAGCATTCACCCCAAAGTGACTTAATTAGGCAATTCCGAGACTCTCGTGACTAAAAAGTCCAAGGCGTGCTACCTTCAGGTATTGCTAGTTCAAGGTTTCAAATTACACCATGAGGCCCTGTTTCTCTCTATGTATTTCTCTGCTCCATGTCTTCCGTGTTGGCTCCAACCCAAGGCCACCAGCAGCCGCAGCTTCATATCCTCTCAGGAGTAAGTGCAGCCCCTAGGAGCTGGCCTCTCTCTCAGAAGTTCCAGTCAGTGCCTCATGACATCTAATTGTGGTGATTCAGACCCAGGCAATCACTTCTGCCAGAGGAATGGTCAAGGCTAGGACATGTCACCCTGGACCTGAGGAAAACAACAACTACAACAAATGTCTCCTATGTAAAGGCCTGATTTTCCCCTTTGCCTTCTTCTGCGAGGTCTTCAGCCTCAGCACTGTTGGCATGTGGGGCCAGATAATTCTTTGTTGCAGAGGGGCTGTTCCGGGCACTGAAAATCTTAAGCAGCATCCCTGATCTATCCACTAGATGCCAGTAGCACACCCTCTCCTCCATTGTGACAACCAAAACTGTTCCCAGACAAATGTCTCCGGGGGAGCAAGATCACCCCCAGTTGAGAACAATTGGTTTAAATCCACTCAGATGAAAACCTAGGACACTAGGAATTCACTTGCTCCATTTTACTCCCCAAGGCTGGGTCCGTGATGCTCTCAATAAAAAGGAAGTGGCCCTTCCTATCCTGCTCAGAAAAATGTTTGAGATGCCAGCACCCACCCAGACAACTGTTACTAAAGACTCCAATCTCCTGATGAAAGCAGAGAACAGGAGAGAATTTCCAACTCCTTTGGCCTTTATGTCTCAGCCCAGAAATGCTGCTGTCTCAAGACTCCAAGATCCCACTTGTTCTATTTCCAGTTTCAATCTGGCCCAAGGGATCTGTGCAGTGTGTCCAGTTAGCTGCATAAAATGTGTCCTAACGTCTGGCTACCAGATGGAAAACCGTTGCTCTAAAGCTTGGCCTGCATGTTGTAATGAAAATGCTTGTTAGATTTAATGAAAAACATAGGCCAGACCATGAATAGTGTTGCTTTTTAGATGTGCATCTGTGGCTATGCAGAGATTGGTTGCTGATGGTGTGAATGCATATGTTGAGTTTTTTTCGTTTTCTGTTGTATACCCGGCACAGTTGTTGCTTGGGGTCACTGGGAAGCAGAGTCCAGTTTAGAATCTTGTAACTGGGCTTCTACCGTCCTTCATTCCTCAGAACCAGCGGATCATTGTGGTTATGAGCATGATGTGATCAGCTACTTACTAGTTTATTAGCTGTGCCTGCCTGGCTTATAGTAGTTGCTCAATAAATGTTAGTTGCCTTCTGAACATTGCTCAGCCTCAGCTCATTCACCTCTAAAATAAAGATAATAATGCCTCATTGTAGGTAATCAATTAAATGACCTTTATAAAACATTTAGCACATTCAGAAAATTATAGTTATATATAACAAATTCATGGAATTCAATGCCAATTTTTCATCCATTCACTCATTCAACCATTATTTATTTAGTACTTACTGTGTACATTTTGCTAGCACTTATTAATTCAACAACTGAAAAAGACTGAAATGGGCAGCTGCATACTGTTTTTTGAGTTAATATGATTGTAAATTTTTAATATGTAGGAAAGAAAGTTCTTTTTATCCCATTTGGATGCAATGTAATGAACCTCCACAAAACTCAATCATCTCCAATTACTTAACCTCCTCAAAAATTAGGTACAAATTTAGGGGAGACGTTCCTTCTGAGTTCCTGCCATATCTCCACAGCATTCGTAATATAAATAGTTTTTTAATTTCCAAAAAGAAGTGAAATTTCCAGGCAAGGCATTGACAAGTGAGTTTAATGGAATTTATTGCAAGCTTATTCCTGATCTATCCCAAGAGTGCTCTGATTTATTTAGTTTATCTTATAGCATAAGAAAACGGGTTAGATATATGAGGAATGCAGTTTTAAGGCCAAGGTTGTGGTTTTCTGTGTCCTTGAACAGCTACAAATCCCTCTCCGGCATATTTACTTACTGTTACAGCTTAGCATGATTTAACTGCCAATGAGTCCTTGCCTATGTGCTTGGGCCACCTCCAATGCCATTCTCATGGTCCCTACAAATAATCCTAATCTTGGAGGTAAATGGATGGTAACCCCCTTCCCACTCAGTTTGAAAAATAATGGAATCCCCTACTGAGCAAACACAGTGAGGAAGCAGAGGGCTCACAGGCTACACCCTGGTCCTTGGAGAGCCAGTGAGGTATGGGTGACACAACTGCTTCCTCAAAGGCAAGTTTCTCATAGGACCTTGTCTTGAATGTCCCAACTCCCAATGCAATAATAAAAATCGTAAGCATTACCATTATTGTCGTTTAACATTCACGGTGAGTCTCCACCTATGCAATTCTCTCATCGTTGAACAGTCTACCACCTTCCCTGTTCCAACAGCTGACCCTCCAGGTTCCTGCTGAGATGTGACCTCAGAGGGAAAAGCATTCCCTAGTGCCTTCCTCTGAAGAAAAGAGACCCCACGTCTGATCACTTGCTGTTACATCTGCATGTTTCATTTTCTTCCTAGTACTTATGATGTCCTGAAAATACCGTGTGTATTTTTTGTTTACTTATTTATTGTCATCTCCCCCCACTAATCTGTAAACTTCACAGCAGGTGTCCAATTTGCAGGAACAGAGCAGGAACCCACTTAGTCTTTGTGTCAAGTGAATGAGCACATCCTCAGCGCCAGACACAGAGCTAAGGCCACTGCTGAGTGAGGGCTATAGGTAAGTCAGCATTTAAGACTCGGCCCACAGCAGCCATTGGAAGTGTACATTATCATTAACCCTGGAGAGTCACTGAGATTAGGTAACTTGCTTGAGAAGCCACGCTAGTAGATGGTGGAACCCTGATATGCACTTGTAAAGCAGGGCCTGGAGCCAGCCCTGTTAACCCCTTTGCAAGCTGCCTCAACCACCTCCCCACCCCCTTCTCTTCTAAAGGAGGAAGCTTCTTTTGCATTCCTGTCTTTCAGGTCACCACCTGGGTCCTGACCCAACTGTCAGGTTTTGCAAAAATCTCAGTCATTATTGGCTGTGGCTTTCCTTCCCTAATTATCATTCAAGGTCCCCCTTGCATTAAAAAACAAACATGCCTTCATATAATACTATAATAATAATTAATATTATAATAATTATTGAACATCTCTTCAATTGTGGAGTCACTTTAAAACAGGGAAATTCTATCACAGGATGATGCTTTTAGGCAGATGCAGAGTGAGGAGGTACCTGTTTGCCTTCAGCTTCCCTGACAGCCTGCAACCATGGTTTGTCTGTCTCACCATTCTCAGGGATGGTGACTAGGATTTCACAAAAGGGTAAGAAGCCAGTCAAACCTTCTTTGCCTGTTCTGCCCTCCCCCCTCAAGCATCTCCTGTCCCCCTTCTCCCATCCCCTTCTCCCTTTTTAATTAAGTCACCTTCCACTGCCTTTTATTGTATAACCTCTGGACAAAATACTCTTCCCCACACACCTTGCTTAAGGCAAAGTAATCAGAATAGATAGTGCTACTGGCCAAGAGCCACTTATTAATTGCTTTATGCCCAACTCCCTTAGCCAGAGGCACTCCCAGAATTGGCAAATCCATGACTCTTCCCGAATTTTTCGAGGTTGCCAAATCAATTGGTGCAATATTAATTGAGTAGAGGAAAAAAAAAAAAAACCAGGAGTGAGGGTGGGAGAAAGAATGAAATCCCTAAGGCCATTGGCACCTTCCTAGTGGTCTATTTAAATCTATTTAATCATCCGTTATTTTGATCCTGGATATCTGGTTTTCTAATTTCCTGTAATCCAGCAAGGAATGTTGTTCTCTTCCGGAAGGACATCTGTGGTCTCTGCTTTTTCATGTTCCAAAACCCCTAACAGAGATGTTTTGTCAAAGACTGGATATTTCATTAGAAATCCAAAGATTCCCATTAACCTGAATTATTTTCATAGCTATGATCAACTTTTAGGTTAATAATTCATGATATTTAATAACCTGTTCATATCATTACCAAAATTATTGATTTAATAATGTTTGGTCATTAATAATGAAAAAGGAGAGGGGGGTGATTTTTCTTATCACTTACATCAATTTATTCCTTATTGCCTTGAAAATCTCAGGGAGATAATATCCCATCACTCTTCCAGATAGAAACCAGGAAAATGCTCTGCATCTTAAAATACCTGTATTTTTAAGGTTCAGAGAACACAAGCAAGGAGTCTCTTAATTTAATCCAACCCTCTGTCCATTCTTGATTTTAAAACTTTCCAAGAGTTTGTAGAAACCATAGCCTCCACTCCCCAGAAATGCCCCAGCTCGTCTCAGTTGACTATCCCCCTCTTTTTTTATTAACTTCTCCTGAATCATATTGTAATCACCTCTTTTGTTTCCTTTGCTAATATACTTTGTAATGTGATAGGAGAATTGAGCTGAAAAAATCATCATCAATTTTTCTTGGCAAAGTGTAGTTTCAAATAGTTTTTCCATTGAATTTCCTGTCGAGGTCATATCCGGGATGAGGTTCAAGTAAGCATTTCATCTTATATGACAAAAGAAGTAAAAGCAGAATGCATGAACCAAATATACGAATATTGAATACCTTTTAGAGGTTATTACATTTTCTTTTCAGCTTTAAAGTAACCGTTTTTTGGAACCTCACTAGAAGTTGCCCTCATTGTTGGAATATTCCCATGAAGTCTTCTTTTTGCAATAATAACCTAATCTTTTGGCTGGTTTCCAAGAGGAACCTGCTTTATCCCCAATTCTATTCGATACCTAATGGTGTTATGGCATGTTTCCAGAACCCAGCTTTCCAGGCAATGAGGAATTTCCCTCTAGAACTGTATTTTGATGGGTACTGATTTCTATATTAGGTAAATAATGGGCAATATGTGTGCAACTTTAGCCCAACAAACATCATCAGATGGGGGTCTGTCTTGCACTCTGCCAAAACATCTGTGCGAAAAGTGACTCAAGGGTCAGGAGTCATCGTTGACTACACAAGGCCAAAGCATCTGTATATTTGGAAGCATTCAGACATTTAATTCTATTTTTCATTTTTTGTCATGTAGTTCCAGCTTAAATTTCAAAAAAGAGAGGGAGAAAGAGAGAGGGAGAGAAAGGAAAGAAGGAAAGAAGGAAGGAAGGAGGGAGTGAGTGAGGGAGGGAGGCAGGGAAGAAGGGAGGGAAGGAGCGAGGGAGGGAGAGAAGAGAGAGAGAATCCTTGTAATAAAACCATTAACAGTGAAAGGTGCAATTTACAGACAGAAACAACCTGTGTAAAACTGGAAGGGTGTCCACGCTTCTCATTTGAAAATTTGAAAATGGCATCTTGGTTCTATACCAAAGAGTCTAAATCCTGGTATAATACAAATACTTTAGATGTGACTCCCCCACCTCCACTGTTGATCAAAGTATAAGAAGTCATCATGCTTGAATAGAGTGTACCACTTGGGTTTTGAGCTGAGTGGCTTGCATAATTCAGGATAGAGCATTGTTTTTAAATTTCTGAGACCAGACTAGTGGATCATGCAATCAATTTTTTTTTTATTTTTGTCACTCATGCAATCACTTTTATGTGTTATGACAGCATTCAAAAAAAAAAAAAAAAAAACAGAATAGAATAGAATAGATCTGATTTCCTTGCATGCAGCAAGGGAAAAAATATTTTTAAGTAGTTGTTTTTTATACTTATGAACATGTGTGTACTGGTTCATAATACCAAATGTGTTTCCTACCATAGGTCAAGTTTGTAAAAGTTCAGAAGTCCTGGTATAGAAAGTACAACTTCCTGCATGTAAAGTAGAAAGAAGTAACATAACAAAAAGCTATTATGCAAAAATTTTACCTCCTGAGTATATTTAAAAAGCATAATTCTTTTGTTGATTTGATTTGCTTACATCTGAGTAAAGCGAGTATCTTTTGGTTCTACCTCTCTCTGTATTTCTTAAGTGCTCATCAGCCAGCAAAGTCCCAACAGTTTCTCAGAAAAAACATCTGATGGTTTGTATAAGGGAGAGTTCCTAGAGGGTCCTTCCACAACATTAAAATATGCTAAGTGCCTTATACATATTCATTTATTCATTAATAGTTTTTATTGAGGACAGATATAATATACAGGGGACAAGAAAAATTAGTTTGGGGGAACAACTATAGTCCAGTTTGTAAGGAAAGCAGAGAGTTTCAGCCTGGTTTTCAAACAGGGATGCAAGTGTAGGATAACTGAAGTTATTAGCATACTTGATAGCTTAGTTAAAAATCACCTCACTTCTTTGTTCTGCCGCCAGTAATTTTAGCTTATGGGTAAGTTGACCTGGCCTCTAGGAAGTGTGTGATTAAGAATTGCCCCTGCCCCCTTCACAAGTCAGATTGCATATTTGCTGTTTATATGAAGCAGTGACTTGCAGTAGCCTGGCCTTTAGAGTTCAGATTTTGATGTTCCATGATGAATCCAGCTCTTGCAACCTGGATTTTAATATTCATTGTTAACTTGAGGAGCTGACACGGATGGGACAAGATTTCATTATAAGCCTCTTTGAACTTACACCGGTTATAGGAGTGGTGAAATAGATTTCACCCAAGAACATTTTTAATGTTATATCAGAGCCCAATTGATCTGATGGACTTTTAATGACTTCACTGATAATAAAGAAGATCATGACTTAGACCTGCTTCGGCCGGTGTGGAAAGGGTGATGGTAATTTGCATGGTCTGATGAGATCTGAAGTGGAAGGAAATGGACTTCTGAGTTCCAAGAGATTGCACTCTACAGAGGCACGATGATCCACGTGCTGTTGGGTGCTGCTGACCATCAGGCACATTTGCTGTTAATTCTACACGTCTCAATTCATCTGGATACATCCTCAAAAATTCTATCTTGTACAGGAAACATCACAGCCAGGGGGCTGGACCCACACTCAGATATTGGAAGACCTGGAAGTTTGCTGGATAAAAGAAGGGTAGGCGGGAGAGGAAAAAAAGTTTCCCTACATTCATAGACCACTTAGGCTGCCAAGAACACTCCATGCCACCCACAGAAAATACTTTTCACTTGCATTTTAAGCAAATAGGAAGTTTAGCAGGACATTATCACCTGGAGAGCCTTGTGATGGGTAATTGAGTAGGGAAAGGGGCTGTGCGTTTCTGATTAATATTTACCAAAGTCTTTGTGTGTTTTTCTCAAATGTTAACGATGCAGCAGATCGAGTTAAACAAAAAGGACACTGTGGATTGAAATGTGGTATTGTGCCCGTGAAATTCTGCCTCCTCCCTGCTTGGCTTATGATGAATACCATTCTTTAATAGCAGGCTGGTGTTCGTAAAAAACTTATTACGGAGGCTAAGAGGAAGCCAAGAATGAAGGAATGCCCGACTGGCAGCGATCAATCACCCCGTTTTAAAGATGAACTGATCCTTCTGTTTTAAAGCAACAGTTCGTAAGAAGGTCTCAAATATGAATATGCAAAGCATCAAAGTGATTACAGTTGCCTGGCCCAGTGGTGTTTGGATGCATGTTTGGGGAGAAGAGGACTCCCAGCGTTGCCCAGCAGAGGCTCCCTCCAGGAGATCAAAGCGGAGGCTATTCTCTAGAAAAGCATTCCTATTAAATAGAGGTTAATTATTGGCATCAGCAGAATAATAATGCCCTAATGCAAGAATCCACAGTCACACTTGGTTAACAATGTCTACCTTCTGGCATGCAGTAGTCAAACTAGAGTCACTCTAGGAAGATCTAGTTAACGAAGTAGGGCCTGAGAACTAGGACATCATGAGATTTCTGACTTCAGGGCCAACGCTAACCCACAGAACCAGGCTCATTTGTGTAGCTGCAGAAACATCACCATACCTTTTGCAGTTCCCCTCTGGCTTCATTGCTCCCTGCTCTAAATTTTTAAAGCAGGGTTTCTCAGCCCGAGCACCATTGTTGTGGGGGACTGTCTGTCCTGTGCATTACAGGATGTTTAGCAACATCCCTGGTGTCCACCAACTGGTTCTCAGGAGCACGTCCCTCCAGTTGTGACAACTAAAACTGTCTCCAGACATTGCCTCAGTTTCTCTGGGGGATAAAATTGTCCCCTTTTGAGAACCACTGCTTTTAAGATCCCTTGGCACCTACGGAAAAATTTACTCTCCTCCAAATGCCCGAGCGTCTTGATCTAATCTCACTCTACCACCCCTTGCCACTATCCCTCAATGCTCTTCTTGTGCTTTCTAGAATGCTTCAAGAGCAGCTGTGTCCTGTGTCTTTGCTAATGTTCTTCCCTGTCCATCTTGTTGACTATGAGATCCCAGTGCCTGGAATCGGGTCTAGAATGCAGTGACTTCATCACTTTCTTTGCTGATTTCCATCTGCCCAAATCCACTCTCCCGGCCAGGCCTGGTCATGTGCATTTGTGTTCAGAAACCATCAAGTATAAGGAGGGGTTGATAGCATGAACTCTGGAACCAGATTGGGTTGAATCCTTTCTCCTCCACATGCTAAACTGTGACCTGGGGCAAGTTACCTTAACCTTTTTTGTATCTCAGTTTCCTCATCTGCGAAATGGATATGATAGTGGAACCTGCCTCATAAGATTATTGTTGAGGATTCAAAGGGAAAAGTGCCTGGAACAAAACAAAGGCACTGCCAGCCGTGTCCACTGTTACTATCATCTGGTCTCTTCCTTCTCTGCAGATGTGGTTTGTGCTTCCATCTCATTTTCTCATCATTCACATGTGTGTTAGTGTGTGTGCACGCGAGTGTGTGTGTTTCTCCCTAACAGATCCCGGATTGGGGAGAACACCCTTGTCATCTCTGTTCTGAGCACAGGGCATGGTGTTTGGGGAGCCCTGTGGAATATTTGTTGCTTTGAATTCCTTTAATTCCATCAGAGACTCCTCTTTCCTTCTGAGTCCCTGAGTACCTTCGGTTAAGGAAAGTGTGGTTTTTGTGAAGCCCATTTCTCACAGCCAGGCCCATCACCACCTACCAGTATAATTCAGGATAAGATTGCCTACTCATCATGACTTCTGGGACAGCACTTTTAGAACCAAAATCTAAGGCCCACCTGGGATGCTTGATTAAAATGCAGCTTTCTAGGCCTCAGCTCAGGCCTACTAACTCAGAAATTTTGGTGAGGGGCCTGAGAATCTGAATTTTAAAGGACTCTAGCTCATGTTTGCAAACACTCATTTTGAAAACCACAAGTTTAGAATAAACACCAGAAAGTATTGAGGCTCCCTTGTATTACACAGAACCTTAGAGTATCTGAGGTTGAAAACACTGCCATTTTATGAGGGGAGGAAGAATTATTTTCCACTGTGCTTTCTGTCGTGTTCTGGATAGTATAAATTATACGTGGAGGAATTTTTTTAATGAAAGAGTTGTATTCTTATTCCACATTCCATTATTCTTAAAAACAAACCACCCTGAGGGGGGAGGACAAGATTTTTACAATAGCAGCTGGAGAGGGCACGCATTATGTGCAATACAAAAGGAAAGAACAGAGTTGACAAGTTCTGAGAATTATCTCTGAGCATGGAGCGAGGAGACCATGACTTCCGCACATCCCTTCTGGGATGCCTGGGCTACCAGGTGCTCCACAGGATTCCATATGGCTCCAATATTCTGGTGGAGTCGGATGCATATTTGAGCATAACCCAAAGATATGAAATATTCCTTCTTGGTTTGTTTCTAGATGATTAATCTCTCCTAGATATCCAAGGTCTGTCTTATGATTAATCTAGGTTCTCCCACAACCAAGAATCTGTGTCACATCCCCAAGAGTAACAGAGCCCCACGTCCAGTGTGATTTGTTTAAAAAACAAAAGTAAGAGGCTGCTACGTCTCTTCTGTCAACTTCCCTGTTCACCAACAATATCTTCCTTCCCTGCAGTTTCTGAGGGAGAAAACAACTCTCCTTTTGCCATCCCTCCCCCCAAAAAGTGACTCAATATTCATCTGGATTTTTGCATTACCTCTTTTCAACTGGAGTCACTCCAAAGGGACCACTTGAATTCTCACTCTGTCTTTTCTTGACTTTTCCCCTCTCTCTTCAAACATTCTCAAATCTCTCTTTAAAAAAATTAGAGAATCAACCTACATAAACATACTTTTGTGCCTCTGTTTCTTCATCTTCAAAATGGGCATTAAAATAGTACCTAAACTGTAGGACTTCATGAGGATAAAATGAGTTAGAGCCGAAGCTCTTAGAAGAATGTTGGGTCGGGGGCAGGGCTCACTTAGCACCAGCTGATAATTTCGTGTGTGTGTGTCAATCACATATCCTCTGTCTGTTTGTCTTTCTCTGCACCTATGCTTCTTTTTCAACCCACTCTCACTTCTCTCCTGATCTTCATTACCCACCTCTTTGAAAGAGTCCTTTCTCCCTGCGATGCCTCACCTCCCACTCACTCCCCACCTCTTCTTCTGCCTTCCAGCCACCCCGTGGTCCCTAATGTGCCCAACCCAGCTGAATGCTCTGCAATATTATACATAGCTTTTCAATTTCCCCCTTTTTTTTATTTTCGGATCTTCAGTGGTATTTAATTGGCTTTTCTCCTTTTTAAAGAACTGTTGTTTGGTTGTTGATGTGGTCATTATTGTTGTTTTCCTGATTATGGTAGAAAGAGAAGCTCATGGTTCTAGAAATTCTCTCCTGACCCACTTCGTGCTGCTTGCTGTGATGCCCTTGCTGTGATTCCTCTTCTTCTCTCCTTCCTTGATGGCCCCATACATGTCACTGCTCCCCAGGGCTCCGTCTGTCCTGAGCTCTCATCTCCCTGGAGACTCAGAGATCTCAAAATAGCAGCTGCAGGCAGGACCTGACCCATAGAAATGCTCTGTGAGAGCATGACTTTGTTAAAAAAATTTTAGTCAGTTTCTGCATTTCAAAATTTTTCACCTAAAAATCCATATTCTTGGCTTCTTTTGGAAAATCAGAGCATTTCACGATTCCAGACGTGTTTCCGTGTGTCCACTGTCACCTGGAGCCTAAAGCGGTGCCCCCTTAACCAGGATACCCCCAAGCTCTCCTGCCCAACCATCTTCACTTAATTCTATCAACCACCTGGCCCCTCTCAGCATTTGAGGTTGCCACTTCTGCTGTGCTATCCTTAGATAAACTCTGACTCCACCAATAACAAGGAAAGCCAAGTATATATTTCCAATCCCAATCTGGCTCTCATGCTCACACCCACATTCCTATGTGCATTCCAGTAAATCCCAGACTTTCTGTTGTTGTAAGTTTACATGACCTTCAAAACTTAATGTTCCATCTGAGACAGTGTTCGGGTCCAGAAATGTAAAAGCAAAAGAAAGCACTAGCACTATTCTTATGCGTTATGCATTAACCAATACTTGGTAACGTGTTAGTTGAGAACCATTGTTCTATAAGGAGGATCTAGTTACATAACACAAATTTTTCAAAAGAGATGTTTTAAGCAAGGAGAGGTGGTAGACATCTGTTAGAGCAGTGGGACCTGAGACAAACAGTACCTGAAATACAATGGAGGCCATAGTGAATCCAAAAGATATTGGAGAAGAAAGTTCGGAGACAGATCAAATCAAATAAAAAACAGACACGAACCCTAAAACACAGCTACAATAAAACTTGAGGGCAGAGGTTTAGGGAAATGCTGATGGTTCCGAAAGATAATTCTCAGTCCCATTTTTGGCCTATTGAGTCAGATTCCAGCAGTTATCTAAACAGAAATGTTCCCTGCAGTTAGAGGTAAGAGATGATATAGATGGTTGAAGGGTGTGGGTCTGAGTTGCAGCTTCAGAAGCCACCCACAATCATGTGGCTTTCAAAGAGCTCTCTCCAAGAGGGAAAATTTTTTAAAAATGGGAATAAAGGAAAGAGGAAGGGAAAAGAGATCATGCAGGGAAAAAAAAAGAAAGGAGCCAAGAGAAGCGTGTGGGTCAACCAGAGAAGTTAAGAAATCAAGACAATGGTTTGATATAAAAGGTATTATCCAGCAGGGTCAACTGAACATGGAAGAATGTATCTACATAAGACTATTGATATGGCCAGGAGAGAGTCATTCATTCATTCAATAAATATATATTAAGCATATATTATCTGCCAGAAATTGTGCTAGGAGGAACAATTTGACATGGAGAACTTATCAATCAGCATAAGCTAGGTTTCACTACAACAACAGTCTCCCAAATCTCTGGCTTAAAACACCAAAGGTTATTTCTCATTCATGCAAGGGACTCTGCTCCCTGTCATCCTCATTTGGGGCCCGGGCTGATAAAGCAGCCACCCTCTGAAACATGGCTGATTGCATGAGCTCTTAAAGCTTCTGCTGGGACATGAAAGCAAGTCACGTGGCCATATTTAACTTCGAGAGGGGCGGTGAAGTACAATTCTAGAAATGTGTCTGCAGAGAAGAACACTGGAATATTTGTGCATAGTTTCAGGGACTATCCTAGAGATGATTTTAAGGGTTAATGGAAGAAGAGCACAAGTCCTAAATATTTACCCTTTTTTCACTAAACCAGGGTCAACTAGATAATTTGCAGGTGTCCGTGTAAAATGAGAGTACAGGTCCGTGGCTGAAAGCAGGGAAGTCAATCTCCCCTTCCTTTGGACTCACTACCCAACCCATGGTGGATTGGTGACCCCCCAAAGGATTGTAACCTCCTCACCAGGATGCACTTATTACCTGGATCAGAGGTGGGCAAGGCTCCCCTGCTGACTGTGCCATGGTGCTGAAAACTTAGAGAGGGGTGACCACCTCCCTGCCCCACCTGGAGATGCTGCCAGGCATGTGTTTGACCTTGTTCTTGCCCCCATTCACCCAGGTTTCCATCCAGGTCTGAGAGAAACAGCAGATCGCGGGCCCACCTCCACCAACACAACCCAGTCACGACCCCAGGCAAAGAGCAGTGGTAGCAGGACAAGGATAGGGAAGGGGAGGCCAGGTGAGTGAGCAGCTGAAAACCCTTCTCAGGGAGATGGGGAAGTGTTGGAAGCTCTCATGAGCTAAGGCTCCAAGTCCCTGGCTTATGCTCCATTGTCCCATTGGACTTCACTTACAAAACCCAAATTCAAAGATAGAATTATTAAGGATTTCAAGTTGGTGTCCTCTGAACCCCTTCTGAGAGTGGGGCCCTGTACAACTGCACTGCCCTAAACCCATTTCAATGCCTTGACTTTTACTGGAAGGATTTCTCCCTTCCATCCCATCCCTTCTCTTGTCTACTTTGTCTCTTCTTCATTCCAGTTACTTTCCGAATCATATTCAGTTTAGCGATCATCTTAACAGGAAATTCATTTTCAATGTAACATAAATCCACATCTACTGAAGTTAAAGAACAGGTTCGAAGTAACCTACTATTTTGCAAATAGTCTTCATCTAAGATATTGGACTCTCTGCAACCTCCATATTTGGGCCTGAGAAAGGAGTGAGGGAATGGGCAGAATGCACAGGTAAACTTTGCAAGTTCCATAATTTGCAAATTCTAGATTTATGCAAAGCCTAAGGATACCATCAGTTGCTTGCAGTGAGATTACGTATACAATAAGCCCTCAGATTCCCTCTTTGCCACTGAGGCAGCCTGCAGAGGAAGTGAGGGGTGTGGGAGAAGTAGAAATAGGTGGTCTTAATGTTCTCTCTGGCATTATAGCTGTCTGTAGAGATTATAGCTTACAACAGATTAGAGGACTTGACGTATGCTAAGAATGCAGTATGAATGATGCTTGCTGAAGTTATCAGCAATTCCTAGAGGGGAATTTTCTAACTTTTTTTCTTTTCTTTATCTCCAGAATTTGTGTATTTGTTCTCCTATATGCTTGACTATCCTTATTCCATTGCTGTTTATCTCCCTGAAATGGTTTTGTGTATCTAACCATATTAAATCCACTTATTTATTGTTCATTTATCTCTGTTTGGTGACTCGAATGTTTATAAGCCGCTGATATATCTAGAATTTACCTGATCATTGCCTCCCTTTTCTGTTTGCTGGCATGTGTCTGACTGGGCTGTGCGTATATTTGCTACACTCAGATAATAGGAATCTCTTGGTAAATATAACTCTTTAGAAGTCCTAAAGATAGGTTCAGAATCTCTAAGAGGTAAATGAAACATTCCTCTGCACTTGCAATGTGCCTAGACACCCAGAAAAAAATGTGCCCCGCAGTTCATTTTGACTGTGTATTTGGACAATGACTAAGCCTGGCAGTCCTTAAGGGTAGACTAATCCCCTCTCATATGCTTTCAACACCCTGGGCTCCTTCTCTTATCACAAATTGATTAGTGGTAGTATTTGTATGAGGCTGTCACCCCCAGGAGTGTGTACACTCCAGGAAGGGACTGAGAGAGTAGGGAGTATCTGGATCTACTCAACATTGTTTCCTTGACACCAAACACAAAGCCAGTTGTACAACAAGAGATCAGTAAACATTTCTTGAATGGAAGAGGCTTGCTTGGCTCCATTTTGGCCAAGCCTTTTACGTTTTTAAGCTCTTACAAGTCTATACCTGGGATTATGCAAACCTACCTATAGGTGATGTGTGAATAGGTATGCACAAGGCATCTGATGAATGGACAGTCTCACCCTGGTGCCCAGATATTGGACTTTGGAGCCAGACACACCTGTATTTGTACCTGACCTTGAGCCCTAACAGCTGTCAAACCTCAGACACGTCACATCATTTCTATAATCTCCATGGAACTCCATGTGTAAAGTAGAAACAGTACTAGTATCCCTCATAGATCTGTTATAAAGATAGAGATGATCAAAGCAAACTGTTCAATATAGAGAAAGCCCTCAGTAAATAGTAGCTACCACTGCTGTTCCCTCCAGCACCTGCTGAGATTACATTGCTTGGACATTTCTGCTCAGCAAGTTAGAAAACTTGGTGCAAAAATGGACATATTGGTGAAAACTTTTGGCTATTGAAACTGTGACCTCATTTCACCTTTCCAGGTCATCCCCAGATGGTTGCTGTGTCTAGAAAGAGGCATTCTCTGGAGTTTACACACAAATCTCATTTCCACTCAAAATCCCTCAGAGAGGAGCTAGTAAAAGAGAGGTGTAATTATTCAGGCTTTCTGCTTAAATTATTTTATGCCTGGAGTATGTGTTTATTTGCCTCCAGCAAATCCAAGAGCATGAACAATGCATACGTGCACTAAGACTTAGGGATGTTCTAAAATTGTGCCCAACAATTCTGAGAACGGACCTGAGAGCAGAGAGAGGCCTAAATTGGGTTTCAGACACAAACATGTCGTCTCTGCATGCAGGAAATTTAATTCTCAGTGGTTGGTCCCAGGAGGAAGTTTACAAGCAGGAACCAAGTCTCATACATTTTGGTGCCCCCCCCCCCACAATGTTAGGCTTCCTCATTCATTCATTCGTTCACTCAATAATTACTTATCAGGGCCCTACTCTGTGTCAAGCACTGCGGTATGTATGTGTAGGAGATAAGCAAGGTGTTTGCCCTTGTAGTACTTCCCTTCTAGAACCCAGGGAGGAGATAAACAGGTGCTAATGTTAGGTACTGTTTGGTGCTATAAGGGAAAAAACAAAATGCAGGGCCAAGGAACAGGGAATGAGGGTGAGGTGGGTGGGGGCAGGTATTTTGGATAGATCACCAGGGAGGTGATGTTTGAGCAAAAAGAAGCTGGGGAATGAGTTACATGAGATAGAGAGGCAGCTCATTCCAGGCAGGGGACGAGCACGTGCACAGGTCTCCGGTGGGGGAAAAGCAGGGCAGGAGGGCAATAAAAGGAGATGAGATCTTAGTGGAAGAGTAAAGGTCAGATCATGCAGGACCTTGGGGGCCACAATGAGGAACTGGGGGTTAGTATTGAATGAAAGAAAAACAAAGTAATGAATGAATAAATGCAGGAGGGGATAAGCGTTTCCATCCAGCCATGGGGAAACCAATGGCGGCTTTTAGAGCAAAGGAATCATTGAACTATTGTGAGGCAGGCGTTGTAGCAGAATCGGTCTTGGGTGGCATTCTCACACTTCCTTATTCTAGCTAACTACACAAACTTTCTGAGTCTAGTTTTCTCGTCTATAAAATGGAGATTATGAGTCCCAGCTTTAATGGCTCTCATCAGAAATAGAGATCTGTATGCATCTATAAACGATTGCTCTTAATAAATTACCTTACATCATATTATATTATTTTTTAATTTTTTTCCAAAATGATAGAAATGAACATTTAGGGAGGGATGGGAGCTGTATTAGTATTTAGCTGTGTACTCACTGCATTGGCAAACCATTCTTGCCAAACAAAAACCTGTCTTACATAACCAGGAGGTTCTCTTTTCAATGTAAATCTCTTTAAAATAAAAATGGGAGTGGCTTCCCATAGTCCACTTCTCTGGCCTTGGCTTGGCCCTTACTCCACCTCACTCTCTTTGCTCCAGCCTCATATTTATCTCTCAGTTCCTTAAGCACCCCAGGCTTCTACCCCTGCTGCCACCCAGGACCTTTACACATGAGATTTGCCTACCTGGGAATCTCATGGCATCATTGCATAATTGGTGGGGGGGGGGGGGGTGCTGATCACAAGGTGAATAGCATCCCCTGCAGTGGTACTACCTGGGGGTCCTGCAAGCCTCTTTCCATAGCTCTTACCCAAACCCTCCCCCCAAATATGGTTGACTCCAACTCAAGCATGGGATCATGGCTCAAATCCCTCTTCCTCAGGGACCCTCTTCTGACCTCCCCAATTCGCCAATCCCCTCACAATATCTCACCTTAACTGTGGACCTTTCGTCTGTAGCTCTCCTCCCAGTTGCCATTTTACTTTTCTTCAGGTTATGATTTATTGAAGCCAGTCTGCCCCACCAGAATGGAAACTCTAGAAGCTTGGAAGTCATGTCTGTCTGTTTATTTGTTTGTTTTCCTCTCACTGCTGTAATTTCTGTACATGGCACAGTTCCTGGCTCAGAGCAGTCAGGCCATGAGTATTTGTTAAATGAATCACTAAGCTTCTAGGAAAGGTTGGATTATTGTAAAATAGGTCCTTTAACATGTAGATTTTTTGTTCTAAAGGCTTGCAGGAAAAAGCAAAAAAAAAAAAAAAAATTAGTGTAAGACATTTCTATGATAGAAAAGCCAGATCCAAACATATAAGCAAAGAGCAGGTGGTCAATAAATGTTAGCTGGACGAATGAATTAATGGATGGATGAATAAATATGAAGCATGACCTGATAATGCTGTTGTCAAAATGGCAAGTTTGAAGATAATACATATATAGTTCCAACCTACACGCACATATCCCACCCCCTCACCCAGACACAAACACACAGGTGTCTAAAGAATTTTCAAGAAGAAAAATGGCTCTGAGTTCATTGTGATGAAGAGTTTAATGTTGCCTGTACTCTGCCTCCGTCTTCTGACTTCCCCCTTGCCTCCTCGCTCTGACTTGGCTACTACAAATCCTAGCTCTCCTAATTGTTGCCCTCCTCCTGACTGGGTCAGAAGGAGAAGGTCAGGCTCTTTTATAATCACCAGCCTGGACGGAATAGGCTTTGTACATTTCACCGTTCACTTCCCAGCAGACAATCCACAGCCGACATCTTCTCAATTCCTGGCTGGAAAGTCGAGCAAGTTGTCCTGCGACTTGAGACCAGGCTCCTGCCCTGGAGAGCTGCCAGCACCAAGGCCAAGGCCAATGGGTCACATGCCTAGATTGTGTTTTCTAGTCTATCGTTTTAAGTGCCTTTCTGAAGACTGCCAGTGAGATGGCCAATGATGTAGCTGTGGATATTTGCCTAGTAAACTCCATGTTGCGATTTCTGGTCCAAGTCATCAATGCCTGTAAGAGGCAACGTGATGCATCTCCTCCTTACCCAGGAATGTCTTGACGTGTGCCAAGATAATCTGGGTCACTCAACTGTCTAACAATTACCAAGAACCCACAATGTATCAGGCAGTATTCTAGACAACGGGCATTTAGAAGCAAATGAGATAGACAAAAACACCTGCCCTTTGGGAGCTCACTTTCTAGTGAGGGTAGATAGACACTGAGTATGCTAGATAATCAGCTAGTGATAAGTGCTATCAAGCATATAAAACAGGTGTATGCTGGGAGAAAGAAGTGATTTCCGATGGAGCTGAGACCCAAGTAATGAGTGGGAGCTAGCCATGCAAATATTTCATAGAAAAGTGATCCAAGAAGAGGAAGCAGAAAGTACAAATACCCTGAGGCTTAGTTAATGGCAGTGGTTGGTCATTTGAGAGTATAAGCCTGTGCACCCATGTTTTGAAGCCATGGTCATGACAAAAAAGCAAGCATATTTAGAGCATAACTTGAATTCTAAGTTGTTTTATTGTCTGTTCCCTGCTTTTGTCAAATTCAGCATGCTTCTCTCTGCTTAATCTGATATCCCCCAATCCCCATGTCTTTCTGTTACTAAATGGGTGAAATGGCAGCCAGACACAAAGTATGAGAAGTATGTTTTTCGTGAAGTCATGTCACAGATGTGTTAGTTGGGCCACATGGAGGAGTGAGAGGATTATCCTTCCCCTTTATCACTCAGGAGAATCGTGGAATTGTGCAGTAATGAATATTGCTGTTGATCACAACTGTTTGATCGGCATGCTCGGAGAATTTTCTGGTGCATTCATGGGTAAAATAAATATCCAGATAGAAAAGTGTATTCGTTCCCTGGATGCTAAAACAGATATCATATGATGGGTTGGCTTAACGACAGGAATTTACTGGCACAAGGTTTCAGAGGCTAGAAGTCTTGCTTCCTCCCGGGGTCGGTGTCTCGTGGCTGGCCAGCAGTCTTTAGGGTTCCTTGGCTTTTCCCTTTCATGGCAATCCACAGAGCAATGTCTTCTCCTCTCACCTCTGGTTCCATTGACTTCCAGCTTCTGGTTACTTCCTCTCTCTGTGTCTGTCTGAATTTCATTCTGCTTATAAAGAATTCCAGTAACCCAGATTAAAGTCCAGCCTGATTCAGTTGGGTCACATCTTAACTGACGTAACATCTTCAAAGATCCTATTTACAACAGGCTCTCTCCCCATGTTCAGGGGTTAGGACATGAACATGCCTTTTGTAAAGGACACAGTTCAATCCCCAACAAAAAGCCAGATGTCTTTGAAGGCTTATGCTGGGCTTGTTAAATGATCCTTACAAAGAAGCATATTGATAAATTGGAAGATAGTAAAGAAAGACATTTAAGAAAGATTTTATAAGAAATAAAAGTATATAAATTTTAAGCAGATGGGGAGAGGAAGAATTAACATCTGAATGACAACAAAAAAACTGCTGAAGAAAAAAATGCTAGTTTTTTATTTTGGGTTTCCTAGAAGCAGAACCTGAAACAGGGATGTGGGCATAGGTGATTTATTGAGAGAGTGATCTCAAGAAACATTGGTAAAGGAGGGAAGGAGGGGGTCTCAGGTAAAGTCTAGCTTTGTTCTGACCCTCAGGCAAAGGGGTCTGCAGTGTCAGCCCCACGTGGAGTCATCCTCCCCTAAGGTGGGTGGGATAGACTTCTGCATCCGGTGTCAGTCAGTCATTGGCTGTCTGCCTTGGGGATGTGTTTTCTCACCCCAGAAGATGTGACTCCTGCCAGCCTCTGAGGGCAATTCTCCAGAGAGGGGGACAGTGGTCGCGTGCCAGCCGCCACCACTCATAACTACCATGGGTGGCTGCACCAGAAGGGTATACCTAGAATCACATATGCCTAGATTCTCCACAAAATTGTATCTGTCCATAGAGGACTTTTCTTTCTCCCTTTCAACTATTAACTCACTTATTCACTACATGTTTATTGAGTGCCTGCTGTGTTCCAGGAATTGCTTACAACCGTGAGGATGTAGACCCGGTGCCAGTTGTCATGAAACTTAGGCGAATAGGGAGAGCCATTGAAAGGACTGATACTAAGTGCTATGGTAAGAGTTATCAAGTTCTGTGGGGGTTCTAATGAGGAGCCTATGGTGGTTTGGAGCTAGGTACCCCAGAAAAACATGTTCTTCAACCTCACCCATTCCCATGGGTGTGAACGCTTATAAATAGGACCTTTTGTCAAGATTGCTTCAGTTAAGGTGTGGCCCAACTGAATCAGGATGGGTCTTAGTCTTACTACTTAAGGCTTTAGAGGGAAGGTCACAGAGAGAGAGAGAAAGTCACACAAGGATCAGACAGAAACTGGAAGTCAGTGGAACCAAGGAGCCAGGAGAGGCTGTCATGCGCATTGCCATGTGACAGAAAAGCCAAACCAAGGATCACTGACAGCCAGTCCCAGAATGCCACAGTCTTTTGGCAGAAGGCATTGCCTTGATGGCATCTTGATTTTGGACTTCTCCTAGCCTCAAAACCATGAGCCAATAAATTCCCAAAGCAATGGTATTTGCTCTAAAACAGAGCCCTAGATCTAGTCCAGGGGAGGAAGCCAAGAGTTGTGCTGTCCAGTATGGTAGCCATGTGTGGTTCATGGCCACTGAACACAAGCAATGTTGCCAGCCCCAATTGAAGTGTGCTATGAGTATAAGGTACACACCAATTTCAAAGGCTTAGTGTGAAAAAGAGAATGTAAAAGATCTCGCTAATAATTTGTTATATTAATTACATGTTATATGACAATATTTTAGATATTTTGGGTGAAATAAAATAAATTATTAAAGTTAGTTTTACTTACTTGGCTTTATTTTTTTAATGGGGCTGCTAGAAAATTTTAAATTACACTTGTGGCTTATATTTCCATTAATCAGCATGGACCTAGCTTTATTTTATACCTTCAGCACCACAGATAAGCTTGCTGAGCGATCCATTAGTTAATGTGGATGTCTGCTGAAAACTCTTCATGATAATGAGGATGTAGCCAAGTTGTTCCAGATCTAATATTTGCGCAGTTCTATTGTTTGAGTCCACTATGTTTTTGCTTTGTTTCTTGTTTTCAATAAGCCTTTCTAATTATAGACTCCTCTTTATGTCTCCCTCTGGTATCCAAAAGCTCACAAAATCACAATTTCTCCCCGTCCCACATCCCATTTAGATAATTGGAGTTTGAATGAATAGTGTTTCCATCTACCGCAGACAC
Source organism: Choloepus didactylus (assembly GCF_015220235.1). Taxonomy (NCBI): domain Eukaryota; kingdom Metazoa; phylum Chordata; class Mammalia; order Pilosa; family Megalonychidae; genus Choloepus; species Choloepus didactylus. The sequence goes on from NC_051325.1 coordinate 56,038,095, forward strand.
AATTCTTATTCTGTCTTTCCTTTTTGCTCTTCTCTTTGTGGGATGAGTATGAATATAAATCCATAGATTGAAAAGTGAAGAGGCAAAGAAGTATAAATGGTTTGAAGTGACTCTCTTTTCAAGTAATTTTTTCCCTAACCTAGTAGGATGTCACTCCATGAGAGATTTCATAGAACAGCAACACTAGAAAGTATGATAATCGTTCAAAACATAATTGAAAGATTTCAAAAGTTGAACTGGAAGCATTTTTGTCAGAGTTTATTGCAACTATTTTGTATCTTTAAAAAAAAGTTTATGAAAGTTCTGTGACAAGAAGATAAATTATGAAACTGTAAGAACGGGGAAATAAATGGATTCTGAAAACTGACAAACAGGGCAAATGATGAGAACCCATAATTTTAGAACACAAAAAAAAGGTAACTAAATTTGAAAAATTGCATTAGCGTATCATTTTCTGTATATGAGCCATTAGAGGGGAAAAGTGGAAATTATACCCTGTAACAAAGTAAAAATGTTTTCAGTGTTTAAAGGTAATTTTGTAATACTGCTACTATTACTTAAACTCTTACCTTTTAGAAAAATCCGAAGACAGGACCCCTGGTGATACTACCTGTGTCTTAGGCAAAGAGCAGCGATTTGAATTCCATTCAAATACATTTGTATTTTGCCAAGTGCTATCAAGCCCAGAGTTGCATAATTTGCCATATAAGTGAAATAGATACTTTTCCTCCACACATTTATCACTCTCCTGTGGGCTTCATTACTGACAATCAAATCATAGAAGATGTACAAAATTGTCATGATGCACTTATTTTCTCATGATATTCGATACAAATAGTTCTTCTTTACAAATGGCCTCTTTTTTTTCTATTTGCCACAACACTTTTGCTGTCTTTTCAGAATCTTACTAAAAGTTCCAGTGATAGCTTTTTTCCTGCCAAATATATAGGGCTCCTTAGAAAACAAATATTTTTATTTGGGGAAAAAATTAAAAATATTTTCAGACAGACAAAATCAGTATTGTTTACAGAGTTCTTGAACTGATCCTCCCTAGGTGTGTGTGTGTGTGTGTGTGTGTGTGTGTAAAGGGGTTTGTGGAAACAATAGATTCTGTCTCAAGGTTTCTCTCTTTTGAAATCATATACATCCTGTCACCGAACATCTTAAGGATTAAATTTAGGGTCACAACCTCAAATACTCAAAATCTAGTCAGGAGCAATAAATGAGATCGTGAGAAAAAAAAAAAATACTTAGCTCTCTTTTGATAGCTGTTATTTTTCCCACTTTTGAAAGCATCGCAGGTACAGAGAAGTTTCTGTCTGCTGTAAGAGATACAACGAGAAGAATAGCTGACACTTCACACCACACCTTTAATTGGCAAGACTCTAGGGAGCAGTGGAGACTATGGTGAACTAGAGGACACACCCTGCCTCTAGAGAGAGGAACCACTCTCGGCTTCATCTGAGTGGTACCATGTGGAATGCTAGATTTCCCCCCTTCCTTTCTTTTTGAGAAATGCCAGAAATCTGGATTTCCTTTATTGTGAGACAGATATTTCCTGATTTTTAAAGGCTGACAATATTTTTTTAAGTGTATAAAACCTGGGCAAGCCAAAGAAAATACATTTCCTGGCCAGTTATGGCCTGGAGGTTTCCATGGTGTCACTTTTGTAGCAGGGTCTTCTCTTAATTTCTGGGGAAACCAAGGTCATTTGGTAAGGGTAGTGGAATCTGCCATGAATCTCGCTGAGACGAGGTCAGCAACTGATAGATATTACTTGAAATGTCATCTACTCTAGCTGCCAGAACTACTCCACTTTTCTCACCAATAAAGGTGGTATTTGGACCTTAAAAATAGATACCTCCCTTCTCATCAACAGCCACAACATCATCACTGTCATCATTATCAACATCAACATCTAGTGAGTATGAACCATAGGCCAACAAACTAAAGCTCTACAAGGACTACCACTTTTATTCTCTAGACTTCAAATTAATTTGTTTTCAACAAGGCTAATAGAGCATGCTAACCTCAATTTGTTATAAGATCCTCTTTCCCTAAATTTAAGCCAGGAATCCAGATGCTATGCTTGGCCAAGGTCTTTGGAAGGAAGAGGGGGCAGCTCTTTGTGAAAAGGTTCAGCCTCTTAGGTTACCAGGACAAATCCATCCCCCTGATCATGATGTTCTGTGGCATCTGGGGGACGCTGGGAGCACAGGCATCTTTCTGCAAGGCTGCTGCTAGTAGCCTGGCTGCCTAGACACCCCAGAGCCAATTGAACGCTGTGGTTGTGCCTTCCATTAGCTGAGCACTTTTTCCTCCTCCCTCTGCACTCCTCTTTCCATCCCAAGTGGAATCTCTTTTACAACTGGAGTTTGGAGGGGAGGAAGACCCACCCTCAACTCCCAAATCTGGCTGTATCCTTTTCATTTTATCTCTCGTACAAATCCTCTAAGTTTATCTTTTGAAGATAAAAGCCAGAGAGAGGTACAGGAGCTTTCTGCTTTCTACTCTGCCACATCCCTCCCCTGAAGCTAATGATCACAGCTGATGACTATTTGGAAGAGTTAGAGATAGAAGAAAAACACAGGTTAATGTCGCATAATAGTATCCCACCACTGTCACCACACACACCTGCAACCATTTCTACACCTGGACACCAACTCCGTGCTAGGGCTACCCAGTACTGGCTCATGTATTTTTCAAAGCAACTCTGTGAAGTAAATACTGCATACACTATCAGTTTTCTCTTAACCCAACAGTGGTGCATAGCAAACACCCACAAACCTCAGTGACATACAACAATAGATATTTATTTGGCTCCCCGGTCAGTGGAGGTCCAGCTGCTCAGGGCAGGGCTGGGCTGATCTCAGCTGGGTCTGTTCATGCAACTGGGATTGGCTTCCAGGTCGACCAAGAGGCTGCTGATTGTCACTGGCCTGGGCCACGTGTGTGGGTGTTGGCTGGCTATTGGCTGATCTGGGATGGCCTTGACTGGAAAACCTGGCACAATGTGGCTCTGTACCGTGCAGCTCTCATTATCCAACAGGCTATCTAGGCACTTTCTTCTGTGGCAATGGCAGAGGGAAAGAGTGTGAGCAAGCCCAGCCCCGAAAGTACCTTTGAAGTTTCTGTTTGTGTCACATTTGCTAACATCCCAATAGACCAAACAGGTCACGTGCCAAACCCAGAGCCAGAGGGGAAGGGCACAACAAAGTTAACTGGCAAAGGGCATAGATGGAGGAAGGGCAGAAGTTGGGGCCCATAGTACAAACACTGCCCCATTTCCAGAATCCAAAAACTGAGACTAAGGGAAATGAAGCAACTTACACAAAGCCAAAATCTGGAAGTAAGGGAGCTGGGCTTTGAACTCACGCATGCCTAACCCCAAAGCCACAGTCCTAACCATTTTCTACTGCCTTAATTTTTAAAGAAAGCTTCTAAAAGGGGTTCTCCACATTAAGGCAACATCTTCCAGGCCAAATGGAGTGTTGAGTAATTGCCTGCTTAATATGGTTGATAGAGAAAGCAAACTTCAAGCCAAAACACTCTAATTTCCCCTAAACATATGTAATCATCTTAATTTTCTCTTTTCCTCTGTTGACAGAGCTTGGGGAAGAAAACTCCTTTTTTGCATCAGCCAGTGCTTCCCTGGGAAGCAGCATGCAGGGAAATAGGGTTGGCATTCTTTCTTCATAAAAATCCATTCGTATGTAATTCCACTGTCTTCCTTGGGCTGACCCCTCACCCTTCCATTGGGGATCTCTTATGTGACATTGCTTTTTCCCCCAGTAGGTTTGAACCCTTGTGCTGATCTGCAACCAGCCTCCTGTGTCTTGGGTGATTTGTGACCCAGGTTTAGTCTCAAATACCTGAATCCACCTGGGGGCTGAATTTCATACATAACGAATTAACTGGTCAAACAATGCTGAAGCTTCTGGAAGGGCCAGCTCATTGATCAGAAATTGGCTTGATTCAGAGGGCAGTGATATCCTAATCTAAGGAGCAGATTACTTTTCAAAGGAAGAAATGCAAAACCAGCATCAGGATTTGTTCCATCTGTGGATTGACTTGAACAGAAATTTCCAGGTTTGCTTTATGGTCTCTTAAACTTTTCATGTTTAGGTGACTCAAATGATGATAACAGTTGTAGCAATGGCAGCTAAAGTTTCCTGAACTCTTCATACATGCCAGGAACTGTGCTAAACTCTTTCCATGCATTTCATCTACACAACCACCCTAAAATGTTGACACCACTATGTGCCCATTTTACAGCTCAAGACACTGAGGAGTTAGGTGACTTACTTTCCCAGGGACACATTGCCAGCCAGGAAAGGGCAAGCACAGCCAGGGAGTTGGCTTAACACATGATGGTTAAGAGTAGGAGCAGCAATCTTTTTCACGTAAAGGACCAAATAGTAAATATTTTAAGTTTAGCAGATCATATGATCTCTGAACTACTCAACACTGCCATTGTGGAGTGAAAAAACCATAGACAATATGTAAATGATTGGGCATGGCTGTGTTCCAATAAAACTTTATTTACACAAATAGGCATGTGCTAGATTTGGCCCCGCTACTATCGCTTCTGAGCTGTATCACTTTGAGCAATTTACCCTTCTTTTCCTTAATCCGAATTTTCTCATCTAAAAATAAATGAGGATGGTAATAATCATAATACCTACAGGATTATTTTAAGGAGTGAATGAATATTGTGTATGAAGCACATGTTTCTATTATGTTTCTGTTGTGAGAGGCAGCAGAGGAGAAAGGTTAAGACCAAGTCCCCCCTGGGTTTAAACCTCAACTCTCCCACTTACCAGCTGAGTGATCCTGGGCAAGTTACCAAACCTCTCTGAGCCTCGATATCCTTTTATGTAAAGTAGAGGATAATAATAGGACAAATCTCATGGAATGGTTACAAAGGTTAAGTGAGTTTAATATAGTCAAAGATTTTAGACGAGTGCCTGGCACATAGCAAGCATTTTATGGGTATACTGTTGTATCATTGAATAATCAGGATTTGGGCCCAAGTGCTCCTGACTTCCAAGCCTGTGCTCCTTTCTGCCACATTCTCCTGCAGGGGCCTTAACCGTTTTGTACCATGTACTCCCTTGACAGTCTGGTGAACCTATGGATTTTTCAAAGCATAAAGTAAGACACAAAAAAATTATAAAGAAAACCAATTATATTGAAATGCAATTATCAAAATATTAATAAGGGACACATTTGGATATATTTATATATGTACATCTTTATTAACCCATTAGATAATTTGATCTAGCAGTGGGCTGGATAACTACTATAATTTCAAAATAATGACATGCCAAGATATCGCAGTATCTCTGCAACAACCATAAAGTGATACTAAGATATCTGCGATTCGTATGGGTGCTCAAGTCACAGCTCCCATAGTTTGGAGCCTACTTTCATAATTGAAGGAAATGCTAGATTTCAAGAAGAGGTTAATGAAAATAAAATTATTTTTTTTCCATCCATATTCATGAAACACCCGAATTCACGGAATCCTCAGAAGTCCATGGGACCTGAAGCCAAGAACCCTTGTGTTGATTCCCACCGAGGGAGCTATTTTAATGTAATAATAGACCTAAAGAGCACTGGATCTCATGATTTCAATGCCGTGGAGTCTTGCTCTTAGAACATCCGTGCCTAGGTTTGGGCGAACAGTGTCCACAAAGAGAGCTGATGTTTCCTGTGCCTGTGGAAGGATGGTGTTTCCATCCACTGGGATGTGAGTGAGAAATTAGGGACTGTGCTGTCTCCTGATTTGATGTCCTACGTGGAAAAAGATTGTCATTGGGACTGAGGCCAGCGAGAGGTAATAGAAACGTGATACCGCTGACCTCATCCAAAAATAAATAAATAAATAAAAGCTCTTGTCACCGGACAGAAATGCTGAATATTTGTAGGTTTGGGGAGAAATATATTTGTTAGTGAAATGGAGCTTACTGTGGAGTGAGTAAAGGTGAATTATTTGTCAGGCGACTGGAGGAGGTTTATGCAATATAGTATTATTGAGCAGGGCTATTAACAGAGTGAATTGCTATTGTGACATGCCATTAAATTGTTTTTAGTGTCCACAAAGGTATCATTCAGGAGCTGGCAGGGTTAGTAACAGAGTTGTATTTTTGGTGGACAGCAGCAGATCTCAAAACCAAATAGTATATTTTATGCGAAAGTAAAATAGGGCCAGAGCTGGAAGTCTATAGACAATAGGGCCCTCGACAAGGCTCTTGGGTCCCCACTGTATTGGTGGATGAGGCTGAAATCTGAGCGGTCCATCAGGAAGGAGAAGTGAGTGAAGCAAGATGAAGAGAGAAATCTGAAGCCTAGACCCTTTCACGGATGCTCTGTCTTGTTTGTGAGTGTATTCTCTGCGTTCAGCAGAGTGGTTGGCTCAATAATTTATTTGTTGAATAAATAAAGGAAGGGAGGAGAGGAAGCAGGAGGGAGGGAGTAAGAAAATGAATGAATGAACCAGAGGCTGAAATACTGGTGATGTAGATGAATGTACTCATGTGTGCACAAAAACCTATTCATTTGTTATTTTCAACAGATATTTACTGAGTGCCTACTAAGCATCAGGCACCGTGCTAAGCACTGACAATGTATGTTCAATGAATCAGAAAGTCCTAGCTCTCCCATGATTTATATTTAAGTCAAGGATTCCAAGAGTAAACAAGTAAAGGCCTATTCTGAGCTAGTGCTAAGTGCTGTAAAGAGAGCAAACACAAAATAAAAACGGTGTAATGCGGTAGAGTAACTAGAAAGAAGGGGCTACTTCAGGTAGGACAGTGTCATTGGAGCTGAGACAAGAAGTCACCAGGGAATCAGAGGAGACTGACAGCCACTTTTATTGAGGGCTTCCTACATCTCAGGCACCCACTAAATCCTTTGCATCCATTATTTCCTTTAATCTGCACATCAGTGCTGGGAGGAAGCTACAGTATTTATAATCATTTCACAGATGATGATGAAGAAATCAAGAAGCAAAGTGACTTGTCCATGGTCACAGAAATGGAAAGAGGCAGAGGCCCCATTTAACCCCTGAATTGCCTGATCCACCCCTCAGAGATGAACCAAGCTGCCATATTGCCTCAAGAGGAAGGAAAGTGCCTTGTTCGTGATCATGCAAATTGGGGGTAAAGACTTGCCACTAAGGTCTCTGTTCTTTTGATTTGCAAATTAGTATTATTTTTATACCACAGTGCTGCTATTTTCTGGCGGGTAACCTGGCTTCATACCTGAAACTTGTTGGTTACCCTGATACTGGATTACATCTTGAGTCTGATTCACAAATGACCCTGAAGAAAATGTATGTCTTTCCCATATGGTCAAAGAACTGAGTCATCTTCCTAAGTCAGATAACGGAGGAGGAATGGGGCATTGATCTTAAGGAAAACAATTTTTTCTGTTGAAGAAATCATCTCAATCCCATTTGGAGCAAGTTTTCTCATAACTAATCTCTTATGGGCTACGCCATGTCAACTGTTAGAAACATAGTATTATTTTAGTCTCTGCCAGCCTCCCCTGCTCACTCCTGCCTCAGTGCATTGGTTTCCTTATTGTTTTCTTTCATTTGTTTCTGAGGTTTTTGTTTGTTTTCTTGTTCAGTACTTGCTTTGTCCACCAGATCCAATGCACTCTGTATTTGGTATTGTTATTTTTTCTTTGTTTACCTTTTAAGACAATAGTTTGCTGCAAACAGTTGCTAGGTCTGTTACAAATATGTGTGCAGGAATATATATATAAATATTTATATAGTAAATATATATCTTCATTGATTACCAAAGAAATTCAACCTAAACAAAAAAGTACCATAATAATAATTATTATTACTATAATTATATTGGCCATTAAATCATTAAGGTATTTTTTTATTTCAAAGCCCAGTATTGTTGAATTTGACAGAAATGAGCATGAGCATGTTCCTATACCAAAGGAGGAAGTCCAAACTGGTAACATCCTCTGGGGAGCATTTTGGTAATATATCAAATGCCTCTGAGTAAGTGTGGCCTGTGACACAATAATTCTTTTTCTAGGAATTTCATTGACGGATATCCACACTAAGATATATTTAAAATTACAGCCACTGAGACATTTATGAAATAGTGAAAAATTAGAAACAACTTCAATGTCCAATAATAATGAGTTGGTTATTTTTTAAAAAATGGTGAAACTGCACAATGGAAAATCACCCACCATTAACAATTCCTGCTCATGAAGCAAAATGTTCCCAATATATTAAGTTAGGGGAACAAAAAACTTGTTATAAAATAGTATGCACATTATGGTTCTATAATATATGTAATATACTATAGCTATAAATAGATATAAATATAGATAATAGTTATAACAGTGATATATTAATATATTATTATATTAATATGACATTTATCATGGGGCATTGTTTTCTTTCTATGGTTCTGTCCCTTCTGGATTTTCAACATGAAACATGATTTGTTGTTATAATCAGGAACACACACACACACACACTCACACACACAGAGTGAAAGATGGGCAGTGTATAAGGTACAAGTTATGTCTTCAGTCCACCCAGCTTAGTTTGGCACCTGCTCTGTGTCCTAGCAGGCCCTGGCCTTCTGCTGGGCGATCCAGCTCCTCGCCAGCTCGGGCTGCTGGCATCTTTCTGCTTGCCGGTTGGTTCTCAGCAGCTCCCTGGTCGGACTCACCGGGTCCTCCTCAACATGTGTTACCAACCCCATGCCAAGAGTTTCAGAAAAGCTCACTGCTAACTCGATACACATTTCCTTCTTGGAAGGGAAGTTGGCCAAAAGGGTTCTTGTTCTTACAGATGGATAGTTCTCTTTCTTGCTAACTCCCCTTAGGGGAAGGGAAAAAAGAAAAAAAAAAATTGCTAAAGAGAAAAAAAAGAAATGTTTGGTCCTGTGGTTAAAAGTGGCTCAGTATGTTTACATATATTAATTTACATTATATTAGTTTATATTGTATTAATTTATGCATATATCTTAGTTTTCTAGGGCTGCCACAACAAAGCACCACAAACTAGATGGCTAAAAACAACAGAAATTTATTCCCTCACAGTTCTCGGGGCCATCAGTTCGAGATCAAGGTGTCTGACCCCTGGAACACCTCGGAAGGCTCTGGAAAGATCTGTTCCGTGGCCTCTCTCCTAGCTCCTGCTGGTTGTCGGTGAACCTTGGCATTCCCTGCTTCCCAGCTGCATCATCCCAGTGTCTGCCTCTGTCTTCACGTAGCATTCTCCCTGTGTGTCTCTGTGTCCAGATTTCCCTGTCCTTATAAAGACACCAGCCATTGGATTAGGCCCTCCCTAATCCAGTGTGACATCATCTTAACTTGATTACATCTGCAAAGGCCCTATTTCCAAATAAACTCATATTTACAGGGACTTGCAAGTAAGACTTCAACATAACTTTTTGAGGGGCAGAGTTCAACCCACAACATACATTAATGATGGCTGTCAATTTCTTAACACCAGGGACACTGGGACTTTAAGTTCATGTCAGACTCAAGAAAGAATTAAGCATATTCTATGTGAATTATATCTCAATAAGGCTGTTTTAAAAAAAGAAAAGGAAAAACAGTGTTATGGTGCCAAGGTAGAGCCAGAGCCAAAGATTACTTTTTTATTTGTCTGTTTGAGGTCCCAGGACTGATTTCAGAGGAATTTATATATTGAAGTGTAGTGTGGTCAGTGGAGAAGACCTAAAGATCTAGTCTCAGACTGATGTGGCTTAAACCCAGGCCCTGCATGCACCGCCGGCTCTGTTACCTAGTCAGAGACAGTGCCATTTAGCAGTTAAAACATGCACTCGACAGCCAAACACCCAAATTCAGTAATTTCTAGCTGTGTGACTTCAGGCGGGTCACTTAAACTCTCTGAGCCTCCACTGCCTTTTGTGTGCAAAATGAGTGGAATACAATCTTTTCTGCAGGATCAGCAATATCATATATTAAAGCTCCTAACACATAAATGGTACTTACTAGCCGTGACTAATTTATCAATTCCAAAGATAATGATTTGATTCTATTTATACATCTTGTGAAGAGGAAGATAACTAAGGAGATGAGGAAGAGGAAAAGATAACCCAGATTAAGTTGTTTATAGTGATCACATTCAAACATAGACCCTCTGAACGTTTTGCATGGTTTTGCATTTTTGTCTTTTGTTAAACACAAGAAAGTCACCAGAACATCTGTGTCGGCATGTGTGTGCTTCTCTCCATACTAGATTACATGTTTTAGGACAATATATCTGTGAAAGAAAAGTAATAAATAATGCATGCTAAAAAAATGTGATCATGTTTATTAAGAAGCAACAGCCTTGTCATCCTCATTTTCTTCTTCAGTGATTCTTCCCTCTGAGGGTTTGCTCTTCGGGGACTCCCTGCAATTTAGCTGGAGGCCATTGTCCAATTCTTGTTTGCAAAAATACCCGCTTTGCAAAAATAAGTTAAAAGATGAACACCTAGGCCCTCTGATGAGTCTCGCATCAAAACCAACCCATCATTAGAGATGGCTTCTTGGCTGTGAAAGTTGGGGGGAGAAATGAATTACTCAGAGTCGTGGCTCCTGTGTATTTTGTGCTTTCCTACACTCTCCGTTCTTGCTCCAGTCTTTTTGCAGTGAGTTTTTAAGAAGTCTCTTTAGGCTTCTGGATTTGGAGGAAGAAAAGAAAGAGAAAGAAAGAGAGAGACAAAGAACAACTTTGTTTTTCCTAGTAATATACAGCTATTAAAACAGTATGTTGACATTAGTGTGGTGTGACATCCAAGGACGTTAATTGGAGTTGCATTTTAATCTGCTACTCTTTACCCATTTGCACTTGAATGACCCCGGAAAAAAAAAAAAGAATCACACAGGCAGTTCAGGTCTTCCAGGGGCAGAGAGCAGAACTTTGCAGTGTGAAAGCTGAGTGTGTTGCATATCGAGAGAAAAAGAGAGAGGGAGCAAGCTAAGGTTGAGAGGGAGAGAGAGGGAGAGGAGAGGAAAAGGGAACAAGGAAGCGGGAGAGAGGAGGAGAATAAATAAGTGAATTAATTAGTGGGCAGTAGCTGGGAGCAGCCAGGCTTGTGCAGGAGGCTCTACTTGACACGTTCTCCGGCCTCCACCTTCCCTCACCTTTTGGAGACTGTAATGAAAACTCAGGTGTGGTCAGGAATTGTTCTACTCATCTCCTGATTTAATGTTAGCAGCATATGCATCCCTTGAATGCCTTATTACTGGTGTCCTGGGATCCAAGATAGGATGCCATCTTTTGAAGATGGTGCTTGCTTAGGATTTAAGTCAAGGGTGGGCTATGTGACTCTGAAATGCCCTTGAATTCTTCTTTCCAATATAGAAGGCTTTTCATCACTCTTTCTATTCCCAGTTAATTTTTGCCATTCTCATGTAAAGGAATTCTCCCCCCCCCAAACTATAGTCCTAGGAAAGCACAGAGTTTCTGCCTCGATCCCTCTAGTTTCCTTCCTGGTGCCATGTTCTCATCACAAAACCCGCCTCTTCCTACTTAAGGTGTGTGCACTGTGGCACTTGATCATTGTGTGTCAAACACAGAGTGACTTAAAGAACATTCGAAATGGTGAACTACTTGTTTAGAGAATCTGTGTTTTATCAGTTTACCCAGACATAAAATATTTATCAGAGTTTTATGTTCACTCCAGTTTTCCTTCTCAAATCTCTTTTGACTTTATTTTTTGACTCATCTCTTCCTTCATTCCCTCCCTTTCCTCCTTCCTGTCTCATTCTTTCTCTACCTTTCACTGTCTCTCTCTGTTGCCAACTCTCCCTCTCCTCCTTTCTCTCTCTGCCCCTGCTATCATTTGATTGTCACAAAAGCAAGATCTATGGTTTTCATGTTACCCATTGTATTACTTTTCTGGCTGCCCCCTTCACTCTAGAGTAAGAGTCCAGCCCCAAGAGTCTTTGACAGGTGCCTAGCCAATGAGCCCTCAGACTCCAAGGAACTCCCCTACTTCCAATCAGATTTCACTTCATTCTGTTTTTCATTGTTGACTTCTACCTGACCGCCATTTGTTTCTCTACTCCATTTTCAACCAGAAGCTCTGAACTGCTACTTCCTTGCCTTTGAAGTGTCTCCATTTCCTGTAATTAATCTCATGCTTCCCACAGCTCCGCTGCTCCACGGACAGCCATAAAGATAATGTTTGTAGTTTGAGCTAGTCTCAGTGTCCCCCCAGCCTGTACCCATTCTTCATGGTCCACCACTTAGATGAGCACAATCCTGACCCACGGGTAGAATGTAAACATTCCATGCAGAAAATACAACCCTGACTTCTGTTTAAAGAAAACCAGATTGCTTAACAGCCAGGTAGTGCAAGCAGGCAGGTAGTTGCACCCTGAACATACAGCATTTCAGCATTTATTTTTTTTTTTGGGGGGGGGGAGTATATTGCTACATTTTTATTTATATTTAGTTCTATGCGTATTCAGTGTCCCGAAAAAACCCAAGAAAAATCAACTGAACATCTAGCCATCCTAATAAAATCATATCGCACTGCCAAATATAGGATTGGGAAAATTGTCCTAATGCTGTACTCTGTGGTATCAAAAGTCAGTGATACTCTGTGTTCTTGATTTTTCCTTATCAACATTCCTGACACTGACTATGGGGATGTGCTCAGGACCAAGTGGTCTGTTCTGCCTAACCCTTTGACAAACAAAACAAATAGATTTGAACAATCTATCCTCATAGGATCTCTTATAAGAATGCTGTCCTTGCATTCTTTGATAGTTTTTTCATTTTTCTCAAAAAATTAGGCCACACGATTCATGGATGAGTCCTTGATATTATCTGAAGGCACACATACCAATGTAAGCATGTTGAAAAATTAAAGGCATTCTACTCATATAAAAAAGGTCTGTTATCTCCCCATGAGCCTCAGTTTCTTCATTAAAAGGTGGGCTTGGAAACACCTGCATGACTAGGACAGGCAAATATGAGTGATGACATAAAAAGAAGTGTTCTGTAAACCCCAGAACACCCCAACAAGGAAGGCACTGTCTGTGCTACCATTCTCATCTCTATCTGGAAAATGGAGCAAATAATTGTATTTTCTTTAAAATTGTCCACAGGAATGTTTGGGTGGATTAGCAAACTAATGTTGGCATCATGTTGTAATATTGAACAGAAAAGTTTTGTACCAAAGGAAACAACATAATTTTTTTTTCTGACACTGTAGAATGTCTAGTGTTTATTTTACCTGGAGTACTACATGCCTTGATAAAGATTATCTGGTGATTTGACATTTTTTCTCTGCCTATTTCAATCTGAAATAAGGAGAGCTGGACATTTTGAGTTTATGCATCTCAGAGATTTTAACATGCTATTTGTGTCTTCTGAATGAGATGCATCCTCATCACACTATTCTGAACTTGCTTTTCTCCCTTAACAATATAGCATGGAGGCTCTGACATTCTGCAGCCACATAGCTGTATATGCAATCCTGTATCTTTAAACATTCATTCACACATATGCATAATTTTACATAAATAGGATCGTGTTATGTGTGCTGCTTTTATGTTTTAATTTGTCATCTTCTCTTTTTGTGCTTCTCTTTCCCAATCCTGAACCACCTCATTCCCATTACCCCACCTCTGTCCTGTAATCCAAATCAGCAACCTGGAAGAAACTCTTCACACTTTGCCCCACGCTTATATATTTATATGAGATATTTATATTCTTTTTCTCTCTCTGGTTCACACACACACACACACCAAAAAAAAAAAAAAAAAAAAAAAAAAACCGGAGTTATGACCCCTTTTTCTTTTTTGGCCTATGTATATGAAAATGCAATTTATCTTCCAAGAATGAAGGAAGACTTCATGTTTTTGTTTGGTTGCTTTTTTATTTTATTTTTTAAGTTATCATACAGTAAAATTGACATTTTGGTGTATAATTCCATGAATTTTAATACACATACAGATTTGTGTTTTGACCACAACAATCAGGATACAGAACAGTTCCATCACCCCCTAAAACTCCCTCAAGCTTTATCATCACAGCTCCCTCCACCCTTACTCACTGTCAACCACTGGACTGCTCCCCAACACTAGGGTTTTGTCTTTTTGATAATGTACATAAATAGAATCCTGCAGTAATTAACCTTTAGGGAGGCTTCTTTGATTCAGCATTATGCCTTTGGGATCCATCCAAGTTATTACATATACCTGTAGATTACCCCTTTTTGTTCCATTGTACGGATGTACCACAACTTGCTGATTCTTTCACCCAAGAGCGAAGACTTTGCAATGGTGCTAGTTAAGAATGTTTTTTCTAATGATACCATTTTCAGTCCTTCAGTTTTATGTAGATAGTTTATATTAGTACATGAGTTTACCAACTTAAAATATGGAGAAAACAAGGGGTTGGAATAACTAGTGGTTAGGGCAACTTAAAATTGATTTGAGCGAAATGGCAGATGTTTGCCAGGAGTGACAACAACAATAACTTCTTCTGTCATTTATTGGCTATTGCTACACTTGCAGCACTGTGCTGAACACTTCAGATCCAACATCTTATCAAATGCTCCTATAACCCCATTTGGTAGGTGCTCTTACCCCTGTTTTACAGAAGATGAACCCAAAGCTCTTCTCCAGATAATACCCAATGTGGGTGGCACTGCTATATGGACTGCAAAGCCATAGTCAACCTTGTCTTTCCTCCCAAACCCAGGAACTTTCCAGCAGCTTCTGCCTCTCTTGGTTTCACTTAAAGGTTTAAGTCTCTTTTCACTTAGTAGTTTAGATAAGCTTGATACTATAGTTTCCTTTCATTCCTTTAGGTGATGCAAATTGCTTTACCCAAAGAAAGGCACCTCATTACATTATTGCCTGAAAAAAATCTCAGAAAGAAAAAAGGGGGGGGGGAATATTTGGATATTTTCTCCTTGTTTTTTCTGATTATAATAAATGTTAGGATTTTCCCCCCTTCTTTCTTGTTAAGTGAAGATATCCAGATATTATATGCAGAAGCAAATGAAGGAAAGAGATGATCAGTTACCTGGTGAAATTGGTAAACATAAGCTGCCTTCCCCACCCTCCATCTCCCATGCCCAGAAGAATTGTTTCTATGCCTTCGTGGGGGAGGGGGGCAGTTAGTGGTTTTGGAAAATTAAAATATCTGAAGTGAGTCAATTACCTGCTTCAATTTCCCATCCTGGTTATGTCCTGGTGATTATTTGTTTGCCTTTATCACTGATGAAAACAATTCTGTAGCTAAAAATCAAAGAATTAGATTTATAAAATACAGGGAAATCTGCTGGGAGAAATTTTTCTTTCATTAGCTCTGTAGCATCCACAGCTGGGCAGACAGATGGATACACAGTTATGTTTCTTCTTTTCATCCCAAACACTGTATCGACTGGAGTAAATAGTTTACCATTCCCCCATCCCCCCACCCCCACCCAGGAAGGGACTTGCTGGCTGTATCACCAGGAATTCAGCTGTGGAGCAAGAGTCTTGGAAAGCTCAAGACTCCTGCTTCTGTGACTGACACCTATATGAATGGAATCACTTTGTATATGGCCATCAGGAACTGCCCCCTTCGTTAAGAAACCACGTGTAGCACCCAGCACTGTCACAACAGCCATCCATCCTTCTCTCTGCCATCTAAACTACCACTAACCCCTGTTTGGTCTACCTCTGACATGGCTCTCAGATGGGCCTCCAGCCCTCTCCTTCCTGATCTCTGCTGCTTTGTCCTTGTCTTTGTCACGTTTCCAATATGTTGATATCATCAGCTCCCAGCTGGTCTCTGCATTCTTCATACTGGCAACAGAAGCATCTTTACGAAGCACAACTCTTACCAGATTGTGCATTTGCTGAAGTGCTGGGGATCCCAGTGTATTTGCTGACGTATATAAGATGATACGGAGTAACACACAAATTAATGCTTTATTTGAATAGTTATGTATTTCTTTTTCGAGTTATCTTTCATTTACAGTGATCCTGGTTTTCTATTCATGATGTTGACTTGAAATCTTTTAAAGTAAATTTAGTGACGTTTATTTTTTAAGTGGGCTGCTTAGAAAACAGATTGCTAAGTCGATAGCTAGCTGTGGCAAAAAATTGTGAAGGTTGCATGCAAATGACTGAAGTTTGGGAACCCCTGGCAAAGGTATAAAGTCCAAACTCCTTAGCCTGGTATTAAACGCACTTCCCACCTTGGTTCCCGAATGATAGTAAATAGCAGTTTTAATTCCTGCCTCGCCCTTCTCCCCAGCAGCTTTTCTTCATAGAATCTCCCCTTTACTTTTAGTCATATCAAATGCTTTGCAGTTCTCCCAGCCCACTAAGTGCTCTCATATTTGTGAGCTCCTCCCCTACCCCCACTTCCCAACATATTGCTCCCTCTATCTGAATTGTATGTTCTACATGGTGGACTTCTATATATCCTTCAAAGCCCAGTTCGCATGTGCCTTTCTCTGTGAACTCTTCTTAAATCCCTTAGGTAGAAGTCTCCATCCCTGTATGCTCCTACTCTCTACTGTGGAGCCGACACTTGCTGTTCCAGCTATTTGAGTAGATCTCTCCTTCCCTCCCCAAGAACAATGAACCGCACAAGGGCTGTGCCTTCATCTCTGTGCCTCCATCTCTGTGCCTCCTTTGACCAGCAGTGACTATAGTGCAAAGAAAAGGGCTCAACCATGTGCTGAACAAATGAGGAAATTGATAGCAGAGTGAATCAAGACACAGACTCTTTCTTCTTGGAAGGGGTACACAAGGCAGGGAGGGTTCACACACAAGTCCCCTGCCAAAAGAAATTAATCATGATGCGCCATCTTCCCTGCTAAGTGGGTCTGAAAAAGTGGCTCTGAAAGTGTTTTCTCGAACTACTTAGCTGAAGCTAGCTGTTCTTCTTTAACTTATCCTGAAATATCTAAATGGTGTTGCCTCTTAGCAGAGGTGACACAGCAGCACAGGGGCCTTGTGACACTCATAAGACTTTGTTATGAAAACTGCTTGCTCTCTGCTTTTCCTCTCCACTAGATTTCCAGTTCCCCAGAGCGGAGATGGAGTCTATTCTGTTCAAGACCCATCTCCTAGGACAGGACCTGGTATATACAGCAGGGACTTGGCGCTTCTCAAATGAATGGCATCAAAATACTCCATCTGTTTGGCCAACTGACCAACCTGCAATCTCAGTTTTTCCTTGCGGGTTGAGACTCTGCAGTGTGGACTGAGGAATCCAGGTCTCCTGCTTCTAGGTGAGGCACCTGCCTGCGAGGGCCTTTTTGGGGGCAAGGTTTTTCACCCTGTTTGCTCTGCCCTGCGATGGCACTGGTTACCAGTACAGAGTATTTTCTCCCATTCCCTGAATTCCTAGTGTATGCCCATGCAATTCAATATAATTCTGTGCATCTGGCCAGGATTTTGCCTTCAATTACACAATAATCAGCAGCACCGTGATCAAAAGTGCAGTCTTCGAGTCAGCCAAAGGGCTTAGGAGAGTGGCCAAGGCCTAGCAAGTTCTCAGAGTGCTATTATTGTAATAATTATCATAATGTTTACATTCCTAATAACAATAAATGTCATGTGTTAAACACTGTCCTCTTTTTCTGGTTCCTCTTATGGTTTTATGTCTAGTCCTTGATCCATTTTGACTATTTCTTGGCATTCACGCTAAATCTTACCTATTGGCTTTGGTGCCCTCAGAAGTGTTGTGCATGTTTTTCAGGACCATTGCTTCAGAAATTTTCTTCTCCTATCCTCTTCATTTGTATTCAAGCATGTACTTTTTCTTTGGCCACTTTTCTGACGTAGCTGGATCTCAGGATTCCTATTCATTCATTCCTTCATTCGTTTGTTCATTCCTTCATTCATTTGTTCATTCATTTGATGGCTATTTACTGAGAGTCTGCTCTATGCCAGGTACTGAGCTAAGCTCTGAGGGCACAGTGTTGAAAAAGACAGCATTTGTCCTCACAGAATTAATTCAAATTGAGAGACAGACAAAGAGAAGGGAAAAAGTTATTTATATCATATTAGATCAGACAATAATATATTATAGATATGGGTTTCATAAAGAAAGCCAAAAGATAAAGTCATTGAAGACTCTTGCCCTTGATCTCAGCCACAGAGTCAGTGACTTCTTGATTTAATTCCTCTTTCTGACATTCCCTGGGCTTTCTAGGTACCCAACCGAACCTGTCTAACTTCATGACCGAAACTAGTTTCCCAGTAACTCCCTCAGGCTTCCCTGAACTTGTACTGTAGAGGGCTCTGTTCTGTGAATCACTTTGAGTGGAAAAAGAGCTTTGGGGGCAAATCTTGCTGGGAAGACTCATCCAGGGAAATGTGTGCGTCGGGGAAAGGGTGTGGAGCAACTGGTCCTACCATGATCCTTCCCCAACCCCCCACCCTCTTTGGCCACACCAAAGGCATGTTTCAGCCAAGGAGAAGTCTCCAGGGTTCCCCTTTGCACTGTGGAAACATTATTTATCACAGTGTCTTACTTGAAGTAAGCATTGTAGAAATATTGTCAAATAAGCTTTTGGGGCCATTAGAAGATTTCTTTTCTTCCAACAATCATGGGGTTCTGGGCATTTTATTCCACTGGGAGCGGCAGTGCAAAGAGCCATGTGGGTATCTGCGCCTCGCCGCCATGGTGGCCTGAGGGGCCCGCAGCTCCCCAGCAGAGGGCTGAATGAGTGAGAAGGGGCTGCTGGGGCCTGCCTTGGGCCTCCCTGGGGTCCCCCAAATCTGCACGGCCTCTTCAGGCTGGCAAAGGTTGGGAGCCCAAGGCATCATTAGTTCCCTTCCGTCACTTCCTCATTAGTTCTTAGATAGTGTTTTAATGACAGCTTGAGAGGTGCCACATCCTGGCCTCCTTCTATTTATGATCCCCACCCTGTTAATGTGCACTTAATGAGAAATTCTTGTCTTGCTTGTAAATCCTGTAGCCGACATTCAATTTATTGACAGATGTTTGCTTGGATCTCTTTAAAATTACTTCATAAATCTTCCAGGATAAAAGGCCTCAAGTTTGGTTATTAAGACAGGGCCTTGTTGACAGTTTCATATTTAACTGTTTAGAATTCAGGCGTCAGGATTGTAGTGGAGTGTGCAGACACGGGGCACTGGCCTCGGCGCATCTCAGGACGCTCCCTGGTGAAGTGTGTCTACTGCCGCTTCTAATCCCTCCAGATAACTTCCCAGTGACCTTTGCACTTACATAGTGCATCGCATGTCAGCGTGATGAAGTGTTCATGCCGACAGGAGCTGAGGGCTGAGTCTGCCCAGCCTCCCCCACCAGGATGGAGTGCTGGCAGGAGCCCAGCCGAGGGGGCATTTCCCACCCCAGCCTGCCAGGCACCAACGGGACCCCTTTGGGCTTCAACTCCATCCTTGGCCAGGGCAAACATGTGGATGTGGTGGGAAGGGGTCTGCTCAGAATTTCTGAGACCACATAGGTCCTTTGTGGCCAGAGAAAACTCACCTCAAAATGGCCTCGGACAAAAGAAAAAGAAGTGAAAATATAATTCACTGGCTCATGTAACTGAAATGTACAGGGGCAGTTGCCTTCGGCCCTGGCTTGGTCCAAGGATAAAATAACACCATTTCACTCTCTCCCTCTTGGGTCTGCTTCCCTCTGTGTTGATTTCATTCGCAGAATTCTTGTGGTGGCCCCACCAGCCTTCAGGTTTAGACACAGGAGAAAAGAATGTGCTTCTCTTCCAAAAGGCCCATAGCCGGAAAGAGCCAATTTGGTCACATTGGTCTTGGTTGGGTCACATGTCCATCCCTTAACCAATCACTGTGGCCAGAGTGAGGCTGTGCTCTGATTGGCTGGGTCGGAGTCACCTGATGCGCCCCACCCAAAGCACAGAGTCAACAGGAAGGGGGAGGGTGTCCTCCAGTGGGAAACTGGGGAAGAGACCAGGCAGCCTTAAGAACAAATGTTCTGATGAGGTTCAAAACCCACCCTCCTGTATGTCTAACTCTTCTGTTTTATTCTGAGAAGTTTCTGTACATCAGTAGCTTCTGTGCTAAGCCAGTCAGGGTTGTGACCTACCCCCTTGGAGAATGAATTCAGATTAAAAATTCAGAAAACCCTAGAGAGGCCAGGCCATGGAGAAGCTCTTGGAGCCCACCCAGGAGCCAATAAGGGTAATAGGATGAAAAAAAAAGTTGTCCCCTTAATGCGATCACAAGTCAGCCTGTTCGTGTGGAAGATGATAATGAGCATCTGGGCCAAAAATACAGAGTGTGTTTTGCTTACTTGCTGGTGTCTTGTCACATTGCTTTGGTTGAACCGTGTCTGATCACATTGGGTAACTTTGCCTGCATCCAGTGCTGATGCGACCCAGTGCTTTGCAACATTTAACACAAGTGTTTGGGAGCTTTTCTCCCAATCCAGTGTTTTGCGTAAGAGCTGTTTACCAGATAAGGCACACATGAATACTATTAGACTTGAAACCACATCTACCACTTAAGCCAGAATTTGTTAGGGGGCCTAAAGGAAGGAAGGCACATGGAACTCACAGTCCCTGACAGGCCTTGACAAGAGACCCAAATCTTTCCAGAATCTTCCATGTTTTTGTAAAACCTGATCTTCCCAGTTTCCTGTGTGGAAACTTCTGAGAAGTTTATAGCTGACAGCTGGACAACTGTCAACTTGGGCCTTGATTTTCAATTAGAGCAACTGCCCATACCACTGAGAAACATATTCTTCACCAAAATAATTATGATAATCTTGATTGAATTGCCTTGTAATAAGAACACTAATGCTTACATAATGCTTGCTACTGTTCTAATTACTTTATATATTTTAACTAATTTAATCCCTACAATGACTCTGTGAGTTAGGTATTGTAAGTCCCTGTTACGCATTTGAGGAAACTGAGGCAGAGAGCTGTTAAGTAAAGTCTAACAGCCAGTAACTGGTGGAGCTGAGATTCCAATCCACGCAGACTGGCTCCCAAGATTGTGCTCCAAATACTCTGCTATGTTGCTTATACTGTGTGCTATTAAATGTTCTAAATGCATAAAAGGTGAGTTGAATGTGTGTGTGTGTGTGTGTGTGTGTGTGTGAAATGGAGCTGGGAAAAATGTAAGCTCACTGGAATGTAGGTGACTAAAATTGGGGTAAAATTTCAGACTAGAACTTTGTGATGGACAAAGCACAAAGGAGATACCTGAAATGTTACAATGTTCTTGTCAGCCTGAGGTTGAAGCATCTCCATGCGCGAATCAGGACAAGTTGGTCCTGGCTCTGAGATCTGAGGGGAATTTTGGTGCCTCAGATCAGGATGGGATGGAAGCAGGAAGGTAGTGAGGAACTTCATTTTCTTTTAAAGGAAGGGGAGCTGGGGAAGGACCAGGGCCCAATAGAAATCCCGTGCATTGGTGTGGAAATGATGGAGCAACTCTATTTTCTTGGACAAGGTATTTAACGCATCTGCAGTTTGATTTTTCTTATCTGTACCAATGTGTTGTCTTAGTGTGTGACCCCAGAATGAGACCCTGAGACAAGAATTAGAGTGTAAGTACTTTACTTGGGAGTTGATCCTAGGAAGTGAGAAAGGGAAGGGAAGGCAGTTAATAAAGGGTGAGTTATTAAGCATGTAACCACTGTGGGAAACTAGAGCTTAATGCTGCTGGAGAAGTCAGGGAGAGAGTACAGAACACACACCTCTGAGTTATCCCAAATGAGGGGAGGGAACAGTGGGGTATTTTTCCACCAAATCTCTCTGTTATGGGTAGAGGGCTGCTTCCAGAGACATTACTCACCAGCATTTCCAGCTTGCCCTTTGTGTTACCCAGTCATGTTTCCACAACCAGAAAAATGCCCGTAGCCAGAAAAACAGGAGCATTCCGAGGAAGCATCCTCGGTGGGGGAAGGTCTGTGCTGAGGAGATACGGGCAGGGCACCACCCAAGCCTTGTGCAGGTAATGGGGGCAGATACCTCCCAGGACTGCTGGAAGGATTGATTGAGGTAATAAAGATAAAGCACTTAGAGCACTGCCCGGTTTAAGCAAAAACTTAAAAGTTGGGAAAATGCATATTGGCTCACACAATTAAAAAGTCTAGGAGAAGATCTGGAAGCCCCAGAAAAGGTGTGTCTGGTGCATAAACGTATTGTCAGGAATCTGTCTCTTTTCATCATGAGGGCAAGGTTCACTCTGTGTGGTTTTCTTCTCAGACAAGGTCTCTCCCCAGAGTGGCAAAGGTGAGGTAGTGGTCATGGTTTTTGCTTCCTAGTTAAGCACCAGTAGTGGAAAAAGGACAAGACTTTTCCCAGAAACCTGGCAAAAATTTCGAGATTGCCACTGAGTTGCATTTTGGTAATGTGTCTAGCCTTGAAATTAGGGTGGGGATTAGCTTCCCCCAAATCCCCTGGGCAGAGAGTTGGAGAGGAGATTTTCCCCAAGGAAAAAGCAAGGGAGAGTGGATGTCAGCATATTCACCAACAAAACAAAACAGATACACACTACAGGGAATAAACTTACAGGGAGGAGGAGGTCAAGAAAGACTTCCCATGAAGATATGAATGTAAGACAAAATCTTCAAGATGTATGAGTGTTAACTAGTTAACAAAAGAATGGGAAGACTGTTTCAGGTGGAAGAAAAGACATGTGCAAGAGTGTGCTGGGCTGAGTAATGGTCCCCCAAATGCCCACTTCCTAACTCCCAGAACCCATGAATATGTTCCATGCTGACAGGCACTTTGGGGTGTGATTGTGTTAAAGGCCTGGAGACAGAGAGATCGTCCTGGATTATCTGTGTGGGCTTAGTGTAATCACAGAGGCTCTTAAAAGAGGGAGGCAGGAGGGTCAGAGTTATTGATAGGAGATGTGACAAAGGAAGCAAGAGGTTGGAGTGGTGTAAAGAAGGGTTCAAAGCCAAGGAGTGTGGGCAGCTTCTGGAAGCTGGAAGAGGCACAGAAAAGGATTTTTCCCTACAGCCTCCAGGAGAAACACAGCCTTGCAGAACACATTGCTTTTAGGCATCTGACCTCCAGAACTGTAAGATAATCAATTTGCATTGTTTAAAGCCACCAAGTTTGTGGCATTTTGTAACAGCAGCCGACAGGAAACTAGTACAAAGAGCAGAAATGGTAATGTCAAGGAATTGACCGAAGGACAGAGTGGCTGGAGTTTAGAGAGGGAAGGGGAGAGTGCAGAGTTAGGCCAGGGCCAGATCACAAAAGTCACATAAACCACGCTAAACAGCTTTAACCTAAGAGCAAGGGGAAACCACTGTTGAGTAAGGTTGGAAGGGAGGGGTTGACAAAATTAGAGTAATACTTTACATTTCATATTTGGGTTGGGCTAGGCAAGGAGCATGGTGAGCAAGGGGAATAGCCTGTATTCAGAGATACAGGGCTTGCGGAATAAAAACACGTTTTAGAATTTGAGTACTGCCAGAAGGCCATTTGGTGACGGCCATGTTGTCTCTGATCTATTTCAAAGCTCGCATGTTAAGCAGATTCATTCTCCCATACTCAAAACAAACTTAAATAATCAGTCGATACAGTGGAGGAAAAATGAGTGAATCCAGTTTGGCATCACACAGCTAAAACCACTAGTTTCATGACAGACATTTGCATTTCTCTATGGGCTGTTTTGGCATTGTGTAGACACAGCCGAAGTCAGTGCCCGCACCTCCCACTAATCGTGCTGGCGAGAGAGAGAACATGGAGCTGTCGAGATCCCCAAGCAGCACTTTGGCTCACACGCTATCTAACGATATCAAGAGATGAAGGAGGCCTTTGAAATGAGCTTTCGTGAGTGAGTAATGAACTTCAGGATGTGGTGTAAGGATTGTCTTTTGAAACTGGTGTATCTTGATGGATGATTGAAAAGCTGCTGTCTTTGGTATAGTTTTCACGGTTTTATATTTGGAGACGTGTAATAAATAAATGTGTAATTGCCCTCAACATGATGCAAGACCAGGAGGTGAGAATGAGACAGAAAAGTCCTATAACAGCAAAAAATTTTATTAGGGTCCCCACTGGTAGGCAAGGCAGTGTTTTGTGAACAAAGAATGGTCTGTCTTAAGTTGACCAAGATAGAAACCAATACAATGAAGAACAAATTCAGCCAGCTGGTTTGTAGCGTAGCAGAGAACAGGGAGTGAAGGACAGGTACTTTCTTCTTTAAGATCCTTATGAAAGTAGTTTCTGTACCCATATTGATAACGGTAACGACCACCTAAACTGTTTATGTGTAATTCTCTAGATTAAGTAGTTAATATTCATAAGGTATTTGCAGTACTTTTTCCAATTGATGGGAGCAGCTACATTTCACAGTGGCCTCTAATTCTTCTTAATTCATTGAGATCTTTTCTTCTTACATTTTTGTGCTGAAGTTGTTTTTTGTGCCCCATATATTAATTACGTGCTTTTCTTCTTTCTGATCACAGCTCAGCTTATTATGCTTTTTTTTTTTTGTCTTGCCATGTGATTCTCATTATTGGCTTTGTAAACATAAATCTGTCTATGTCTTCCAAATTAAATTTGATCTCTGTTGGTGACAATTGATGGGTCTAAGTCTCAAATATTATATATGGTGTTTAGAAACTGGGCTCAGCTTTATTTTCACCCCATGTTTATTGTGGAGGTGAAAGGATATTTTTAATATCGCCGTATAAACTATTAAAATGTAGAAGATTTGTATGTTAACAATTTTGTGCTATGGTCTACAAAGAAGCAAGGACACAGGGTTTAATTTTAGTCCTGTGTTCTTCATTTCAATCCCAGAGCCTAAAATGTCCACAAAGTTTCAATAATATAATTTAATAAATGATATTATCAAAGCTTTAATAATCTCATTTCACAATATCATTTAAAAGAAAAGAGATTTTTGATTGTTGATTGCCATTTCCCTCTGGCCTTTAAGTGCTTTGTCTGAAATTAAGATCCCTTTGGTTTGTTTTAAACCTGCTATGGCCTCTCAATATTCATTTCAGTCATATCTATGTGCAAGACATGCACAAAATAAATGGTGGTTCTAAGTCTTATGACTAAATTTTTATTGGTATTGTAAATACCAAAGTCTCTTTTAGAAAATCCCTAAATTCCTACAGCTTACATTATCTATAGCTTACTATTTAGTATTTAATTTCCTACCTACTTCAGTTCTTCCCCCACTCATTCCATGAGTGTTATTTTTCTTTGGGGGTTTCAGGTGAAGCTTCTAGAACGGTGATTCTTCACCGGGGAGTGACTGTGCTTCTCAGGGTGGGCAATGTTTGGAGACGTTTTTGCTTGTTGCGACTCAGGAGGTGCCACTGGAATCCAGTGCGCGGAAGCCAGGGACTCTGTCAAACATCCTCCAGTGTGCAGGACAGCCCCACAGCAGAATTATCCAGCCCAAATGTCAGCAGTGCTGAATGGAGAAACTGCTACAGTAGGCGACCAGCCCTCTATTTCCTGGTTTCCTGTGTTGGATCTAGTACTGGGCCGACACCCGGTAGGTGCTCAGATTCAATTTCATGATGAGACTGCATTTCCCTTTTAAATCAGGGCCCCACGGTGGCTGAAAACACAGGCTTCTGAATTCAGTCTGTATGGGTCTGTGGGGAGGGGGTTGTAGTCATAATACAAAATTGGAAAAAAATAAAGAAAGGGAAGCCACCTTCTGCTCTGTCCTGTGATTGCCGTCAGCATAAAAAGGCAAGGCTGTTAATCTTCAGGGGACTTTCTGCATATGGAGGGAATCCCTTGGGAGACATTGGGAATTTTATTGCTTTTCATTGGGGAGAGTGTAAAATGGGGGTAGTTTAGGCTTGGCAAACAATTCTTGGGTTTGTCTCACTTTTTGCTGAGACTCCAGAAGGAAAATAGAATTCTTACAGAGCAGGGATCAACCTTTTCCTCCATAAATCATCGGAGGAGGTGAAAATTGGGCTAATATCCAGAGCGCTGCAAAGAGATAAACAATGCCAAAGCAATCTGCGGCATATTCTATGCCAGCTCCTTTGCAGATACATATTTCTCCTTGCATTGTTCTCATTCTTTCTATCTTCCAAGCTAAAACTTTTTCAGCCTTTCTTTCAGTCTGTCTTGTAGGTGAGGCCTTTGGAACAGGCGCCTGACAATGTCCTGGTCAGCTCTTTTAGGTTTTAAAAAAAAAAAAGTTGATTTCCTGTTCTGGTGAGCCATACATCACTGACGTCCCCATCTGCGCCGCTTGTCTGTGACAGAGTGACAGGTGTCATTTATCACTGGGGCTTGCGGAAGCTGTGGGAAGACGGATTGAAATTTTTTCTGGAAGGCCTCAGTGTCTACTGGCTGCCAGATCATTAAAAAGGGGGCTTTCCAAAGAAAGCTGTGTGTAATGTGATTGCACTTACTGTCAAGGATAGGCTAAAATAAAGGGGAAACATCAAACGGGAGCGATAGAAAGAGGCAGAGGAAGGAGGAGAAGTTTCTGCCAGGGGCATTTAAAGTTCTGGAGCTGCAAGTGCAGGAATGGGCTTTGGTTCAGATTTAATATGTGCATGCTAAATAAGTCCTTAAGAGCCTGTGGTGCCAATGAAGAAACCAAAACAGGAAACCTCTTTAATAGCCCTTTTTGCAGCACATATTATGTAGGGCATGGAGACAGACTTTGTTCTGTACGGGCCATGACTTGCAGCACAATAGTTGAAGAGCGGCGGCAGGAAAACCTATTTGAACAAAAGCAGAGGGTCCCGATAAATCATGGGGCAAAACTAAGACCTACTGGCGGCTCCTTCTCCAAAGAGACATTTACAGCATCCTGTTTGCATAAGCATACTCGGAAAATGCCCAAGAATATCATCTTACAGCCCTCTCCTTTGGCTTGAATTCCTCCACCAAATGGATCTCCAGGGATCAGGGAATTGACTGCTTATCATTTCTTTGCAATGGGAAGTATCCCTTCTTCTCCTCCCTCCGTTATCAAAGTAATAAAAATAAGCGTTGGCGTTTACCATTATGTGCTGGGCACTGCACTAAATGCATTACCTAAATTAGCTTCCTGCAATCCAATGAGATAGGGGCCCCTCTTTTGGACATGGTGACATTGAAGCCCAGAGAGGTTATTTAACTCATCCACACTTGCACATCTTTTGGCCAAGCAGGGATTGGAATCCTGGTCATTTGGTTTCAGAATCTATGCTCTCATCTCCTGATTGGGAGGGTGAAGGGTGGAGAAAGGGAGGTCAGGTGATTTGTAAAGGTCCTGGATTACATATGTAGCCATGTTAAAAGGAAATTAGCAACTCAGCTATGACCCAAATCAAATATCAGCAAACTACAGTCAGAGGTCAAATCTAGCCTGCAGACTGGTTTGGTATGGCCAGTATACTAGAATAATTTTTATGAATTTTTGATGGGTAAAAGAAATTTGTGGAAATTGGTTTTCTCCCTTTTTATATAGGTACCTATATACTATCCTTGATTTTGTCTCTTGTCCCACAAGATCTAAACTATCTACTATCTGGACTTTTATGGAAAAACATTTGCTAACCCTTGACATAGGAAAATCAGTTACAGGAAATAAAAAGTAAGAAAGAAGGAAGGAAAGAAAAAATGGAAGGAGGAAGGGAGGGAGGGAGAGAGAGAGAGTGGAAGGGGGAAAAAGGAAGAGGACTTCTTTTAAAAGCAAATAAGAAACCTAAGATTCTTATCAACAAAATTCTGAGGTCAGTGACACTAAAACCTGGACTGGCTTAGGTATACTTATGTGGCAAGGCCATCTTTTCAAAGTAAGTTTTCCTTGACTGCTTTTCCAGAAAGCCTACTGCTTGGACAGACAAATTAGCCATTAGGTAATCTAGTTAATTGACAAGTGACTTAACTAATTACCTTACCATGCTTATTAAATGTTACCGTCCCCATTCTCAACACATTGTTAGAGCATCAATTTATTTAAGACCTTATCATATCACTCTTCCCAACAGCACATTCCTATTACAACAGAGGGATCATGGGGTTTGGTTTTTTCTTTCATCATTTCTCTCCCTCCGTGGTTAGAGTCATGAGAGAGAATTAGGAGGCTGGTGCATAACGAACACATCCCTATCCAGTGATGATGTCCTGTTATACTGGTGCATGGTCAGTCAGATGGATCGAGGATGGACTAAATAAAGAAATAATGCATACTATCCAGCCTCGTTTAACAGTTAAAACAAAAGTTGAAGGCAAACCCAATTTAACTTTCGACTGTAGTCTTTCATAGATGAGAGGGCTGGTGTCTTTATTTATACATGTTCACAAATCCCTTGTCGGAAACTCTTCTGAGCCAGATGCATTTTGGAATTTGGAATTTTTCAGAGTTTAGAAAGAGAATGTGGTACATATACTATGTATTAGCTAACACCCCCAGCAAGTTCAGAAATAGCATCCTATATTTAAACATCCAAATATCTCTGTGATGAAGCATGAGTATTACTAAGTGAGATAAATGAAATCTTTAAAGTCTCAAATCAGTTCAGATCTGATTTTTCTGCAAATGAATTATGAGAAAAAGGATTTTGGTTTTTAGATCTTTTAGGAATCTGGGAATTGTCAGTAAGGGATTATGGACCTATGTGACTATTTCTATAACATTGCAGCTTTTCCAATAACCATCCCCTCCTAGTTTTTTTTTTTTTTTTTTTTGAACTTCTGTATTGGTCATAATTAATACACATAGATACAATTGATTCTTTGTTAGATTTATATGTATATATACATGTAATGATACATATATCATTATATATGTAATGTATATATATATGTAATGATATATATGGTGATTTCATAAAATACAACATAATATAAGAAGGTTGGACCTATATACAAAAAGTATTTTCTGTTTAGAATGGAATAGAAGCTAATAATGATCTGAAAAATGATGTGGTCCAGTTTGACAAACTCAAACTTCTGCTGGGGCCACACAGATACCATGTTTCAAGATCCTTAGATCTCACTTTTTCACATTTTAACATCTCTGAAATAGGAAGAATCTTTGGGTGCCATGGTTTGATTGGCATCTGTGTTTTTCTTTCTTGACAGTAACCAAACTTAGCATCGATAACCTCTGGGATTCCATTCAGTACAGTGACCAAGGTGAGCCCACGGGCCCATAGAGACTGGGGAGCTCACGCCCCTCTAGGGGTTCCAGGGCTGCTCAGCTCCGGCTGCTTGTTGCTGTGCCAAAGCCGAGTCCCAGAAGCTGCCATGATCTTCTGCTCTTTGGAGAGAGGTTAGAAGTCCTGGTATTTTTGTGCAGTCTCACATCTAAGTTTTGGCAGTTAAACTATCATTTATTGACCCTACGCAGGCCAAACACGACAGGTCTCTGGGATGGAAATGGCCCATGGTCCTCTAATGCCTAGAGAGGTTTAATGAGTTGATTGGCTAAGACCACTCTGTGGTACGGTTGATGATGTGAATCCAGGACATCTGTCTGCTGTGACTTTCATGTTTGTTAGATTATTTTGGAATAAGGGGTGAGACGACCAAAAACACAAGCCCTGACTCTCAAGAAACTCATGGCACAGAGGAGAGCTATTCAAGGAGACAGGTGTTTACAACAGAGTGTAATAATGTGTGAAATGCCATTTGTGCTGTGATGTAATGCTATGAGGGGCTGTAAGGACCCTGAGAATTGTCTAAACCAGTCATGGGCAGGTAGGAAAGTCTGCCCAGAGAAGCTGATCCCAATGCTGAGAGAAGGAAAAATAGAAGTTGATGATTTTGGGGATAGGGATGTTCCAGGTAAAGGGAACAGCATGTGCAAAGGCCCCGAATAGATCATTTTAACTGCATTTTGCCCAGAATAGGTCTTTTAAATGAGGTTCTCCATTACACAATTGGAAAATATTGTGCAGCCTTATAAAATCCAAAACAATACACTTGACTTATTAGGAAGTTGGTAAGAGAGGAAAGAATATCTGCTGTGGCCATAACTCTTTTTTTCCCCAATTCAGTTTTATTGAGATATATTCACATACCCTACAATCACCCACAGTGTACAATCAATTGTTCATGGTACCATCATATAGTTGTGCATTCATCACCACAATTTGTGAACATTTTCCTTACTCCAAAAAAATAAAAGTAAAAATAAAAATACAAAAAAAGAACACCCAAAACATCCCATCTGCCCTATCCCCCCCTATTATTCATTTAATTTTTGTTCCCATTTTTCTGCTCATCTGTCCAAAGACTGGATAAAGGGAGTATAAGCCACAAGGTTTTCACAATCTCACAGTCACACCGTGTAAGCTACATAGTTATACAATTGTCTTCAAAAATCGAGGCTACTGGGTTGCAGTTCAACAATTTCAGGTATTTTGTTCTAGCTATTCCAATACACTAAAAACTAAAAAGGGATATCTATATAGCACATTAGAGTGCCCTCCAATGTGACCTCTCGACTCCATTTGAAATCTCTCAGCCGCTCAATCTTTATTTTGTTTCATTTCTCTTCTCCCTTTTAGTCAAGAAGACTTTCTCAATCTCACAATGCCGGGAAAAGGCTCATCCCTGGGAGTCATATCCTGTGTTGCCAGGGAGGTTCATACCCCTGGGAGTCAGGTCCTACGTAGTGGGGAGGGCAGTGGGTTCACCTGCCAACTGGGCTTAGAGAGAGAGGTGTGGTAATAACCCTTGACACACCCCATTTCCCTGCCCTGAGGCAAACATCGAATGTCCCCAGTCTCCTGTCAGAGCTGTATGAGCAAGACTAGCCCTGGGGCCCAGCCAAAGCAGGCAGAGGCCTGGGCAGTGCTGTGCCCAAACATCTCCTCCATCAGTCACATATGGCACCTCCCTCTCCTGCTTGGTCTTGGTCTTAGATGACCAAATCAAATTCTGTATTGGGCTGTTGGGGTTTTTTGATTGCAAGCAAGAGAACTGACTCTTAGGAACTTAAGTAAAAATTAAATTCATTGAGGGTTTACCACTATCTCACAGAATGGATGAGAAGGCTAGAAATGGGCTAATGCCAAGACAGATCCTTAGTCTGTGAGGTGGGAACTACACACCACCAGACTAACTATGAGACAGCCTACAAATGTCTTCAGATTTTTTATCTTCTCTGCTCAAGATGCAAATTCCAGGGAGACAATATCCAGTTTGCTCAGCTGGAGCAGTTAGCTATTGCTGCCTTTAAAAAAAAAAAAAAATCATGCCAGAAATTAGTAGCTTAAAACAGCAATTATTTATGTAGTTTGTGACTCTCCAGGTCAGCAATTTAGGCTCATCTCTGCTAAGAGATGGCTGGTCTTACATGGCCTGAGATGAGATGACTCAGCACTCTCCACTTGGTCTCTTTTCTCCAGCAGGTTAGCCTGGGTGTGTTCCCATGGTAGTGGCAGGGCTCTGAGGACAAAAACATGCTTGGTCTCTTGTGGCCTAGACTGAGCACTGCAATATGATCACCTCTATTGCCTTCTTTGGACAAAGTAAGTCAAAAGTCCTGCCCAGACTCTTGGAATGGAGAAGTAAATGCCACTCTTGCTGGAAGGAGCTTAAATGTCATATAGCAAAGGGCATGTATACAGGTTGGGGTGGCGAAGAGGAGCCAATTTACAATCAACCTTACCAGTTAGGGTCCTGGGCCTGCTCCTGAGTTGTAAGATAGGGTTCTTGAATGAGTCTTACCAGACTGAGTAGTTCCCAGTTCTGTTAGGAAGGGGGAAAGACCTAAGTGACCAAAAAATACATAAATAAGTAAATGTTCTTTAAGGCATCACTCTTACGTGTGATTCAACAGAAACCAATGTTTATTCCATGAGTGAGGATTCTGTTTTAGTAGTAAAATAAAGATAGCTGATTATAAAATTAGGCCTCCCAGCTTTGGTTCCTATACTTGACATCTTGGAATGTCAGAACTGCTGTCTTCCATTCACAACCACTGTTGACTGCAACTAGTGCCCAGCTGAAGGTTCCAGAGCGGTTCTTGATTGAAATATCAATTTCCACATTATATGATGAGGTTAATCAGTAATTTTCTTTCTGGACTACTTCAGCCCTCACTGACCACCCTTTCCTTCAACTTTGGATGCACTGAAATCTGTAGGTTACTATGAGACCTGGTGATTAGGAGACTTGGGGCTCAGTCCTGATATAGTCATTTGATTCATGTGTGATGTTGAACAGATCATATAACATCTCTAACCCCCAATTTTCTCATCTATAAAATAGTATAGAATCATAATTACCTCTAATTGTTGGCACGAGCAAATGAGACAATATATATGAAGCACGTACACAGAAACTGGCAAATAATGAGATGTCAATAAATGTCCTTTGCTTGTATTTATCATCGTTATCATGACTGAGATTCATTTAGTTTATCCATCCCCACCCCCAAAATGGCATCTAAACATTATCTTCTATGTAAAAATGCCTACCACCTAGATGCAAGTTGAAAAACATTTTTTAGTGTGTATTAGACTCAGATGATTGTGCATATATTGATTTTTTTTTTTTTTTTTAGTTTTGTCAGTGACTAAATAAAGGTTAATCTCCTTCTGGCAAATATTTACCAAGCGCTTACAGGTTACCTGCCCGCTGCATTCACCTATGGTTCTGATTTGGAATTGGACCCTGACCATCCTATTCAAGAGGGCCCTTTTGGATAATTAATGATGTGAATGAAGCTTTGTATCAGTTGGTGACCTGGCAGGGAATAGTTGGCATGCTTTAACTGAGTAATGGGAGGAGAGTTTAATAAAAGGACAATGAAAAGGTGCCAGTGGTCTTTAAGAAACTGATAGACAATATTGCAGTACCCTAGGGTTAGTGACAGAAGAGACCCTCTGCTGCAGGGATGCAAGGAGGGAGAAGTTTCCAGAACCTGACAAGGGTAGCTGTATGGAGAAGACTGCCCAGTGAAAGCTGTGGCCTTTGGTAGAGGGATGTAGGACTCAGGGCAACCTGGCCAAAAGGAGCCACGGAACAGCTGCATCCCATGTCTCTTCTATCTGCTCAAGCCCTTTGGCCAAACCACATTGAAAGCCAGAGAACGTGGGGCCCCACAGAGGTGCTCATCCAGCTCAGGCTGGGGAAAGAACGGGCATAGAGTAGATGTGCAGAGCAAATGGAAGACACCCAGTAGAAATGACTGAAGGGTGAGGGAAAACTGTATTCAAAATATCATTCTGCCTTGGGAAGCCCTCACCCTGAGAATGACTCACTAAGTCAGGACCTGGACTCGGGAAAAATTGCAAAGGGCATTAAAACCCCATTATCTGGGGATTTCTCAAATTTCCTTTCATGAAGTGGGTTAGCAGGTGCGCTTTGAATGTCCAGCTAGATGCTCTGTTTGTTCCAGAAAACAATTAAGACCTGATCCCTTGTTTGGTTAATGAGAAAACATTAAATCAGACTGGAGCACAAGCTTGGCACCCGCAATACAATACTGATCCCAGACTTGTTTACTTATTGTACATAATATTTCCAAAATGTTTTAAAGTTAGTTAATTTTTAATCAAATACCTTACAGATTTATCCATAGCACTACATGCCTCTGGCTTCTCTTCAAAAATAAGGAAACCTGGCCCCATGGGTAAATTTTCTCATGGGATCAAGTGGATATAGCTGAGCAACAGCTGTGGGTGAGCCTCTGCTTGCCACATCCTCACCATCCACTATTGTCTCCAACTGGCCAGAACCCAAGTACCCTTTGCCATTTTTAAAATTTTCGTTGTCCTCTTACTTTTTTTTTTTAATTGAATTCGGTTTTATTGCAATATATTCACCTACCATACAGTCATCCATGGTGTACAATCAACTGTTCACAGTACGATCATATAGTTATGCATTCATCACCACAGTCTATTTCTGAACATTTTCCTTACATAAAAAAGAGCACCCAAACCATCCCCTCATCCCACCCTATTTTTCATTTAGTTTTTGTCCCCATTTTTCTACTCATTCATCCATATACTAGATAAAGGGAGTGTGATCCACAAGGTTTTCGCAATCACTCTGTCACCCCTTGTAAGCTACATTGTTATAGAGTCGTTTACAGGAGTCCAGGCTACTAGGTTGGAGTTTGATAGTTTCAGGTATTTACTTCTAGCTATTCCAACACATTAAAACCTAAGTGTCCTCTTACTTTTATGATAGAAATGTTTCTGCCTACCCACATCTGTATCAACAGTAAGCAAACAAAAGGTAGTTCAAGAGAGTCACATGTTTTCAGCAAAACGGGATTAAACATCCTTGTGTAAGAGAAGAATATTCCTGAACTTTACAGATGCAAAATGATGGTGTCTGCCTGGAAAAATTACAACCCATTGTGCGTCCCCATTTATCTCATGTAGGCATTTGAGTGTGCAACCCCCTCCATAGAATCTGAACCCTTTGCTTTTTGAACTACACTTTCCAGAGGCCAAGCAACTTTTATGGACATCATCTTACTTAAGCCTCATGACAACCTTGTAAAACAAGCGAGCCAAGCTCAACACCCTCCTTTAATCAATGAAAAAGCTATGATTCAGACAAGTTCAGTGATTTTCCCAGGCAAATGCCAGGACTAAAACCCAGGTCTCATAATTGCTTGGAAAATCCAATTGTTCAGAAAATGACGGAGGCATGTATAGCTCAGAAAGAAAAGAATCACTGAAGTTTGTCCTACATTTCAGGATGAAAGAGCAAAGCAATGGTTTCCACACTGTGCTGAATTCATACTTTTTTCCTTGATTTTTTTTTTTTTTTTTTTTTTTTGCCAATTTCATTCCCCCAATAAAGGGAGTGTGATCCACAAGGTTTTCACAATCACGCTGTCACCCCTTGTAATCTACATTGTTATACAGTCGTTTACAGGAGGTCATACTCTAAAGGTGGTCAGATTATAAGATCATGTCTTTAGAAAGGGCTGTCAAAATGATCCAAGTGTCTGCTCTCCCTCCAGGGACAAACACCATCTTACAACATCTATCTGTCCAAGAGGAGCTGAGCAACAAGGTGCAAAGGTATCCCAAGCCTCCATCAGGAAGGGAAACATTGGGCCTTTCAGTGGCTCAATAACATCTAATTCCCCCTAATTCCTAGCATCACAAGCAAGTTGTATTTCTGCATCTTTTACAGTTATGCAAGGCATTTTTTAGGGTATGTCCTTTATTTCAGAGTGCCATATTGGGAAGTGCCCTTTTAAATTCCTCCCCAAATCTGCCTGTACTCAATTTCCAGTACAGCTAGAATCCCACCCTTTTGTACTATGAGCAAAGTATAATTTATACTCAAAATTCAGTAATTCTAGGAGCAATTTTTTTTTTTTTAGCTTAAATCCTGTGGGTGTAATAACACTGATTGTGTTTAAGGATTCCACCTTTTATCGATGTCTCCGGTGGGTTTGAAAAGAATTGCATTCTTTTGTAGTTTTCTAGAACTCTCTGAAGATTCATTTCACTAAGGCTCTGTCAGACAAGCCTGCCCCACCCCTCAATATGAGTTGGGATTTTTAAAGAAATTATCCTCATCATGAAAATTCCACCTGTGCTATAAGAAGCACCCGCTAAAGTTTGATTGGTTTAAAGCGAGTGAAGCTAGTATTATATATAATGACACATGTCAACATATTTATTCTATCTTTAATAATGAGTCTGATTTGCTTCTGCTTTTAGTGAGAAAGAGGAATAGATGCTTCCCAGGTGTTCTAAATTCATTTATTTACTCAACACACATATTAAACAGCTCCAGGCCCACTAGGCATTTGGATCATAGCAGTGAAGGAAAAAAAAATTGTTCCCTGCTCTCAAGGAGCTTACATGCTAATGAGAAGGAGGGTCGTGACCATAAACAAACAAATGCATAATCTAATGCCCAGCAGTGGACACTGTGATGAAGAGGGAGCGGAGAAACTGAGGAAATCGTGTGGGGGATTGCAAACTGCAGCTGTTCTGAATAGGGTGGTCAGAGAAAATCGCCATTGAGAGGCGATAGTTGACCAAAGGCCCAAATGAAGCAAGAGAGTGAGCCTTGTGGCTGTGTAAGGGAACAGCATCCCAGGCAGAGGGAAGAGCAAGCATGAAGGCCCTGAGGTCACTGCAGGCTTTGGGTGCCTATCGTACAGCAAGGAGGCCAGTGTGGCTAAAGCAAGGCAAGGAAGAGAGAGAGTAGATGAGGGCACCAGAGGTCAGATTGTGCAGAGCCTATGGGCCTTGTTAAGGACTTTGGAATTAATGCTAAGAACAATGGATGTTGCTAGAAGGTGTGGGACAGGCGAGTAGCATTGTCTGAGTTATATATCAAAGGAAGACTGAGTAAACTGACTGTGGCGAAGGTGAGGGTAGGAGCAGGCAGAGCGGTTTGGGGCTGTGGCAATACTCCAGGTGAGGGATGGGGAGTGGCTTGGATTGGGCTGGTAGTGGTGGAGGTTGTGAGGAATGTTTGGATTGTGGCTGATTTTTGAAGTTAGACCCAACCCATGAGGGAGCAGAATGCTAAGAAGGACATCAGCAGCAGCAAGTATTTTAAATGCAGACATTTTAGATGTCCCCAGAAAGTTGTCCCTGTTTTCATTCTATCAACCTACATTTCCCAAGAAACTTCTATGCCTGTCAGTGTGTCGGACCAAGGGAATCTGCGGGTATGAGAGTGTTTTCACCCTCAAAGTGCTCACCTGCCACTGAAGGGACAAGCTGCTGCCCTCCATCATCACGGCCACCCCCTACCCAGGCTTCTGGTGCTTCTGGGTTTCTTGCAGTAGCTCCCATGGTCTCCCTGACTCTGGCCTCTCCAGCCCACTCTCCATACAGGAGCCAGAATAATCTTTCTTTAAACTCTAAAACCTTCGGTCTTTTATCCTCTACTTTTGAAAGAAACTATCACCACCATAAAAAGAAAGTTAGTATGACTCTAGGTACAAAGTAAACAGAAAAATAAATATAATGGATAGCAAACAAGGTTATTGAGGCCTAGCTCATTTAGTTGATGGCCTCTTCTCTTCACAACTCCGCTTAGTTGTGACCATTGTCCACATTTTATACCTCAGGAAACAGAGACCCAGAGATGTGCCAAGGTTCATGGAGGAAGCCAGGGCCTTGTGCCACATCACCCTCCAGGCTTAAATGCCAGGCTGAGCTTATATTCTGGCCTTTCAACAGCCCCTCTCCTCCATCCTTTGTAACAGGCTCAGCGACAGACAGCTTATGGGTCAATTTCAGCCCAATGCCTGTTTGTGTAAATAAAGTTTTATTGGCGCACAGCCATGTTCATTTGTTTACATGTTGTTTGTGGCTGTTGCAGCACAACGACAGAGCTGAGTGGTTGTGACAGGAACCGTAAGGCCCACAAAACCTGAAATATTTATATTCTGACCCTTTACGGAAAAAGTTTGCCAAGCCCTGTTCTAGACAGAAAAAAGAACAAAAAAGTATATCGAAGAGAATAGAGAATTGGTCGGAGTTCATGGAACACACACATCTACTTATCCCATGATGGGAACAAAAAGGTCAGTTGAAGGGCAATAAATGCCTCTCAAATGAATGATTAAAGACATCAAGAGTTAGGAAAACAAATACTTAAATGATGAAAGTCAGTACATTGCCTGTTGTTCAAAATATGGATTACTGTGGCCTCACTCAGTACAGCACTCATTCATTCCTTCATTCCTTCCTTTTGCCATTCAACAACTGCTTATTGAATGTCTATACTATAACAACCCGGTCCCCATGCTAGCAACAGCAGATCCCAAGCTGAGCAAAACCTGACATGCTCCCTCCAGAACAGAGATCACATTCTAGCAATAAAGACAGTCATCAATCAACTAATTGTAAAATCATGCCTGTGAAAAGTATTATGTAGGAAAGAGCACAGTACTCATAAGAACACATCACGAGAGAGCTGACTGGCTGGGGCAGTTGGGGGAGGCTTACCTGAGAACATGATGTTTGAGCCGAGAACTGAAGAGAGAGGAGGTAAAGAGGACGGGGGAGGCCATTCCAGGAAGGGCCTTATGCACAGGTCCAAGGGTGGGAGGGAGCATCGTGGGTACCAGGACATTCCAAGGAAGTTGCCTATGTGTCTGGAGGAGCATGTGAGAGAGGAGCCTGGAGGAGCAGGTGTTTCTGACTGTACATGGCTTAGGAGCCCATGTCATAAGAAAGAGGGTGACACTGAAAGGGTTTAGGTGGGGTGGTGCCTTCTTAGGAGGTGAGCTTTCACCTTCTGTATGGGTTTAGGAACCAGCAACGAGTCCCTTGTGGCCTGAGTACGTCTAATCTTTGCCAGAAACGTCCCATCTTGCAATATGTCTGTGCTCTCTATCCCATAACTCTGTCTGTTTTCACATTCAGGTATTTACAGTATTTCTGGGGTCAAGGAACGCATGCCCAAGTGCAATATTAAGACAGACATGTTTAGTTTGCCCTTTCTGGACTGCCCAGGTTGCACACTACATCTCCGGAAATACTTTTATTACACTTGCCAGGGGTCTTCTTTAAATTCATCTCTTAATCCAATTATTCCCTATACTTATTCTATTTCTTTGTAAGGAACTCAAAGGCCAGGCCAAAATTTCCACTAATCTAAAGCAGATCAGAAACAGGATATAAGAGTAAAGCAATGAAAAGGTTAACAAATGCAGTTGGGCTTGCAGTTGAGGAGCAGGAAGAAAGAACTAAATGCTTTTTTTTTTAATGACAATTTGAATCGTTGGAGTTCTTTGATTGCAGGCACAGTAACCAACACCAGTTTTCAGTAAAAAATGAGGTCATGGAAAGCTTCTCTGATGAGATGGTATTTGACTCCAGAACTGAAAATGAGAAAGAACCAGCTAAACCAATGTTGAGGAAAAAGTATTTTAGACAGAGGGACAGCAAGTGCAAAGACCCTGAAGTGGGAGCTGGAGAGGTGTGCCAGAAGGATGGAGAAAAGACCAGTGGGACAGAGTGTCAGGAATTCGAAGGAGAGTAACCAGGGCCTGGTCAAATAGAGCCAAGCAGCCCAAGGGAAGGAGTTTTTATTTCATTTTCTACAATAGGAAACCATTATTGGATTTTATGCAGATGAATGATATTTGAATTACATTTGGGAAAGATCACACTTTAATAAGCAATTATTGTATATCAGGCAATGTATACCTACCTTGGATCATCTCTTTTAATCCTCAACATAACTCAGTGAATAGGGACAGTTATTATCACCTCTTAGATGAATAAACCGAGACTTAAGGAGGTAAAGGGCTTATTGCAAATACCCGGCAGAGCCAGACCTCAACTTATATCATCTACCTCCAGCACCTGGCTCAAAACACTCAATAAGTGCCCATTTTGTTGTTATTATTGTTGTTTATGCTTTTTTTTAACACTTTCAAAGAGGTTTTTTTTTTTTTTGCCAATTGCATTATTCACATCTGCTCTAATTTATAAATAAAAGAGATTTGCCTCAAAGTCATAACTGAAAGAAAAAAGAACAAAGTTGTAGTTTTTTCTGAAGAACTACAAGGACATAGAGAATTTGGCTGGAGATTGGGGGAGGACACACTGCAGCAATTTTGGGTTCAACCATCCCATTTGTGGGAATCAGGATTGGGCTTTGGATAAGGGATCAAAGACAAGTTTATTCTTTTCTGTGTTGGGATAGTGCCCATTTGCCTCCTTCTTTTTTATCTTTCCTGGTAACTCTGCTTCAGTGTCTCTGATGGTAAAGCGATGAGATCAGCCACTGGGGGATCGGTCGATGGAATCAGGTTTCATCGTCAAAAAATTACGTCAAGTGCTAAGCATGAGTTACCCTCTGTTTCCAGTGTCAGATGGGACTTGACTGCAGGGCCATCAATCCTGTCTTCCTCACCCTTGTAGACATTAAAATATAGTGTTCTCTGGAAATCTGGCCAGAGGGTGAGTGGGAGGGGAGGAGCTGAGCTCCAGGAAGGTGGGGGTGTGGGGAGATGCAGCCTTCTAACTATTAACTGCAGCGATATCAGCTGATCGCTTCCTTTTAAAAAAATTAAGAGGAAGATAAAAAAGTTGATCTCAGAGTTGGAAGGGGATTTAAAATGATCTTCAGCAGTTATGAATAGAGCACCTGTTTATTCATAACAGGGTTTTTTTTTTTCAATTAAATAACATTTATTGCATTCATTGTTGGAAAGCAGTGAAAAGGAGATAGAAGAAAAACATTACCCCATAATCCTTCCACTAAGAGGTACTGTGGTGGTTTGAAGCTGTATGCATCCCAGAAAAGCATGTTTTTAAAATGAATCCATTCCTGTGGGTGTGGACCCATTGTAAGCAGGATCTTTCAATGAGGCTACTTCAGTTAAGGTGTGGCTTAACCTCATTCATGATGGGTCTTAATCCTGTTACTGGAGTCCTTTATAAATGGGATGAATACACACATACAGAGAGAGAGAAAGCCACGGAAGCAAGAAGTTGAAAGCAATGAAACCCAGAAGAGAAGGGAGACACCAGCAGATGCCACAGTGTGCCTTGCCACGTAGCGGAGGAGCCGCAGATCATTGGTAGCCAGTCTTCAGGGAGAAAGCATCACCTTGAGGATGCTTTGATTTGGACATTTTTCTCAGCCTCGAAACAGTACGCTTATAAACTAATAAATTCCCATTGGTAAAGCCAACACATTTCATGGTATCTGCTTTGAACAGCCTAGGAAATAAAATAGCCACTGTGAAGATAGGTCCATTCTGTCTTCTGTCCGTCTGTCTCTCTCACCCTCTTTTAAATATTGAACCCAGTCTTTTTTAATTCTCACTGTGAGTAGTGTGACTATATTGTTAATATGATTTGGGGGTGAAGCAGCCTTCAAGACAGCCCCAACATTCCCTCCTCCTTGAATCCCTGTCCAGGTGTCGTCCCCTCCTCCTTTGAGAGGGGTGTGGACTCGCTGACTCACCTCTAATAAACAGAATACAGCGGACATGTTAGGATGTCACTTCCAACATTGGGTTATTAAAAAGATGGTGGCTTCTATGTTGGACGTGCAGTCTCTCTCTCTCTCGAGTCACTCACATTGGAGGGAGGCCAGTTGCCATCTTATAAGCAGTGATCTGGAGATGCCCATGTGGTGTGGTGGGGAACTGACCACAGCCCCAACAATGACTTGTCAGACACCATGTGAGAGGACTTAGATCTGGATTCTTCAGCCCCAGTCAAGTCTAGAGAGAATGGTGGCCCCAGCCAATGACTGGACTATAATCTTATGACATATCCTGAGTCAGATGGCCCAGCCAAGCCACTTCCAGATTCCTGAACCATGAGACTATGAGATAATAAATTGTTGTTGTAAGCTGCTAAATTGGGGGGTAATTTGCTACACAACACCAGAAGCTTACTAAAATTTTGTATTCTGATTCTTTTCCCATTTAAATATCTTGTCAAATTGTTGCATTCTCTTTGTAATTATCATGTTTATGTAACAACATCATTGTTTATTTTATCACTCCTCTATTCCACTTTTTTATTTACTTTGTTCCTTTTTTAATTGTTATTTTAAATACCACTGTGGTGAACATCTTTTTGTGTTAGAGCATCTTCCGTACTTTCAGATATTATCTTAAAATAGATTAGGATTAACTTTAGGGTTAAGAATCATCTTGGATTACTGGGGCAAAGGATGAGAATATTTGTATTTCTCTAGATTCTTATTGTACAACTGCTTCCCAACAGAGAAAAATCCATACACTATCTCCAGAAATGTACAAAAATGTTCATTTCTTCTAACCTTCATCTATTATTTAATCATTAATGATTTTATAGGCAAATATTTCATTGTTTCACAGATATTAAATGGAAGATATCACTTCCATCATCAACTTTTCTTTTTATAGAAAATGGTGCAAACATAGGGTTAAAATACTGAGAGGAGCAACTAAATATTATCCTAAAGCAGCACTGTCTACTGAGCACTTACAATGTGATAGTGTGACTAAGAAACTGAAACTTGTGTTTTATTTTATTTTATTTTATTTTATTTTATTTTTTTTAAAT
Source organism: Choloepus didactylus (assembly GCF_015220235.1). Lineage (NCBI taxonomy): Eukaryota > Metazoa > Chordata > Mammalia > Pilosa > Megalonychidae > Choloepus > Choloepus didactylus. The sequence continues at coordinate 56,079,997 of NC_051325.1, forward strand.
TTAATTAGCCATGTGGCATTAGTGACTATCATATTGTATAGCACTGTTCTGAAGTATTAAATGAAGGACTAGACTTCTATTCAAAAAAAGAAGTTCAAATTTGAGACACTAAAGTTTTCACCTACCCATTAATGTTGCCTGTTCCCTGTTCATCTCTTAAACATTATTTCCTATGGGACTGACATTCAAAGCAAAGTAATATTATCTCCATATAGCCCTCAGTAAAATAAGCATATATATAGCTTGGCACTGACAAGCCTAGGAGGCCCTAGCATCACTGACATTTAGGATGCAAGGGTCTTTGATGGTTATTGTAATAATCCCTTCTATTTAATCCTTGCTTCTTCTAGCATCCCTACCTAGTGATCTCCAAAACCATGGCACCTGTCATCGAGCCTGAATGGATGGGTGGAGGGATGGATGGATGAGTGGGTGGTTGGATGGACAGATGAAGGAAGGAAGGAAGGAAGGAAGGAAGGAAGGAAGGAAGGAAGGAAGGAATAGTTGCCAACATTCATGGTGTGCCTAATAGGTGTCAGACTTTGGACCCAATGCTTTATCTATATCATTTCATTGTCATTCAATCCTCATAATATCTCAAATAGGAAGGTGCCATTATTTTTTCCTATTTGACAGAAGAGGAAACTGAGACACAGTTAGGCATAGCTCATTAATGTCAGAGCTCATAAATGTCCGTCTGCCCTCAAGCCTTATCCTTAACCGCTATTCTACATGGTCCCAGGAGGTTGTGAATTTTTCTCCCTCAGGTAGCTACTGATGCACAGGTGGTATTTGGAGTAGGGGGCATGCTAAAAACTAACAAGTGCCTCAGTTCCCTCCAAAAGTAGTTATTTCACTTTTTGTTGCTGACCAACTTCTAATGTGTCAATAGTATACTAATGTGGTTAACTGTTTTGCCTGGGGCACAAAGAATAAAGCTTCTGGCATGCAATTAAAATCTTGTCTTGCCCAATTGGGCAACTAATGGGATCAGCAAGAGCTGAGACTGCCTAGTTAAGGAGTAGTTTGTATCTCAAATTCGTTTTGCAGGGAAAGTGAAATAGTGGCAGAGTGGAGTTGTCTGGATGGTTCAGTTTGAAACTTAATTAGGTAGTCCTCAAAGCCAACCTTGACTACCCACATGTGTTCACACGCATTTTCACTCACAACTATGGTTGCAAACACTTGCGTGAACACACAGCTGCTGAGACTCTTTCTGCTCATCCCACACTGTATTCCTTTCGTTCTGTTCCCTGGCTTGGAAATTGGAGGTTCATCATGAATATTCTAGTTTCAGATGGTGGCATGTCCTTAGTGTGGTCTCATTCCGAAACCTGAGGTCTTATACAGTCTGCAATTATTAATCAGAAAACAATACAAGGTGAGGCTTCATCCAGAATGGGAGTAATAAAAACCAGAAGCCTCCACCCTGTGAGGATATTGTTGATAGCTTAGAATCCATGCAAAAGTCCCTGTCCATGGTTTTGTTGTTGGATGATTTCTCAAGTTTACTCAAGAGGTCTTGGGACAGTCTCAACAAATTCTGTTAACCAAATGAGTTGTAGTCCCCTTTGTCCAACAAATATTCACTGAAAAACAACTGTGTGCCAGGCACTCTGCCAAGGGTGGTGCACACATCCATCGAGTAAGACAAATTCTCTGCCTGTGTGGATCTTACCGTCTGCTGTGAGACTAAGACAATGCACTAGTAGATAAATGTGTGACTAAGATAATTTCAGGTTGTAACGTGTTACAAAGAAAATCAAACCAATAATGTGATAATGCATGACTGAGAATGGGGTGGAAACAACATCGTACACAATTCCCAGAGGAAACTGACATTGAGGCTGAACCCAGAATGCTGAGAAGGAGCCAGCCATGCAAAGATCTGTAGGGAGAGCATTCCAAGCAGAGAGAACTGCAAATTCCAAGGTCCTGGGGGAGAATGAGTTGGCTTCATTCTCTCTGGAACAGAAAGATGGTGGCTAGAGCACAATGAGTAAAGAAAGAGGTCGGGAAATGGGGGCAGAGAGATGAACAGAGGCTAAATCACATGACTGTGCACTCTAAGGAGGAGTTTTATTATGTCAGTGAATAAATAAATATATATTGCACACTTACTGTGACCAGGCACTGAGTGAACATTTCATATACATTTTCTCTTCTGATCCCCATGATAGCTGCAGGAGGTGGACATTATTTTCTCCATACAAATGAGGAAAGTGGCATTCAGATATGTTTAAGAACTTGCCTAAAAATCACAGAGGGAGGAAGTGGGGAAACCTGGCTCCAAACCTGTGTTTGTCTGACCCCAAAGCTGTACTGCTTCCTAGATTTAAGCTCAGACTTCATGTCACGGTGAAGAATGCTAGCGGGTAATGGACTGGTTATGTTTTTCGTTCTTAACAAGGGAACTTTTCGGTGTTTCCCAGATCACATTAATTGAATGGCAGTTAAATTAGAAATCCTGTAATCGTCGCAACCTACGGTTGTTCTCTGTGGAAAGCATGCATGTTTGAGTGAGAAGAACAAGCCGTGAGGAGGTGGCAGGGGTGTGCTCTCACTTGATGGGGTGTTACGCCTCCCAAAGGGATGAATACAGGGGTGTAAAGCAATGACAGATACGAGTGTGACGTTTTCCAAGTCTGGTGACAGCAACACCAACTTTGGAATGCAGAAGACAAAGCTGAACCTTTCGAAAGGTCCCTGGAACATTTCTGTTTATCTTTCTGGTAAACCAATTGCCCCAGTCTTACAGAGAGTGGGCAGATCCATCATCTTGCCAAGAGCAGGCAGTTCTCATTTGTTTGACTGTAGGACCTGTCTGGCACCAGTTGGCCAGTGTCATTTTGGACATCCTGAACTTGTGACCATGTCTAGAAGGCAAGTAAACCTGCATCCCTGAGAGCTAGCATACTTTGGATTGAGCTGGATTACCTTGGTCCAGGATTTCTCAACCTCGGCGTTATTGACCTTGTGGGCTGGATAATTCTTTGCTGTAGGGTGGGCTCTCCTGTGCATTATTGGATGTTCAGCAGCATCATTGACCTCTGCTACCAGATCCCCACCCTAGTTGAGGCAGCCAAAATATCTCTGAGGGTTTTTCTAAAAGACTAGTTTACTGGGAATGTGATTTATTCTTGATTTAACTACAAAAGGGTTAAAATAGTCAGATATTTTAATTACCCTGAAGTTAAAATTAACATCTGTGTCTAGTCAAAGACTTTCCAAGAAAAATCATGGTAAGCATTGGAAAACTGACTGAATTTGTATGGATTCCATGACATATTAAAATATGCCTTTGTTTATTATTATGCCTGCATTAGTTAGTATATTAATACTAGCTGCTGTAACAAACAACTCCCCAAATCTCAGCTGTTCATCACGGTGAATGTTTATTGCTCTTTTACACAAAGTCTGATGCGTCTGATGCTGGGCTCCTCTAGGTGGTGACTCAGAGATGTAACCTTCTCTATTGGCCAGCTGTTCCATTGGAACATGTGGCTCCCAAAATTGCTGAAAAAGGCATGGGAGAGGCTTCTAAGTGGTGTACATCACTTCCACCACATCTCATTGGTCAGAATCCAGGTGACGTGACCCCGAGCAAACTATAAAAGAAACTGATAAATGTAATCTTTCTATAGGAAGAAGAAAAGGAAATAGGATTTGGCAAATACCTATTATTCTTCTGCCACAATCCCTAATATTAGCTCTGTTGCATATTGACTAGTGGTCGAAATCTTATTTATTTGATGTTTCTAATGGTCTGAATTACAAATAAACAATATTTATTATAGCCCAGTCTTTTTCCAAACCAGCCTTGCCTGGAATCACAAAGACTCCCCATCCCCATCCATCCGTTCTGATTTTAGAGATCTATGGATGGACTTCAAGAATCAACCATTTTCACTTGTCCCAGATAAGTGTAATGGACAGGCATCCTGGACTCTTTTGGAATAAGTGGTCTATTTTCATGTCTGTTGCCTTCCATTTGAGTAAGAAATTGAGAGTTTCTATCTTCTGGGCTTTCTTAAAAATAAACACTGTGTTGTTACGTCAGCTTATTTCACCTCTTCTTCCCTTCTCTAGTAGACTCTACAAGCCCTAATTGTGTCCGTTACCTGCTTCTCTATCTCATCACTTGCACTGCTGCTCCCCTTCTCCAAGCTACCCCATTTCTTTGACCCAGGGCTCCACATTGCCACTTAATTTCTTATGAAATGCAAATCTGTTAGTTTTAATCCCTTACCTAAACCAACCAATGGTTACCCATTGTCCTAGGATCAAGTCCAAATGTTTTATCATCTACCTAAAACACTCTTCTTCCAACTCACCTTTCAACTTCATCTTCAAGGCTAGTGTGGTCCCTGGCACATAGTAGGCCCCTCAAAAAGTCTGTTGAATGAATGAGCTGGTAGAATACAGTGAGCTGCACATGTGGATAAGCACAAACTCATCAAAGGAATTAACTATAATGCTCCCCTTTTTTTTAATTAAACAGAAATCAGTGTATGCAGTTCTCCACATTGTCAATTATTCAAGTCTTGAGAATAGTTTTGTTTTCATAGAAACCTTCATATTGCTTAATAAATTTCATGCACACCCCGTACACACCCACACACATACATGCACTTATATGTACATTATTTATTATATAGACATTGTATACTATTCTTCTACACAGTTATATATATATTGTATTTTATATGTACATTATGTATACATGCATACATATACTTAATGAATGTATGTAAATGTATATGTATATATATATACACACACATATATATTTCCTAATCTCCTACCACCATAGATGGCAAGAATGCTATAACTACAGTTTGTAAAACAGATGAGAAACAGGCTCAGAGAGGAAAACTGACTTGCACAGAGTTGCTCAGCTACTAATTGCAGAGCCAGGTTTTGAATGTAGGTCCATCCAACCCCCATATCTAGACCTTTGTCTATTACACTGCCTTTTTAGAGCTGTGCCACTTCTAATTTCATGCTAACATTTATACTATCAACAAAGTCACTGTTTCTCATAAATAAGCAAATGGAATTGACATCCAGGCCAAAAGACAGAAGACTGCAGCCTGTATCTACTGTAATACAATTCGTAAAGATTTTTGACCATCTCCTATTAGGATAAGGTTTCATGTTTCCCAGCAGACATATGCCAAAATTGGAGTATTCTTTATTAAAAGAGTTTGGCAGCATTTTTTATATTTGCATGGAGACAAAGCATCGTTAGTCCAGTGGATTTGCTCAGGGCTTGCATCCACACACTGTGGGAGAAAGGGATGTGTTTTCCTTCTTTGCAAGATTGCTGATTGTTTCTTCTCTCTCTCCAATCTCTCTCTTTCTTTATGCAGACCAGGTTTTTCAACCTTCCCACTACTAACATTTTGAGTCAGATAATTCTTTGTTGTAGGGACTGTGCTTGGCACTGTAGGCCCTGAGCCCTGCCCTCAAACCACTGATGCCTCCCCTAAGTTGTGACAATCAGAAATGTCTAACATGGCCAGATGTACCCCTGGTTGAGACCACTGACAGACATGGTGTTAAAAAAAAAGGGGTCTAATGAAATAGTGGTGAAATTAATGCTACTAATGTAGGAGACCTTTCCATAATAAAAAACCATTGGTTTAGCTTCCTCAAGGAGGAGGATATTGGTGTCAGGATGCTGGGGCAGGATCTCGGGCTGACTCTACTGTGCCAAACACACATTTCTCTGGCTTTTCTTTCTCCAGGCTCAAATCTTGCCACCTTTCATGAGCCTCTTCTCAGAAGAAAGGGAATACAATAATAATAATAATAAAGTTTAAGAAAAAAGCAACGTAGTTTCAAAATTACATGGCCTCACAGCCTGTCCAGCTAATAGAATTATGCTCCGCAGCTTAAATTTAGACATCGAGCTTCATCTCTTACTTAAATGTATCTGTGTGTTTTAATAGGAACATTCAGCTTTGCTTTTATTAATGCAAAAACATTAAGGCACCAGCCCTGGATCCGAAAGCCTTAAAGGGCTGTTTCCAACAGAACCTGTCATAAAATGTGCTCTCAAGCATGTCCCCTTTAAGAGACTCCAGAATTAAATGTTCCCGTATGTGAATTTTATTTTGTACAGCACATTTGCTTTATGGCTACAATTAAGTTAGATGTGCCGATAACAATGTCTGTTTTCCATTTTAAATCGCACATTTCAGACAGTGTGCATTGTTTTATTATCTAATCCACATGCTTTTAATTGCAATTATGGTTCCTTATGAGTCCCCTGGGAGGGCATGATTGCAATTAAAAATGTAATTTAAATGTTAATTAATTACATTCATTTTCTAAACTGGGAAAATTTCATTTATTATTTTCATGTGCTGTGCACTTATCCTAAATGCATTACCTTCTAAATGTTTTTTTTTCCTAAATTAAGTGTTATGTTTATAAAACAGGGTGTTTAATACCCTTTAAAATTTTTGTGAAGGTGTTTGTACAAATTATTACTTTAAATTAATTGATTCCAAGCTATATGCACAAGCTATATGTTCTATACATAATAGAATAATTTTGTTGATTTTTCTCAGGATAAAACATAGCATCAAAATATATGTTTCCCTCATTTATTTTCTGACAGATATTGATACAGAGAGGAAAGTTTCCACTTTTTTTTATTACTGTCATTATTGTGCGTATGTGTTTTTTAACAAAGGGAAAAAGGTATTGTTACTTCAGATGATACAGATCATTAATATGAAAAGGGTTTCCTCCAGATGAAAATTGCAATCTAAGGAAGAAATTTGTAGATAGATTAGTAAGTCACTCTATGTCTAAATAAAGGGTGATAAAAAAGGACCACAAAAATATGATGCCTTAAAAATCACTGGAACTTTCTAGAAGAATTGGTTATTTTAGGCATATCTCAGTTTATCTAACCAGGTCTATCATTTTACCGTCTACATTGCTTTGCTGAGAATAAGAGGGTAATTTTAGAAATTAAGAATTATAAAGAAACATTTCTCTACTTTAAATTCTGTATCAATTTTCATTCATTTTTGTGACTTAAAGTAAAAGTCCCAAGAGGACAAGGACGGGATTTAAGTGTTTCTCCCAGTTAAATTCCAAGTATATGCTACATGCAATCAATTAATCAATGCCGTTTGAGGATTTTTTCCCCTTTTGGTTTCCTCTCCTATTCGCCAAATCTTTCTTCAGCTCTTTTATTTAAAAAATGCCTGCTCTCTCTGAACGCTGGTTTTTAAAAAAAATATTCAAAGAGTTTCTTAGGAAAATGTTTAGTCAGTCACGAGTTTTTATCTAGCTCCCACTGAAGGCGGGCTGCTCTGTGGATAGATGAGGAAGAAATGAGAGAAAAGAAAATCCCTGCCCTAGCATTCTTGTAAATTTTAATGGAGTCTCTACTCTGGGATCTAGGCTTGTGTAATTTGTAAAATTTACTGTGTGACTCTTCTGGGCTGGTTTATGTCACCAAATCCTCACAGCTGTCCTAGGAGTTAGGTACTATCATTGTCTCTATTTAACTGAGGGGGAAACCGAGGCCCAGAGGATTCCAGAAGCTTGCTGCAAGAGGCAGAGCCAGGATGTATGCCCTGGAGGGCTTACTCTGGACATTATACTCCGCTCCGCACTCTTGACCATAGTATGAAGAAGCGCTTGCAAGCACTGAGGGAGTTACAAGGGTGACAAGGGTGGACCCTACACAGCAGCTACAGAGGATTGACGGATTGGAGCCAGGCTTTGCATCGCACTCCATGGGTTTGAATCCTCTTAGCACCTGTATAACGTTGAATGAATTATCTCCCCTTGATAAGCCTCAATGTCCTCTTCTGGACAATGGGGTAATACCAGCACCTGTCTCAAATGGTGTTGTGATGTTTCAGTGATTCATTTCATCTAGAGCAATGGACTCAGTGCCCAGCACATGGAAGGATAAACTGTAGCTGTTACTATTATTAAAATTGGCCTCTGCCTTCATGAAACATACACTGTAGTTGAAGACGGGAGTAAATGACAAAGGGCAAAAGAAGATGGCATTAACAAAATAAAATAAAGGAAAGTAAAATCACTTATTAATAGGGGATCAGTCAAATCAATTATGGCATAGCCACATGTTAGAATACTACGTATATTTTTAAAATATATAGTAAAGCAGATCCATATGTTCTGTTACAGATTATGGACCAAGCTTCTAGGTATATTGTTATCTGAACAAAGAAATATGCTGAAGATTTGAAGAGCTAAAAAGGAGGTGGATGGATAGGTAGATACGTAGATAGGCAGGTAGATGAGAGATCATTTTTTTGTAAATGCATGAACATGTTCTGGAAAGATACACAAGAGAGCATAAACAGTGATTGCTTTGAGATTAGATTTGCAAGGAGCTGGGTGCTGGAAGGCAGAGTCAGGAAAAATTTTTTTTCACTTCTCAGTTTATACTTTTCTATATTATGTACTTGTTTATTTCTTTTATACAAAGCCCATGTAGTACTTTTAATTTTAAAGGGAACCTCAAATTATTCACACACACACACACACATACACAATGCAAATTCATGAGAATGTGGGCCTGACTACATGGCTGGTAGAAATTTAGAAGAAAAGAAAGACATCTCAGAATGCTGGAGCCATTGGAGGAGGCTTTGGAAAGAGGGAGACTCCATGGGGAAGGAACAAGTTTTGGGGGATGTCAGTGAAGTTGTGCACCCATCCCCACCTCCACCCCCACCCCGCCTCTGGCAGTGAGGAGGAAACCAATCTGAGTGAACGGAAAAGAAGGTAGTGGAGAATAAGGGGGGAGTTGGCCCGTTCAATAAGATTTAAATCTATGAGAATAAAAATCTAGGAGATAAAGGAAAAAAATCAAGTAAAATGAGGGAATATTCTTTGTCTAGTGCTTCTAAACCTAAAGGTAAACCTTCACAAACCCACGAACAGCTGGGAAGTGGGGTCTCAACCATTTTCAATACCAGCCTTTGTAGGATAAAAGCTCAGGCATTTTAAACAAGAGCAGGCCACTGTGGTGTGGGGCTGGTGGGCTGGGCCCCTTTTCGAGTTCTGCCTCTGCTAGGTGGGTGCCCAGGCGTCTTGGCACTCTAGCATCTTCACTGCACCTGAGGGTGAGAGTACTGACCCCCTGGATGGTTGTGAAGCGTCACATTAGCCTTGCCCTGAAAGACGAGCTGCAGGAACTACGCCCCTTCGGGACATCCTTGACCTTCTTTTCCTTTAGCTTTACCTTGACCACACGGGCCCCAGCAATTGAAAACTTGAAAAGGAACTTGGAGTATTTGAAATCCAAGGAAGGGCATTCTTCGAGTAATATTTAGACAAATCCATAGTCATGCGGCAGCTTCTCACTGGGTCCCAAACAAAAACATTATCGTGGAAGGAAGCAGTGAGAGTGGGAAGGAGAAAATGGAGGAATAAGTGGGAGAAAAACAAAAAACAGGTGAATAGGAAATTGCATGGCATCCATTTCTAAGGGTCTGAATGGAAAACGTTCTTTGTGTCTTGTTTTTCCTTTATTTTACAATTGCCTTTTTCTCAACAAGCTTCCTTTGGCTGACCTTTAAGATGAAATGTGGTGACAGTAGCTTGTGCACGGTTCTTGGCTTTGAAATAGTATTCAGGACCATGAGGAAGATGTCACCCATATTCCAGTATTAATCGTTTTAATTGAGGAAGTGTGGTGCCTTCCAAATCTTGCTCACATTCATGCTCTTGTTTCTTTCTGGTTCTTACAAAAACCCTGTGGGGAAAGTAAGGTCAGCCTCCTACTCCCTATTCCACACGTGTGCAACTGATGCTGTGGGGCAGGGTGGGACGCACAGCGGCCGCCCCAGGTCGTTCAATGAATCAGGAAAGAGTGTCCGAATGAGAAATTCCAGGCACTTTCAGATTCCTTAAATTCCCATCTGTGGGGTCCTGACCTGTGGAGTGGATTAAAGGATGTCCTGCAGACACATTGCCCCCATTCTAATGTATTCATTTAGCTAATTTTTATTGAGCATACATTAAGTGTCAGCTGCTTGTCTGGTTGGTGGGATTACAACAGAGAATAGGACAGAAGGTTCTTTTCATAAAGGTTATTTTCTATCAAGGGATATCCAGAGTAAAAATAAATAAATAAAATTTTTAAAAACAGGATAACTTCAGATAAGCACAAGTGCTTTGAAAGGAATGTGCACACACACACACACCTTTAATCCATATATTTGACATTCACTAGAAAGAATTAAACTCTTCCCTTAGTCTTTCACTCTCAAGGTTATTTGACAACAAGTGGCTTACCGGCTACCATCAGTGTTTGCCTTTCAATTATAAGGTCATCTCCCCTCCAGGCTTTCCTCGCTCCATCTCTCCTCCCAATTTCCCTCTCATTCTCTCTCCCTCTTTCTTTCACCCTTTTCCTCTCGTATCTCTAGCTTTTCCCTGAAAGGCCTCAAAGAACCCCTCTTGGACTGATGTAGTTTCTTGCTCTCCCCCATAAAAGTCGTGTGTGCCTGTAGCCAGCAAGTGTCAGAAGGATGGCCCAGGAAACCTTTTGGGAGGAGGAGGCTGGGCTCAGTTCAACCCATTCCCCAGTGCAGGGAGCCAGCAGGCAGACTGATCAAAGCCATCTTAATTGGGGGTTGCCAGGGAGCTTTGTTTTGATGAAAAACCAAGGGGGAGACTGAGACTGAGAATTCTCTCCCAACCCCATGCATCTTTCATTGGCCGTTCATTTCTGCAGATGGCGACCGCTGCCAGCACACAACTCCCTCCTTATGGTAACAGCATATTGCCAATTTAACCAATGTCATTTGTTTTCAAAATTATATTTTTATTTAGGAGTCTATTTCTTCATGCCTTTTGTAGCCAGCTGCCTTACCAGGAAAGAGGAGGAGGATACCTGCACCAGTGAGAGGGGAAAGCTTGTGCTGTTGTTACCCAGCATGGCTTCAGATTCTGGTGCAGATGAAAACTGCCATGGTTTAATTGAGGTTGGAGAGTTAGTATAAAATATTGGTTAGGGGTTTAGAACAGTGTGCATATGAATCACTGGGGGTGAGGGTGGGGGGTTATCTAATTAAAACACAGATTCTGATTCAGCAAGTCTGAGGAGAGGCCTGGGAGCCTACATTTTCAAGAGCTTCCAGGGAGTGCCCATACTGCAGGTCGGTTTTGACTTGACGTTTAGTTCCAGTTCTGCCCCTCAGGGCTGCCTTATGACCTCTGCAGGCCCAAGGTATCTTTGCCTTAGCTGCCTCTTCCTCCACAAAAACATGTTAAAATTACATTTTATGGCTGTCTTGGTGGAAAGATGAACATTGTATATATATTTAAACATTTTCTTCTATCTGAGAGTTCTCGGTGCCCAGTGGAGATATCAGCTCTGCTGGCCCTTACTGATCTTGTGCAAAAACTCTCTGAGACTTCGTTTCCTTGTCTGTAAAATGGGAATTGTGGTACCCATCACATTGTTTGTGTTATGTGCTTTTGCCCAGGCCTGGGGCATAGTAAGTACATGGGAAATGCTAGCTTCTATTATGAAAAGTTGCCTGGTTCCTAATAGCTTTCATTGTCTAGTGAACTGTTGAAAGTCAGATTCCACATGTATTACCTCTCCTCTCTTCAATCTCTGCTTGATATGTCCTACTGGTTACATGACCTGGATAATTTCCATAAATTAACCTGTTTTACCTTCCATTTCTGTGCTACCCTGCTGTTCCCCTTCCAGAAGGGCCCATCAGCATATAAGTCATCTCTCGGATGAAGCAGCCAGCGGCGCCACGCTACCTTGGGCCGTGACACTCAGAACCTCCCACCAGTGCTTGCGCATTCATTTGCAGCTTGCTCTCTACACTTGTCATCTCCATAGAAAGGCAATACAACCCCTCATGGATCTTGAATTAGCCGTCGATTTCTCTGTCACTCTGAGGTGCCAAAGGAACCATGGAGCTAATCACATTAAGGCACGGCCATCCCTATTTTCATGTACTTTTGTTTCTTTTAGCTCCCAGTCCCACTTGTTTTTAGTGCCCTCAATTCTAAGACTCCATTCACGGTAAGGTGTACAGTAGATTTAGCAATAGCTTTGTTGGGCATGGGGGCTGTGACAGGTGGAGAAGGAACCCTAGCATATTAAATATACATATAAATTGCAAACTTCATCCCAATTTCCTGTGAAAATTAAAATAAGGTGGTTTCAGAGTGAAGGAAATGTGATTGTAGTGTATGTGGTTTGATAAAATTCCATTGTCCCATTCAGGAGATAGTCAGCACCAGGTCATCAGCCTGACTTTATAAGAAGATTCAGCAAAATGACAATTTTTCTTTGTAATGTTTTTTGATACTTCCAAATAATCACAACATCCAGGCACCAAATAATAGATGCAAAATTTGCTATAAATTTGGATTTTCCAGGTATACTTTTTTTCCTTCTTCTTATAGGAATTCTTCTCACATGCCACGTTGGACTAATAATTTAAGATCATAGGTTTTCTTAAGTACTTTGAATGGCAATTCTAAGCATTCATTCATTCAAAACATAAGCTGTGCTTTCAGTATGAGTGTTTTAAAGGGGGCGGGGAGAGGTTAAAACCCTGTCAGCTGGTCAGATAGTTTTCTGTTTGGTTTCTCTTTGATATATTTTCTGATCTCAGTTCCTTTATTGATGGAAATGCTGCTTCTTTTTACTATGAGAGTATCTTTTTTCTCAAAAGTGATTTCGGTTTGAACGTCTTTTCATCATTCATTCTTGCAAATATTTCTTCCAAATTCATGCGAGTCACTTCCAGTCCTGTATCTACTCCCAACCTCAATTATGCAATGGAAACTGTGTGTAGGAATTATCAAATCTCTAGATGGGAGATGTGGGAAATATTTAGACATATTCACCAAGCTTTACTTCTAGTCATCATTACTTAATCAAATGTGCTGCATCAATAGTTTTCACATAACAGAAAGTATCCAAGCAGCTTTGCAGATTTGTCTGAAATTTTGTGATGCCAAAAAATCCAGGCAAGCCACAGGTTATTCATCAGGTTGACAGACTGTCCTGATGATTGACCAAGATTCTGACTGCCCTGGAAACTCTGGGGTCATCTGGATGGCTCTCACTGTGATGTCTCAGAATCGACGTCAGAATCTATTCTCCTCTCGTCCCCCGTTCTCATGTGACACATTACCATGGCCCAAGCTTCCTTACCTGGGAACCATGTCGTCCAGCATCATTGTGTCACATTTATCTACAGAACTTTCTGCACTTACACTTGGGTGACTTATAAATTTTAAGTTCAAACCAAATTGTATTGGGAACCAGAGAAGATAAATGCCAGGGTTTTTGTTGTTGTTGTTGTTTATCGTAAAGATAATGATAACAGATTAACTAGCATTTGCATAGCACCAAAGTCGATGTACATGCTTATTGACTCTGTTGTTCTCTTAACAAAAAAACAAACAAACAAAAAAAAAAAAAATGGAGTTACCCTAGCAACTGTAAAATCACATGTTGTTCAGACTAACCGTAATAGAAACACCTTCTGAAAAGGAAATACACACTATTCCTAGCAGCATCTTGTAGACATATAAACTATCATTTGAAGAATTTTGATCCCTTTTGGAAATGATTGGGTGAGGTTCACATGGCATTGAGTACTTTTCTTATTAATTACTTCACTGGCTTAAGAGATGCTATAATAAAGGATAGAGATGGGGGCTGGAGGGCTCTGGGCTTCTGCTGTGCCTGTTGATAGAATTGTTTGCGGGGTTTTGTTAGCACATCAACAGAGCGAGAACACACATTGCCAAACTCCATCTTTCGTTACATTTTTGCATATGGGTAGAATTTATTACTTCATTCAAAACTTTGTTCTAATTTCAAGAATGATGGCATTTTCCCTGGAGGGATGACTTGCTTTGTCTAAAGCAGAGAACTTCCAAGAGAACTACCCAAAAGTAGAAGAAACCAGCAAGAAATTGCAAAGGCTTAGTCATGTCAGCCAAGTTGGATTCCATTCAAGCTTTAAAAATGAATTTGCTTATGAGTGGGGTAACTATAGCTTTTTTCAGGGATCACACCAGGGCAGCTGTTGCTGATTTCAGTTCTGTTTTGCCCACTCAGGATAAATAAAGCAACAAGGGAGAATCCTGTGAGTTCTAAAAATTTATGTGGGAAGGACCAGGATCACTGATGTCCTTCTCTATCTGTACTTCCTATTAAAGTATGCTCGATGAGGAACAAGGAGTTGCCTGGTTGGGTCAAACATGTGGCTCCTAGGAACCAAGGCCCTGATCTTGTAGAACACCTACGTCAGCTCCCACTGCCTCCTATTCAAGCCCTCCAACGGCTGCCCATCACACTTAGCACCTGAGTTCCTGGGCTGACTCTGACTGCTTCTCCCGCTGACTGCCCAGCTCTCCCCAGCTCTCTATGCCCCTATCGTCTTCCTTCTTTCCACAAGCCTCCAAGTCTCTTCCTGCTTCTGTGCTTTGTTCTTAGTTTCTCACCACTCTTTGCTTAGCTTCAACTCCTCAGGGAGGCCTTCCCTGACCACCCAGATGGAGAACCTCTTCCCACACCCTGTTTAATCTCCCTCAGAGCTTCAGGAACTCTCTGAAATGACATTGTCTATGGATTAGTTTGCTTGTTTCTGGTCTCTCTCCCCCTCGAGATAGAAGATGCTACACAGGTAGGAGCCACTTAGTTCTTTCTCGTCAATGCATGCTGGCTCCAAGAGCAACGCCTGGGACACAGAGTTGCTGTCCATATGTATTTCCTCCATAGACAAAAGACTGAAAGTGTGTCTGAATGAATTCCAGCTCCAACAGATTAAGGGAGATGAAATGAAGCTCAGTGTCTCTCTTCAACAATTAAATTGGAAAGAGAGAGATCTAGAAGGGTGGGCTAGACCTTTTGCAAATCAGAAGCCCCAATGAATGAGGTGTGAGGGTCATTGCTTTTATTTAGAAATTGAGAGCTTCCTTGAGACATCCAATGTCGCTGACCACAGAGTCTGAATTGAACAAATCAGTGATAAAAACCCAAATAAAGGAAGGAAGTGACGAAGTGATGGCCATATGCAGGGGCCTCAGTTCTCTGACTTTACACCTGGTGGCCTCATTGCCCCATCAGACCCCAGTATGTGCTACATACTATATCTGATCCTTCTGTGTCTTCCTTCCTTCTTTCCTGTCCACCCCCCATCCCTACCTTCCTTCCTTTCTTTGTTCCCTTCTATTTAGTTGGGCCCCCATGGCTCAAGCACAATTTTAGGAAATTTACTCATTCATTCATTCATTTTACAAATATGGGCTATTTATTTTCCAGGCTAATGATGCAGAAGTAGTAAAGTAGGAATGCCTGCCCTCATGGAGTTTGCTATTTAAGCAGACATTAAATGTGTGGTTGCAAGTAATTAATGACATATTTAATAGGATTAAATTAATTAAATAATTGATTAAATTAATTAAACATTTGCTAATAACTGATCAAAATGAAACACATTTTGCAAAGGTGCTTCCCTCACTTTTGGAAACCTGAGGCTTTCATTTTCCTTTTGATAAATGTGCTCAGAGTAAAAAGCAACCAAAGCAGAATGAACTACTGGGAGGGTTTTCTGTTGACTTTTGGTCCTGATGGTTTAAATATAAAAGTCCCTTGATTTCCACACACTCTCTCCCCTGTAATTCTGTTTGTCTCTCTCTCTCCAAAGAGGGATAGAACCTGTGTGTGTTCAGTGTGGCGGTGCTTCCAAATTAGGCCACAAACTATTATTTACTGACACTGAATGAAACTATCCTGTGCCTTTTTCATTATTACCCAGCTAAGATGGAACTTTAAAAACCCCTTTGGTCAAGACAAGTGGTCTGTTTCCCCCTTTCCTCCTTGAACCTATCATAGTGATGAGTCAAACTCATTTTTCAGTGTTTCCAGAAAAAAAAAGTGTACTGTATTCCTGACAGGTGGGCAAAGTCACCCTTCCCCTGGCCAGGAGACAAAAGGTCAACTAACTCTTGGCCTTCTCCTGACCCATCCATTCCTACCCTTTGCGATAATGTGAAAAAGTTCAAAGAATATTGTAGAAAAAGGTTCTCAAGATAAATGTTTCTCTGGTGAAGAGTTCAGGTGTCCTAGTGCTCACAGGCCCCTTTGAAGTCCAGGTTGATTGGAAAAGCAGAAGGGTTTGGAGGCCAAGAGTTTCCGCTGACATGGCCAAGTCTTCTGTATCCTTAAGTTAAGGTGCTGCTCATAAGCCAGCACTCATACTGGCCTGTGATATTTAACAGTAACCCATATGCAAAACAGTTGTAAACCAAAGTTGCATTTGTCAAAGGAGGGCATACCCAGGGATTTGGGGGGTTTGCAAAAATGCTTTGTTCATATTGTAGGAGGTGATTCTGCTTGGCAGGGTTCAAGACCCTTAGCTGTGTGAGAACAGATTTCTCATATACAACTGGACATGTGTGCACACACACACACGCTCAGCTCCCTCACATGTTTCTCACTCACAGAAAAGTGACTGCACACAAGCTATCAGCAATTTCTTGTCTAGGCAGGAAAAGATACTCAGCTGGTCAGTGACTGGCCTATTAGGACCTGATTTCCTGAAGTTGAAGTTGACTGTGACTGACTTCTCTCTTGAAGTCGTGTGAACAGGTATTGTGTTTTAAGAGGGACGTTTATATTTCCACAAGGCAGAGGGGTGAGACTATACTGGATGTGCCAGTCACCTGAGGGAAATGAGAAGAGGTGAGCAAATAGCCACTCCGCTCATTTCATCCCCCTCTCTGAATGCTTTCTGAGGAACGGGGGTTTAGCTCCCATCTCCTTTGTTAGCCTTGAAGGTGTTAACCTGAGAATGGTGAAGGAAGTCCTTGCTGGCAATCTGACAGCTCCCCCTCTACTATCTAGAAGTCATGGAGAGTCAAGATGAAACAATCAGTTCCTTTTCACTCCCTTCACCTTCTGAATGGCTCAAATCAACTAGAACTTGCTCTATTTTGCCTTTTTCCCCCCTCCTTATGATACCCTGTGATACTGTGGCTCTCTGACACAGCATCATCAAATAAAGTATCTTTCCAGTTTTTTTCTTTCTGCTTTACTCCATCCCAAGCACCAAGATCTACTTGTCCTTTATAGAAATTGAAATGTTATATATTAGATAAAGCCAACAAACATTTAGTGAGCACCTACTATGTGCCAGACAAATATTTAGTGAACACCTACTGTATGCCACGTTTCTGGGGAAATAAGAGTGGACAGAACAGAACCAGTCTACGTTCCTGAAATAAATGTATTTGACTTAATTTTCCCAAAATTTAAGATACCTTTGTGTTACAGTTTTCAGAGGTGAATAATTCTTTTTCCACACATTTTATTCCTTTTTTAAAAGTCACCAGCTTTTTAAAGAAATGACAGAAGAACATGTGAATTGTTAAATTTTAGAAAATACAAACAAAAATAAGAAAACAAAAACATCTTATTCTCAATCAAATCACTCAGAGATGCCATTATTCATGTCTTATTCTGTAAACTTCCAGATATTTTTCTGTGCTTATATGTATTTTCAAATGAAATGGGATAATATATGTGCTGGAGTATAGCTTTCTGTGTCTAATCAACAATATCTACTATTCATTGTAATGATTTTCTTAAATACCCAGACTATATCCATATTTCTACAGTTGCACCAAAATGTCATTTTTGAAGAGGCTGATCAAACTGCTACCAAATCCCAGACATTTTATCTGTTGGTTTTGTCCCCTAAGTATTTTTTTTTCTTTTTCTTTTTCTTTTTTTTTTTGACTGAGTTGTAGAAAAGACTGAGGCAGTTGCCCTGATGAATGTCTTCCTTCTGAACTTGTCTGGAAGCTTCTTTTTACTGTCATCTATCTAGCTTGCTCCTCCATCCTCCACAGTGATACCAAAAACCTCATAGGTTCAAAGTGGACATTTTGGACACATCAAAGATGTATGATCTGTGACATTACATGTGAAAACACATGGTCTCTTTACCCCACCATTAGTGATGTCACAAGTAACTTCTGGACTAGAATGATGATAGTCTGATTGCTCTGCTGTACATGTGTGCTACCCCCTTGTGACGAGAAAGCAGTCTCTATGCCATTACTTTCTCACTAAATGGATGTCCAGTTCCCCATCAACCATTCACTTAGTGGTTCTAACGCTAATTAGTAATCCCTTGTCTGAATAAGTAATTTAATTAAGGGGTTTAAAACAATATTTTCTACATCTATCACCAGAGTACAAAGTACAAGTTATTGACTCTCAACCTTCATTTTTTAACACATCCCTTATGACTCAGCGTGGAGGACAGCCCCTGTTGAATGTCGCCGTGAGTGATGCCGTCCTAGGACCGAGCACTTGTGTGGGTTTCTCATGAACATAAGAAGCACTTTCCTTAGCTCTGTTGTCACATTCTCTTGATGTCACCTCTCCGTGCACTGCAATCGTCATCAGTTATCGATTTGACTTCTATCACATGTCCTTACCAACTTTCTTCATATTTTCTTTTGATTTAAACACTGGCTAGAGAGAGATGACTGTCAGCATCTCTTTCTGTCTGCTAGTTCAGTGGTTGCTTTAAATTGGCCATGGTGTGAATATTTATGCCATGAAATCAGCAAATGCTACAAACTGGGGCTTTTTTTGTTTTTGTTGTTGCTTTGTTTTGTGAGTTCAGTGTTAAACATTTATTAGCATACTATTGATTTTCAAATTTGGCTGAAAATCACAATTGTCTGAAGATTTTCTATATTACAAATTTCCAAACCCCACTACTAACACAGTGAACCAGAAACCCTAGGCTTGTAGCTCCGGAAATCGCTGTTTTATAAAATTCTATGGGTAACTGCTTGAGGGTTTGAGGGCCCCTGGTCAAGCTGTCAGCTCTAGCAAGGAAACTCAGCCTGGTGCTCCGATCCATTTCACTTTCTCCAGATCAAGTGGTCCGGAGTTCCCCTTCTCACAACCTCTATTGTTTGGGGGCAGGATGGCAAAACCAAGGTAGCCCCTTTATTGAAGACTGTTTCCTTTTACCCACCTGCAGGCAATCATCCCACCGCCTTTCCTCACTGACACCTGCCTTAGCTCTGAGTCTTTTATCCCATTTCCAAGTGTTTCTCTGTCTGGCATCCACCTAAATACAGCCACACGGGGAGGGAGGCAGCGGCCGCCTTAACATCCTTCCCTCATCAATCACCTGGGGAAGGGTCACTTCTTTGCAATCGAAACAGGAAAGCCACCCCCTCTTGGGAGCAGGGTGTGGGCAGGGACACCAGAGTTTAAAAAATTAAAAAACAGAACAAGACAAATAAAAAAAACGTTTTGAGAGCCGCCTAAGAGAAACCCCTAGGGCATAATCTTCATAATCACCCTTTTGCCATTTTTCTTTGTGCTTTGTATTTGGTGGGGGGGGGGGGGGGGGCTGTCTTTGTGCGTACATAGCCAAAATGAGTTTTAAGCTGCATAGGAAGCTACCTAATCAATTCCCTTGGCCTGCCTCTCTTAGAATCCAATGTAGCTTAGATACAGGACAGTGATAATGATTTGACACTCACCACACATCTAGGGCTACCCAGCACCAGTGAAAATGCCCAAAAGAGTATTGTTGGCTGCTAGCTCCAAAACAACACCAAGGAAACATTGCAGTGTTATGAGAATACCTGTTCCCTCTGTCGATATTCTCAAGACGGTTCTTACGTCTGAGCAGGTATTGATTGTGTATAGGTTAGGCCTCCAGTGCCATTTGTCATTTCTGATATAATATCATGTTATCGTTTAAAGCCGTAATGGGAGAGGTGGCTGTGCTTAAAGCAAACCGGTTGTCTCAAGCTTTGATAAATGGCTAGACGGTCTTTGTTTCTGCAGCAGTGAGCAGTTGGCTTGTTATTTGCGTTACCTTTTATCCAAGAATAACTTGTGTGATGGGTTCTGGAAGCGAGCAGTATCATTTTGTCAGATGTGGTTCATGGCGAGCCGGGTGGTCCTAGCGGAACAGCTGTGGGATTTTAGCACCCGACAGGATGTTAGCAGAGGGCCTGTGTGAATCTGAAACAACTCAAGCTCCACATGGCTGCTTTTGGTTGAAAAGTTCTCCACACTCTTTTTCAAGGTGAGGGGACCGGAAGTGCAGACGGGAGAAAAGAAAAAAATGTGCTTTGGGTAATAATGTTCTTCAGATGGAGCATTTCTGAGAAGGAGTGATTTGGGGGGGAAAGGGTGATGCTATCACCAGGTAAAATACCAGGTTCATCACGTGTGGCTTTCTTTAACATAATCATACCTCCAAAGTCCACCTTTGTGACTCACACAGCTCCAGCTACCCTTATCCTGCCCATCTCTTGGTGACATGGCTCTCTTCATACATCATACAAACCCTCAAAAATGAGGCACATTGCAAATCTGGAAGATTCTGTTCCTGTACCTGAAGGTATTCGTGGGTTGAAATCGTGGCACTTAATCCATCAGAACAGTCAGTTTGTCAGGACAAATAGCAGTGGATTTGCGCCCACAGTTCCCTTCTCAAAATTCATGAAAACCAAAATGCTGGCCCAATTTTAATGCTACTTTGCATGGTGACAATGACTGTCATTTCCTGCTGCTGTCTCTAGCAGGAGAGAAGGGCCAGTCATGTGTCATTACGTCCATGGAACAACACACACATTCCTCTAGCTCTAAGTCTTAAAGGACATTTGGAGAAATAGCTGGCATGCATCCCTGCTCCTTACTGAGGGCCAATCAACCCATCCTTGGTTTTCAGACATGTTCATAAAGTTTTCCATGTAAGTGTGAGATCCACACTCAACTAGAGATGCAAAGTATACAAGATAAGGAATTTGGTTTTCCAGAGTATGCCCTTCACTTTGCTTTCCACTGGAGTTGGGAAGTTTTTTGTGTGGTGAGTCCATACTTTCTCAGCAAGTATCTTTTTTAACTAATGAAAGACCCTTGCTAGGCACTGGGGAAGGTTTATAGAATAAGCATTGGTGATGAGAGAGAAAAAATAAATCCACAAGACTTATTAGGATGTGGTGCTAATCAATAGAAGAAATAGGTCCAAATATAAATATAATCAGATATATGTTTCTAAATCCATCATAAACACATATACATGCAAATACAGTTACAAACATATATGCACTCTTATAAATGCAGTATAGATCTGAACTGGTTACTTAAACTAATTAGCACTGGGTTCTACAAATCTATTAATATGTTAAAATTATATCCCTACTGTATGTCTGGGACTTATGGTACATTTTAATGCCTTAAAACCTCATAATATCTCTACAAGGAAATATAAGCATCCCCATTTTACAGATAACGAAGATGGGATTGGAAAAAGCTGACATTATTTGCTCAAAAGCATGCAGCTTAGAAGTGGCAGGTTCCCACAATAGTTCAAAGCCCTCATGATTTTTTACTAGATCACACAAGGACTTGCATGCCACTTATTGCAAATCTTTGGAATTCTGACCAGATATGCAAATATAATGAGAAAATTCTCTCCTAGTCATTATAAAATCAGGGAGTAGCAGAGTTCTAAAATTAATATTCCCATCTTTTTTCATGGGATTCCCAGAGCAAAGAGATTCAAACACTTGGATTCCTGTTACATTAAACCAGCAAACTCAAATGGCTGAAAGAGTCAGAGAGATAACATGAGTCAAGTGGGGGTGACAATAGGGAGTGGGTACAGACTGTGGTGAACTCCAGAGCATGTGTCCAAACTCAAAAGGGAAATGGCTGCACAGCCCCAGCTGACTTTGTCCATGCAGTGACATGAGCTAAGTATTGTCAGAGCACCCAAGATTTCTGTTGCTGTTTTCAGAGAAAATTCTCTGTACAACTTTTACAAAATTCCCCATATCTTTATGTGAAATCTCCTGATATGTAAATATTAGCAAGTGATTCACCTCTTTAAAAAATACTAGTGATTAACTAAAACACATTTGTGAGCAGCATATGTCCTAGGGGCCACCATTTCCAACCTCTTCAACAAGGCTTTGCACCTCTTGGTGATCTGCTGACTTCTAATCACTTATCCTGCCCTCCTTGCTTCAGTTTTAGGTTTTGAGGGGGTTATTCCTCACTGTGAATTAATGAAATAAAATAATCATGGAAAGTTCTTCCAAGAAATGGATAGGCTGCCTTCTGTGGCAGCAAGCACATTGTCTATCTGCTGCAATTTAGGGCAACTTCACAACAGGTTTGACTGGGTGGTTTTGTGTTTCCTTCATGCTCTAAAACTCCAGGGTGGTTCTGCATTTTAAAGACATTGATATGACAAAAACTGCACCGAGTGTATCCTTCTTAGCAAATGTCCCCACTGAGCAGACATTGCTGAACCGCCCCACAGTACCCTGCGTGACCCAGCTCCACCGGTCTCGGCTACATCAGATCTGGCCACCCCCCTCAAGTGTATTTCTCTTCAGCTCCATTGGGTCCTTTTCTTTCTCTTCTTCAATGATGCCTTCCAAGCCCAATTCCTCCTCTGGGTCCTTGCATTGTAAGTGCCCCTGCCTAGAATGACCTTCCCTCTATTCTTGGTCTGGCCGTTTCCTCTGCACACTTTGGTTCTCAGCTCAGATGTCATCTTCTCTTCAGGCCCTCCCAGACCCCTGAGCTAAGCAACTTGCCCCCTGCCCCAGCCAGTCACTCTCGCCCACTTTTCTGCACATCACTTGTCACCATGCATAGTTATCTCATTTATTTCTTCCTTTACTTATTTGTAGAGGCAGCAGGTATAGTGGTAAAAAAAAAAAAAAAATAAATGGGGTGGGGTGGGGTGGGGTCAGGCTCTAGAGCCAGACAACTGGATTCAACTCCCAACTTGGCTTCTTACTCACCGTGTGACTTTGGGCAGATCAGGTCACTTCTCCATACCTCAGTTTCCTTTGTCTGTAAGATGGGAAAATTGGAGATAATAATGATAATAATCCCTCATAAGGGTGCTGTGAGAATTACATATAACACTATTTGTAAAGAGCTCAGAACAGTATTTACAGTGTTTGGAAAAACCTCTGGCACATACCAGCATTATATTAGGACCAGTTGCTGTTGTGCTCTCCAGCATCTAGAATGTAAGTTCTGCATCATCAGGGATGCCCTCTCTCTCTTTTCAAGTTCTGTATCCTCAATGTGCATCATGGAGTAACTGCTCAAGAAATACTTATAGGATGAACAAACGCAGAAAGGAAACTTCAAGGAGCAAGTACAATAGAATGCATTTATCATTGCATGATTAATTTCTTAAAAGTCTCTGTGTATCCCTATCTGTGTCTCTCCTCTGTCTATTCCCCTCTTTCTCTCTTTCTCTTTCTTTTTTTCTCTTTCATTAAATTAAAATAAGGATAAGAATGGAGTGCCAAGAAAGCTGGCAGAATGGCTAAGCAGGTTGCCCAGTCAATGCTTCCTTGTGAGCTGATATCTGAATAATAATTCCCCACTTGAACCTCGCAGCCCCCTCATCAAGGACGTCCGCCAACAGGGTTCAAACGCGGGAAGTGGCAGCGGCAGCAGCGGCAGCAGCAGGACCCCTCCGATTGTGCTAATGATGCGAGGTGATGTTACCTCTCGCTCCCCAGCAGAATGGAAAATGGAGAAGAAAGCCCCCAGTCGGTGCACGGAGATGCAGTTTTCAACAAAGAAATCCTGCCATTCCAAACTGTCGAGCCCTTTAAAAATAAAAGATGTGCTTTATTTCCAGCGCTATTCAGTATTCATGAGGCTTCGCAGCTTGTTGTAAGGCAAGATGAAAACAATACTCAGTAGATTTTCATAAGTGACATGTAACTGTAAGATTGATAGATGATGCAGTTTTAATGTATGTGAAGTTCAAAACCAACATAAAAGCTGCAAGGTACCTGAATGCTGGCTGCCAAGCCCACATTTCTTCCAGTGGTTAGCCCCGAATTCCCCCCAGCTCTTCTGCATCCAAAAACAAAATTTGGGCATCATCCTAACCTGAGGAAAATTTCTACTGAGCCTCTGAGGACAAAGTGTAAAGATGCTTTCATTAATGTAACCCGGGATCCTCAGGAACTTCTTCCCTTTAAATTAATGTGATGTATTCGTGAATGGTTCAACATCGTTATTCCATTTCTGCTAATCAATGCTAAGGAAAACGATTAACCCTCCTGGTGGTTCCGGGAGCTCAGGAGGTTAGGTCAATTGCTGGTTGTTTCCTAAAAAGTCCTTGCTTTATACCTCGTAGCTTGTTGGCCATTCTGGATTTGTCATGTATTACACACACATGCACACACAAACACATTCCTTCATTCATTCATATATATAAGGTTTATTACATATTATATTTTATATGCAGTTAATTGATCATGTGTATTATCTATAATTATGTAATATACAATGAATACAGTCTTAAGAATTTTTATAGTCAGCCTTAATTAAGCATATTTGTTTCTATTCCTTTCTAATGAAGCCAAATGTCCATGAATGGAATGCTATGAAGAGTTAAACAATATAACTTCCTTTGTGAACCCTTTAT
Organism: Choloepus didactylus; assembly: GCF_015220235.1. Taxonomy (NCBI): domain Eukaryota; kingdom Metazoa; phylum Chordata; class Mammalia; order Pilosa; family Megalonychidae; genus Choloepus; species Choloepus didactylus. Next base: position 56,104,521 of record NC_051325.1, read on the forward strand.
TCTCTTTCCTTTTGTGTTATCACCTGTTGCCTAACGACGATTGAACATTAGGACCTGTCAAATACTGAACAGGAAGCACTATAAGGAAGTCTGACATAGACACAAAGAGATGACACATGCTAAAGAGAAATATACATACACACAGGCAGGCATATATACACACACACAATTGTTTCTAGATTGATGAGATTTCTTTATCTTTTCTTTGTTTTTTTTGGGGGGGGTAGGGTGCTTGTGGTTATCTCTTTATTGTGTTTTGGATCTAGTCTAGTTAACTCAAAATGGATAGAGTAAAAAAAATAAAATAACAACATCACAATAGCACAACCATTTTGTGAGCACTTACTATGTAATAGGCAATGTTTTAAGCACTTTACATCCAAAATGACCAGACAGGTAGATAATATTATTTGCCTAGTTTTACAAATGGGGAAACCAAGGCTCAACTTACCCAAAGTCACACACCTAGGAAGTAGAAAGAGCTTCTTTTTTACTGTACTTGCTACATGGACATGAGCAAGATGCAGATGGTCTGAATGACATTATGGGCAATTCTGGGATCAATGTGGGGTGAATGAGAGACTGGCCAAGTTGATTCCACTCTCCTTGATGGACTCGAAACATTGTTCTAACCCTTACCTGTTTAAAAAAATGTTATCTATGTAAGTCTGACAAGCAAGCTTCCAAACCACAGGAACCTTCTCTTTTGTATATTGTATCATTAGCTCCTACTACAGGGCCTGGCACAGAGCAGAAGCTTCATAAATGTAGAATGAAGAAGAAAGCGGAAAAAGGAGGAAATGAAGGCAAATCCCCAGTGGGTGTTTGGAAGCTGGGAAATAAATGACAGCTTTCCAGTTTTAAGGTGAATGCTAAAACAAGGACAAATTGGTGTCTGAAAAAATGAGACCAACTAGTCCATAAATTAATTGTCCAGAGAAGGTAAAGACCAGGACAGAAGATCCTGGGCTCAGGCCCTGATAGAAGACGATTAACTTCACGTATGCAGAGGTGAAGTGATTTGTCCTGGTGTGCCCAGCTTGTCATTGGCAAAGCTGGAATCTTAGCAGAGCCAGAGTACCTTAGAACACCATTTCAGCTCACCCTGCCAATCTTTCCATCACTTTGACTAGATCCTGTAGAGAAGGATGATTTTTCTCAGAGCTAGAATAAGGCTCCGATTGAGATAGGATCTAAGCTATCAATGCTAAGGTGTCGTTGAGTTCAAAGTAGGATCCCTTCCCCAATCTTTCCTTGCAGGCAGAGATGCTGAGCCAGCAGGCAGACTCCCAGGAAGGATGCACATGGCTCTCTTTTGCACGCTACTTATCTTCCCATGAGGATACACATCTTTTGCACAGTATTTGTCTCTGGGATTGTGTGGAGGTTTCAAACCAGAATACAGCACTGACCTGTATGCATCATCTATACAAAACCATGAAGAACATTCCTCCTTGGACCAAAGGGTTTTAAAAATAGGTTTTAAAAATATTGTATTTGTTTCCCTGTAATGCAGAAAATGATCTCACACCAACCCATAGAGACGTAGAGAAAAGCGGGAAAATATCTCTGACCTCCTCCTTCCTCCCCTCTTTGTTCTCGTGCCTTCTCCTGGGCTTACAATGGCTCCAGATACATCCCCACTCACAGCTTTGTCGGGTCAAGGGTGCGTGTCCTTAGAGGTCTCGCGAGCCAGCAGTGACTGTTGTCAGCAACTGTTTATATACTCCCCTGGCCCGTCAGCATACCCCCTTTCATAGCTTCACGTATGTTATCTCTTTTCTATTTTTGTTGTTTCCTTATTGAGAACTGGGACCAAATCTAACATGTTCACCACTCTATTCCCAAAATCTAACCACAACATGCCTAGAACATAGTTGATGTTAAATAGTTTTGAACAGGATGAATTAATAGAGTTACCCTCTATTTCCCAATGCTCATGGCATAAGAACAGTCTGGAACCAGGCAGGTGCCCAAATATTTGTTGAATGATTGAGGAAGCACATCTGCCATTACTTCTGCCACCTGCTACAGGAAAGCAAAGTTCTTCTCTTAAATACCAGATAAAAGACAAAGCTGACCAGCTGGCTGGCGGGCATCTCATTTCCCGCCCACACAGTGTGCCCTGATTTCAGAACCCAAGTTACATTGCTTGACCTATTTGTGTCATCTGGCCACCTCTGATGATTCATCTACATGATCTGGGGGTTTCCTAATGAAAAACACGTTCTGTTGGATTGTATCCTACTGATTCTCTCTTGACTTTAGCCATCTCCATGGTTGGTCTTCCACAAACACAGTGGTGGGGTTCTTGATCAGGTAGCGGCATGTGTGCCCTAAATTCATTTTTGTTTTGGTTTTGTTTTGATTTCTTTTTTGGTATGCTTGTTTCATTTTGCTTTGTTTGGAGACTGGTGTTGTTCACATTGAAAGCCTTCTGCCAGTGGCAGTGACCTTCTTGGAAGAGACTCAAACCCTGATTTGTAATCCCGATAGCAGCCTCCAAAGAGGTAGGGTCTCCCCACCGAGGTGAATACCTCGGGTTGGCTTTTTTTAATTAAGGCTCCGCATTGTAACTAGTCAATGTACATTATTGGGAGAGTGAATGTCAATGCCACTGCTTTTTCTTTCTCTCCTTTATCTTTGTCAGTGATTCAAAGACATGATTTATGGTTAGTCTCCGACTTTCAGCATCATCCATCAAGTCCTGGTTTCACTACAGGGCTCCAAGTTGTAAATCATGCGGAAGGGTTGTCACTCATTCCCCTTAACCCTTTCGGCGTGTGTTTCAGGGTTGCTCTCCAAGAAAGAAACTTTGGAATATGGCGGTCAAGGGGGGCTGGGCAATTGATGGGGGCACATGGAGCCAGTGGCATTAATTGCTTGGCCTAATGTGATAATTATTAAGGCCCAGATCAGGCCTGTGCCCAGTCCCACCCAGCCCGTGCATGATGAGAGACTTGCACCTTCTGGCTTGAGGAAGATTCCTGAACAAGCTCTATTCTGCTTTTAAATGTCTGTCATGGATGCAAAGTGCTGAGTTTCACTTCGGAATCAATCACGGGCTAGTTCTGATTGTGACCTTGCAAAGATTATAGAATGAGTGCAAAGACCCATTAGCAGCTGCTGTTTCAAGCTTTGTAAATTAACAGTCCTCTCCTCCCTCCACTTTTTTTCATGCCTCTTTCCCTCTCTGTCTCCCTGTCCCTTCCCCCACACTCTAGAAGGTGGGGAATGATGACAAAGGTGAGGTTGGATCCTAGAATTTGTAGGCAGAGGAGTGTGCCCTTCAGGCTGGTTCCTGGCAATGGCCAAACTCAGTCACGTAGCCACAAGCCTTTGACACACAGAATACCTGGAGCAAGAAAATCCAAGGAGGGGATTTCAGTAGGGGTGCTTGCCTATTGAAAGTCTGCAACTAGTAATTGAGTTTGCAGATCTATTTGTTCAGAGGCCTCTGCCAGTTGATAGCACTTTTATTCCTGAATTACGCATAGCTCTGTTTTGCCCAGGTACGCTGATGAAAACAACACATACATTGGCAAAAAGATATATAGGTAAATAAAGTGAAAGGTTGTAAAGTATAAATGTTCATCATCCAAACGGTGCTCCCCTCCTCCCTTTTAATATAAACTCTTCCTCAGATGATGTTTGAGGGGCTCAGGACTGGGACGTTTTCAAATAAAGAAAGCACAAGGGGCCGTCATCTTTATTTTTCCAAAAATGTGGGCTTATTTGGTCCCGAAGGATTCACGTGCCTCAGTTTCCTAGGAGAGTGACTTTAAACATCCCCTCCTGCACCTTCCATTCTCACATCCCAGGGTACAAAATGGCTAGTCTTATTATTTTATCTTTCTTGGAAAGAGCACAAGGCTCTTTTCAAACTTGAAATGACCCAGAAGCTATTAATCCTCCTAACAGCCTTGGAAGGCAGGTAAACTGTTGCCGAACTAGTATTTCACTGAGAAACCCTTCTCCCTCTGCCCACCCCCCCGCTCAGAAATCAGATTTATACAGTATACACAGTGTCTGCAGGCCTAACTACAGGTGACTGGGAAAAGGAGGGCCTGCAGATTAATGTCGCCATTCAGAATGATGTATTCTATTTTTTTGTGCTGAGAGCAGCGCTGATGGCCTGCTGCTAAGGCATAACAAGAAGGCCAATCTCGGGTTCTCCGTTGCAGTCTGTTACAGAAAGTAGTTCTCTCCCGTCTCCGTTGTGAAGTCAGCTACAGCTGTTTGAATTCTGTCAATAAGATGTCTTCTGTTTATGCTACATGAATTTTGCTATGCCTCCGATCAAAAGGGTTTTCAGGCACGGACGATAAGGAGGAATGTTGTTCAGCTCACGGGATTAATAGACAATTTTAAGAGACCCTTTCCCTTTCGACGAATGAGCAGAATTCTCCTTCCTAAATATTGTCTGTCCCAGGAATAATTATAAATTTCCACGAATCTCATTCAGACCCAGAGATACCATCCAGAGGCATTCAGAATCTACTGCTAAAATATACATTCAGCAAATTAGAATACGCCACCTAGTGAAGCTCTTAATTAGCATGCCACCTTGGATATAAAGCTTTGAGGCCTAAGGACGGTAAACTCACCTCGACCTCTTACTCGAAGGAACCCTGAGTTAGAGGCAAGACTCAGGAAAGAAAAAAAAAAATGCAATTAAATTTAAATAGTCCTGCTCTCTCTGTCCAAACCTTGCCTATTAGTATAAGACCATGATATGATCTACAGGTTGAAGCATTCAGACAGCGAACTTTTAAAAAACAGACAGACAAAAAAGTAATCCCTTTGTTTTCTGGTTAAATTTCACTCAGTTCTACTGGATTCAACTCCAAATAGCATAAGCCTTTGTGGACCTATCCTCAGTAATCCCTATTTGCCAGATTTGCAATGGTGGCATTTTAAAATAAATTGTCCAAATTCATGCACACCAACTCACTGGCTGGAAGCCAGTAACAGACAGGTCAGTTTCTGCTTTCCCATGTCCAATTTCCCCCAGGGCCTTCTTTTTACAGAGAAAATCCTGAGCTCTGTGTGTTTAAACATAGAAGTAACAGCTTTCCCTACTACCTTCTCTCTCTCTCTCCGTATTGGTAATTTCGCCTCCCTTCAACCCCATCCTAGTTCTCGTTTCTGTTTTGTCAAATAACAGTGTGACTTTGTCTTTGACATTAAACAGTTGTATATACTTTTAGCAGAGTTTGTTTACTCCATTTGTATTTCCAATCAGCTCGGAAGGTTTACCAAAGTGGTTCATTACTGATTTATTTATGATGTATTTAGATAGCAAATATGGAACTGTCAGCAGTTGCTGGCTAAACAGTGTTGACAGACATTAATAACATATGGTATAGCAATGGAATTATGATCTTTATTTTTTTTTAAATTTTGATTCTCATCAACATGCAATTTTAGGGTTTTGGTTTTCTTAGGTAGATGTGTACAATGGAAGAGACTGTTAAAGAAACTATGCTTTCTTTTTACTTGCAACCTTTGGGGTTTCCTGGTGGTGACATTAACATCTTCTGTGTCTGTTTAGCTGTTCAGTTTAATGGAAGACAAATCCTCCCAAAGGTTTAATTTACTCCTGCAAACTGAAAGCACTGTATTGACACTGTGGGAAATGGCCCTAATTTTACCAACCTTCAGTTGCCATCAAGCATATAATTTATTTCTCCCCCTTCAATACATTCCTCATTAGAAAATAAAGTTTTTGAAATTTAAATGTTGCAAAGTTCAAATGGAAGAAACTAGTCTCCATTTCCACGAGATACTTGCGCAGGCATGGATGCTTCTACCTGAGAGCCACACGTTTATACTAGGCTGGGACAGACAAACATTTGAATTTCTGACCTTTAATCAGTTGCTCCTTTGAGCTTACATGTTTTTCTCCAGCAGCAAGATGGTGGGGCTGGGGAGAGACTGTTTGACTAGGCTCAAAGGAAAATGCAACCAATGGGCATCACATGGATTGCAACAGAGTTCAAATCATCTGCTTTGAAGTAGGCAAACATTCTAGATGGATGGTGAATCAATAGGCAATAGAGCTTTTCTTCGGCTACTAATTGTTCTGTGGTTCTTCAAAATGGACCCAGTTTCCAGCATCCGGTTTTTTCTCTTAAAAACAATATTTACAGGACATGATTATCCATATAAGATGAAAATAGAAGTTTTCTAGAGCAGCGAATCTCAGTGATGGACCCCATTGAGATTTGAATGAGCGCCACAACCTTCTTCTCAGACAACATACCCCCAGTGCTTGTGCTTCAAGGCATCCAGGGAAGCCCATTGGGTGTCGACGGACCCCAGTTTAAGAACCAGTGATCACTCAGTTCATTATACAATTTTTGCTTGTGAAGACCAAGTTCCTGCCTTTGTTTTCTAAGATAACAGTGGGAGACAGGATGGCCTGGGTGATACATTGATTGAGCACCTACTGTGTGCCAGACATTATTCCAGTGTTTGATGCACAGAATCACAGTGAACCCTCAGATTACCCTAAGAAATAGGAATGAATATTATTCCCATTTTGTAGATAGGGAAATTGAGGCTCAAAGGATAAGTTAGCTGTCCAAGATCCCATAGCCCATAAGTAAAGAAACCAGGAGTCAAATCCAGGCAGTCTGATTCCTGAGCTGAGTCAAATGAGGGAATTTGGTTGAAGTGAAGGGTATAAAGAAACTCATTTGTTTTTACCCTTCTTGTTTTGACTGTTTTAGAACTGCAAAGCATCGTAGAAATTATCCAGTCCAAATACTTCATTTTACCTTTGAGATAACTAAGTCAAGAGTTGCTCCAAGACTTGCCCAAAATTAAATGGTTAGAGGCTGACCTGGGGCTGGCTTGGTCTCCTGACCCAGGATCCAGCTCTGGTGGCTCAACGGCACACCTTTCCTTAACGGTCTCAGAACTTCGACTTAGACATATTGGTGGCTGGTTTTGAAAGCTATCCAATACTTTGGATATATTAATGATACTAGAAGACAAGGATCAGAAGATCCATCTCTGTCTTATTGAAACTCACAAGAAATATTAAGGTGCCAAGTCCACAGCACATACTTCCTCAAATCTCTGTTCAAGCCCCACCTCTGACACTTACTTGCTGTGAGAATTTAGATGTCACGGCACTTCTTGGGCATCGCTGTTCTCCCATGCAAATGGTTTAAGTGAAAGATCCTATACAAATCCACCATTACAGAACCTGGCACAGAGCTGGCCCTCATTACATGTTAGTTCATAGGATTATACTTACCAGCAAATTTAAGATACGGGTTTAGTTTTATGAAAAGCTATTGCATTACAACATATTGGGCATGATATGATAATAATTGAGAGTGTTGGCTGTGGAGGTAGATGGTGACCACTAGCTACGTCAGCTTGCAAATTAAATGACCTGTCTAAGCTTCAGATTCATCATCACTAAAATGGGGATAATAAAAAAACAATTATCCCCTAGGGCTTTAACATTTATCTCTTAGGGCTTTAGATTAAATAAATTAATAAAGGCAAAAGTATTTAGAATATTGGCTGGCACATAGTAAGTGCTCAAGAAATGTTGGCTGTTATTAAGCACATAGACCCTGGGGTCTGGCAAACTTGAGTTTGAATTTTTAGCCATGTGACCACTGTAGGCCTCTATGTATCTATGGTTGCGTAACAAATTGTTACGGACTCAGTGGCTTAAAACAACACCAATTTATTATTATTAGCTCACGGTTCTTCAGGTTAGAAGTCTAGACATAGCATGACTGTGTGCTCTGTTCAGGGTCTTGCAAGGCTGAAACTCAGTTGTTAGCGAGGCTGAGCTCTTATCTGGAGGCTCTGCGGAAGGCTTTGCTTCTGAGCTCACGTGACTGTTGGCTTGTGCTTTTAGAACCGAGGTCCCCATTTCCTTCCTGGCCGTCAGCCGTGGGCTGCTCTCAGCTCCTAATGGCTGCTCCATTCCTTGCTGTGTGGCCCCCTCCATCTTCAGTCTCTCTGGCGTTGAATCCCCACACTTCAAATCTCTGCCTTCCTCTGTCTCTGAACTCTAGCCCCAGATTTAAAAGGCTCCTGTGAGTGATTAGGTCAGGCCCATGCCAATAAGCTCCTTATTTTAAAGTCAACTGATTTGAGACCTTAATTCCTTCTGCAAAATCCCTTCCCAGCTGTATACCTAGATCAGCATTTGACTGACTAACTGGGAGGTGTGTGCAGTGTATACTAGGGGGCATCTTGTGGCCCATTTGAGAATTCTGTCCTCCACAGCCTCAGTTTCCTCATCCCCCAAATGGGGGTGAAAAGTAGCACCTATCTCACTGATGTTTATGGGGATTTAATGAATATAAACCACTTACCATAGTGCCTGACATCACACAGACCTGAAGTAAATTATAGCTATTGGTCCTTGAAAATTTAGGCATGGGATAATTTCCCAGATTGAGGGTGTTTAGAGCTCAATCCTGTGAAGAATCAATCAATTAATCAACAAAATCATGTTATTGAACACCAAGATACTTTGCTGGGGATTGGGGGACAATTGCCAGAAGCTAGGATTGAAAAAGAGGAATAAACCCCTTATGATTAATTTGGACCCAACCAGATAATCTGGGATCATCTCCCTGTCTCAAGATCCTTAATTCAACCACATCTGCAAGGTCCCTATTGTTGTGTTAGATAACAGACTCCTGGATTCTGGCCATCAGAACGTGGACACCTTTGGGGGACCATTATTCTGTCTACTACATAAGGCAAGGCTGGAGCAGAGAGCCCCGGTAGATGCTCTGGCAGGTGTCCAGGTGACAGTGGCCATGCAGTGCCTCAGCCTTGGCCCAATTGACATTTTGGACTGGATATGTCCTTGTTGGGAGGCTGCCCTGTGTGTTGTAGGATGTTTAGCAGTATCCTACCCAGTAGGTGCCAGTAATGTTCCTTCCCCAGCTAGAGTTGTGACAATCAAAAATGTCCCCAGACATTGCCAAATGTCCCCTGGTTGAGAACTGTAAGATTAGGGAAGTAATGGTGGAAAAGGTGTGAAGTGATTGTATTCTGGCTATTTTCTGAAGGCAGCCCCAACAGGTTTTGCTAGGGCTCTCATCACAGTGCAACTGCTGAAGGTAACCTTTGGGCATGCGTTTCTCGTGAGGACATTAGGGAAGCAGAAAAATGGTGACAGATCACTGTTTTCATGTGTCTATTTAATCTTCTCCCCAACTCGTGTTTTTGCTTCTTGAGGACAAAAGCAGTGGCTGTTATTTCTTTTACCCACCACCTCCCCTGGTGATTGGAGCATTGTTAGACTTCAATGAATACCTGCTGGCTTTGATTTTGTAATTATAGTCTCAATACACCTTTGCTTCTCCATTGTGGGAGAGGAACTTAATATCCCCATACATCACTTTCTCCTCTAAATGCAATTTAAGACATGGTGTTAGCTAAACGCCTTGGAACCCCTGCACAAAAGGAATTATTCTAAACATGAGAACTTTCAAGTTGGTACATGCTTCTTTGCAGTATAGTTATGTCAATATTTATTATTAATTGTCTTTGTCTTCTTAATCATCACAAACATTTATTGAGTACCTACTACGTATAAAGTACAGCACTGGGTGTTTTACATGTATTTTCTCCATCTTCACAGCAACTTTAAGAAGCAGGAATTAGTATTAAACCCATTTTATACATGAGGAACATCCATAAAATGTTAAGCAAATTTCCCAAATTCCCATAGCAAAGGCAGGTGATACAGTTCAGAAACATCTGAATTCTAGACTTTTGCTCTTGAATTCTTTACCATATTGCCTCAATGCTTGTCTGCCTCGGGTGCTTTGATTCGATGAAAGGAAGTCAACTTTAGCATCAAAAACTATCGAGACTTCACTGTTCTCTTGATGGCTTTCGGCTTTGGGTTTTGATGTCTAATATAACTTGCAATACTTCCCCAATCTTGGAGAATGGGAGTTGGGTAGCATGAGGTATTTTCTTAATATCATGACGTGAATCAGCCACTCCCTCCTTTCACTCTGCCTTTTCCCTTGGCTGCCATGGCCATGTACAAAGTCATTACAGATGAATCAGAACAAGGGACACAATAGGAGCTATTCAGTCTTCTCCATCCTTTTCAATATGGTTCATTGTCCTTAGATAACTTTAACTGTTTCTTCAGATGACTCCATGGGTGCAACTTGCCTTTAAGTTAACTGAGAGAGGACATGTGAATGAAGCTTATAGGTGCAAGGTTGGGAACCAGGTCTGAAGAGAATCAAATTTTAGATTGTATTTTGGGGGTTCATTGGTTTGGCACAGGGGTCTCAAACTCACAGTTCTCCCGGGGCCAGGCAGGTGTGGTGAATGAGTAAAGTGGGCTGGATGCAAGATGCTATGAAGTGGGTGGGACAGCAGGCTTCAGCATCCCTCTTTCCAGAGGGTAGCAGCACTCCAGCCAAAGGTGCCAGTTGGGAATGTGGCTCCGTTGCCTGGATTTAGGATTTGTCGAGAGACACCAGAAAAGCAAAATTTTACATGAAATCTCCCGACTTTTAGATCTTGGTGATTCATTTTATCTGCATGTCCCAAAACAAACCCACCTAGAATCTGAATCTGGAATGGCCAGGTTTATTAACTGTGCTTTGGGAACTTAATCCCAGACTCTCTACACCCGGGCTCTCCAATATGGTGGCCACATACCATACTTGAAATGTGGCTGCTCCAAAATGAGATGGGCTGTAAGTGTGAGACACACACTGGATTTAAAGGCATAGTCCAAAACATCGAGTGTAAAATATCTCATTAATTTGTTTATATTGTTTACGTATTGACATGATAATATTTTGGATATATTAGATATATATATATATATATATTCATAATACAATATAGTGTGCAAATTAATTTCACCTGTTTCTTTTTAATTTTTTAATATGGCTATTAGAAAATTTATAATTACTTATTTCTATTATATTTCTCTTAGACAGCACTGCTCCAGGCCTTCAATGTCTGTTCACTCTCCGCAAAAGCAGAGACATAATAATAATTACAGCTACCATGTCCTGGGCATTTCCCTCTGCCAGACACTGCACGAAGTCCTTTTTGAGCTTTACTTTATTTAATCCTCAAAATAACCCTTTGAGGTTGTTACCATTATCACTATTTTATAAATGAGAAAATTGAGGCTTAAAAGGTTAAGAAACTTGCAGAAAGTCACAGTTAGTACATGCTAGATGCAATTCTGGATTTGCCTACAGATCTGTTAGGTAGCCAAGTTCTGAGCAATTAACTACTCTGCTAACCAATAACAATTTAGACAATTTGGACAAAACAGAGGAGAGTTGGTAACTAACTTCAGACATGTTCCTGAGCTTAAAATAGCATGCACTGCAACCTGAAAAATTATGGTTTCTCTCAGGAAGCTTTGAACTTGCAGGCAATGCTTCATGTAAATTCAGAAGATGGAAAATCTCTCTATACAGGTGTACCTTGCTTTGTGCGAAGAACTGTATGTATTCTTTCTACATTGAATATAGACCAAGTAATGAGGAATTGAAACATATTTTAAGTGCTTAAGAGTAGTCCCAGATACTAAGAAACCAATCCTGGGTCCTTTTAATACAATATAAAATGATTTACATCTTTATCCATTTGTGAACATGTGGCCACGTTGCCTGTTTTGCAGGCTCAGACCTTTATTTTCTGGGTTGTCTTAGACATGAGACCCAAGTGTATTTACCGGGACCCAATGCTTGTCAATGTTTTTATATAATACACTCATGTGGGATGGGTGAGTCTTTGTGGATGGACACACATCTGCTCTACCCCAATGCCTTCGTTTGCTTCCAAATGTATTCAGATAGTACCAGTTGTAGAAGGCAGCATGGACCAATGTGCACTTTAGGTTCAGATCGTCTGGCATTCAAATCCCAATGGCATAACTTACAAGCTGTGACTCTGGTTGAGTCATTTAAATCCTTGACGGCTTAGCTTACTCGTCTGAAAAATAAAGGCAGTCACAGCCGCCACATTTGACTGTTGTGAGGATTAAGAAATCAAATGTGTAGTGTGAAATTCTGATACATCCCAAAGTAACGTGGGCAGAGAATGAGGATATTTTTGCAGGGCCCTCCTGGGGAACTAGGGAAGAATGTGGAAATGTTGGCCCTCCCCACCTGGGTTGTTACCGGTGTTCTCGCAAACGTTGAGGACTGACTGTTTGGTAGGATGAGCCCTTGGTCTCGGGGCGTGCCCTTGTGAAGCTTGTTGCTGCAAAGGAGAAGCTGAGCCTACTTATAATTGTGCCTGAGAGTCTCCACCAGAGAACCTCTTTGTTGCTCTCTCTGTAAGCCCACGCAGCAGGTGAACTCACTGCCCTCCCCCCTAAGTGGAACATGATTCCCAGGGGTGTAAATCTCCCTGGAAACGTGGGACATGACTCCTGGGGATGAGCCTGGACATGGCATCATGGGATTGAGAAAATCTTCTTGACCAAAAGGGAGAAGTGAAATGAAACAAAATAAAGTTTCAGTGGCTGAGAGATTTCAAATGGAGTTGAGAGGTCACTCTGGAGGGCATTATGTGCTATATAAATATCCCTTTTTAAGTTTTAGTGTATTGGAATAGCTAGAATGAAATACCTGAAACTGTCAAACTGCAACCCAGTATCTTTGATTCTTGAAGAAAATTGCAAAACTATGTAGCTTACATGGTGTGACTGTGTGATTGTGAAAATCTCTTGGCTCACACTCCCTTTGTCCAGTGTGTGGAGAGATGAGTAGAAAAATGGGGACAAACACTAAATGAAAAATAGGGTGGGATGGGGGGGATGGAATGTTTTGGATCTTCTTTTTTTACTTTTTTTATTTTTATTTTTTGGAGTAAGAAAAATGTTCAAAAATAGATTGGGATGATGGATGCATAACTATATGATGGCACTGTGAATAGTTGATTGTACACTGTGGGTGATTGTAGGGTATGTGACTATATCTCAGTAAAACTGCATTAAAAAAAAGAAATCAGAACTAAAAACACTGGGTAGGTCCTCTGATAGAGTAGTCATTATTATTATTAATTATTTTTCTCAGCTCTTGCCTTTGCCTCCCTGACTCTAATACTCAAGACTGAACTTGGGCAAAGAGTTAAGATAAATAGAGAGAGGAAAATATTTCATCTAAGAGCCTCCAAGGTCATGGATATTTGGCTGAAATGCTTATCTCTTCAAGGTTTTGCAGCTGGTTCTGTACACCCTTCGTGAATGTGCAAACATTTGAAGAGCATCAGGCACTCCGCGGGTAGCCGCGGCAGCCAAGAGGGTTGGTCCATTTTTCTACCTTTCACTCTGTCAGTGCACGAGACCTCGGGATTTTTATAATCCAAATTGATACTCTCTAGGAAATCTCTTCCACTCCAGCTCCCTGCACTGGAAAGATTCATTTTCTTGTGGGCACTTCTCCAGCCCCGGTGAATAAGGGTGGCTGGGAGTGAATCTCTAACCTTACCTTGACAAGTTTCAGGGCCTGTTCATTTGAATCTCTCTCACTTTGCTTCCACCCACCTGGTGCTGTTTGATTTATCTGCGCTTGTTTGTGGATTCACTGATCACTTTCTTATTACTCTTCTGCCTCCATCCATTTCAGTTTGTGACTCCTTTCTGGTGATTTCTTCTGCCACCCCTTACCACCTGCTCCAACCTGACAAGTTATCAACTCAAACTGTTGCTCCTGACCTGGCTTGGTCTCTTCCCAGGGATATAAATGATGCAGTTCAGAGGGATAATGATGCCCTAATAAACATACAGTTGTTCCTCTTTCAGGCTGCCCTGTTTGAAATTCACCTATGCCATGATGGCTTGCTGCTGCCCTAGCAAAGGCAGTGAGGAGGAAGAAAGAGAAATTGCAAGGCAGCTGGAGTGGCTAAGAAATCCGTGCACACTGATAATGAGATCAGAGGACTCACAGAGAGTGCTCCTTTTGGGGGTTCAGCATCTTATTTTGCTGAGGTTAAAAATCAGGAGGTAGTGACAGGTCTCTTCTTAAAGCAGGTGTATGTTGAAGGCCTGAGGTTTGGCGGCAAGAAGCGGCAGGTGAGGTCCCAGAGGCAGGTGGTCTGCAGAGATGAGATGCCTTTGGCAGCCTGTCTTCCTGCATCATGGAACCCCCCTGTGGGAGCACTGGCTGCTGAGGCCTTTTTGTCCTCCTGGTTTTGCCCACTGCCACATTTGCATATGAGCATTCTGGTTTTGTACCCTTCACCCCATTTTTATAACATGAACTCTAAAAACCTCTGCAGATTCCAGATTCTGAACTGTAACTCTTCTTTGTAATTGGGTGTTGTGATTCTTTACTGGAGAATCAAATCAAAAAGTCAATAAAATACCACGAATGCAAATATCCCTGGCCATCCAAAGATATGGTTTAGTGTGAGAAGTCTACACCAACTTGCCTTTAGCTAACACTGAATTGCATTAGTCTACAACCAATTTCTTTGGAAAATGTAGGTGCTTGGTTAAAATGAAATGCAACATAGAACCAAGATGAAGAACAACTTAATGTGAAAGTTGTAGACCAACCTTAAGCTTTTCTATCAACGAAATATCTACAGTCCTTAGCTTTGGACTTTCTCTTCCTTTGGTAGATTCAGAAACAGAGAAGATGGGGACTTCACAGCTGTTGGCACCTGCTCTGTGCCAGGCAGTCACCCATGTTTCTCATTAAACCTCAGGTTAATTCTTGGAGGTGGCAATTACTTATCCCTGATTTGCATATGAGGAAGCAGAGATTTAGTGAAATGATGAATTCCCCAAGAGATGGAACTTGATCAAAACCTCTGAGAACACGTTGTCCCCACCAGGTATCACTGGATAATGACAACCAGCACGTATTGAGTGTTTAGCGGACACCTGGCAGGTGTGAGCTGCTTCACGTGGGCTTTCTCATTTAAGGGTCTCAGCAGCCCTGTAGAGTTGGCATTGCTCTTATCCATGTTTTACAGGTGAGGGGACCAGCTCAGAGCAGTTAAGTAACTCACCAGAGGTCATATAGCTAGAAAGTGGCAGGTTCTACAGTTCACACTCTTTACCCACTGCGTGTCATTACCCTAGGAGTTCCGTTCTGTTTATTTCTGTCCAGCACAGTAGGTGGCGCTGCTCGGGTCTCTATTGCCTGCCGGGAGCCCTTTGCTGCTTTGCTGATCCCAGGAGCCTCTGGTCTTGCAACTATGCATTGCCTGCCCTTCCCCAAGAGCTTCCCCACCCCCCACCCAGGACACATCGGCCGTTTGTTCCACCCTCCTGTTTTGGCTTGGCATGAAATCGATTTCTTAGACCTGTGATAAAGGCATTTAAAAACAACAATTACAACAGTATTTATACACATTTAAAATGCACATAAAATGTAAGCCACCATTCCACTCCTCGGGCTCTACTCTGTGGTGTTGACAGATTCATGTACAAGGCTGTATTATTGGAGCTCTGGTTGGGTCAGTGAAATCTCAGAAACAATTTAAATGCCCATCGTTAGAGGTCTAGTTAAATGAAGACACACTGACACAGTTCAATACTACCTAGCCACAAAACATTTGACAGGTAGCTCTATACTGTAGGGGCTCAAGAATGCTAATCAGAAACCCCTTCATCCCACGTCCAAACCAATCAAGAAACGCATACAGAGTCTGAATGGAATCAGAAGAAAAGCCTCGGGAGAAGCAGGCCTGAACCTGAACCAAACAGTCTTTCTAATATTTCCCCCTGCCCTTTGGGGTACACTTGAAGAAGACAAGAGCATGCGTGGAAGGATGGGAAGATGAAACACTTGAGCCTTTATTAACACATCGACATGAGTGAACAGCAAGCTCTCCACCAACAAAGGGGCAGAGAGAATGATCATTTCCTGTGCCATTCTTCCGAGAGTGCAGCCATATCTATTTGATGGGCAGAGGCAACAACCTGGGGAGAGGAAGAAATGGGTCCCTCTGCAAATGTGCCCAGACTTGGAACATCACCATGATGTAGAGTTAAGTGAAATGGAAGCCAGTTGCCAAGACATAGTTATGATCCCCATTTAAAGTGTGTGTGTGTGTGTGTGTGTGTGTGTGTGTATGTGTGCGTTCACACCAAAACTCTTAACAGAGGCTGCTTCTGGACATTGGGATGGCTAAACGGTGTTGTGAAAGTGAGCTTCTACTTTCTACTTTAAATATTTCTGCATTGTTTGGAATTTTTATGAGGGATATTTCTTTGGTAATTAAAAATGGGAGAGAAAGGAAGAAAGAGAGAGAAAAGGAATGAATAATTAATCTCTCAGAGAATACATCTGGAAATAATAACTGCAGAGTAGTATTAATAGCTGGTATTCATTGAGCGATCTGCCCTGCATCCCAGCCTCTTCCAAGCACATTGCTTGCATTGAGTCATGTAATCCTCAGTGTAACCCTATGAGGTAGGGATTATTATTACGCCCAATTTACATGCGAGGAAACAGGCCTATAGCCTTTAGGTCACTTGCTCAAGGTCACTAAACAGTTATCCAGGCTCTCCATTTAAAATTAAACTTCTCTGATGAGAGAGTAAAGCTCCTTTTTGTGTGAAACAAAGCAAAGCAAAACAGGAACTGCATAAACACTCCACCAGGCTCAGTAGGCTTGGGGCCCACAAAACCTTTAGGGTCCTGCAAAAATGTTTTCATTTCTTCTAAAGTCAGAAGATAAAAATGAACTTTTAAGGTAAAAAAGAAAAAAGTTTTTTTCACATCGGAAAAAAATGAAAATTGTAGGGCCCACGGAAATCTATTAAATTTTGCCTGAAACAGAAAAAAAAAAGGAGTACTTAAAGTAATATCAAGAATAATATTTAATGTTATTATTACGGTGAGAGGGGCTCAAAAAGGCAAAAGTGCTGAGAGCTTATAAAATTGTTAATGCCAGCCTGCCCCTACCTAAGTCGAAATCATATCAAAGTCTTATAAACCAATGAGTTCAAAGTTGTTCCTCACTCTTGCTCATAATCAGGAAGGGTCTGTTTGCATAAAGACTGTTTATTTAAATTGCCATCTTCTTGGAATCCCCTCACGGACTCCTTGAGTAACTGAGCACATGCAGCACAGGAAATGAAAGAGAAATGACTTTGCAATAATTGGAAGTGTTACATAAGCAATGACAAGACATTTGTCAGATACCTGAGCTGCTGCTTCAGGGGGGGAAATGTTTGGCAAAACTGAATTCTTGCCCTGTGGTTTCATAAATGAGGATACTAGTTTAGAAGAGTTTCCTGCTAAAGAAGAGTTGTGGCAAATTATACTCACAGATCTTACTGTACAATTTTTTTTTAATTCTTTACCAGAACACAGGACAATTTCAAATGAAAGTCTGGTGGACATTATTAGTCCTTGAATTTTTAACCCCCAAGTGGAACTTTGAATTATTAGGACACATTTTGGGGGGATATAATTTATAGAATAGTCAGGATGATCTCCATTTTAAATGATAGAAAACTCAAGTTGGCCTCAGTAGGGACTTCACTGGGTCTTTTAACCAAATAGGGTGGGGTAGATCTGGCTTCAGATAGGGCTAGATTCAGGAGTCATATGGCTTTTCCTCTGTGCTGGCTCCATTTCCAGAAGGTTCTTTTTTCTTGGTGATGGTCTCCCAGATTCAGAGCCACCAAGAAAGATACTACTGCTTTCTCCCAATGGTTCCAACTGGCCAGGAAGATGGAGTGTTCTGAAGATCTTGGGCTTCGGTCATGCATCAGGGGACTAAGGGTTTGTCAGCTTCCCCGGAACTCATGGGCTGAAAGTAGGGAGGGTCTATTCCAAAGGAAAACCCAAAACATAGTGTTGTTAATCAAAGAAAGAGTAGGAGAAGCTGGGGAAGAAAAGATGCCTAGTGTAATATGTAATTGCTAGCGTGGATGAAAAACTTTCAGTTTCTTTTATAATTATATAGTTTTGCAGTGTCTTGCAAAAAGAAAAAAAACTTTTAAATAAGTTTTCAAATGGCAAGAAGCTTAGCTACCTTAGGTTATGTCATCAGAGAATCCAGGTTGAAAATGTATCACCTTTCCCTTGCTCATATCTTGAAAATTGGTGCAAAATTGTAACTTTTGGCTCCCTCTGAAGAAACATGACAATTTGGAGCTTGGATTAGTCCTTGAAGAAAGCTGGCCCTGATGCCCTTCTGGTGCTGCAGCTGGATGCATCGTGACTAGAGCAAACGTGGGCCTGAAATTGGCTGATGGCATGGCCAACGAAACCTACAGCAGAGAGCATTTAAATTTTAATTAATCGGCCAAAAAACAATTAAGCTCTATACCATGAGTAAAGCATAGTGCTTGGCAATTATACTCCCTTCACACACAGGCACACAGAGATAGATTTGATGGAGAAACATTTCCTATAGAAACGGCCTTCATGCCATTACTTTGGATGACATTAAGAATTAAATCAACAAACTAATTGGACTTTTTTGCAGTTTCATGTCAATGAATATGATGAAACCATCCTCACTGGTTGCGTGTCACACTTGAGATTTGCATAGTACCTGAAAAAGAGAAAGTCAAAATGAAGCTGCTCTGCTACCCTGACTTCTAGAGGGTGAGAGCATGCCCCTAACCTTAAGTCCAGACGAATTTTATAATATCCTCTGGTTCCCTCGTCTGGAAGGATTGAATTGAGTAACTATTTCCTCAATGCCTATCAGAGGTAGGACATTGTGCTAAGTAGGACATTGTGTTGGTGCTGGGGTTGTCACAAAAATGAATTAGCCACTGGCCTTGGCCTTATGTTGCTTCAGATTCAGTGCAAAGAGCCAGAATTTACACGATAAAGTGCAGTGCAAAGAAAAACACAAGTGGCCCAAATCAAATGAAATCACTCAAATTGATATAATTAAATGAGTACTTATTCACATATTTATGACTGTGTAACAGACTTGATTCAAGGTAACGAGGAAATAGCAATGAACAAAACATAAGATCTCTGCTTTCTCTTGGAGCTTATTTCTAGTAGAGCAGACAATAAACAATTAAACAAGTACATTATAAAATATGTCAAGATATTAAATGCTATGAAAGAAAAATGAAGCAGAGTAAGGGCATAGCTCGGGGTAGAAGGGAGTGGACTGTTACAAAGAATGGTCGGGGAAGGTTTCTCTAAAAAGATGGCATTTGAGCAGAGAAATGAATGGAGAGAAGGAGAATATGTTAAGCACTCTGAACAGTTCCTGGCAATTAATAAACACTCAATAAATACCGTTGTTGTTTATACTGCTTTTATAATAAGGACCCACTGAATCTGAGAGGAGGGTATAATTGCCATCAGCTTGATTGAAGAAAGCTTTATGAAGGATGTGGCATTTGAATGGGTGAGATAAGAGTTGGTGGAGAGATGGGGGAGGGCTGGCCCAGGGAAAGGCAGGGTGAAAAGTCGGATGGGCACCAAGGCCCGGAGATGCCCCGGAAGACCCCTAAGCGGAAGTCCTCCTGCAAAAATGTGGGTTTTAGTTTTGGTTTCTGTCTTGTTTTGTTTTGTTTTTCTTATCATATCAAAACCTGAAATCAGGGATACTATGGAAAAAATGTATAAAACCTAACAGCACTGAGCTCACATATCCACATGGCGATTGTCTCGGCTAATTCATCACAGCTGCCATCGCTGTTTATCCAATGATTTTAATACAGTTTTCAGTATTTCAGTTTATTGTGCTAGTTTTAATAACCAAAGTAGCAGCACCTTGAACAGTTTTTCACCACATTAAAAGCATTCTTGCTCACCCCTCCACCGTTGAAACCATTCCAAGATCTCTTGCTGTTCCTTGGTATCCTGGAGAGCCTGTGCAGACTTATTAGACAGTCTTCTTTTTCCCAGAGCTACTTTGGGCTCCGGAATTCAACCAGGGTTCCATAAAGGGCTCATCCTAGATTTTTTTTTCCTTTGTGAGAGGAGAAATGGGAAAGAATATATTAAAAATATAAGAAAATGGTGTAATAGGGGTGGGAAAGACGGGATTTGGGGAGGTCCCCTGGGGCTGAGCAACAACCCCCTTTCCAGGGGGCCTGTGGTGCCCCCTCCCGTCCTTTCCCTCCCAGGGCCCGAGCCCTGTCTCCAAGGTCCGATCCTCCTCCTCCTCCGGGATGCTTTATTTTAATCAAGCCCTTCTTCTCCAGTCAACCTCCCAGAGAGACTCAAACCTAAAGGGCAGAGGAGCGTTGGCTCTGGTCTCGGGCCTTCCCTTACCCTGAGCAACATCTGAGAACAAAGAATAGAAGACAATGGAGCCCCTCACTCACCTTTTTTTTTTCCTGTGCTAACTTAAAAAAAAACTTTTTTTTAAATTGTGGTAAAGTATACACAACATAAAAATCATTTTAACCATTTAAGTGGACAATTTTTTGACATTATTGTTCTTTGACAATACTATGTAACTTTCACCATTATTTCCAGACTATTTTCATCACCTTAAACCAACTTTTTTTTCATACTCATTTAGAATAACTCCCCATTCCCCATCTCCCGCCACCCTATTCTACTTTCTGTGTGTATGAATCTGCTTATTCATGAGCAAGATCATATAAAATTTATCTTTTTGTGTCTGGCTTAAGTCACTCAACATGATGTCTTCAAGGTTCATCCCTGTTGTAGCATGTACCAACACTTCTTTCTACAGCTGAATAATATTCCTTTGTCTGGATAGACCACGTTTTGTGTATCCATTCATCTGTTGATGGACACTTGGGGTGCTTCTACTACCTTTTGGCTATTGTGAATACTGCTGTGATGAACCTTAGTGTACAAATATCTGTCCAAGTCCCTGCTTTCAGTTCTTTGGGGTATATACCTAGGACTGGCATTGCCAGGCCATATGTTAATTCTATGTTTAATTTTCTGAGGAACCGCCAAGCAATTTTCCATAGTGGCTGCACTATTTTATATTCCTACCAACAATTCCCACCTCACTTTTTAATAGGACACCAGGGTTTCAAGGTTATATGAAATGAAGATCAAAATAATGCCTTTGCTTACTCCAGCATTACAATCACTGGTCTTATTGTGTCCCCAGCCCTCCTCACTCATCCTTTCCACCAGCCTGACCACTTTTTTTGCCTTCTGAGCATCTCAATTCCTGATGGGGGAGCAAGACTGTACAAGTGGGAGTGTGAATTGTGGGATGTGGAATTATGGAAGGCCATGGATGTCCAGCTAGAAAATGCCAGGGAAAATGAGGACAGCAACTGGTTGTCAAGGGTGGTTGTAACCCAACCAGCTCTTGTTGGCCACCAAAATTTTTCTAGTGTTAATGTCATCCCGGAAAATGCTGTGAAAAGCTCCTGACACTGTGCTACTTCCTCCTCCCAGCCAGTGTTTACACCTTCCAAATGCGTGTGGGGTCCCACGATGTGTCACAACCTGATTCATCACCTGAAGAAGACGCGAGGATGAGTTTGGCTGCTTTGATCTTTCCCTATCAATCAATCCTTTCTCCCCTTAATCATTTGGGCTGCTCTTCTCTGAACTTGTTCTAATTTGTCTGCATCTTGCTGGGACTGAGCTGTCTAAAAGTGAACACGCTATGGCAATGCAGTGGGCTCTCCTCACCTGGTCCACCACGCAGAGAATCCTGCATCAGGCCCCAGCCCTGAGCAGAGCTGAAAATGGTCATCTCCAGTTTCCAGAGGGGGCATTTCTTTCCATTCCAGAGCAGAGTGTTCGTTATTTTTAGTATCTGATGTCAGGCGATGGCATTAGAAAGTTTGTGGTCACGTTATGTATTCCAGAAAGTCACATTGCTGGTGGTGTCTGGCTGTATCTATAGATGAGTGATTGCTCGCTGTCATGTCCTCTTGGAGACTGTGTCCTCCCAAGTTGGAAAAGGCAGAAAGGAAGAGCTTGTACCTGCCCAGCCACCTCACCTGTCTGCCCCTGGACTGGAGGATTTCTGCAGCCTTTTATACCAGCGCCCTCTGCTGGGCGGATGCCCCACTTTCGCTGGAGATCTTGAGGCCAAAAGGGACCTCACCGCCCCTGACAGTGCCTGGCTCCAGGCAAGCGAGATACTATTCCCATTTTAGAGAAGAGATAACTGAGCCCCAGAGAAGAGAATAATGTGGCTCATAGTCTGTAGGTGATATCAGTGGAAAAGAACAATCATAATAAGAGTAACAATTCAAAAGAGCATTTGCAAAGCACTTCAGAGTCCCCAGTGCCACAACTGCAAACTCAAATGGCAGTGAATTCAGAGAGCAGGGTGTAACATAGAGAGGCTGGGGGCTGTGGCAAACCACTTGTGCTCAGTCTGGAGGGGGTAGCAGCTGTCCAGCTCTGCATATAACACAGGGCCAGTGACGTCCACACTTCTGAGTTATCCAAGAGACAGACTACATCCATACTTAAATGTTAAAATTCTCTAGTTTTAAAATAATGTGTGAGCTCAATAAAACACATTTACAAGCTTCCTCTGGACCCCGTGCCACCAGTTTGCAACCCCTAGATTACATGGATCTCTACTATTTACTATCTTTTTTAAAAGTTCTACAAAATCCTATGATATCACTGTTGAGCTTATCCCCATTTTTCAGAGAAAGAAACTGAGGTTCAAGTTATGCAAATCTAATTAATATTAGAAAGGAGACTCAGATTCAGCTTTCCATGCTCTAAATTGCAGCTTCCTTCCTCTGAACAACACAATCTAGAATTTTACTCGGGGAGAAACCGAGTCCCGCTAATCCAACCCTCCCTCTCCTTTTTCAAAATGAGAAAGCGGAGGTTCGAATGAAGGATGCACTAATGGTTGATTGCACTGGCTCAGCTGTCTCGGTCTGCATCTTTCAAGACATCACGTTGTCTTTTATTCTGCACTAAGTTTGTTTTCTAAAGACTCTGTCTAGAGACTGACCTGTGACTAGAACATTCGCCTCGAGTAGTTTTCAAGTAATAGGGCTGTGTGTGTGCACGCAGGCGCAGCCAACCATATGCGCTCAGATGGCACCTATTGTGATTCAAATCGAGGGATGGGGAACACTGAGATGTATTACAAGATCAAACTTTAGAATAGTTGGCAAAGAAGCTGCTGAATTTGGCCTGCGGGTTTTTGTTTTTCCCTGCAAAACACTAAATTATAGTAACAATAATAATAAACAGCATTGCCAAAATTAACAATCAGGAAATTTTGCATAAAAATTCAAATCTCCGTATTCTTTTGCAAAATCCAAAACTCTGCTGTGTTGGTTCTATATTTGTGCACGGTGAGATTAGGTGAAGCTGGGTCGTGGCTGCCCCCTTCCCCTGAGGTAGACACTCAGACATTCTCCCCAGGCCCCACCTCTTTTCTATTGCCTCCCTGAAGCCAAATATCAGTAGCCATTTATCATTGTGTTTGTGTCATTCTTTTTAGAAAGAGAAAACTGAGACAGCTCATGTAGCAATGTCTCTCAAAAGTGAGCAAACGGACTGAGTGCTTTGAAGAAAAATGGGAGAGAAAGTCCTACTTTAAAATGGAAGCGAAGAATATGCTAACATTTTTATTAAACAGTACATTGTTACTTTCCCAATCCACATTCGGCATCCAAGTCTGCCCCTGAATTTTGGAGATGACCCTATAAAGTGTACTCTAGATTCATCTAACAACAGAGACTACCGAACATAGATTTAATCAGTTCAGCATAATGAATCAGCTGATCTGGACTGGTGACAATCACAGCTACAGTTTGCTGAGCCTCTAGCTCCATTGTGGGTAGCCATTTTCAACTGGGAAACAGTTATGTTAAGAGAAGCTTTTACTGCATCACTTCCTTTGAGGCCTTTTTCGAGTATTTCAAAAGAATGCCAACCTCTCATTTCTCCATTGGTCCAAGATTTCCAGGTAAACACAATGTCTATTTGAATTCCCCCACAAAAGCTGGTCCGTTTCTGTGTCCCTTCCTCTGGCTTTTTAAGCACAAGAACAATCTTATGCAATTTAGCCAGCAACAAGAAGTAAAATTTGTGAAGCATAACATCCCAAACGGAAAGCAAGTATTGTTGTTGGTTTTTTCTCCTGCAGTTCTGAAGGGCTGCAAATGGAATGTTCATTCCGGAGTCTGCTTCATTTTGTAGATTTGTAACTGAACCATAGTCAGCAATATAATTAATTCCCTTTTGGAATGGATCAGAACATTGTTGTTTCTCATCCTTGATTTGACAAAGCTTGGAAGATGTTATGGGGTGGCAATTTGTGGCTGCTGCCTTTACTTGGAGGGAGGAGAATTTTAGATGTTGAGTCCTGCAGGAGACCTTAGAAATCAGCGGGTCCCTGGGTCACAGCTCAAGAGCTTATCAGGACAGGTAAACTTATGTGGGTGAAGCAAGTGTGTTGAGGAACTCATAACTATCAAAGAAGGTACCTGCACTCAGTTCCAGCCAATTGCATACATGGAGGAGTATATATCCAGTGTTAACAGAAAAAAAGAAAAATCTTCAAGCTTTCCAAGAAAAGCCAAAAATCCAAACTTTTTTGGAAAATCTTCTGATTTCCCAAAGTCAATAATTAATTCGCATCTTGTTTTCTAATACTGTTAGTCAAATTTGATATGGATGTGGACCAGATTTGGCCCAATTCCTAGTCGTACACCTGTGTTCTAATTCCTGATTTTTGAAAAAGGAAACGCGAGCGTTCCTTAAGTGGTGCACAAAGACAGGGAAGAGAGCTGGCATTCCCGTGCTCGCCAATTAGAAAGCTAAGGAGGACTTTGACTAACTACAATAGAAGACAAACAAAAACAAAATCAAAAAACTTGTTTCCCTCTAAAATGAAGAACAAACAATAGGGCCTTTGAATTTTCGCTTCACCTTGACAATTCATTTTCAATGGAAACCCCTACTTATCTCAATAATAAGAATAATCCATCTTAACTAATTTTCCATGAAGGGACATATTTTAAACTCTTTTTTATTGGAGTAAAGTCTTTCTGGGCAGTAATACCAGGAGTGAATAACTATTAGGAATCAGTAAATATTTTTAGAATGATTAAAAAAAGTGGGCAATACGTTAAATACGTGCACATTCACACATGCACGTATACACACACTTGAAGATGGTGGTTTAAGAGTTTGAACACTGCCTTTGGTGTACTTAATCCCACCTCTATCAAAAGCTGCCTGTGAATGAAAAAATTTCTTTACAAGGTTATTGTTTAAGAGCCAAGTGTTTCAGTTTGCTAAAGCTGCTGGAATGCAATAGACCAGAAATGGGTTGGCTTTTTCAATGGGGTTTTATTAGGTTACAAATTTACAGTTCTAAGGCCATGAAAATGTCCAAATTAAGGCATCAAGAGGAAGATACCGTGTCTGAGGAAAGGCTGCTGGCCTCTGGGGTTCCTCTGTCACATGGGAAGTCACATGGCGATGTCTGCTGGTCCTTCTCTCCTGGTTCTGGTTTCAGTGGCTGTCTCCAATAGTCTCTGGGCATTTCTCTCTATGCTCTCCTGCTTTACCTGCCTTTTATCCTCTCATAGAAGACTCCAGTGAAGGATTAAGACCCGTCTTGAATGTGCAGGGTCACATCTCAATTGAAATAGCCAAACCAAAAGTCCCACCCACAATAGTTCTGCCCCCACAAGAATAGGTTAAAAGAACGAGGCCTTTTCTGGGGTACATAACAGCTTCAAACAAGCACAGAGTTTTTTCTCTCCTATGTCAGCAGTCAGCAAACTATGGCCCTCAATGTGTCAGGTGGTCCATTAATGGTCCATAACTATGTGGCACGAATCGACAAACTTATTCTTTAAATGTCCAGAGAGTAAATATTTGAGACTTTGCAGGTCATACTGTCTCTGTCGCAAGAGCTCAACTCTGCTGTTAGTGCACAAAAACCACCATAGATGACACTGAATGATTGTGAGTGTGACTGTGAATGGAGGATTAGGAAAATGATATTGGGTACCAGGAATCAAAACTTCAAATGATGATAGAAAATGAAATTAGAAAACTGTTGTCAATTGGAGTGCTCCAACTCAAGGTGCCAGCATCTGCTCAGCCCCAGAGATTGTCACAGCTGTAGGGATGCAGGGCTAGTATTGTGAAATCTTCTGATTTTTTAAGGAACAACCATGAATCTGTATTTTCATGTGACATTTCCATCTTTTTAGCAACTACATTTAGAAAATAAAGACATACTTTGTAGGTCACCTACAGAGGCCACCTATTGTGACTTCAGTTTGGACCCACCTTAGTGTATGTCAGCAGGGCGTGTTCTTATCTTTCTTGCCTCTGACCAGGCTACCAAAAAATGGAGCGATAGGGAGCAGAGATTCTATGACAGAATAGTAATAAGAAGGAATCTTACAGCCAATGGCTCATTACCAGGTCTGTCTTAAATGCCAGAGCCTTCTGAGTTTACCTTCAAATAACAACACATACCTAAATCACCATAGTAAACACAGATAGAAAGAGACTGAAAGGTTAAAAGTATACGCATAATCTCTTGGGTTTTTTTTTCCCCTCTTAAATGAGTTTGAGAGCAATATTGTTTCGTAAAAACAATATGATCCCATTTCTAAAGCAATATTCATGCTAAGCTAGTCAGCTGTTAAATATACCCAGCAGTTTGCAGTTTGATGAAGCTAAGCCAGAATTTCAATTATTTTCTGGACACATTTAAAATTATAATACTTTACTGGGTTAGTGTTATAGTTCATCCAAATTACTCACAAACTATCATATCAATCTCTTGCCACTGCTCACGCCCTGCAGATCCGAGAAGTTACAGAAGACAAGAGACTGACCAGGGAAGTGACCTTCATGCTGGTGTTTGTGTTTTAAGGGGTACATGTCTCCGAGAGTATGAATGGATAATGGTCAAAACCTGGCTTTTGCTGCCTATAATATTTAGGCTAAAAGAAATAAAAAGGGGGGTGGGAGCCACTGTTTTTCCTATTTCCAGGAAAATACCTGGTTCTGCGTAAAAAGTTCCATCAGTTCACCCTCCCCCACGTCCCCCCAATTTTTACCTCTTCTGCCAACTGACTTTCCAGAAGTCAGTCCCCCAGCACTCAAAGTTGTCATTACTACCCCCCACCCCCCATGACACAGTGGCCAACAACCCCTGAAAACGTCCCCGTTCTTGCATCTCCCCAGACACTTGGCTTTCAGCAGTGCACCTTGTTCCAGATCAGCGATGCAAGCTAAATTCATCAGGAGCAGGCCTGCTTAATCAGAAAAGATTTATGAATATTACCACTAGCAGTTGCTTGAAATGTGGATCTTTCTGAAAAAGGCATGCCACTGTGACCCTCTCATAATCTACGGGACCTTTTAACGCCCTTCACAAAGTCCAGAATATCAAGTGCCAAATGTGTCTGAGTTAATTTATGACTGCAAGTCCAAAAGCTCCGTCACTTGGCCCTGCGTTCGGAGGGACGTGGGGTCACTTACAAAGCAGAAACCTTGGGAGCAGGCTGCCTTGGGTTCACTCTGAACACTGCCAGCTGATGCAATGAGGTTAGCCAAACACCCAGGCTCAACAAGGGGTCTAGAGAGCTCATACCAGACCGAGTCGTATGCAACCTTACAAAACAAGGAGGGTTCTAAACCAACCAATGGACAAATCTATCAGAAGCCTGTTTTAAGACTTCTTGTTCACTCAGGTTGACTTTGCATTGACAAGCAGAAGTATGGAAAAACAAGGAACTTATCTGTGTGTTTAAAATGTTTTGCCCTGATTATCTGTAGTAGCCTGGACAGCTACTACATTGTCCAGTAGAGAAGCTACTGTCACCCTTGGCTGTTTAAATGTAAATTTAAATTAATTAAAATGAAATGAAATGGAAAATTCCTTTTTTCCATTGCACTAAACACCTTTCAAGTGTTCAGGAGCCACATGAGGATATTGCTTACCACACTGGACAACTCAGATAGGACATTCCCTACTGTACTGGACAGTTCAGATGTTGAACATTTCCATCATCACAGGAAGTTCTGTTGGACAGTGGTGATCTGAGTATTTTTGTTAGTCAAAAGCATCTTGGTAGCTCTGCTATCTATCTATCTATCTATCTATCATCAGGCATAATTATCACTTGGGGAGGGTTTCCTGAAGTATAGTATGGGTACCTCTGGTAACACCCCCAGATAATATTAAACCCTACATGAGAGAGCATTTTTTTTTTATTTTAAAAGTAATATATGTATTTCCTGCTGAATTTAAAAATACATGACAAGAATTATGCTGATTAAAAAAAGTCAATCTGAAAAAGTTACATACTGTATGACAGCATTTCTATAACACTTTTGTAATGACAAAGTTGTAGAGAAGGGGAACACATTAGCGGTTGCTGGGGGTCAGGGGGCAGGGAGGTGGTAGGAGCTATAAACGGGTGGCATGAGGGATCCTTGTGGTAGAACCATCCTGTAACTTGACTGGTTGTGACAGTGGCCATACAAATCTACACAGGTGATAAATTGCATAGGACTAAATACACAAGAACACACCCATTCACACACACAGACAAATGAGTGCATGTAAAACTGGTGACATCTGAATAAAGCCCATGGATTGTGTCAATGCCAATTTCCTGGTTGTGAGATTGCACTCTAGGTATGCAAGATGATGTTATTGGGGGAAACTGGGTGAAGGATACACAGACTCTTTCTGTATTATTTATCACAGCTGCATATGCATCTATAATTATCTCAAAATAGAGAGTTAAAATAGAAAGTATAAAACAATTACATCAAATTTAAATTGTTCTGAATATAATTTCTTAAGATGAAGCTACAGGAACAAATGCTATGGTAATCCATTATTCAAAGAAAAAAATATTTAGCAAAGAATAGGAAAGGGGTTGTGAATATGGAAATAAATTATGAAGGTGGTAAATAAATTATGAGAGGCTGAAGTTTGAAAAACTCTGACATTGTGATTAGGAAAATGGGCTCTGAAACGAGACAAATCTGGGATCAAAATCACACTGATTACTAGGCAAGTTATTTAACTTCTCTGAGCCTCAGTTTCCCCAGTACAAAATGGGGATAATCACAGTATTGTTCTCAAGACTTTGTTTTGAAGACATAATATGATAATATATATATAATGCTATTGTATTCTCCAGTTCAAACTAAGAACTTAAATGGTTGTTAGGATTGGATGTGTGCACCTTGTTCCACAAGAATTGCAGATGATTAATTTTTATGTGATATCTTAAATTGGGGTTGGCAAACTTTCTATGAAAGACGAGAGAGAAAATATATTTGGCTTTGCAGGCCTCATGCTTTCTATTGCAACTATTCCACTCTGTTGCTGTAGCACCAAGGAAGCCATAGATAAAATGCAAATGAATAAGTAGGTATGTTGCAATAAAACTTTATTTACAAAAGCAGGTGGGTCAGCTTTGGCCCCGGAGGTCAGCCTTGGCCTGGGGGGGCCATAGTTTGCCAAACCCTGGCTTAAACCATCTTGGATTGACCTTTGGGGAGGGAGAGAGAGACTATTGGAGACTGAACTACTCCTCTTTGGCCTTCCTTTCTCTTTCTACTCAGCTCCTCCCATGTGGAAGGAGTTGCATTAAGAAGCCAACCAAAGTTCAAGTTAAGATGGCTTGCTAATTGCCCCATCTATAGATGGCAGCCCCTCACAGGTCCCTTGAGTCCTGTACACAGTAGGCTCTCAATAAATATTGAGTGCTTAGTTGATCGATCCATTAAGGAAGAGCACTGAGTCCTAATAAAGGTTAAGAGACACTGGAAGGCCAGTGCCCCCAGTAATTTTGCTCTAACAGCTGGCAGAGGGAAATGCTAATATTCAGACCCCCAAGGCATGTTATTAGCTATTGTGCCATTTAATCATTCAAATCTTCACCACACCACTATGGCAACTGTTTTCGCTTTGTTTTAAAGCTAAATTAACTGAGACTCAGAGAAACCAAGTAGTTTTTTGAAAATTGCATGACTTAGGAATTGACAGAACAGAGATTTAACGCAGTGGGTCCAATTCCAAGTGCAAAGCTTTTTCCATGACATCACAACTGCTGCTAAAGAAAGTTTTAACTAATGGGAAAGTGTCCCATTAACTATTTTAATAATGCTGCAATGTAAACTCTAAATTGTAAAAGAGAAAGAGGGAATAGGTTTAAATATATGCAGCTTTATGTTATTTGGAAGATAAGTGAAAAAATCCATTTATATCAAATTATATATAAAA
The DNA here is from genome assembly GCF_015220235.1 of Choloepus didactylus. Classification (NCBI taxonomy): domain Eukaryota; kingdom Metazoa; phylum Chordata; class Mammalia; order Pilosa; family Megalonychidae; genus Choloepus; species Choloepus didactylus. The sequence continues at coordinate 56,134,665 of NC_051325.1, forward strand.
CTGTAAGATCACAATCTATGGTAAAGAATATATATAACATAAAAAATAAATATACATATATATGACAGTGTACACACACACACACACACAGTCTTGAAAAGGATGCAATCCAGCAGCTGTAGATCAGTGGCTCACAAGCTAAATTTCAGCTCCTAACTTAACTTGGTTGGCATGCAAAGTGTTAAGATTTGAGTGTGTTGCTTTCGGAGAGGGCAAGCACTCTCCAGTTCATTACAGTCCCCAATATTACTAAATGGCTTTCCAATTCTATCCATCTCGGAGTCAGACAAGCCAAGTGATTTTCCTTAAACTAGGAGTGATTTTTGACCGGTGATTCAACGGGGAAGGATGCGCCACCCGCCTTCTCTCTCCCGGGCAGCCGACCAGGGCTACGGCGCCATCGAGCAGGTCGGTTCTGCTGCAAACCCAGCCTACTGTCTCCCAGCCAGGTGCACTGGACTCCTTTGTCCCTGATCCCTCAGCACCCACGCCGCCCCGCCCTTTTCTACTTTCTCATCACCCTCCCTCCTCAGCAAACAACCTCATCCCCCACTTTGCTATAGGTCTTGAGGCCCCCTGGATTGACTCTTCTCCAGCTCAGAATTTCTCTGACTCTTCCCCAATTCCCCCTGCCCACCTGACATCCCCAAGTGTTTCTGGATTCTCTGGGACATCAGCTCCCTGCTCTCTCTCTCTCTCTCTCTCTCTCTCTCTCTCTCTCTCTCTCTCTCTCTGTCTCTCCCTCTGCCGCTCTCCCCCACTGTCTGTCCCCTTTAACTTCTCCACCTGCCTGCAGTCCCTCCCTCTCTCTGCACACAAGCCTAAGCATCCTCCTTCCAAGACAAAGCAAATGAAACAAACACACAAAGAACTGCCCCTGCCGGAGGCTTCCCCTTCAGCAGCTACCTGCTCCCAGCTACCTTGCTGGCTTTCTCTTATCTTTAATATCCAAACTTCTCTAAACTGAGGTGTGTTCTCCTCCCTCCTTCCTGGGAGTTAGCTTTTACTTCTCCTTTGCAGAGACTAGCAGGGCATGGTGTTTGCATGCGGTACCACAAACGCACCCACATATACACTCTCCTAGCTTAGGCACAAATAAACCCAGTGGCCGTGGGGGTGATAGGCCTAGGATTTGGGTTTCAGCCTTGCCATATTCTGACAATGATCTTGGACAAGTTTCCCTTCTCTCTAAAAAGACTGCAATAAAATATTTCCCCTCCAGGGTTGTTACAAAGGCAAAATGAGAGATTGTATGCAAAGCAACTATCACATTGTATGTGCTCAGTATATAGTAGCTATTGTTATATATACACGCATGTATGTACATCTAACTTTTTACTAACCCTTTTTAATTAGAATGGTTTGTAGTCAGGAACCATGTCAAATCCTCACTGCATTCTCCAAAGGGCTTAGCATTGTACGTTTCACCTAGAAGCTCTTAAATAGACGTGTTGGAAAGCCACGACACGTGATTAGCAAGAGTATTGCCATTATTTTAATAAAGTTCAGGTGTTCTAATGACTTATTTAAAGCAGAGTTTCTCAACCTTGATGCCATCGCCATTTGGAGACAAATAATTCTTTATTGTGAGGACTGTCCTGTGTATTGTAGGATGTTTAACAGCTTCCCCAACCTCCACCACCAGACACCAGTGGCAACACCCCTCTGCCCAGTCGGAGACCAGAATGCCTCCAGATATTGCCACATGTGCCCTGGAAAGGCGGGCAAAACTGCCCAGGTTGAGAACCACTTATCTAGAGGTGTCTGAAAAATCCTCCCCACGTGAAATCTCAATAAATAGTAAGGTCACTGTTTGGAGAGTTGAAGTTCCAAGGGTGAGAAAAGTCAGGTGAGTTTTTGTGGTCACAGAAGTATGGGTTTAGAAAATGCAATTTGCTTTCATATGCAGAATTTTTCCTGCAACAAAGGACTTTAAGGGAGAAAATTGCTGATCTCACACCAGCTTATTGAATAGAATTTTGCAAGCTCCCGGTCTACCTCTGTAAATCTTCCAAAAGAGAAAGCATCCTGAGTTTCACCAGATAATAATATATGTATGAGATCTTGGGTAACCCAAGCATTGCTAGGAAATACTTCAAAGTTATTTTTTAACATCAAAACAAACAAGGGTCAGTGGGTCTGCCTTGCAGTCTCTGTCTGTTTATAATTACATTTTATATAAACAGATTTTCTGACTGTGGAAAAGATTTGTGGGCACACACTGGCAAACGTTCTTCAAAACTGTCTTTAATTATTCATTTGAAGGTGCTGTATTTTATATTTCTTTTCATAAATGTTAATCTTTATTATTGCCTTTTGCAGGGAGGGAAACACACACAGTAATACCTGTTATTAAATGACCTATCAGAATGACATGGATAAATGTTGGGAGCGATTTAATTGTTTCCTATCTGCAGTTTTATACAGTTTCTATCAAACTGAAGGGTAATTTTTTTTTTAGGAGCTGCTTATTTTAAATGTACAAAACCCTTGTGTGTAATTCCATTAGCTGCCCTACAGCATTGCAATCTACAGTTTGCCTGAGGCTGTTGTGAAATATTGATGAAATCTTTGCTTTTGTGGCTTCCTCTGATACACTAAACATTTGTCTGATGTTAGTTGAACTTGAATGGATCTGTTCAGAGGTATATCAGCAGTGACTTTAAAGGGAGGTAGGCTGTTACAGTATCTTTTCTTCATTTTTCTTTCTTTCCTTCTTCCTTTTTTTCTTGCTTTATTTTATTTTTTTATTTAGCAAACTGAAGTTTCAAAGCTTACTATGGTATACTTTAGAAAAACAAAGTTCATATCAAATGATATGACCTAGCAGACTGCTGATATTTATAATTCCAAATGGATTTTTTCTTTTGCTTCTCATTAGTTGCTTGTATCACTTTAAGATATTGTGATTCAGAGATGGATACACACCTCCAAATACACATTGCACACACGCACACACACACTTGCATTCTCACAGAGAGAGAATGGAAGTCCGGTGTAAAACAACAAACCTGGTTTTGTGAAGTTTAACTCGGAATTCTCTCCATCTAGAAATCTGCCACACAGGAATCTTCCTCCCAACGTCAGTGAAAGGGCACCGTCAATAAGAAAAATCATCTCAAATTGACTTTTTCCAGCTAAAGCTGTTAGCATTGAACTTCACAAAATTTAGGACATGAGCTCATATTTATCCCTGCATTTTCTGTTCCTGTTCTGAATTAAAACTGCTGAAGTTTATTTTTTTGATGATATAATAGTCTATTAAGACCTATCATCAGTAAAATAGTCTCTGAAGTGGGGTTCCTCAGTCTTGGTGCCATTGACATTTTGGACCGGGTAATTCTCCGTGATGGGGGCCCGTCCTGAGCTTGCAGGCTGTTTAACAACATCCCTGGTGCCTACCCACCAGATGTCACTAGCAATCCCTCCCCCCCTTGTGACAACTAAAATGTCTCCAGACATTGCCATGTGTCCCTGGGCGGCAAAATCGCCTCTCACTCCCATCCCCATTTTGAGCCATTGCTCTAAAGATATAGAAGTTTGCTTCAACTTTATAAAAGTAAGAGGGTCCATCCTGTTTCAACAGATAATACAGTGATGGGGAATTCTCCAGATAAGTAGCTCACAGGCTCATTCGTTCTTCAGATTGATTTTCTAGAATGGTTTTGACCCATCCTCGGGAGTCGGGCACTATTTGCAACTTTTGCTTTTCAGAGCTCACCTCTGGAAGCAGGGAGTGGGGCCGCAGCTCACTGTCGTGAAGACTAAAACTTTCAGACACCGACTGATAGGGCTTGACCCTGGGCTGTGTGGCATTGGTTTGTAAAGCATAGCTTGTCTATGAAAGCTCGATAAATCCTAATGAATGAGCCAAAGTGATTTCAATCAGTTTTTCTCCCTAGGGCCCCATCCCACAGAGATACAGCTGACCCAGTACATCACCTTTGCCCCCGATTACTTAGCACAACTTTTCAGACAGAAACTCCAGTGACTTCACTTTGCCATTGGCCTTTATGCTCAAAATTGCCAAAAACAACATGTTTCTATATCCACAACTTGCTCTTTGTCGTAACTCATGCACAAACCGATGATTTATGGTGAGCTCATTAATTAAGGTGTGTAATTATATTTAATTAATTTAATGTCAACCTTGCCTGTGAAGTTCTCACCTCCATGAGGTTAGGACATGCATGTCTTCCTCCTTGCTATTTCTCTGGCACCAAGCCTAGTACACACAGTAGGTGCTCAGGTTTGTAAATTGAATAATTATTTAATTAAGGGGTTACAATCATCCTTGCTGCCATCATCTCTCCTTCTCATGAGCAGCACTCTCATCCTCACCTTGCAACCCTGGCAAATCTGGGGGACAAAGGAAGATAGACATTGGACCAATAGAACCAAGCCATAAAGAAGGAAACTCCAGTCTTTCTCAATCCGTCTTCCCACCTGTCCCAGTGACAACCTCAAAGACTTACCCTTGTTCACTCATTCACTTTTTTCATTTATTTTTTTATGTACCTCCCATGCTATGCTAAAAGTGGACACAAGCAAATCACACATTCAGCACAATAATAGAAATGAATTAACAGTATACGAAGTTCAGATTTGTGATTGGGTCATGACCTTGTATATAGATTATTTACAAATGAAGATGCAGTGCCCCGTCCTCTATAAACAGGCTAAAGGGAGGAGGAAATTGTTGTTGGATAAACTAAAGGGAGCAAAATCAATAAGAGAAGGAAAAAAATATTTTCAAGCTCCTAAATACAGCCATGGAGATTAAGAATAATTAACCATAGAGATCAGAAAGTGTTTTTGAGTATCCTTAACCACGTGTCCCCTTTGCACGTGGAGAAGCTGGACATTTTGTCTGCTTTGCTGTCTTGAGGGAAGGAGGGTTCTTGACAAAGCAGCAGCACCTTTACTTTGTCTCCTTTTTCAGTGTATCTGGAGCTGAAGAAGCTTATTTTCTGCAAGTGCCTTCAACCCAGACATGTCTGCAGTCTATTTATGTTTGGTTAAAACAAATAGAATAAACAGTTGAAGGGATATCAGTCACATCCTGACAGGAGGGAGAATATAGGGCCTTCTTGACATCCTGCATACACAAATCATTGACTGTCTTTCTAACTAGCTGTACTTGTAAATCAATCCATGCACCCCTTCAGAAAGAATCTGCAGTAAAGTGATTTGACTTCAAGGGGCAATAGAGGAATTGGATTATTGAAGAGCTGTTCTTCCTGGGTTATCTACAAAGTCAACACTGGTACATTGAGGTGGTCACTATAAGAGATGATCCTGGCAGCCACTGAATGCAGACTTTCAAGGGTATTTGAGCACTAGGGTGGATGCCCCATGGAGTCCCTCCTTGGGCTAGAAGCAAAGCAGAAGGCAGAGTACATGGGAGAAGGGGTCGTCAACAGGTGGTCATGAGCTTGGCAATGATCCTGATGTTTTCCTCAGTCAAATTCAATATGTATCAAGTGAGGATGCACAAGGCACCTGGCATGAGTCCCCTCCCCTAGTCTTTAAGAAAATGCCCAGCCCGTACTGGGAGGGAGACTCAGCAGGCAGCCCCCCTCCTCACCACTCTGGTCGCCTACTTTTCCTACATGAAAATGTTTAGCAACGCCCGCACTCAACTCACCCTTGATTGCACTGCTGCACAACTCTCAGCTAAGGCATGGAAGTCTTGCAATCAGAAAGCCCTACTGAAGCCTCCTGAGTTTTTGATCATATGCGGTGAATCCTTGAGAATTGAGATCACTTTCTAGACCAAAGAAAAAAATAATCATAGAGCCCATGCTGACCCTGAGCCGTGTCTCTGACCCTCTCCCTACAAAAGGAAGATGAGGTTGGAGTCCTCTCACCCTGCAGTCTTTGGTTTGGACCTTCCTCTCCATTAACCCGTACATTTGTTTTTTCATTCAATTATCTAACGTTTATTGAACACCTACCATCTCCCAGGCACTGGGGAAACAGGGACCCTGGACTGACAAGACTGGGTTCCAAAGGAGCTTATAGTTAGGAAGAGAAGATGGGCTAATAATTACAAGGAGCACGTTTCTAGTTGAGACTGGTGTTATGGAACCAAAGGACTCCTCTATATAACTTTTCTGGAAATACTGAGATATGTAGCAGGGAAATCCAACTCATTAAATATGAATGTTAGTGTTTGTTGGGATTGAATCATGTCCTCCACAAAAAAGGCGTGCTCAGATCCCAAACCTCTGTCCTGTTTGTGTGAACACATTTGTAAATAGGACCTTCAAAGATGTTACTTCAGTTAAGGTATGGCCCAACTGAATCAGATTGGGTTTTAATCAGGATTACTGGAGTTCTTTTTAAGCAGAAGGAAATCCAGACAGGGAAAGAGGAAGCCACGGGAAGCAGCCAGAAGCCAGAAGTCAACAGAACATGGAGGAGAAAGAAGACACATCCAGGTGCTTTGCCATGTGACAGAACATCCAAGGAACCCTAATAACTGCCAGCTAGCCAGAAGATGCTGGTCCCAGGAAGAAGCAAGTCTTCTAGCCTCTGAAATGATGTGGCCATAAATTCCTGTTGTTAAATCAACCCATTGAGTAGTATTTGCTTTTACATCTGGGAAACTGGCACAGTGTTGTTTTAAATGCTGAATTAGCCAGATACCCTGTCTAGCAATATAATAACCTGTTAGCAATAGCACAATCACTTATTGAGCAGTTACTATGTGCCAAGTACTGTGAAAAGCACTTTTACCTTTTTCATTTATTCAGCAGTTAGTGTATTTCAACTAATCTAAGATCCGTTCAGTGTAAGCTGCCTTCTTATATATTTTAACACTAAGAAAAAAATGCTTATAATTAATCCATGACACAATGCTCTCCTCCTATCCCAGAATCTTTATTTTATATTTACTGAAGACCCTTTCATTTATGTTTAAATAAAAATATTTAAAACATCATAATCTTGCATTTATATAAAAAGGAAAAGATAAGCAAAATAAATTGGTTATGGCATTCCTAAAATAGCTGCAAACTGTCTTCTGCTAGCCATTTTAAGAGTCAATTGATTGTGAGACATACCCTAATTTCTGAGATGTTAAAATATAAAAGAAAGGTCTTGGAATCAATGAAATGCCATTTGTAAAGTGTATCGTGTGCTCCAGGCTCTCTGAAAAAGTGCTGAAGACACAGAAATGAACAAGACACTAAGTCCCTGCCCTCCTGGAGTCTAAATGGCAGAGTCAAGAATTTAACAATTACACATTTAATTGCATGATTGCAATTTTGATAGAAGCTGCAAGAGAAAAATGCCAGGAGAATATATATGAGCAAGCCCTTACCTAGTCGAGGGGAATGGGAAAGATTCCTCCAAGAATAGGATCTTTAGGCTAAGACTGGAAAGTTGAGTAGGAACCAGAAGAACTAAAGGAAAGAGGAGAACTATAACATGTCCTCACTAAATCCTCCTAATGACCATGTGAAGTTGGTACCACGATTGTGTCCATTTTACAGATGAGGAAACTGAGACTTAGAGAGCTTAAGTAACTTGCCTAAAAATACACAGTTAGTAAGTGATAGAGCTGAGATTCTCCTCATCTCAAACGACAAATTGTTCTGTTTGTTCAAATGGGCAGACAGTTCTTGCTGCATTAGAGAGAGAATGAGGAAGAACTCTCATTCAGAGAGAGCCCTTCAGTGCCAATCCAGATATTATCAAATAGCATCAGTGCTAATCAGGAAAGACGAGTTTACATCATAGACTCCTTGTGTCCTGGAACCAGGTGTTGCAGTAACATAGGTCCAGAGATGTGAAAGGATGCAACAAAAGAACGTGCTTTTGAATTTTCTTCCAAACAACTGAGAAGTTTCTTAATGGTTGGCTTAAGTAACTTCAGGAAACATGTCCAATAACCCAGTCTGTGTGTCATTTACAGCCTAGGGCTGCCATGGTTGTACTCCCAACCCAGCTAATAGTCTGTGGCCTAGTAAACATTTTTCCCATTAAAGCTCCATCTCAGAAGCACTTATTTCTGTGTTTCTGCCCTTAAATTTACTGCTAAATATGAAGCCAGACCGGTTTTTAAAAAGGCTGACATATTGAGCAAATGTTGCAAGTTCTGAAAACAGGGCTATTTCCTGGGAATCCCTGTTTATCAAAGATACAAATGCAGGCGTAAACCCACAGCAACCACACAAAGTATTTCTGGGGAGTTCGGTAAGTTTTGCTCACTTTGTAGAGCTAAAAATGTACACGGTTCTTTAAATATTCATTGAGTCATTCAATGAATACTTATTGAGCACCTACTATGTGCCTTGTATTGCTCTGGTTGCCTATGGCCTTGAGCCCTGCCTGTATGGAGCTTACAAACTAACAAAGATCCACAGTAACAACAGACATAATTAAGAAGCAAATTCTTTAGTAAATTAGAAGCTGATGAATGAGGGAAGAAAAAGTAAAGCAGAGCGAGGGAGTCGGGAGCCCTGAGAGTGGGGAACCAGTTGCAATTTTTAAATAGGGAGTAAGTTTCACTAGAATGTGAAATTGAGCAAAGCTTAGAAGGAGGTGAGAAGGTATCCACAGGGCTGTGGGGGGATGGATGGGGCAACCAGAGGGAACAGCCAGTGCAAAGGTCTCAGATGGGAGCTTTCCTGGCTTGTTCGAGTAATAGCAAAGGGGTCAGTATGGTTAGAGTACAGTAACCTGGTAAGAAAAGAATAAAAGAGAGGGTTAGAGATATGATGGCGAACCAACATTAACAGAAATCTGAGGGCCGTGGCTTTTCCTGTGAGTGTTAGGAGTTTCCCTTGTGGAGTTTTGAGGAAGGAAGTGACACGATCTGACTTATTCTTCATTCTGATGGCTAAGAGTATCAAGAATTGACTGTAAGTAGAAACTATGGAATCGACTCCTGAAAAAGCCAAGATGGCAGGAGAGGAGGAGTCTGGTGGAGACCAATTTTCCCTTTCAATCCCCTAGGATAGCATTTCATAACTTGCTGCCTCATTATAGAAAGTTGAAGTGGAAAATGCTTGAGTCTTGGGTCTAGTGTCCATTCTACTGGACAACCACTTACATCTCTTCTTTTAGCCTCAAGTCTCTTACCACTAAAATGAAGGTGAATATGCCTACCTTGCTGTCTTATTTCCAAAATGAAATATTTATCAAATGCTTTACACAGTGGAAGGCAGGCACACAGTTAGTTCTTGAAGAAAGAAAAAGGAGGTTCTCTACATACTGCCCCACCGACCCGTAATAAGAAAGATTTCTTAAGAAGCTAATGTTGTCGTTTGGAAGATATTTATATTTACCACTTTTATTTTAAGTTGGCTTACTCAAAATAATTAATTTAAAGTTAAGGTTTTATCGGTGAGGCACCCAGAAATTTAGCAACTGAGTTGGTTGTACATGAAAGGTCTTTAAGGAAGAAAGACAAAATAACATCTGCACTATTGCAACTCTATTTCTGTAAAGCATATTAACTCATTCCTGATTGGTAAATAGGTAAACGATATTAATATAGCGAGTTCATTCATGATCTTTCCCAAGTAACGGCAGCCAAGTACGAAGTTTGTCAATACGGCTGAATGCAGCAAGCCGCAGAGAATGCAATCAGTTCATAGAATGCCCAGTGACCCCTTGACCTGTCCCCTACTCTGCCTTAGAAGTCTAATTTTGCAGCTGTCCCTGATTGTTTCAAGTTCTGATCTGTCTATAACAAAATAATCTCACTCCTCTTTTGAACTCCTTTCTAACCATCTAACCATCACCTCTTTATTTAGTAGGTAAAGTCCTTTATTTACTATGGCATTCATTTATTTATTATGAATTTAGCAAGTGTTTTAACTGGACCAGTATTTTTATTAGTTTTTTTTTAATTGTCTAGTTATGCTCTGGATACCTACTTGCCTAGTTTTTAAATGGTGTATCCTAACCTTATTTTTCCCATAAGCCTTATAATTTTAACGCAAGGTTTTTCTAAGAACACTTAGCACTGCAAGGCTTTGCAGTTCGGGCCATGAGGGGCGGGAGCTCCAGGCTTGGATCCACGGTTTATATTCCATTATAGCCAAAACACATGCACCTCTGCCATACATACCAGAACGATGCAGGGCATAGTTGAAAACTGACGTGTGTGTGAGTAGGAGCTAGAAAACTCAGCTGGGAGAGGGCACGGGCCCTGGAGGCTGAGCTCAGTTCAAAGCCAGAGTCTACCAGTTTCTGAGTATGAGACCTTAGGAAAGTTGTTTAACCTCTTTGTTTTGGTTTGCTAAAGCTGCTGGAATGCAACATACCAGAAATGGAATGGCTTTTACAAAGCAGGTTTGTCAGTTCACAAATTTACAGTTCTAAGGCCATGATAATGTCCCAATTAAGGCATCAACAGGAAGATACCTTCTCTGAACATAGGCCGATGGCGTCCAGGGTTCCTCCCTCACATGGGAAGGCAAGTGGCCAGCTCTGCTGATCCTTCTCTCCCAGGTTTAGCTTCTGATTTCCGTGGCTTTCTCCAAAATGTCTCTGGGCTTCTGTCTTAGCTTCTCTCAGGGCATTTTCTTTCTTTGCTTTTCTGAGTTCTCCCCCAATATCTCTGCTTTTTATCCTCTCACAGAGGACCCCAGGAAGGGGATTAAGACCCACCTTGAATGGGCAGAGTCACAACTCCATAGAAACAACCTAATCAAAAGGTCCCACCCACCATACCTCTGCCCCCACAATATTGGATTAAAAGAACATAGTGTTTTCTGGGGTACATAATAGCTCCAAACCAGCTGACTCCTGAAGCCTGAGATATACCTCCATCTTCAAAAATGGAGCTAAAAGGGTTGTTTAAAGCCATGTTTCCCACAGATCAGCACCACAAATATAGACGGGTTCTTGCATGATATACGTCAAAGGTATGACACTAGTACAGAGAGTTGACAAGAGAATGGTATATGGGAAAAATCTACCTATTGTTTACTAGGGACTATAATTAATAGGAATAACATACTAGTACCATACAAATATTAGAAACAAATGAAAAAATGGAGCTGCTAATATCATCTTCACCATGGAAGGGCTGTGACGCTAAAACAAAACAATGAATATAACGCACTTACTAACTGGTACCTATTAGAATAATGTAAGCATAGAAACAATTTATAAGCAAACAGGCTTCTAATGAAGTGGTAGAGACGAAGTCCTCACAGCAAAATGAGGGCAGATGGAGGTCTCGAATTGATTCAAGCAGAACTGTTTTGGTGTTTGGAGCCCAGATTCTCTCTCTGAATCACGCACAACTGAGTGATGGGAGAAATCAAAGTGAGAAGAAGTTTGTTCTCTGGTCTCAATTCCCCACCTCTGATGACTGGCTCAAGCCCAATTTCTGTGGATCAAATGGTCTTGAGCATATATATATGCATATGTGGCTCTTGCTCTTGTATGCGTGTGAGTGTGTGGGTTTGTGTTCCTTTCCTCTACATGTGAAAAATATAGCTGAGGAAAAGATAATGCTCCCAAGGCTGGAAAAGATGAGATAATTTGTAAGAGGCTTGTTAAAGTGCACATCATTTTCCTGATCAGCGGTAGTGAGGCTGTGTCTTCAGGAGCTGATGCGATTTATCATGTTATTATATATTTAGGGGCTTTTTGAAAATGATGTTATTTACTCAACAGACTGTGCATATAGACTATTTAAGGCAGATTTTTGACCCAGTAGACTGTACCAGCCCCATCTATCGTTTCAATGAGCATGTGGGGACTCTTAAATATGCAGATTATTGACACAATAGACTATGAGGGCTGCTAACGTACTCTAGACGTGTACATTCATGTCATTGGGGGATGATATGCTTCTAAAAAGCATTTTCAAGGCAGACCCATACATATCACCACACTCTATGGGAAAGAGTACATGTGTACGGAGGGAACTCTGGCTTTATAGTGAACTTTTTGGGTTCCAGAAACAGGGTGCTTGTATTAGCAACACCTTGTGGGTCTGTCCATTTGCCTATGCACATATAAATAATGACACCTTCCCTCTGTTGAATGCCAAGCAATGCCACCAAGAGCTTGAACTTGTTTTATCCTGAACATGGAAATAAGCCATTCAGTTAGTATTAATGTAAATTCATTCTTTGACTCAAAGTATATATTGAGCATCATCTATCAGTTAGTGGGATATTTGGTTGCAAGCAACAGACATTTTCTGTGGCTAATGAGTAAAAACAAGGAACCCTTTGAAAGGAGTGTGGCATAGCTTACTGATATGGGAGATACCAATATGCCTCTGAGGATCAAGAGAGCAGAATCAAAGCATGAACTCTTCATGAGGCTTTTGTCAAGAGGGCAAGAGGAACCCACTCCAATCATTTTCCATTCTCGAGTCATGGGCTCAGAATTCAGATTCCATGGAACAAGAATCTGATTGGCCAAGCTGGGGTCATGTGCCATGCTCAAAATAATGCCAAAAAAAGGAAAGAGAAGAGAAAGTTCTCTTGTTTTTGTTTTATCCCTCTGCTCTTTAAAAATGTAATCCAAGATTTAAACACACACATCCGTATTATCTGAATTGTTTCAGACACAATGCAAGTCAGATACACTGGGGTCCCGTTAAATGAGATTCCAAGAGACCAGAATCTCTGTTCTTCTGGCTCCATTTCAAAGTGTCTGGAAGGGAGCAGATTTATACCGACTGTCCCTGGCAATGTTATTACCTTTGTGAAACAATCCTGAGTTGATCTTATACCTTGAAAATTAAAATCGGCTATACTGCCTGCTTTAAAGTGGAGGGGGTGATTTCAATTTTTAACTCAACCAAATTGCAAATGCAGAAAGAAGGACTGGAGAAGGCAGAGTACTCCCCAAGATGGCACCCAGTGGGGAATGGATGGAGCTTGGACAAAAGCAGACGATAGCCACCTTGTCACTGGGGATGCAGCAGTGAATGAAAAAGAGACGCCCCTGCATGCATGGGTTCAAATAGGAGAGAAAGATTGGTCTCCAGGAGTAGGGCTTCCAGCCTCAGCACTGTTGACCTGAGGCTGGAGGATTCTCTGTGGTGTGGGGCTGTCCTGTGCATTGAAGGATGTTTAACAGCATCCCTGGCTTCTACACAACCTTCCCCCAGTTGTGACAACCAAAAAATGTCTCCAGACATTGCCAAATGCATGCTGGAGCTTAGGGCAGGGGAGAATTACCCCCAGTTGAGTCATCAAAGATGTGTCAGACACAGAGAAAGCAGTGATGGGAACAGGGGTATCTCTTCAATTAGATGTCCACTTGGGGGCTAGTGCTAGGACCCTTTTTAGGAAAACATGGTCTCTGCTGTTCTATTTAAGTAAGAGCTTGAAGAGCTGTCTATGTGCAAGGCCTTACGCAAAGTTGTGAAATACAAAATAGGCAGGGAGAGAGAAGTGTCCCTTCTCTTGCCAGAAAGCCCTGATGCTGGGCACACAAAATTCAACCATGATGGCCAACTTGCTCTTAAGGAGCTTACCATCTGAGAGATGAGATCAAGAATCACAATGTGATTTGTCCTCTAGTAGACTTGAGTAAAGTCCTGTGGACCATCAAGAGGGGAAGAATCTACTGTGGGGACTTGGAGAAGGATTCAGAGAGGAGAGGGCATTTAAAATGGGCCTGGAATTTGAATAACCAATGGGTAAGTGACAGTGGACTATGTGCCTGACTATCGGCACCAATCCCAAATCTTACAATATTTGCCTTCTTGCCATTGTAGATAATTAACAGACACAAAGGCAAAAGGAGATTGGTATACTTTGCCAAACAAACAAGAAGTTGTAATATTTTAAGGGATCTACAACATACACACGAAAGAGCAAAACAATGTGTATTATGCAAATATTACTACAGTGCCTTACACGCTGCAGGGTTAAAGTGCATGCATTGATAAGTCATTATCTATATTTGTAAAGTAACAGGTACATAAAACTATGAAATGTGCATAGACTAATATATGTATCATGAAGCTCTCAGCTGCAAGTAACACCCCAAACTATCTTAAGAAGTAAAGAGAATTATTTGCTCATGAAATTTCCAAGTACAAAGAGATCAAGTACCTGAAAAGGTAGAGACTGGTCAATGTTCCAATTCCAGTTTGTTGCCCTTTTTTTTGATTCTGTGTTTTTTTGTATGTTATCTTAGTCCTTGGTCCATCTTCTCCCATACTAGTAAAATTGCTACTGGCAATATTGAGACAATATGCTCATATAAGAGAACAGAAGAAGGAAAGGGAGAGGCTCTTGCTTTCTTAGCCATCAAGCCAAATTGAGAATATTAATCACCTATTGGCTTAGTTTTAGGCCTGACTCACCTAAACAAGCCACCATGGTAGGGTGATTGGCTTAGACAAACCAGGGCCCACACACAGACCTGACATGGGGCCAGACTCCCCATCCTTTGTAGACTAGGAAGCAACCACCACGTCCGCTGCGACTTATTCTGGAATGCTGCCACTCTTTTCAGCATTGCCCAAGAATTAGTGAAGTTCATTTCCATGCGCTCATAAGGAACAAAAAATTTGGCAAGACCGAGAAGGGCCACCAATGTCTTCTTTGGATCTCTCTCTTTAGGTATAACTGCTAATTCCCTTTTTACCTCCTAATAGCTGTTCAAGGGTGTTAGAAGCTGCATATAAGAAGACAGTTTTCCATTAATTCAGCCCATGCATTATAATCCTCCTCCCATTAAGAAAACTTTTGTTCTTCTTCTTGTAATTCCTCCAGGAAAAGAAAAATCATCTTTTATACCTAAAAGCAAATTAACTGACCAATTAGCTGATCATTGTCTTTTTTGTTAAGAAAAAATATATACATATATTATTATTTTTAAAGAGAATTTGGCTTTTATGAGGAAGGTTGCTAAGGATTAACATTAGAGGATTAAAAAACAGAAAAAAGCAGAGAGAGAGAAAAGGACCAGAAACAGTATCAAGGACAGGACAGTGGATGTGTTATGAGCCAACTAAAGCTGTTCAACGTCAGAGGACTTTAAATCAACAGATTATGCTGTGCTCCCCCACTTTCCTCTCCTGAAACAATAGCCAATTTGGTAATAGTTGCGGGAGAGGAGTGGGGGATATTGACGTAGTAACCTAAAGACTATTTACCCATTTCCTTTATGGGTAGGGTCAGAGAAAAGATGAGAAGCCTTGAAAAGACCATTTACAAACTTGCCTTAACCTAAAATCAAAGGGTCAAAAAACCCTGGAGAATTTCCCATTAGATTATTCAAACTGTCAATTCCAAAAGATCGAAGACTTCTGTATCTCCCAGAATTTGGGTCGTTTCCAAGAACTGCTTAATCTTACTGTCCAGTGTGAGTTTGGCCCCTGACCAGACTTGCTGTCTTATATAAGTTGCCTCCTTTAAACCAACTTAATTAATTAAGAACTGAAATAGATCAGGATTTAGTTGGAGGAGTTACGTGAGCTGTTTAGAAATGCTAATCCATTTCAGCATTAGCTGTTTGTTTATTTGTTTCTTGTAGTATAAAAATACTCAACCTGTTAAGGAAATTTAAATGAGCCCGGGAGGAATTGGTTGAGAATAATGCCCAGAACCTAATGGATATTTTTTCCAACCAAAACGTGAAAGGGTTAATACTAAAAATTCTGAGAAATCAAGCCCCATGAAGTCATTCTTTGTGATTAGTTTTTTTCCTCATAATAATAATGATGGGGAACATATATGAGGTTTATTATTACCAGGCATACTGAGTTCTTTCCAGTTACATCCTTGAATTCTCACAATAATCTTTGAAGCAGGGAATATTATTATCTCCAAGTTATAGATAAGAGACTGAGATTCATGGAGGTTGTGTGATTGTTCAAGATGGCGAGGGAGGCTGTGGCAGAGGTGGGATTTGAACCCAGACAGGCTTGCTCCAGACCTCGTGCTCTTAATTCATCATCAGTCCCCCAAAACTGAAGCTGACCTTGACTTTGAAGGATTTCTCAACTATTGACCTTCAGGGCAGGATGATTCTCTGTTCTGGGAGCCTACCTGTGCCTTGTAAGATATTTAGCACCATCCCTGGACTCTACCCACTAGATGCCGGTAGCACCCCCAAACTCCAGTGGTGACAACCAAAAATGTCTCTAGACTTTGCCAAATGTCCCCTGAGTGGCAAACCAGCCCCCTTTTGAGAAACCACTGGGTTAGAGTTTGATGGTGACCCAACTGACTCCTGGACACCATCTGTCCTATAGAAACTGGCTGTCAGGAAATGATCTAATAAACCTATATGCCCTGCAGTGAAAAGCTGGGATAAGAGAATGAGTCTTTCCATTTTTACAGGGGATGGAGTATTGGTTGCATGGTGGGTTGAATAGCAGCCCCGCCCCCCCCAAAAAAAAAAAAAAAAATCCTTGTCTACCTAGAACCTCAGAATGCAACCTTATTTGGAAATAGAGTATTTGCAGATGTAATTAAGGATTTCTAGATGAAATCCTCCTGATGTCCTTATAAGATGAGGAAGAACAGGGAGCCATGGAGACATAGAGAGAAGACAACGTGAAGATGGAAGCAGAGATTGAAGTGGTACATCTGCAAACCAAGGACCACCAAGGAACACCACGGACTGCCTACGACCACCAGAAGCTAGGAGAGAGGCATACGCAGTCTCTCCCTTAGAGCCTCCCGAAGGAATCTCCTTCTAAGCCTTGATTTCGGACTTCCAGCCTCCAGAACTGTGAGAGAAGAAATTTCTGTTGTTTTAAACCACCCACTTTGTGGTCATTTTTTATGGCAGTCCTAGGAAATGACAATGGCTTGCATCATGCCAAATGAACAAAGTCAAATTGTAGGGTTTGAGATAAGCAGAATACAAGAGGTTTCAGAATTGAGGGGGACAGGGCCTTTCTGGTGCCCCTGAATTCACCCCACACCTGTACCTGCTTCCTGGGCCCCCAGAGGACCAGCCCACACTGTGTGTGTGTGAGCCCTGTGTGGACACCTCACCCATCCAAAGGGACATCCTGTTAAGGAAGGTTTTTTGTTGTTGTTCTTGTTCTCTGTGGCTTGAAAGTTAATTGCTGGAACCAATGAATAAATCTAAGATTGTCAAATAGGTAAAAAGCATCCTTTTCTGATATATTCACCCACTCATTTATCTATCCAATCATTCGTTTATTTATTCATATATTCAACAAATATTCTAATGAGTTGGGCCCTGTACATCAGCATGATTTGGTGGTGAACCAGATGGACTCCACCTGCCCTCAGAGAGCACACAGTCTTATTGGGGAGACAAACAAATCAAGTATATAGGGGAATAAAATAATTACAAGTTGAAATGAAGACTGAAAAAGAAAAAAAGAGAGGGACGTGAGATAGAAAATAACTTTGGCAACTGGGGGGCTGGGGAAAGGGCAGGATGAGATGGGGCAGTGGGGGATCAGGGATAGCCTCACTCAAGAATGACATTTGAGCTGAGACTAAAAGAATGAGAAAGAATTACACATTGGAAAGTGGGAAAACCTTCCCGTGTGGGAGAAACAGAATTTTAAAGGCCTTAGAGCAGCAAAGAATTTGGTGGGGTCAGGGAACAGTCAGAAAAGTGCTGGCTTGTGTTAGAAGCAAAGAGGATGGTGATGGGGGTGGGTCTGAGATGGAAACAAGACAGATCCAGGCAGGGTCTGCAGGCTGGGGTAGGAGGTGTGGAACCAGAGTGCCAAGAGAAGCTATTGAGGGGGTAACCCAGAGGAGTCACATTGTCCAAGTCTCCACTTAGCAGATTGCTGTCAGTGTAGTGCAAGTAAAGGGGCTGTGGGAGAGCAGGGTAGAGGCTAAAACCCCGGATAGGGGGCCATGGCTCCCTCAGAGAAGATCTGATGGTCACCTGGACCCAGTGGAAAAGGAAGACAGTGCACAGAGATTAATTTTGGAAATAGAATCCACAGCTCTGGCCGATGAATAAGGTATGCAGAGAGAGAAAAAGGGAGGAATCAAGCATGAATTCCAGAGTCCGACAGAGCCAAACTCAAGTCCCACTTCAGCTGCGTGACTCTGGAGAAGCGATTAACTCTCTCCTTGATTTGGTTTTACTATCTGTAAAGATAGCATTTAAAAAGACACCTAGTATTATTATGGGGACAAATAACATAAGACATATAAAGAAATTAGCCTGTCAGCTCTTACACATGTCTTCTCTCAATATAAGCTATTGGTATTTTTAAAAATATGCAGTAAGGTGCCTCAAAGCTTTGGGTTCTATCATTGACAGAGTTCAAGTATATGCTGAGCAGTCACTTGACCTAAGTGTTGAAAAAAAGGAATGAAAACATGTCATGAAATCTTGAACTGAATGTTCTCCCCAATCTTTAGATTTGATCCATCTGAATATAGCGTACAGCTCCTTAGCGGGAGGTGTGGGCATAAGTTAAGTTCTCTACAGTGTGATCCTCATAGCCAGAAGAATCCATCATAAAGAAGAAGAGTTGGAAGGGCCAATATCTGAACCATTACTAGTAGTACCGAGCACTACCAGGGCAAGGAAATCCTTCCTGAACTGAGGAATTGGCCACAAGATACGACAGGTCTTTCCAGCTCTGACTTCTGTGATGCTAGAGGCATCGTGACTTTTCACCAGCAAGGCAAGGGCAGGATTGCTTTCTGACAGCCACGATTTAGCTTCTCTGAGAGTACTGTGGGCTTTTTCTTTCTTTCATTTTTGATGGTAAGTGGTCACAGCCATGAACTTAGCAAAAGAAGCAGGTTAAAATTTGTCCGTTCTTGGCTAATGCAGTTAGACGTTTTCGAGAAAAGGCAATGAGAAGTGGTCATTATCCATTATCTGCATGAAATATTTCAGAGAAAGAAGCAGCGTTTGCCAAAAAAAGAAAAGATGTTTGACTTCAAGCCAGGCAAGAAGGAAACAAGATCACCTTCTAGCACTGTGGGATGGCTGTACTAATGATGTTTTTTCAAGTAAAACTGGAATCTATGTCTGAAAAAACACAGATGGTGCATCGGCTTTATATACTTTCTGAAGGTCGTTCTGTGCAATGACTCACTGTCCCTTTTCTTGACAAAAAAAAACTTTCCAGTCTTGAAAAGAACTATATGTGTATGACTGTTTTATACATCCATATGTGGGGAAAAGGTGTATGTACCTCAAGGCTTAAAAATCTTTATTTGATAGGAAAGTCTCTATTCTCTCACACAATTTCTTTGTTCCTGTTTCTTTCACTTTGTTTTACACCCCCATTCCTGATTTATGGTTTTCTTGTTGCGAGGATAATATTAGGAAAATGATTCTGAAACTGGAGCTTCCAGAAAGCTTAGAAAATGGCCCCTTCTCACCCTTCTCCATGAGTATTTTCTCACTCTGCTTTTTTGAATTGTCACCAGGACATTTCCCAATAATAATATGTGCCGGACTGAAATTCTTGGTAGCTGAATATAAAGCATTTTTCTAGGAGACCTTTGGCTTTGAGCATTAGTCACCTCTCTAAATGCAAAGCTGGAGGCTCCAACAAAGACCTCGTCCCTCACATGGTGGGTTGCTTTATTTCTTGAGAATTGCAGACATTATCATTGTGGGTAATGACCTAATAACTTGCTATTCAATGCTTGCATATCACTTCTATGGAAGTTCCTGGCATACATACCACTGGCTCCTAGTATGAATGATTTAATATTAAATAACAAACCCCCAACTGGAGGAAGCTCTTTTCTTATGTATAACATATACAAAGCTGGTTTGTATCTAATGCAAATATCATCTAAAAGCTGTTGACTGGGTGTAAGATTCAGAGATACAAAGAATGCTGAAGCCAACTGAGTTGAGCAGTATCTAGACTCAGATTGAAGATCAGGATGTGCAGTGTTTACAGAGTGCCTGGGATGAGCTGAGAAACCAGACGGGGATCCTACAGCCTTGGTATTTTGCATGATTTATCGTACTTTGTACTACTGGCAATCCATGAAGTAGGCACTATTATTAATCCCATTTTCTAGATGAGAAAACTGAGGCTCAGAAAGTTTCAGTGATTTCCCCAAGGTCACATTAAGTGGTAAGTGGCAGATTTGAACTGAGGTCTGCGTGATTTCAAAGCCCATGGGCCAGCCTATCTTTCATTAAGTGATTAGGCCTTGAAACTCACTGATTCATAGTGTAACTTGTATTTCTCTCTTGCTCAGTGTTTCCCGGTGTAAACTAGGAGCAATTGTCTAACCCACAGGCTTTTAGTCTTTTGGTCTCTTGTGGGGGAAGGGTGGAACCCTCAAAGTCATATTCTCTTTTCTCCAAGCTGGTTCTCACATACATTTATGAACATAGTCATGGGAGAGTAGATTGCTAAATATCTCTCTATTAATGAACAGTTCTGCCATCTGCAGCAGGGCTTCTCAAACTTTAATGAGCCTATGAATCCCTTGGGAATCTTGTTAAATTGTTCTGATTCTGTTGGCCTGGGGTGAGGCCAAGATTCTGCATTTTTCAAACAAGCTCCCAGGTAGTACCAAGGACCACACTTTGAATACTGACTGGTTAAAATGTCCATTTCCTTCTCTGTTCCTGTGAGGCAGGCATGGGACTGTCACTCCTATTTGGGTTTGACAGATGAAGAATCTGAGCTCTGGTATGAGAGGGAACTGGAAGAGTTTGCCAGATCTTCTAATCCCTGGGCTGCCCTCATTCCAGTTTCTGAGCTTGCGAACTGTTGACTGCCACACATTTGTTTTTCATCTAGACCAAGTTTTGGCCAAACAAAATCTCTGGCAACGCTAGACATCATGACAACTCCATGAGTGGTGGCTTTACTCTTTCTCTATGGCATCAACTTCCCAGGTACCCATCATCCCACGGTGTCTCTCTGGGTCCCCTCTGCACTCTAGCTGGGTGCCATCTTTGATTGTGTTTGCAACTGAGGATCATTTTCCTCATACCTGGCCTACTTTGCCCACTTAGGTTAGCTGTTTTCCTCCATTAATGGGTGACATTTTCATGACCTCCTTTCCTTCAACCCCAGTGTCCAACTTATCTCCATAACTCACCTCTCTACTCCACTTGGTTCTTCAAGTACCAAGAGTAACCTTGTGATGGAAGTCCCAAAGAAGCTCGATTAAGCTACCTTGCATATGGTAGCCACTGAGTGATTAAATCTTGATTAAATGAATAAACAGATGAATCACAGAGAGATGCTAGAGTATCCATTTTCCCTGACTCAAACTAGCTCAGTCCTTTTCTGTTGATGACCAAGATGAGGAGCAAGTCATAAAGCATGATCGGAAAAGAGCTTTATAGTCCAGGGAGCTATAAGGATGGCCCACGAGAGTGGCTGCAGGAAGGGTACGTGAAGTAGATGGGCATTTTTTCATACATTCCACCTGATCTGCATCCAATGTCTATCTGCATGCAAAGCAGTCCAACTAACTGAAGGGTCTGCAAGAAATTTTAAAAAGAGACACTGTTGTTTTTGATGACCTTCAGAAAGCTCTCCACGTGTCCACACAGAGCACTGAATGGCACCGAGGGTAAACCGTCCTGTCCTTGGAGCCACTCTACCTTCCGCATTTCTTTAAACACAGAATTCTATTTGTCTGGTTCTGACATTCACATTGAGGAAGGAACAAGCCCTTCTCTCTCAATCTGTGTGTGGAAGTCACACTTACATTAATGAGAGTTATGTGCAGTGTGACAGAAATAAAATCCATACTCATGAGTTTTATTTTTCCTGTTGAGGATGAGAAGCCTGTTTTAAAATGTAGGTGAACTTAGATAACTTTTCCAGGCTGCAGAGAAGCTGACCCTTGGCTAGTAGAACCTGGATTCTCTGAAAATGAAATCAGTGCTCGGGAAAGTTGTCTGGGATCCCCACCACCTGCCTGAAACAAGAAGCAGACGGAGCCCCTCTACCTGATCCTCCAAGGGGGCCCTCACTCTGGGCATGGCCACAATTGAAAAGTAGCTCATTTCCTTGAACACTGAGTGCTCTAGCTCTTTACTCAACCTGCCAACAAGAGTGCCAATTAGTGCCAATAACAACATACATATTAGCAGATTTTTAGACCACAGTCACCAAAATATTAGCGACTCATGACAGGAAGGCCTTGCTGTGTGTCATCAGTTATTGTAACTACTGGGTACTTGGCAAGAAATATTGACCATCTCCTCATTTACTTCTGCCGTGCTCACTGTGGAATCTTCATCCGATTTTAAACTGTCATTAGAAGGGTAGATTGGTGAAAATGATCCTGTCACCATCAGATTTGTTTTTAAATGAGATTCTTGGTTGAATTCTGGTTTAGATTTTGAAAATCAGCCTTCTTGAGTTTTAATTCGTCCTTGGGTTAGAACTGTTCCACCTGTACTGCCATGTTGAAGACTGTCAGTGTTTTCGCCGTAAACACTCTATTGTGGATTTTCAAGGCAGCTACAAAAATGTATGCCTAGCAAAAATCTGATATCTAACATCATGCCACTCAGAAATTATTTTGCACAATTTCATGTGAATCATTCTGACTAGAGGCTTTGGGAACAATTGAGGTGGTAACTTTTTAAAAAATCATTTCCCTTTTGTTTTTTGTCTTTGAGTATAAAGGAAAATTCATAAAATGTAAGGGTTTATCTCCAAATTTTACCCAGGTTATAAATGTTTCATAAATAAAAAGTTTACAGCATATTTGTGCTAGTTTGGATATATTATGATGTCCCACCAAATTCTTTGATGTGCTCTTGTGAGGGCAGATGTATTAATGTTGATTAGATTGGAACCCTTTGATTGTGTGTTTCCATGGAGATTGACTCAATCATCTGTGAGTGAACTATTTGACTGGATTTGATGGAGGTGTTACCCTGCCCATTCAGGATGGGTGTTAATTGGAACACTGGAGTCATATGAAGGAATTCACAGACAGAAAGACCTCAGAGCAACTGAGAGTGACATTTTGAAGAAGAGCTGCAGCTAAGAGAAGACAAAACACCCCAAGAGCAACATTTTGGAGAATACCATTTTGAAACGTAACCTAGGAGCAAGCAGACATCAGCCATGTGCCTTCCAAGCTAACAGAGGTTTTCCAGCCACCATTGGCCATCCTTCAGTGAAGGTACCCTATTGTTGATGCCTTACCTTGGAAACTTTATGGCCTTAAGACTGTAACTGTGTAGCCAAATAAACCCCCTTTATAAAAGCCAATCCATTTCTGGTATTTTGCATTCTGGCAGCATAAGCAAACCAGAACAATATTTAATACATTTCTCCTCTGACATTTCTCTGTTTTTAAATGAAGACTTTAGAAGATGACTACCCTAATGTTTGTGTAAATGTGTCACGGAAGAGCTAATGGACTTTGTCTATGACCAGATTAACCCATACTTTCCAGTTCCCTTGTGTGATCTGTTTCTAACCTAAGTCTTCTCACATAAAGAGTGTATTAGTGTATTTTCTGATGCTTTGCAGTCTTGATGCTTATTTGCAGTCTTCATACTTAGAGGTTTAAATCCACAGCTCATTGGTTTCTGGCAACAAGAAATTTGGTGGCTGGGTTGCTCTGAAAAGATGATTTATGGGGACGTTCTGGTTTTATCATGGAAGAAAGTTGATCAGGATTTTGTAATTTATGTCTGATCTTTATCCATCAAGGGTGCCGACTGCACAACTAAGAGGTAGAGCCAGGGTTTGCAGCTTGAACAGTTCCCTGTCATTGTAGGATCTACTCATTCATTCATTCCAGTAATGGGCCTCATTCTGTGCCAGGACATGACCTGGGTGCTGGGGAGAAGTGAAGTCTTCCTGCCATCGTGGGGACAAACATTTTATCTTTACATTCAGTCGGAGGAAACAATCACTCAATAAAGAAATGAACAAGCAGGATCATTTCAGGAAGTGCAGTGATGTGATTAAGAGTTACTCAGAGGGGGGGAGGCTGCTCAGGAAAGGCCCGTGGAGAAAGTTCTATTTACGCTGAGGCCTGCAGGAGGAAGAGGAAGCAGGTGTGCGAAAGCCCAGAGGAAGAAGGTTCCAGGTGGAGAAGTCTGTGATTGCAAAGGCCCACAGGAAAGAAAGGGGCTGGCAGGTCCAAGGAAGAGGAGGAAGGGAGAGCAGGCCAGGAGCGCCTGGGTGAGGATGCAGGCAGGTAAGAAGAGGCCACATCCTGCAGGCTCTTCTAGACCATGCTAAGGGGTTGGATTCTACTCTAAGTGCAACATAAAGGCACTGAAGGAGTTAAAACAGAAGCGTGCCAAGACCTGATACCTTCACAAAGAACATTCCAGCAGTTCTCTGAAGAACAGACTGGAGGGAGTGGAAGCAGGGAGCCCATGTAGTCACCCTAGTGAGCAATAAAGTGGCTGGGTCTGGAACAGTGGCAATGCAGTGAACAAGGAATGGCCTCTCAAATCTGTCATTTAGACATAAAACTGGCAGGTTTGCTGATGAATGAGCCATCCTGGGAACGGGGAGATGTCATGTGGCCAGAGTCAAGAAGCGATGAGAGATGAGACTGGAAATGGAGGTTGGGAAGGGAGATGTTTGTCACTCTGAAGGTTGGTCTGCAATCCCAAACCAACAAGGAGTTTCTTTAGAGAAAAAGTCTTTCTTATGGTGCCTCGGCATAATGGTGATGATTTTCTTTTGTTAAATACCTGTTCATTAGAATAAACTTGCCACTCCTCCGCTTACACCAAGATTTCCGTATGATGCACTCCTATAACACAAATCATCAGTAGAGAGACAGATACTCATTATGCACCCAGATTGCCCACATCTGGCTGCCTGCCCTCTCCCACCACCACCGCCAGTGGCAAACACAATCACTTAAGTCAAGTGAACAGTTTTAAATGTATAATATTAAAGCGTGTTTTTAAAAACTCCTTAGAACCATCAGCCATTGTTAAAATACACTCACTTTGACGGCTGCTTTGGCACTTTTTTTTTTATGAGGCTTTTCAATGCATTACCTTATCGGGTGCATGAGATTTAGTCTGTTCCGCAGAGGAAAACAGACAAAAAGGGTCTCTCAGCACGAGTTACTCTTCTGTAAAGGTTATAGTAAACATGTCAATGCCTAATTAAGCAGAAAATTTTATCTGTATTGTGGGGGAGGCGTTGGCTGTCTCCGACTTTTCTTCTGGGGAATCCATTTAGAGGACAAAGTAGACTATGAGGCTGAGCTGGTTTGGAAAGCCCGGCTTCCAAATGTCAGAAGAGAAGCATCTTTTTTCCTTGTATGAAAATGACTCTATTGGCTGGACAGACTGTGTATGGGTGTGTGCATGTGGGCGTGCGCAGGCATGAGTGTGTATTTCATCAACACACAAAATAACATGAGCTGCTTCCCAACTTCCTCCAAAGTTTTGGGCACCCTGCTAAGCTCTGAGCACACAAGAGGAATAAAATCCTGGAATACGCTTAACCAATCGTGATGGCAGAAAACCCTCTTTTTCACCCCTGCCTGGATTTCTTCACTTGCTCTGTGTGTGTGTGTGCATTTTTTCTTTGTTGCTATGATCACTTTGGTGGTTTGTGGGGTGACTGTCTGTCTTCGTGTGCCTGTTGTCCCAGTATCTTGGTAAAAACACCCTTTTTCATTCTCAAAAGTAACCCTGTTTAGCTGATCAATTTTGCCTGATTTGGGGGGAGTATTTTATTTGACTCTGTAACATCTCATTTGTTAATTTCACAGCATAGACTTTCTCCTTGGACTTAATGGTGCAACTGTTTTTGCAAACATCCAAAATAGTCCAGGGAAAGAAAATGTGATGGGAACGGCGGGGGACAGGAGAGGTGGTCCGATTCAATCACTCAGTCATTTTAAACTAAGGTTTGCTTCCAGGTAGTGACCACTTACTAACGGTTGCTGGACTACACTTAGTAGTTTCTGTCTCTTCAAATCAATTTACAGAACTAGAGGCCAGCAACAACAGTTTAATGAAAAGTCCACGTGTCCACTTGCTTGGGAAGAAAGTAACAACTACCACCACCACCACCAGTATGATCACTCGCTTAACACAAAACTAGTGGTTAGACTGATTTTTACATTTTCATCTTGTTTTGGAGGTATCGTGCCCTTAAAATCTTGGACTTTTGTCTCCATCATTTCCTATGATTCTCTCCTCCCTAAGGTGGTTATCTATTTTTAATGAAACGCGACTGCTTTTCGGGTCTCTGCAAAGTTTTCTTATTTGTTAGGTTAGTCATAGAAAAGGAGTAGAGCCCTTTAGTTAAGGCCAGGGTTTCTGTCATCAGACAGATCTGGGTTCCTACTACAACTCAGCAATACTAGCTGTGTGAACATGGGCAAGTTTCTTAACCTCAATGCCTCACTTTACCCATCGGTGCAATGAAATCAATAACAGTACCTACTTTTTATAGTTATTAGAATGAAATCAAGTGATGTGTTTACAGTGACTAACGTAGTTCCTAGAATATAGTAATTGCTTAATAAATATTTTTCTTCTTCATCATCAGCAGCAGCAACAGCAGCCTTTAGAGTTTCCTACTGCAGCTACTTATTCCTAACAAGCTCCCATCTCTTCTGACTCTGTCTGCCTCACAGGACAGACCTCCAATGCATGATCACCCCTTTTCCCCACTTAACCAGGGGTGATTGGAAAAAAAGACAGTACCTGCTCCAGGGTTACTCTCAAGTAGCCATGTGTCACTGAGAGGGGACAGAGAAGCTGGTGAGGAAAACGTTGCATTGCAATGGAAATCAAAGACTGAATCTCCTTTCCTTTTGTCTTTATGTGGTTGCATTTTCACCACATGGTCTTGAAAAGGCCACGTAAAGAAAATGAACCCATGGGCGTAAACAGTCACGCTCCCCATCTCCACTGATAGATATTTGCCCATTAATTCCCTTTGCACCCGCTCTCTCATGCCTTCATTTTCCCTATGCAATTACTGGTCCTAAATCCTTTCAGAGAAGGGCAAGCATGCATCCCCAATAGCATTTTGCATCTACAAATCAAACGTATAATTGGCATCTCATGACGGGTACTCACAAATCACAGTGCATTTGAAATTACAGGCACGAGATCGAGAGGGCATTTTCAGCCTTGTCTGGAAAGGTCTTCATAAACCGGTTTGAGAATAATAGGATCATCCCCAAATCTCCCATTCTAACACCATTTGCTATCATTTTTAAATCATTATATTTGCTGAGCTTACATAATTTTTCAGCTCTCAATGGAAGACTCTATTCACATACTCCATAACCACTCACCCTGCTGTGCAACTCTCCACGAATGAAAATGTTATAAAAAAAGACACTGGCTATCAAAAATATAATGGTTGTGCATCCAAATTATTTTTGCACGCTCAAAAATGATTTATTAAAATGATTATATGCCAATATATCCAAATGTCTTGGTAGGCCTTACCTTCCAGGTGCCAAGGGTCAAATCTTAGTTTTCTTAGGAGCCACCCTCCTTGCCCATAGAGATATGACTTTAATCGGATTTGAATTTCAGTCCAGCTTTCCTGAAAGTCACACACATGAATTTAGTGTCTGCCCTATTATAGGAGTATTAGCATGATAGTCCTTAAACACGAAAATTATTAACTTGGGATACTGGGCATTTGTAAAGAATTATGACTCCTGCCATTTTTTTAAGGCAGTAGACAGCACAAAAGACATCATTTGGCTTTTTCCTGTTTCCAATGCTCACAGTTCATAAAAGTGCAGATTAAGCTGGTATTCAGTTCAGTGTGGGAAGCCCCTAGAATTAGTGGGGGAATTAGACTGGAATACATAACCTGCTATGGCCATTTCATCTGTTCTTCTCTTGCAGGCTATGCCCAGGAGGAAAAGCTGAAGGAAGAGGAGGAAATTAAAGAGGAAGAAGAAGAGGAGGAAGACGGTGGTTCCATAGCTCAACCTCAGGGCAGCAATAACCCAGGGACAGATGAGGAGCTAGAAACAGGCCCAGAGCCAAAAGGCTGCTGCAGCTTCCAGAACTCTCCAGGAAGTCATTTATCCAACCAGGACGCCGAGAACGAATCTCTGCTAAGCGATGCCAGTGATCAGGTGTCGGACATCAAGAGCGTCTGCGGCCGAGATGTCTCGGACAAGAAAGCAAACACTCAACCCAAACTTCCAAACGAAGCACACAACTGCATGGATAAAATGACCGCCGTCTATGCCAACATCTTGTCTGATTCCTACTGGTCGGGCCTGGGCCTGGGCTTCAAGCTGTCCAACAGCGAGCGGCGGAGCTGTGACACCCGCAATGGAGGCAATAAGAGTGATTTTGACTGGCACCAAGATGCTCTGTCCAAAAGCTTGCAGCAGAACTTGCCATCCAGATCTGTGTCCAAGCCCAGCCTGTTCAGCTCGGTCCAGTTGTACCGGCAAAGCAGTAAGATGTGTGGGGCGGTGTTCACAGGGGCCAGCAGATTCCGGTGCCGGCAGTGCAGTGCCGCTTACGACACCCTGGTTGAATTAACTGTGCACATGAATGAAACTGGCCACTATCAAGACGACAACCGTAAAAAGGACAAGCTTAGACCCACAAGCTACTCAAAGCCCCGGAAAAGGGCTTTCCAGGATATGGACAAGGAGGATGCTCAAAAGGTTCTGAAATGTATGTTTTGTGGGGACTCCTTCGATTCCCTCCAAGATTTGAGCGTCCACATGATAAAAACAAAACATTACCAAAAAGTGCCTTTGAAGGAGCCAGTACCAACCATTTCGTCAAAAATGGTCACTCCGGCGAAGAAACGTGTTTTTGATGTCAACCGGCCGTGTTCCCCCGATTCAACCACAGGATCGTTTGCAGACTCGTTTTCTTCTCAGAAGAATGCCAACCTGCAGTTGTCCTCCAACAACCGCTACGGCTACCAAAATGGTGCCAGCTACACCTGGCAGTTTGAGGCCTGTAAGTCGCAGATCTTAAAGTGTATGGAGTGTGGGAGCTCCCACGACACCTTGCAGCAGCTCACCACCCACATGATGGTCACGGGACACTTTCTGAAGGTCACCAGCTCTGCCTCCAAGAAGGGGAAGCAGCTGGTGTTAGACCCCCTAGCAGTGGAGAAAATGCAGTCATTGTCTGAGGCCCCAAGCAGCGACTCTCTGGCACCCAAGCCATCAAGTAACACAGCGTCAGACTGTACAGCCTCCACAACTGAGTTAAAGAAAGAGAGTAGGAAAGAAAAACCAGAGGAAAGCAACAAAGATGAGAAAATTGTGAAAAGTGAGGAATATGAAGATCCTCTACAAAAACCTCTAGACCCTACAATAAAATACCAATATCTAAGGGAGGAGGACTTGGAAGATGGCTCAAAGGGTGGAGGGGACATTTTGAAGTCATTGGAAAATACTGTTACCACAGCCATCAACAAAGCCCAAAATGGGGCTCCCAGCTGGAGTGCATATCCCAGCATCCACGCAGCCTACCAGCTATCCGAGGGCACCAAGCCTTCCGTGCCGATGGGCTCCCAGGTACTGCAGGTCCGACCCAACCTCGCCAACAAGTTAAGGCCAATTGCACCAAAGTGGAGAGTAATGCCACTCGTCTCTGTGGCCGCTAACCTGGCCCCATACACTCAAGTTAAGAAGGAGTCAGAAGACAAAGACGAAGTCTTGAAAGAGGGTGGGAAAGGAAGTCCCCACAAAGAGGCACCATCTTTTAGCCACAATGAAGGGGATTCTTTTTCCAAAACTGAAACCCCTTCAGAAGCCAGAAAGGCTGAGCCTTGTCCCCCAAAGAAGGAGGACAAGCTGATGAAAGAGGGCAGTGAGAAAGAGAAACCCCAGCCCTTGGAGACAGCATCTTCTCTCAGCAACGGCTGTGCCCTCCCCAACCACGTGTCGGCACTGCCCTGTATCAACCCGCTCAGCGCCCTGCAGTCCGTCTTGAACAACCACCTGGGAAAAGCCACAGAACCGTTGCGCTCTCCTTCCTGCTCCAGCCCGAGCTCAAGCACAATTTCTATGTTTCACAAGTCAACGCTCAGTGTCATGGACAAGCCTGTTTTGAGTCCTGCCTCGTCAAGGCCAGCCAGTGTGTCCAGGCGCTACCTGTTTGAGAACAATGATCAGCCCATCGACTTGACCAAGTCCAAAAGCAAGAAAGCAGAATCCTTGCAAGCACAATCCTGTACATCTCCACCTCAGAAGCATGCTTTATCTGACATTGCCGACATGGTCAAAGTGCTCCCCAAAGCAACCACCCCAAAGCCTGCTGCTTCCTCAAGGATCCCTCCCTTGAAGCTGGAGATGGATGTCAGGCGTTTTGAGGATGTCTCCAGTGAAGTCTCGACTTTGCATAAAAGAAAAGGCCGGCAGTCCAATTGGAACCCTCAGCATCTTCTGATCTTGCAAGCTCAGTTTGCCTCGAGCCTCTTCCAGACTTCAGAGGGCAAATACCTGTTGTCTGACCTGGGGCCCCAAGAACGTATGCAAATCTCCAAGTTTACGGGGCTCTCCATGACCACTATTAGCCACTGGCTGGCCAATGTCAAGTACCAACTTAGGAAAACAGGTGGGACAAAGTTCCTGAAAAACATGGACAAAGGACACCCCATCTTTTACTGCAGTGACTGTGCCTCCCAGTTTAGAACCCCTTCTACTTACATCAGTCACTTAGAATCCCACCTAGGTTTCCAAATGAAGGACATGAACCGCATGGCAGTGGCACAGCAAAGCAAGGCAGAGCAAGAGATCTCCCGGGTATCGTCGGCTCAAAGGTCTCCGGAAACAATAGCTGGCGAAGAGGACACAGATTCTAAATTCAAGTGTAAGTTGTGCTGTCGGACATTTGTGAGCAAACATGCAGTAAAACTCCACCTAAGCAAAACGCACAGCAAGTCACCCGAACACCACTCACAGTTTGTAACAGACGTGGATGAAGAATAGCCCTACAGGTATGGGTTTGCTCCCAGGTGGTTGTGACAGTGGTCTTGTAAGGAGCTTCTAGAAGGGAGATGGGTCTGCTTAGAGGCAGCTGACGTCTCCCAGTGTCAAGCAGGACGGTAGCTTGCTGGGATAGCACTTGTTTTTATGAAAGACCGGAACACGCTAAATAAGTTCTAGCCATTCTCTCAATTTCTCCAGTTTAGCTTTGGGGAGTAGAACAAAATGGATTTAGAAGAGGTGAGTTTCACAGATTACTGCCTCTTCTAGGCCTTCATGATACATGATTCCCTTAGTTTCCAACTTCCAAGTTCCACCCAACCAAGGCTACACCTCATTTTAAGGAATAGATACTAACCTCTCTCACCACCCCAGTTCACTATCCCACTTTCCCATAACAATGCTAATGACTCATCAAGGTGAGCAACAGAATAAACATTGGAGAGGCACTGGGGGCAGTCAGTATACAGAGATTGTTAATCAGCTCGTGAATAGCTTCAAGTTATCTTTATTATTGTTACTCATAATTAATGCTTTCTGCAACTTACCTTCAGCAATTACTACTTCCACCCCCTTCCCTTTGTTTATTTCCGACATTAAGTTCCTTATGAAGAACACCTGCCCAACGGGGGATTTGAGAAAAATATTCTTTTCTGCAGACTATTTAGATGAAAAGAGAGAAGGCTTAGTTTCCTCTCTCATCTTTGGATTTTCTTTATTCTAGACTACTAGCAGAGTCCACCATTAACAAAGATAGATGCAGTGCATGTCCTTGAGATTTTATTCCATGTTAGGAACAACTGGCTTTCTGCACACCCGATGCCAATGCACACGGGGTCTCGCACTTCTGAGCATTTGCACCATGGAGCATAGAAGCTCCGAGCCTTATGGGGCAGTGCCCAGATCACCTGTCACTCCAGGAAAGACGACAGAGGCCAAGGGCAAATCCCTTGCAGACTAGTCATGCCAGCCATTTTCAGACGTTGAGCATAAGCAAGACTGGGTCTTAACAAATCATTTTCCTCTCCCTTTTTGTACTTTTCTCTCCCCTCCAGCATGATATATCACATGCCAGAGACCCTCACACATATTCAGGCTTGTCCTCCTACTCAGGCCACTCCCAAGGATGGGTTCCCAACCCGAACTAAGCCTTCTGCACTTACCAGTCCGTTTTATGTCAGGCTCAGTTACAGATTCACTCTTTGGATTCATTCATAGTAAGATAGGAACAGCCAATAATGATTAAAAGTATAAGACTTGTCACCCCCTATAGTCAGACATTTGTTTTTAAATAGGAGATTCTGAGACCAAGCCACAGAAGGGTGAGCAATCGCGGAGTCCCAGGTGGAGTGCGGTGTTTGTATGGTGTGATTAAATGCCAATGCATATGTGATACCTTATATTTGTTTTTGGTCTGAATATTTTTCTAAATCAAATACTCAGCCATTTATCAAGAAATACATATTCTTTCGTCATGGAAAACAAAGTTGGATGAGAGAAACATTTTGACTATTCTTGACTTTGGGCTCACCTCCCACCTGTTGCGTGACAATGGTCAAGATGAAATAAAAGGTTAATTAATATCTATGGGACTTTTCCCTCAGTGAGAAGACCTAAGAGATTTTGATTAGGGGGGAACCATCCCATAATTTTAGCGGTTACCTGAGCCCAAATGAAGACTATTCTCCTTTGATTTGCATGTTTTTATCATGATAATTAAACTGTGTTACTGCTAGATTTATCTCTTGCTTTCCAAGCATGATTTGTTCAGCTCACACGACTGAAAGAAAAACCACAATGCATCTATTGAATCTATGTGTGAGCTTGGGGCCCTGCGATGTCCTATTTATTTGCTATACAACATTTTTAATTTTATGTAAATTGCTATTATGCTTTTCTGGTCCTACCAAAAAAAGAAAAAAAAAAAGAGGGGGGTGGACAAAGAATACCTAGAGAGATGTTCCAAATTCCACAGTGGTGCATCCAAACCACAGTGACGAGGACATATAGGTAATGTTTATTTGTGATATAATAAAGAACATTTTTCCACCTGTTAGGTTTGTAATCATTTTTTTAAATCATTATCACTGTCAAAACATTATGATATGTAAATAGGGAGAGGAGAGATAAAGAAAGCTGTAGCTATCCTCCGTCAAAATCTGAAACTTACATACCTGTTCTAGGGAGGGAAGCTAAACCAATAATTTGGTAAAATAAACACAAAAGCTTCTTACAAATCTGTTAAGCACATAGATAAGATAGCTATATTGACATCTCTCTGCATTTGTGTAGAATAAGTATTTCTGATTTGGACCATCAAAGCACCATATTACAGTGTTATTAAAATGAAACAGAAGTTCCCTCCTTGTATAAACACCATTATGTCGTGATTCTGAGAAAGGATTGCAAAAAAAACAGGTCTGAGCATTCAGGGCTTGTCCAAAGAACCTGGGAGTGCATATGCATCGTGTTTACAAAGAAGACAGTGCTGGGTATGTTTGTATTGATGGTAAAAATATTGCAATTTGCCTGCATGGTTGCCACATCTGACAAAGGTGGGCGTCAGATGCTTCAGTCACCCCAGAAAAGGATGCCTCCATCCTTGCGATCCTCCTCAGGGAAATGTTTGTGCAGAACCTTTTCCACGGCTTGGAATTGTGCGTATATGTTTTCAAGTGATCACAAAATGAGATCACTGTTATCTGGTACTCCAATCTTAGTTGGTATGCATGATGGCTCAAATTGTACAAAATGACACAGTGTTTTAGAAAGCATGGTTAAGAGTTTATGGAAAATTAGGAAGCTTTAGTATATCTAAGTTCTCTGTAAGGCGCAAATTTTGACCTGAATTTTCTTTCCTTTCTTGGATATGTCTTAAATCCTGCAGAATGCTCTGCCAAAAAATAAATGCAGCTTTTCATTAAAAATTAATTAGAAAATATTAAATGTGCATTCCTATTTTAGGACAATTTCAATATGTATTTGTATATATCTTTAAAAGCCACATGCTCTTCTTGAATAATAGAAATTAAGCAGAGAGCAAATTAATGAGTCTAAAATGCACAAGGACTGAAATCACAGTAATTACCATTTAATATAGTGTAGAAGCTTAACAGCACACCTAGCTCTCAGGAATGAATCCTAGTGCAAAGAGTGGCCCACCTTTGTTGTGGGCTGCTTAATAAAACAAAGATTCAGGATAAACAAGTAATTTTTTAGTATAAGTATGTCCCAAATATTGCATGAGCCATACTTATGCTGAAAAAGTATTTGTTGTTTATCTGGATTTCAAATTTAACTGGATATCCAGTATTTTTATTTTCTAAATCCTCAACCCTAACAACATGGGTTATATGGTAAGCTGGTAAGAGCAAAACAGGCTGGGATAATTCATATCTGTAAGAGGCGTTATTCTTTCATCCATTAAATAAAAATTCCTTTCAAATAAATAGCCCTTTCTCCTTCCCTCCCTCTCTCCCTTCCTCCCTTCCTTCTTTCCTTCCTTCCTCTCTCTCTCTGAATCCCTGCACTCCTTTCATCCTTCAGCAAATATCAGTTGTACTTTTACCTTGTGCCAGACTGTGTATTAGCAATGGAAACATAATGGAGGATGAGCAGTCATACAGACTATAATGGCAAGATTTTCCAGGTCTTGTGGCCAGCACTTCCCAAGCATTATTTTAATTTATTCTTGTAATCTGCCCCATGACTTAGGGGTTGTGCCACAAGGAAGGCCTTGTAGCAGAAGGGGATATGGAGGCAGAGGGACTCTGTGTGACTCTCCCAAGGACCCCCAGCTCTGAGCCCCATTCATTCATTCACCCTGAATCTAGTGAGCTCGTGGCAAGTCCTGTGCTAAGCTCGGGCAATAAACCAATGACCAGACAAGAGTCTGCCCTCGAGGCTCATGGCAGGTACGTGGACAGGTGGCTCTAGGGAAGATGCTGATGGGAGCACACAGGAGGGGCATCTGTCTGGTCTCAGAGCGGGGTGGGGTGTCAGGAGAAGCACACAGGATATGAAGGTCCTCGGGCCTGGGTTCAAAGCCCAGCCCCTCCCCTCCCTCCAAGACATGCCCCATTTCTGTGCCTATAAAATGCAGACACTGATGTACCCCTCAGGAAAATTATAAGAATTAAATCAGTGTGCAATTCTTTTCCATAAAGCCTGCCACATAGTAGGTTCACAACAAAAGTTAGTTTTAGACAGAGCCTCCTTGCTCCACGTATTCTACCACGTTCCTGAGCTGCGCCTGAAGTGTGTAGAAGTTCCCGATTTTTCCCAGGTTGAACTAATTAGTATCTAGGCTAGTGCCCCCACGAAAGCATCAACCTGTTGTTTCATTATAATGATAACAATGACAGCAAAATTACCATTGATTGGGCTCTTTCTATGAGCCAGGAATTGTTACTCATGTCACTCTTGTTATACAGAGTGATAAACCACAGCTCAGAGAGAGCCCAAGGGTAGAGCTGGGATTCGAACCCAAGACAGCTCAAGCTCATATACTCTCTCCTCCTGCCGCTCTCTTCCTCTTCCACCTTCCCTGATGGCTTTGAAATGCTACCCAAGGCCTGATGTGCATCCAACAACTCAGGAAAAACACTGTGGCATGCTGCATGAGGGTTGAGAGGCAAGCAAGGACTCCCCTGGGCTGCAAGTCAGGTGCCCAGGGCTAACCTGTAGCTTGGAGCGGAGGGTCTCCTCTTTATTTTAATTTCCTTGTTCAGTCAAGTAATTATACATTTATCATACAATATCTAACCAAAAACAACCCAAATTCCAGGGAATATATACATGTATATAATTTTTTTAAATCCTCATTCTGACTCTTGGGAATTCACTTTGGGTGAGCAAAATGAGAATCAGGAAATGGGGTCAATTACAAGAGTACAGCATTTTTAAAGCAGCAAGAAACAAATTCATCATCTTTTTTTAACGTTTTCATTTCATCCAAGCAATCTGACTTAACCCCCTTGTTCATCAGCACATCTTTCTCTCCTTTGCACTTTCCCCCCTCATTTGGACTTTCGAATGCTCGATACTGACATGTATAATTTGGTGCTTTAATATAGAGTAACATTATTTTTCGTTTACTCCAATCTGCCATCAGTATCATCTTTTCATTTAACCAGATGCAATTCTTTTTTTTTTCTTTTGCGAAATGGAAAATCCATGAGTGCAGGGAGTGCAATGTTTTAATTAGCTCATATTTTTTATATGGATTTATGTCTTTAAAATACATTTGTGTAATTCTTCAGCTAAATTAAAAACGTCTTTCTGTGGAAGAGAAGAGGGGAAAATAAAGAACCTAATGGTGCCATTAGCTTAGGTAGATGCAGGGGTTGACGGGGAACCAGCAGAAGCACAAACACAATCGCTGTGGCTTCTCCCCGGGCCAGTTTTGAACTTGCCCTTCATTTAAGGAAGCCTTTCTCCATAAAGACTTCTCAAAAATGGCTTCAGGAGGGATTTTTTTAAAGCCCCTCATAAGTAAACAAGCAGTTACCTTCAATGAGTTAATTTGAAACCGAACCTACCACCAAACAAAACAGAAAAAAAAAAAAAAAAAGCCATAATGATAAACAGTTTTCCCCTGTATTTTCTTCCTTTGTCTTTTTTTTTTTTTTTTTTTAACTATCAAGTTTAAAGCTTTCCACGGTGCTTTTTTTCTACTTTATAGGAGACAAGTGACATTCTGGGGTAAATGGAAGAAAAAGCCATGCAGAACTGAAATCTCTCTAATGCATTGACACTAAGTTGCCCTCTATTGTTGGAAATGAGCAGGCGCTCATGATTGTTCATCAAACGGCTCCTAATGCAGTTAAAGCATTCAGCTATAATTTCTCCTTGCATTTATAATTACTGTCATAGACTGCACACCTCGGTGAGCAGATTAAAGCTATAAACTATTTAGCCGCGGCTCTAAGACGAGAACTTGATTTGTCTGGCAGGAGTTATTTGTTAGGGAGCTTGACACTTCACATAAAAATGACTCAACTTGATGAAGAACAATGCAGTTTTAGCAGTGCGGGGATTTTAAATCAGTCACAACGCCACGCCCCGCAAGGATCGCAGGGCAGTTTGTTAAATGATATGTAGGCCATGGAGATAACGGAATGTGTTAAGGGTACAAAGTAGAAGGGGATTTGGTGTGCAGCTGCTTTCTTTCCCGACTCTCCTCTGAAAGAGCAGGAGTTGGTTTAGAGTCAGCACATGTCATGTTCTCCTATTAAATCCAGAGTGAATGTTATGTGAGGCTCCCCTGGCAGAGGAGAAAGAGTCCTGGAGCCCAAGGCGCATGTCACATTTGGGCTTTTAGGGAACTTTGTGCCACTGTTCAGAGCATTCCCTTCTGGAAGCTTCTGCCAGGGCTGTGTGGGTAATGTTGGTTTTGGGTTCTTACCCACCCACCCTGGAATATTCATTTGTTTCTTTGTTTACTTTCTTGTTTATTTGCAGGAGGTGCATGATGTGAGTTGGCATGGAAAATATTTCTATTGGACTGGTTCCATGCCTTTTATCTGTAAAAATAAACAAAAATAAGAGTTTCTCAACTCAGAAATCTAATTGTTGGGACCCAGCAACCAGGCGCTAGCTTTCTCAAGGGATCGCTTGGCCCTAGGATCACCTCCAATCTACCCACACCTCACAGCCAGAAATAAACACAAATTTATTCAAAAACTAACATTCAGAAAAAGACTCTATTGGATATTTATTTACAGCACGTGGTAGATGCTGGTGCCTGGATATTAGGGTCACAAACACAAGTGCTCCAAGGGCCAGGCCAGTAACATTTAGGACTCAAGCAGGGCCCATCGCAAAGTAAAGCAGGGAGGCCCAGTGTAACTCCAGTAGTTTTCCCAGAAATCCTGATCTTTGTGTGACATTTCCCAATGCTTTAAGTCAGGTTGCTTTTATTGGTATGTTTTGGTTTGGTTTTGGTTTCGGTTTTAGTTTGGTTCAAGCCAAACAAAGCATGTGGGAGACCAGTTTCAACCCCTGGGTCACCAAACTGCAACCTCTGAGTCTGGTTGCAAGTCAAATGTGGGCAGCGACTCTGTTTCCTAATGTTTGTGGTCCACCCCTCTCCTCCAGCCTAACCTGACCAACGCTAGTTCTTGGGGCTCTCACGGAAAATGTCCCCTCTCCCCAGTTCTGCAGGACGTGGGGTTGTTCTCTGGAAATGTTGCCTTCTTCTTGATGTGATGTCACCATGTTGCTGCTGCACAGATTAAGGAAGCACTTGGCACTCCCTGGAGGATAACCCAAGACTAAGGGTGGGGAGGATTCCTGGGACTCAGCTAAAACCAGGAAAATCCCGGAGAAACAGGGACAAGTTGGCCACCCTCTTCTCCTGGTTCCTCCCTTGCGTCAGGGTATGACATGTGTCTCTTGAGGAGCTGGTGAAATGGTGTGTGCTCTCTATATCCCAAACCTATTCTTAAATTACAGCAAAAAGGACTGATATTTAGTTAATCTGATGTCACCCAACACATTGGGCCTATGCTATTTGCTTAATCCTCACAGCAAAACTGCAAAGTGGATATTATTCCCACTTTAGAGATGGGAAAGCTGAGGCTCAGCAAAGGTGCTGCGGGCCCATAGCTGTCAGGATCTAAGCTCAGGGCTCCTTGCTGTTGCACTAGGCCACCAGCACCCAACACCACTTCGGTGTATATTCAGCTCTCAGCTTCTCAAAGAGCGGTGCTTTTAAAGTGCATGCAGTCAGAGCAAATTGTATTTTCCTATTCCCCAATTATAGGCATTGCAAAGAGTGGAACATCCCTGCATGCCCAGAGCCCTGGTCCAAACGTGGGATGCCCAGAAGGAGCAAATGGGCACATCCTCCCTCTTCCTAAAATTTCACCAATTTAAGCCCAAATATATGCTCTGGTGAGTTACTCAGCGCTCTTGCCAGTCGCCAAAGGAATGTGGCTTAACAAGTTTCTGTTTGATGAAAGCCCTCAAGCTACTGTCCATGATATGTGTAGGTATTTTTATATAATGATCATCCCTTTGTTCATGCAGGAACTATCTATTGAGTACTTACTCTATGCTAGACATTGTTCTAGGCACTGGGGATAGAGCCATAATCAAGAGACAAATCCCTGGAACTGATGTTGTTGATGGGGAGATGGACAAACAAACTTACAAATGTTGTGAGGCAGGCAGTGCAAGGAAGGGAGACAAAGCCGAGTGAAGTAAAAGAGAGTGAGATGGCATGTTCAGGGAAGGGCTGTCCAAGCTGAGACCTGAAGGATGAGAAGCAGCCAGCCAAGCACCACCTGGAGGGAGGCGTTCCCCAGGAAGTGGGAACAGCATCTTCAAGGCACTGAGGGCTAGAGCAGGCAAGAGTCTGGCGTATCGGAGGCCAGAGAGCTCAGCTGGGTGAGCAAGGGACACTCGCTGAGAATTAAGGCTGGAGAACTAGGCCAGGGCCAGGTTGTGTGAGGCAGGGGTGGGGGTGCTAGGGATTTAAAAAGGCTCAGAGAGGTTAGTAACCTGCCCCAGACCACACAGCTCACTCACTTCATACATCCAAAGAAAGTCCCAGTGAGAACACTCAAAATGCATCAAGGCAGACAGGAAGGTACAACTGGGGAACTAGGAAGAGTGTGAGATTCAGACTTTCAGTGCCTCGGAGGCTGAGAGAAGGGAGAGATCTGAAAGGAAGGAAGGGGCATGAGAGACGTCTTGAGGAGTGTGGGAGTTGAGCTGGGATGGGGTAATGGCGGGACAAGCAGACCAGGCAGGGGAAAGCCCATGTGAGTTACGAAGGGGCCTGGGTGGCTAATGGTACCATATGTTGGAGACTTCCATTCCTTCCCTCTTACAGCCCTGCGGTGTCACCTCCCTCCCTGTGGGGCTCAGCCCACGTTGGCGAGTTGGTCTTTCTTTTCTTTTAATAGGTGCCACTGGTAAATGCCACCTCTCAGCCCCACCTCCACCACCACCAAACCCCCACCCCTGAGAAAATCACTTGCTTCTAAGATGCCTGCACTTTCTGATTCTTGAGAATTGGTGACATTCTGAGATGCAGGAGAAGATCTGGCTTATCTGGTCATTTTTCCTCGCTTTTGAGGTTAATGTGCACACAGGAATTATTTCCAGATTTCGTTTTTCTGAATGCCCTATGCTTTGTCAGTAAACCAGACACCTCTTCAGGTCAAATTATGAGCTCCCTGCCCTCAGGAAGCTTAGAGTTTGGCCCCCAACTTCAGAGTAAGGCTGGAGAGAGGATTTTCTGGCAGGCAACTTAACTGACTTTCCCTGCAGTGGGATAAGGCTTTATTTGACTCCCTGGGTTTTATGGGAACACCAAAGAGGAGACCCTAAGCCAGGCTAAGGTTTGAGGAACACGGGAAAAACACAAGAAAACTCCTGAGCAGGTGTCATCTACTCTGGACATGAAAAACAAGAAGGAGAAAGTCAGGAGAAACAGATGACAGACGCAGCATGAGGGGAGAGCAAAAGAGAAGGACATCTGTGGAGACTAAAGCGTATTCAATTTGTATTCTCTGTCCCAATCCCCAGAAATTGTTCTTTCTTTTTACCAATTAGATATAAATAGCTGTACACTCACGTTCTGATAAACCTGGGATCCCTATGTTTCCAAACATAACCTAACTGGATCTCCTTCTAGCCCAAAGTAACATAGTTTGTTTTCATAACACATCAAATAAGAAACAATTTACCTTGGATTTTCTGAAATACAAATAATAATTATTCTCCCATCATTACTAGTATTAAGAATAATGGGGGCATAATAATATTATTTATGAATTTATTAAATACATGTTGAGCATCTACTTTCTCTCAGGCCCTATCCAGGGCTCTGGAGATAAAGTGGAAACAAAAATAGTGACACCTCACCCACATGGATCTCTAGTCAATCAAGTAGCGGAGACAGATGGTAATCAAATAATCACACACATGAGCATAAAACCACACCAGTGATCAGTGCCACCAAGGAGTGGTACATGGCTGTGGAAGTTTCTAGTGGGGGCTTTGACCAGGTAACAAAGATTAGAAAGAACTTGAGCTGACATGGGAAGGACCATTAGGTGTTAACTAGGTAAAGAGAAACAGGAAGTGTGTTCCAGACGAAGGGGGCAGCATGTGCAAAGGCCCTGTGGTGAGTGAGAACGGGGACAGACCCAGGCACCTGAAAGAAGGCTAGTAGTGAGCTGGAAGAGACAGGGGGAGAGAGCATGATGTGAAAAGATGCTCAATTTCTTATAATTACTTCGGCCTCATGCTGGACTCCTTAAAGGCATTCTCTCACTTGATTCTTACAACAGTCTCACAAGATGGGTGATAGTAAACGTTGACGCTGGGACTCAAACTCAGGCAACCAGAGCCTGCATCCTTCACCCCTAGCCTGGACCGCTTCAGGTGACAGAAAGACAAGACCATGCACAGTCGGGGACAGAAGGGGGTTGGCTTGGCCACTGGAGGTTGAAGTGCTTGGAGGATCTTTAGAGGACAAGGTGTGGGATTTGAACCGAGAAATGGTATTGCCATTCGGATGGCTTCTGGATGAAGATATCTTTCCAAACTTTTTTTTTGAGCCCCTAACATATATTCTGTGGAGTATATGAAGGGGATGGTACAAAATGCAGGGTTGAACTTGAATTACTTACAATCCATATTGGGATGTCAAGTCAAAGAAATAGGAACCAGTTAAGGAACAAGGGTGGCTCTTTATAATTGGGAAGTTCAGACTTTTCTGTACTTTGGGGCTTGAGGAAGGATCCATGACTGCTGCCACGGGCGAGGATGTGACAATGCAAGGCAAGGATTCAGGTAGGAAAGAAGAGAGTTACGCCAGGAAACAGTATGACTTAGAAACAGCACACAAGCACTGCCTAGCAGCTAAGCTTGTGGGGTCTGGAGCCTGTCTGCCGGGGTCCAAATCTCTGCTTTGCTTCTTCTTTCCCCTGTCATGAGTCTTGTGCAAGTTGCTTAACCTTACTAAGCCTCAGAAGACTCATCTTCAGAATGAAGGTGACAATAAGTGAACAATAAATAGGAAATATTTTAAAAATATACCTTGGGTGGTTATTTGACTTCATTAAACCTCAGTTTGCTCATCTGTCAATTGGGACCAACAATTGTCCTTTTTTCGTGGGGCCATTGTGGGGATTAAAGGGGAGAACCCAAGTGAACTACCTGGAACATAGTAAGTGCTCAGTGACTCCGAGCTCTTATTTTTATCATTATGCTCAGAGGTCAGGGCAGACTGTGAAGTCCAACAGGCCCGGGTTCAAATCCCAGCCCCACCACTTACTGTTTCAGCCTGGGAGAGTTGGTTACCCTGAGCTTAGGTTTCCTCATCTCTAAAATGCAGCTAGGGATACCAATATTCCAGTGTTGCAGTGAAAACTCAGTAAAATAACCTATATCCAAGTTGGTGTGAGATGCTGGCATAGTTTGGGTGGCAGTAAATGCCCTTGGGGTTCCCTTTCTCCCAAATCCATTTGTGTTGAGGATTAAATAGGATAGTGTGTGGGCAGTGCCAGGCAGTGAATCTGGCATGCAAAGCAAGGGTTGACAAACCTCACTGTCCTCTCTCTATTCCCTGCCTTGGTCACTTGCCTCAAAAAAAAAAGAACAAAAAAATCCCTTTGGATTACTTAAGGCTTAAATCAGGTTGTGAGACGGATTGTGCCATTTTATTTGCAGAAGTGAGGAGAGACTGGTACGATAATGTTTGAATGGTGTTTCCATCCTGAAAAAGGGTAGAATATGGTGTTAATCTGCCATTTCCTTCCCTCTGACTGTCCCTTTCATCTCTGCCACTAGCAACCTTGAGAAATTCCACTTTGCTACAATCCAAAACTCACTGGTGGCTTTGCTATGCTTGGGAAGATCTGGATTGGAGTTTTCAATGCATGTTCTAGTTTGCTAATGCTGCTGGAATGCAGAACACCAGAGATGGATTGGCTTTTATAAAAGGGGGTTTATTTGGTTACACGGTTACAGTCTTGAGGCCATAAAAGTGTCCAAGGTAACACATCAGCAATCAGGTACCTTCACTGGATGATGGCCAATGGTGTCTGGAAAACCTCTGTTAGCTGGGAAGGCATGTGGCTGGCGTCTGCTCCAAAGTTCTGGTTTCAAAATGGCTTTCTCCCAGGACATTCTTCTCTAGGCTACAGTTCCTCAAAAATGTCACTCTTAGTTGCACTTGGGGTATTTGTCCTCTCTTAGCTTTTCTGGAGCAAGAGTCTGCTTTCAATGGCTGTCTTCAAAATATCTCTCATCTGCAGCTCCTGTGCCTTCTTCAAAGTGTCCCTCTTGGCTGTAGCAGCTTGCTCCTTCTGTCTGATCTTATATAGTGTGCCAGTAATTTAATTCAGACCCACCCAATGGGTGGGCCAACACCTCCATGGAAATTATCCAATCAGAGTTATCACCCACAGTTGGGTGGGGTGCATCTCTACAGAAACACTCAAAGAATTACAATCTAATCAACACTGATAATGTCTGCCCACACAAGATTACATCAGAGATAATGGCATTTGGGGGACATAATACATTCAAACTGGCAAAATGCAGTTGATAATGCTGCTGCTGATGATGTTGCTAAAGTGTCTGTTATTCTTGGTGTTGCCGATATTGACATGGAACCAACATTTATTGGACAGCTATGTTGTCCCAACTCTTGTGCCCTCCCTTTATGGATATTATCTCTTTAATCTTAACCCCAACCTCTGTAATGAAAGGTGAAGAAACCAGCACTCAAAGAGAGGACCAGCCATGTCACACAACTAATAACTGGCAGAGCTGGGACCCACTTGCAAACAAATGGATGATTTGCCATAAGTCAGAATGTTGGCCAAAATTTTTCCCAACACCTTTCTGGTATTCCTTGCATTTTGGGTCAAATTCTATTGGGGACTATGCTAGAATGTGAGATATGGGCCCTGTCCACAAGTTACACAGTTGGGGAGAGAAGGTAAACGAGCAAAAAAAAAAAAAATGTTTAAATATCTCAAGAGTACAAATCTTTGATGAAGACAACTTTCCACCACCCGGGCCCTCCAGCAAATTGGCACTTTAAATGTGCATCATTTTAGCTGGTATTTTTTCATCTATGGAGGGGAAAAAATGACGTTTCAGGGTATGCTATTTTCAATGCTACATTACTCGATTTCACAGTCAAATAATTCTATTTTTGTTCACCAGGGAATTTTGTCATGTTTAATTGTTTATGATGCCCCCTCCCCATATTTGATGGAGCCTCCACCTCCCCCTCTGCTGCCTTCCTTTGGGTTCTCGCGTGTGCTGTAACCATGGTGATGGCTCCCTTTTGGGTACTCTTTGTAATGGCTTAGAATTCAAAGAACCAATCAGCACCTTGTCATCCCAGAGATGTAAAAGGATAACAAATGGGAGGCCTTTGTAAAAGGAGGGAAGGCCCGTCACGAGCAGCCTTTGGGAGACAGGGAGTTTCCGAAGACTGGAAACCCTGCTACCAGGACATCCAGCAGCTAAACAGCGAGGAAGAAGGTGGGCTGAGCCACTGAACCGGGCTTCAGGGCTGGGTCACCACTTCCCACTTGAGAGATCT
The DNA here is from genome assembly GCF_015220235.1 of Choloepus didactylus. Classification (NCBI taxonomy): domain Eukaryota; kingdom Metazoa; phylum Chordata; class Mammalia; order Pilosa; family Megalonychidae; genus Choloepus; species Choloepus didactylus. The sequence continues at coordinate 56,179,035 of NC_051325.1, forward strand.
GGGGTGGGTCACCTCACCTCGTGGAACTTCAGCTGCCTCTTCTGTCAAATGACTCCCCGAAGGCCGACTTCCATATTGTTATAAGGAAAAAATTTAAGAAAACCTTTATTTAAGGGCCTGCCGGGTACAGTATCGGGCTCATAGAAATCCTCAGTTAAAGAGAGCTACTCTCATAATCATTAAACTCTAGCGCCCCTGGAATCGATATTGGCCGAATGCGTCTAATAATTATAATAATAACAGCAATGACAGCAATTAGAATGTGCTGGAGCCAAATCATAGCTCCTGTCTCAGGAAACTCAGTTTGAAAAAGACAAATATGAAAACATTCATTAAACAGTAAATGCCAATTATGTGTTGGGGTTGGAGGCAGGGGCTGGGATTGCAGGAGTGACCAACAAGGGCTCTACTCTCAGAATACTTAGAGGCCATTGCGGAAGAAAGACAGGCCGCCCAGGCTCAAACTGTGCCCAGTGCAGTCACAGGGAAAGTGCTGGCCCACAGGGAGAAGAATGTGGTCCAGGAAGACTTCCCTAATGGAAAGGTGAGACTGGAAGGGGGAAGAGGAGTTAGTCAGGGGGATAAGAAGGGGAGAGTATTGTGGAAAGAAGGAGTGGCAAGAGTAAAACCTTGGAAGTCAGAGAGTGTGTGGTGCATTCCAGAAAACGCATGCCATTCAACATGATGGGAGCCCAGTTTTGGGGAGAAGATGGCAGTGAGAGAAGGCTGGGCCTGAGAGGAAGCTGGTGGGTGTATGTACAATGCCTTCTACTTGGGTGCATGGGATTTATGTTTTGAGCCTCGTCGAGACAGATGTTCAATAGAGGTTTGCCATGTTGAAATATTTAGTCATTTCTATAAGTGTGACCTTGTAATTCTGAGAAGTGAGGGAAGCAATGGGCTCTTACCTGAGCTTCCAGTTTACCCTGGATATAAAGTTGACACCCACCTACAGCTCCAGGAGGGTAGTGGCTGCATCTGATTAGCTTCATCATTTTATTCCCTAGACACAGACTGGCTGTAAAAAAGTACTCTGTAAATATATGAATGAAAGCATCGATGGATGGATGAATGAATGAATGAATGAATGGACAAAGAAACAAATTGTCTGAGTGAGGATGTTGAAAGGGTAACAGCATCTAAGAGGTGATCTTAATTTCCTTTTGATATCCCCCATATGTGAAATGACAGTAATGCCTACGTCACCCATCAGTGAGACGGACCAAATGAGATAAAGTATACAGAACACTTTAACGCGGTGCCCAGCACCAAATAGAAGCTCATTAAACATGCTTCCCTTTGCCAAATTGTGAAGGAAGCATCAGGCTTTACCCAGCTCAGGAAAGTATCAGGAAGTAAAGAAACCTTCCCAGCCAGCTGTATAAATTATTTGTCCTAAGGACTAACTTCATCATAAGACTCCTCATGCATCTGGGTAAAAATAATGTCTTTTCTGGGGGGCAAATGCCCCAGGGAGCAGAAAGAGTCGAGAGATGCCTTTAGGTGTTTGAGTCAAGCCATTCTGCACTCTCGGTGGCAGAGGATCAGGCACTTCATTCAGTTGTCCCTTCAATTAATACTCTGAGAACCTGTATGCGCTGGGCACTGTTCTAAGTCTTAGGGCTATAATGGAGAGTAAGAGAAACACAGACCTTACATTCTCATCTGGGGACACAGGCTGATATGCTACCAATAGCTAACATTTATTGACCATGTAGGTAAAAGTAAAAATATTTTTCCATAGTGAGGGGCTGCAAAGGAAATGCAGGGTAGTATGAGGAAACATGACAGGTCCACTTGCCTTAAATATGGGGATCAGGACAGAAAGATGAAGTTGAGAAGGAGCCAGTTGGGGACAGAACTTCTGAGTCAGGAGCAACAGGAACAGGCTTGTTTGATTAAGAGAAAGGCCAAGAGGGACTGGAGCGCTGTGAGCTGGGGGTTGGAGCAGTGCCCCATGAGACAGGGAGGTGGGGATGGGGAGAGCCAGAGGGCTTTGTAGAACATCTAAGAAGTTTGTCGGTTTTTGGTTTTCCCTAAGCCCAGTGGGAAGCCATTGGAGGGGTGGAGGGGTTTAAACAAGTGAGTGGTGTGATCTCATTTCTTTTATAGTCACTCTGGCAACTGGGTGTGGAATGGACAGACGGAGCAAAAGTGGAAGCAGAAAACCAGGAGAGAGGCTATTGGGGAAGGTTAAGGGAGAGAAGGTAACCGTTTGGACCAGAGTGGAGGCAGTGGGGATGGAGCAAAGTAGTTGGATTCCAGGGAATTCTGGGTCGCTTGGAACCAGTTTTGTCTAGGAAGGAGAAGGGGATATCAAACAAAGACATGCAGGGCATTAGGACAGATTCTGCTGGCTTTGTGCCACGGAGCCTTGGGTGGATTCCAGGGACCAGGATACAGCTGCTCTTCCTGGATCTCCCCTGGACCACGCCCAACTCCAAATACACCATCACTGCCTGTTTTCCAAGGAGAATCCATTCTGATAAAAGTAAACCACTCTTTTTATGCTTCTCTAGGAATTATGAAGCACAAAATGAAAGGTCCCCGCTGTGCTCGCCTTCATATTTCTCAGTCCTAATTTAATTCCTATCTCCATTCTGTAATTCGGCCCCCCTCCTCTGAGCATCAACACTAGGTGGTCCAGACTTCAGCGGAAGATTTACTGGCAAGGCGAAATGTAAGAACACATTGTTTTCTCAAAATGATTTAATGACCTTCTTGGCATCCCCACGACTGCTGAAATCTTCTGTAATTATTCAGTTTGGCGGCAGAGAGTCCTGTTGATCAGACGAAGGCTGATGTAGATGTCAAATGTCAATAAATTTGCAATCCATAATGGTAACCACTTGATGCTGGAGCAGGCCCAGAGAACAGGAGCTTGGCCACGAGGCCACGAAGGGTCGAACCTGCACAAACGCCAGAGCATCTCAAGAATCACACATATGAAAATATTGCCCTATCTTTCCTTCCGGCACCAGCTCACTTTCTATTTCTCGTTCTTTCTCTGCCTCTGTCTCTCCTTCTCTGTCCTTTTTCTGCCCTTCCCTAGAAACGGGCATGCTGTGTAGTCTGCTGTCCAAAGACTTCTGGGTCCGTCTCCACCCAGAGCCAATGATGCTGTAAACACAGCCAGGGTTTCCCCCAAGAATCTCCATACGTTCTTTTTTGGTCTTGCCGTTCAGGTCTGTTTGGCCCCTGCTGGAGATCAAGCATTGATTTTTTCTGCTTTGCTTGCTTTCTGACAGCACAGTTTATACTGGAAAGGTCTGTGTCAGGAGTTAGAGGATATTCCTAACAATGGGGAAAAATACCCTAATATAAATATACTGTTTGTGGTCTTGCACTTTGACAAGTGCAAGTGAACTGGAAGATGCTAGCAAAGCTCTGAAGGCATGGAAACATATAACAGAGGCATTTGCTTAATAACTCATCTAATTCCTTGAGCTCACCTTATCAAGTTTTAACCTCTGAGTCTCTAAGTTCCTAGTTCAAAACTCCAGAGTGTCCTCTGTCCTCATGTTAATTTTTAAATTATATATCATTGTAGAGAGGCCCTTGTGTTGAACATTATGAGCCATTTTCACATCCAAAATGGGAAATTATAACTAAACATTAGCAATGGCCCATAAATCATAGAGAACAAAGTAGCATCTGTAACCACACAGTATTAATCTGGAAGAAAAGCAGTGCACACAAAGTGGAACATAGAAAGGTAGAACAGATTTTCAAGAGAGGAAGTTGCCCCTGGGGGTCACAGATTCTCCAGATTGCTCAGCCATCCCCAGACCCTCGTGGTCTTGTGTTGAGGATTGTCTGAAGCTGGGATTCAGCTCTTTTGCTGCCTCTTTCATTTTTCTTGGAACCTTTTTTTTTTTTTTTTTTTTAGTGGAAAGTTCCTTGGAACTTGAGAAATTTGTCCTAAGGCTCACTAGGAATCAGCAAAAAAGCAAAAGGACATGTTATTCCAAGGTGACATTTCTGCCAGGCAGCCGGAATGTGAGTCAGGAGCTTTGCTTGTGGATCTGGGCAGCTGACTGGATGTGGCTGCTCAGACAGGTGTGGGTCAGGCTACCTGGGTTTGAATCCAAGTTCAAGCATACCATCTACTAGAATTAGAGAAAATGCCCTAACCTCTTTGAGCCACAGTTTTTTATTATTATTATTACTTCTCCTTTTTTTTTCTTTATTAGAATTGTTGTGGATTTCCTGAACAATTATGCATAAAATACAGGATTCCCATATACCACCCTATTATTAGCACCATGCATTGGTGTGGAGCCATTTGTTACTCTTGATGATTGTACTCTTAACTATATAGTCTATGGATTAACTTAGGATTCACTGTTTGTGTAGTGCAATTCCATAGATTTTTTAAAATTTTTATTCTGTTACCATATATGCAGTCTAATATTTTTCCCTTTTAATCATATTCAGATATATATTTCAGTGCTGTTAATTATGTTTACAATATTGTGCTACCATCGCCACTGTCAATTACCAAAACATTTCCATCATTCCCAACAGGAACCCTGTACAATTTAAGCCTTAACTTCACATTTTTCACATTCCCTAGCCCTACCCTGGCCCCTGGTAGCCTATATTCTAGATTCTGATTCTATGAGTTTGCTTATTATAATTATATCAAGGCAGGGAGATCACACACTATTTGTCCTTTTGTGTCTAACTTATTTTATTCAACATGATGTCTTCAAGGTCCATTCATGTCGTCACATGTATCAGGACTTCATTCCTTTTTATGACTGAATATTCCATTGTGTGTATATATATACTACATTTCTTTTATCCATTCATTGATGGACAGTTGTTGCTTCCATCTTTTTAAGCCACCGATTCTTCTAAAATATGTGGTAACTGTCCTATCTCAGGGGTGAATTGAAAGGGTTGAAAGAGAAAATCCAGGTAATGCTTTAAACCAATGGTTCTCAAGCTCCAGTAGGCATCTGAGTCATCTGAGGGCTTGTTAAAACCCAGATGCCCGGACCCCACCCCAGATTCAGTGGGGAAAGTCTCAAGAATTTGAATTTCAAACAAGTTCCCAGATGACACCAGTGATGCTGATTCACAAATCACACTTGGAGAACGAAGGCTTTAAGCATAGTACCTGGTATGCAGTAAGTACTCCAAAAAGTTTCCATTAGTAGCTTTAATTCCATTTTTGAACATATCCCATTTTCTGTCCATTGTGAAGAGGCAGCCTGAACTGGGAGATCCTAGCTTAGGGTACAAAATTAAGTCAAACTAAGATGGTAAGTCCATCCAGATCATCCCCTAGAGGGACTAATGGGAGAACAGAAGCTGAGGTACAGAGGCAAAATGAGGAAAGCTCCAAAACAAAAGAAAGCAGGAGGAATCTGGAAGTTTGCCTGACTCTGCTGAGATCATTTAAAGGGACAGGCAATATCAACTCATTTGTTTCCACTGTAGCAACAGGAGTTTCCCATCAGAAATGCCTGGAGCCGCTGTCAAGGGAAAAGTTCCCCCACTTGACTTAATACTTTGAAGAGATGGGCCATAAAATTATTTTGGAAGCAATGGTCAAAACTGAATGGTAAGTTAACTCTAAATTGTATTTGTCAAAAGTCTCTTGTTCATAATTGATAGAAAACCAAGTAAAACTTAGTTAAGCAAGAGAGGAAATGTATTGGCTCTTCCAAGGATAAAGTTGGTTTCATTCACACAAGAATCTTAGGTTCCAAGGATGTGTGTCCTCAGAACTTGGTCTTGCCCCACCTTTCGGCACAGATTTCCCTATGTTGTCTTCAGTCTCAGGCAAATGGCAAAATTTCCCAGACTCCAGGGTCATATCTTACCAGTTTAGGGACTCCAGGGGCAAGAGCATCTGTTTTCCGATAGTGCCAATCAGATATTGAGATTGAGTATCAGTGGTGTGTGGCGTCACGTACCCTTGAAACAATGGCTGTGGTTTGGAGAACAGATGCTCTCTTTGATAGCCCAGGTCACATGTGCACCCCTGGAAGCAACGGGCAGAGTCAGCCCTGTGCAACTTGGACTGAGATTGGTCTACCCAGAGCAGTTGTGATGTGAGTGTTGTTTGGGGGAAAATGACCCTGAATCCAAATCATCTTGTTCCAACTTGATCTAGGCACCATCTCCTCACTCTCCCAACATCTCCATTTCACTGTCTCTCAAATGATGGCGATTGGGCCCACCATTCTCATGGTGCCCCAGCTCAGAAACCATGATCCTTCCTCTTTCTCTCATCTCACCCTCCACTTTCCATCTCGTCACAGTTTTTCTTGATTGAACCTCCTCAATGCTTTTCCCACTTCACCCTTCCACTTCTGCTTTCACAGCAGCTATATTAGTTGCAGCTTCCCCTATCTCTTTGAAGACTAATGTAGTTGCCACCTGCAGGTCTGCTCCTCTCTACTTATTACTCACCCCAGTTTTCCCAGCACACAGTTGCTTGAATAAATGTCACAATTCAAAGCTTGTGCCAGTTTGAATGTATTGTGTCCCCCAAACGCCATTATCTTTGATGTAGTCTTGTGGGGCAGACGTTTTGGTGCTGATTAGATTTGCTTGGAATGTGCCCCACCCAGCTGTGGGTGATGACTCTGATGAGATATTCCCATGGAGGCGTGGCCCCGCCCATTCAGTGTGGGCCTTGATCAGTGGAGCCATATAAATGAGCTGACTCAAAGAGAAGGAACGCAGTGCAGCTGTGAGTGATGTTTTGAAGAGGAGCAAGCTTGCTAGAGAGGAATGTCCTGGGAGAAAGCCATTTTGAAACCAGAACTTTGGAGCAGACGCCAGCCACGTGCCTTCCCAGCTAACAGAGGTTTTCCGGATGCCAGTGGCCATCCTCCAGTGAAGGTACCCGATTACTGATGTGTTACCTTGGACACTTTATGGCCTTAAGACTGTAACTGTGTAGCCAAATAAACCCCCTTTTTATAAAAGCCAATCCATCTCTGGTGTTTTGCATTCCAGCAGCAATAGCAAACTAGAACAAAGCTCATATCGTGATGAGAAGAGCTACCATTCCATGAGTGTTTATGCTGTCCCAGGAATTTCAAATATAGTCTTTCTGATTCTTATAATAACCATTCTCATTATTTAAATCTTAATAAAAATATCATCTCCTATAAAGGCCCTTCTTTGAAAACCTATCTAAGGCAGGGATTGGTGAACATCTTCTATAAAGGACCAGGTAATAAATATTTCGGTTTTGTGGGCCGTGTAGTCTCTGTCACAGCTACTCACTCTGCCATTGGAGAGTAAAAGCAACCACAGACAGCATGTAAATGAATGGGCGTGACTGTGCTCCAATAAAACTTCATCAATAAACATTGAAATTTGGATTCCATAAAATGTTACCATCATAAAATATTCTTCTGACTTTTTTCCCCAACCATTTAAAAATATCAAATCCATTCTTAGTTTGTAGGCCGTACAAAAACAGGTGGTGGGCTGGATTTGGCCCGTGGGCCATAGCTGACCAAACTGTGACCTCTAGTAGATGCCTCACATGTCTATTTCCTTTATAAACTTAAATTTATCTCATATTATGTTATTTATTTATGTACTTCCTTGTATCAGGCAGTGCACTAGTTTCTGAGGATATGGTAGTGAACAAAAAGGCACTACCCTCCATTCATGAATGTTGTTTTCTAAAAGGAAGCAAAAGACCAGAAACAAGAAAACAAATACGTAATAAGACCATTTCCAATCCCATGAAGGAAATAAATAAGGTGGCAATATACTAAGATCCTGGCTAGCCTTAGTGCTAATTTACTTTGGGTATTCTGGGCAGCCTTTTAGAGGGGTGATATCTAAGATGTGAAACCACAGAATAACAGTAAGTACAAAGGCCCGGAGGTGAGATAAAGCTGGATGTATTTAATAAAGAGGAAGAAGATCAGTGTCACTGAAACTCTAGTTTGGAGACTTGGCACAGATCCCATTGTGCAGACCATGGTGACAAGTTGGATTATTCTGAGTACATTGGAAGGTCTTAAATGGGAAAATGGGTATTTGTTAAAGATGCCTCTGGCTGTTGTTTATTGACTGGGCCATGGATGTTTGTGCATGTGAATGTGCTTTTCTTGCCCCATCAGGAAGCTGCCTGAAGACCTCAGAATGGTACTCTGCACATATTATGTCAACAAAAACTTTGTGTAATTAATGCATTAATTAAAACTATTAACACAATAGCATAACTTCTTCCTGACCCCCTCGACAGTGAGGCTTTTTATAGCTAGGTCAATTTATATCATAAATTTTGAAAATTGCAGTTTATAGCATAAAGTGGCCTACCATTATATAATGCAGCAAAACAAGCAAATTAGTACCAGAGGCAATCAATGTCAAAGCACTAACGCAGCCTGAGTATGAAATATGTTCCCGTCTCATTGGGAGCAAGGACTCAAAGTGAAGACAGGATTTCTCAGCACCAACTAAATGGAGCCCCCCGAGCTGAGTCTGATTTCTAGATGCAACTCAATTAAGCCTTTTCCATTTTGCCTCATCATTCAGTCAACAGCTTTTTTGGGGGGATCTGTACTCTGCACGGGCACTGCACCAGGCACTGGGGATCCAGCAACCAGCAGAACAGAGAAGTCCTCTGCTCTCAACGAGCTTAGACGCTAGTTGGGTAACGATGGAAGAAATGACAGCCACTCAAAAAAAAAAAAAAAAGACAATGATTTCCAAGCTGAAAGTGCTAAGAAAGCAGGGCAATGGGATAGGGAAAAGGGGAGGCTGCTTCAGACAGGTGGTCAGAGAAGGCCTTTCTGAGGAAGGGATGTTTGTGCTGAGATCTGACAAATGAGGAGCAGTCCTATGAGTCCAATGAGTGAGGACTCCAGGAAGAAGGAAGAGTGCACGCAAATTTCCGGAGGGTGAAAAAAGTTTGGCAAGTTCAAGGGATTATCTAGTCCAGGGGTCAGCAAACTGACTCTATAAAGAGCAAGATAGTAAATATTTTAGGTTTGGCAGGCCAGGCAGTCTCGGTTGCAACCACTCAACTCCACGATGCACGGTGAAAGCAGCAAAGACGATACATACATGAATGAGCGTGGCTGGGTTCCAATAAAACTTTATTGACAAAAATAGGCCAAGGACTGCATTTGGCACACAGACTGTAGCTTGCCAACCTCTGGACTAGTCAGTAGTGTCTTAGGTGGGGTCCCAGAAGCAGACTCGGACATCAGAATTCGTGTGCAAGTGATTTCATAGAATGTGCTCCCCGGAGGAAGTAATAAGGGCATGGGGAATCAGGAGAGGGAAGGGAAGAAGCCAAGCAAGGGTGTGATTTCAGGCAAAGTCCTAGCCTCAGCCAGATCCCATGGGAGGCTCAGGACTGTGTGTTGTGCCTCAGACTTTGAGCTGTCTGGAAACAAGCGCTCCCGCATCAGGCGGCCATTGGCTAAGGGCCGTGCTGGGGTTGGGCATAGACTTGCCAGCACTTCATACACTTGCGTGGGCAGACAAAGCAGCTTCAGTGGCCCATGGGAAGTCCACAGAAGAGAGTTGCAGGTTAGAAGGAAAACCACACAGAAGCCAGGAGCGGGACACAAGGATATGGTAAAAGGACTCCGACGGCCACTCTCCAATATCCCCTATGGATAGGTTCCACTTTGCCCAGGTTCTTATCTAACTTCTGCCTTTATGAAAAAATGCCTCAGTTTCCCCACCCCTCAGAGCTGATGTTAAAATATAGCAAATTCTTTGGTTAGACAAAAAAAGTATCTCAAGAAAATGTGCCTTTTACTTCATTGTTACCGATAACATAATTCATCCAAGTGCCAACCCAAAAGAGCCCATGTATATAAGTCTAGGAGAGCAGGCTTCTGAAAGCCATCAGGGATGCAGGTGAACGGCCTGACCTCTGGCTCGGCCCTTCCCATGCAAACCAGTGAGGGAGAGGGGACTGACGTCGACTGAGGACCTCCTGTTTGCCTGGTGCTTGGAGCTTCCCTATCTTTCCTCATTTAATCCTCACAACATTATTGTGTAGACATTATTATCCCCATTTTATAGATGAGGAAACAGAGGTTCCACTATGAACCCTGCAAGGGCAGAACAGAGGCTGTAGAACAGAAATTGATCACTTCATATTTATCGACTGGAATGCAGGAATGTTCATAACCTGCTGAGAGCCATGTAACTAAGAGTTGGGATTTGAACCCAGTTCTGATGCCCAAGTTCATGCATTTTCCTAGCTGAAACTTTCAGGCCAGAGACTAGAAGGAAAAAATACAAAATGGCTAGCCAGTCATGGGGTGTACAACCCTTCATGTGTGGAGGTGACATTCGCATTCCTGGGGACTCTGCTGTGATGATGAGGCTTAGCAGGGACTCACTCATGCTGTCTACTGCCCCACTTTCGGATCAGCATCAGACAGCTATAGGACAAATCTTTTCTGGGCTGAACCTGGGATTTGTCTAATAACCATCATGCTCTATTCACTCATTCGTTCAATCAACAAACATCCATTGAGCACTTATTATGTGCCAGCCACTTGAAGACAAACCATAATAACAATAATAATTAACACCCAGCAAGCACTCAGCCGGTGTTTCTCATTGTATCTCCCCAGATCTTAGGATATAGGTCTGGTATGGCTCTCCATTTGGTAGAAGAAGAAAACAGAGCCTTAAAAAGGTGAAGGAAGTGACCCATTATCATAGATAAGAAGCAGCAGAGCCAGAATTTGAATGTTCATTTGCCAGATATCACTGTCACCACCAGAATGCATGCACTGTCTAATTCCCCCAGAAAATAAGGGCTAATGCCGATTGAATGCTTACTAATGTGTCCAAAGCACTCTTTTAAAACCCTTATGTCCATCATGTCATTTTATTCACCCTGCTATCATCCCAGATATATCCCTGGTATACTGCTACCAAAGTTTATAGATGAAGCAACCAGAGCTCACAGAAATTAAGTGACTTGATTATCGGCATTCAACCTTGACTTGATGGAGCTTGGATTTAAACTCCAGATCTGCTTGACTCCAGGGTCTGGGAAGCAGACTTTTAAATATTGTAAAAATAAAAATCAGAAATAAAATAAATGATAAATATGATCATGTAATGAGAACACACAATGTGCCTAATACTGGGTTAGCAGTTTCTCATGCATTTGCTTTTTTAAATTTTACAAACACTCTGTGAAGTATGTAATATTTTGTCCATTTTCCAAACGAAGAAATGGAGCAGGGTGAAGTCATTCATCCAAGTCACACAAATGTTTTATGATGAAGGCAAAATTCAATTTGAGATCGATGTGCCTCCCCCAAAATAGATGCGATTAGCCCTATTTACTTTCAGAGACGGTTTCCCTGAGCCGCTGATGGGCAAGTTGGGTTCATGAAGCATGAATAGGAGTTGGTGCTAAGGTGCTCCACCCAACTGAACTAAAGTAAGTAAAGGGGTTTGAATGTAGAGTTATGATGAGGTGGAGCCAAAGGAGGTGGTAAAACAAAAGCAAACGTGTGTGCTACAATCTTCTGGGCTCTGTGTAAAGTTCTCGACCAAATACCCAAGGCAGGTGCTATTTTCTTCTTCTTCCACTTCTCCTTTCTTTCATAAGAGCTTTGTGGCCTCTGACAACCTGAAATGTGTAGCTTGAGCTGGTTGAGAATGGAGAGCATCTGTTAAGTGTGGCTTCTTGGTTGTTGGACTGCCACCTCCATCTTAGTCACGCATGCCCATCTTTTTCAAACTAATGAACTCCAACCATCAGTGCAACTTAAGTTCGGCTGTCTGTTCGTGCATAGTTAATATTAAAAATGTACTAACAGTGTGGCTGAGAAATCAAATTATGCACATAAATATGCTGGCATAGCAGAGGCGGCAGCAGAAGCTGAAGTTAGCAACACCGATGCCAGTTCACATTTGCAAATCTCCCGTCAATCTGTCATTAAACATGTTATCAAATGATGATAAGTGTATGCTTCTTGCTTGCATTGGTGAGCCGAGTCCCAATGTTGATGCGCATTAATGGGATAATACGCATTAACATAGATGTGCTTGGATGAACACAAAACATTTTTTATCTGTCTCAGTTTGTTTCCCCCTGTGGCCCCCAAGTAAGTGTTTTGTGTTATCAAAGTGCCAAAAAAAAAAAGGAAACACATTACTTTTAATTAGCAAACCTTAATGGCTTTTTTTCCCCTCCCCTCCCCCCGCCCCAAATAACTCCTGTGTGTTGGCACTAAGAGATTGAGAGAGAGACAAGTGCGCCACTGTCTTTTTCAGTAAAACGATTAATGTCAGAAACTCAGAAGCTGGCAATTATGCTCTGTCTTAATGCACTGGCCTTTCATCTGGGCCCTTGCTCTTGACAGGCCTGATCGTTTCAGTTCAGTGATATGAAAGGCAGCACGGGAAATGATCGCAGACATCACGGCCCGTCACAAAGGCTGGCACTGGGGGGCCGCCTGGGTCCACCTCCTGCCTCTCATCGGCGGGGTGATTGGCCAGGAAGACAGTCGGGGTCCCCGGGCATTGCCCAGGCTTATGGGTGCCCCTGGGCTCAGTGGGGAAGTTATAGCTACAGCCATTTCCCAAACTTGGGAACAGAGAAAATGTACCAGCCCCTGACCATATGGGAAGTACCGTATTCAAAAGTTCAATGCTGCCTGTTTGTTGCCTTGATTACTTGGCACCCACTCAAACACAAGAAGAAACACAAACATAGACATTGATTTTGTGCAAGTCTGTTCCACCAGAAGTCTGTTATCCCAAAGATCCAGGATATGATTGTATTTATTTTTCATCAAAATGAAAATAAAATTTAGAAATTCTTGAACGGACACTCAGACCTTTGTGGCTATTTTTGGCAAACGTTGGGCCAATTTGATATCTGAGAAATCGTGATGGCTCCCAACCTTCTTTATGAAGTGATATTCTGAAGCCTGAGAGTTTTGTTTTTTCACTAGAGATCTGCTAGCACATCCCTGAGATCTCATCAATTCATTCATTCTGCACAAGTGTGCACTGGATCCCCTCCCTGTGCGGGAACCATGCTGGACTCAGGGAACCAGGCGGACATGATTCCTGTCTTCAAGAAGCATACGGTATTCGGGGGAGATGCTCTTTTTTAAGAAATCATTACATAATAATTAATTTCTGCTATGAAAAGTTTACATGGAGGGACATGGAGTCTAGTTACTGGCGCATTTTCTTCTCAAGCTCAGCGGAAAGCATTCTTTGCCCATTAACAATGCCAAAAGGTTACTGTGTTTGGCCTTCCTGGATTCTTGTTTACATGTGCTTTAAAATTAACATTGACTTCTTGCCATTTGTGTTTGTTCCTAAGTGGGGTGAGTGGCTTATTAATGATTAGAATTATTGTTGCTATTATGAATGCACTAATTAAAAGAAAATTCTGTCACGGGTTTTGTGAGGCGAGCATGAAACTTAAAAGTTAGAGACATCAGGGCTGGAAATGTAGAGAGAAGAGTGTGAAATCATAAAAAAAAAATAAGTAAAAATAAAAGACAGAGTTCAGGATAAGGGAACATGGTCTCAAGGTGCTTATCATTCTCTGCTGTAGATTATTTTTGGGGGTATTTTCCCCAGTCAGGGCATGAAGAAAATCTGTTTGTTTTTGAATGGAGGTGTCACCATTTTATTTTCTTTGTCTTAGGGTGAAAATAACTGGCTTCTCTCAGATGTAAGCCCTGGGGATATCTTGTCTCCCACAGGTTCGTAGAGATATGTAACACTTCTGAGTTGATGAGCAGATGCCTGACCCCAGGCTGGGCACTGAGGGTGCTAAGATGACTCTGACATCGTTTTCCCCTTGAGGGACTCATGATAAATGGGGCAAGAAAGAGAAGCAAGTGCACCATTCCAGTGCCTTGGCACAAGTGCTGAGATAGGGTGATACAGACACACACACGAGGGGCACCCCACCTTGCAATGGGTAGTAAGAACACATTCCTTCTTTACATCATTAATAAATATTTCTTTAGAGCATCTTCAGCAAAACTGAAGCTTGTCAAGGAGTCCAACATATAAAAATGATGCAAACTTGAATTTATTGAGAAATTACTTGGCACTTTTCTAATTGCCCAGTCTAGTTTTCTATTCTCCAGCTGTCTGCTCTCTAATTGTCTGCTCTCTTGCTGGTCATTCCCACTTGACCTTGAGCTCCACCGGTGCAAACACTGTGGTTACCAGAATCCAACTCAAGGTCCCACTCACAATAGGTGGACATTTTCCTGTGTGTTTCCTTACTTTCCAGGAATTCCAGTTCAGATGTGGAAAATAAGCAGTTGAGAGCGATACAAGGGCAACATAAGTAGCCTGGGTACCCCAAGATCTGTCACTGTGCAGAGGAATTAACCTGAACCCAGTACCTCTCACACAGGGGACATCTGGTGCCTGTTGCATGTACTTGGAAGAGAAGGTGTCAATTGATTGTTTTAAAGGATAGAAAATGTGCATTAAGACTAAGACTGGCAAACAGCATGGGAAATATTATAGAGCTACTGTGCCAGGGTGGTGGTAGCTTGCATTTCTTTGCCTTCTAAAATTATTTCCATGTGCTAATGATACTTTGACAACAAATAATATTCATGGTGAATGAATATTTTAAAGATAGTATTTTTTTTTATTTAAGCCTGAATTACTCAACTTGAGCCCTTAAAAGTTTTAATGACTTCTAGCCTATATTTCTCCAAGAGTATTTCAAAATGGGAAACATTTTTATTGAAATGAAGAGATCTTTCAAATCTCCTCTGTTCATTTCTTGGAGAAGCTTGAAATCTTTAATCTTCAAGCTACCTTCTACATGGTAACCTTAAAAGTCCCTCCTGCCATTACAGCAAAGGCTGGCCACAGAAAACTGTTGAGCCTTCAGCACAAGGTAAACAGCTGGTCATGACAGGCTTCACTCTCACAAAGTTAGACTTATACTGATTTTAAGATTTCTGTTAACAGAAACCTACTTTTTTCACATCCATGTTTTTTTTTCCCCCTTAGTCTGGGGGAAAGAATATTTTGGTATCTTAATATTTTGGACCTGTATGATCACTCATTTATTCGTTCAATATGTTTATCAGGTGCCTACAATTGCCAGGCACTGTAACAGGTGTGGGAATTCAGCACCGAACAAGAGAGAGACAGTGTCCCTACTTTCAAGAAGTTGACATTCTAGTGCAAGAAGACAGATTATAAACAAGTAAATATATAATATGTCAGATGCTGATAAGTGCTAAGAAGGGGGATAGAGAGCGACGGGGAAGGAGGCTATTTTAGAAAGGTTGTTGAGCTACAGTTTGTCCAAGGGAGGGACATTGGACCTAAGACCCAAATGAATCAAAGAAGAGAGTCAGGTGGATATCTGGAGAGTTGAAATACGTCTGCTTCCAATAATCATAGAAATTAAATAGGTCATGAGAGGAACACCATGATCAAAGAATCATTGGAAATCAAAAGTTTTGCAATGGGTGACAAAGATCATCAATCACAATCAGGGAATCAAAAGACAATAAAATCTAAGGATTTTCTACATTGCTATTTTCAATTGTAACTTTCATTTGAATCTTGTAGAAATTACACGAGGAGCTACAAATGGCCTGAGAATGAGGTGCAGTATTTTGAAACTTTGAGGATAGTTGCTAACCTTTAACAATCAGAGAAGCTTACTTTAAATTCCAGATTTTCAGCTTCTCTTAGAAAATTAGAAAATTAGGCAATAATGGTCCCAAATCCCCACAAGGAATCATCTGGAGCTAGGGATCATTACCCTCTTTAGAAAAGACACGGTCTCTTCAGTTTATCACAGGCCCCACCACTCCCTACTACCTTACACCCAGCCCACTTCACTCATGCTTTCTGTTTGGCCTCTGTAAGCATTTAAGTTTGTGAACACATCTTTACAGGTTTATATTAATACTTAACTGCTCATTTTGGTGGATTTGTGATCATTCTAACCTTAGCTTACATCTACCACTAAGTAAAAATGTCCTCTAAATGAAGAGCTCCACTACTAGTTTATTCAATAATCATTTATAAAATATCTACTGTGTGACAGGCAATGTGCTAGAAACCAGAAGTTCAGGGTTAAAAACCATGATGTCTCACCTCACGAAGTTCACTGTTGTGCTGGTTTGAAACTGTTATGGACCCCAGAAGAGCCAGGATCTTTTATCCAATCTTATTGGGTGGAACCTTTTGACTGAGTGTTTCCATGGAGATGTGACTCACCCAACTGTGGGGAGACCTTTGATTAGATCATTTCCACGGAGGTGTGACCCTGCCCATTCCAGGTCTTAATTTGATCACTGGAGTCCTTTAAGAATCTCAGGAAGAGAGACAGAGGCAGGAGCTGATAGAGATGCTTGGCGATGCTTGGAGATGTGGACAGAAGGATGTTTGGAGATGCTAAGTTAAGAGATGAAGCCCAGAGTTTGCCCTGAAGAGCTAGGAGAGGACCACCTGATGCTTAGAGAGAAATGCCCTGGGAGAAAGAAGCAAGGATGCACAGGAGCTGAGAGAGAGGAGCTAAGACAGAAGACCAGAGACATTTTGGAGAAAGCTATTTTGAAACACAACCGGGGAGCAAAGAATGAGCAGATGCCAGCCATATGCTTTCCCAGCTGACAGAGGTTTTCCATATACCATCGGCAGTTCTGCAGTGAAGGTATCCTCTTGCTGATGCCTTAGTTTGGACACTTTTATGGCCATAAAACTGTAAATTTGTAACCTAATAAATCCCTTTTATAGAAGCCAATCTATTTCTGGTATTTTGCATAACGGCAGCATTAGCAAACTGGAACAACTGTTTACTGGGGACTAAAATTATAATTATAATAATATTCTCCATATTATTAAAATACTTTTGAACATATTCAAAGCACTCTGAGATCTGTTACCTCATTTATCTACCCAGCAACCTAGGAGAGAGGAAACACTAGCACTGTTGGGTTTATTATTCTTATGTGAGAAGAGATAGGTGTACAGAGAAGTGAATGTATATGTCCAAAATGGCACATGCAGGTAGTGCCGAAGGCAGGACTAGAGCTGCAATCAGTGTCCACAGTCAAAAGGTTCTGGTTTGCTGAATGTAATCTTCAAAGTGTTACTTTAAGTCAGAGGTTGGCAAACTGTGGCCCACAGGCCAAAGCCAGCCCAAGAACTGTTCCGTAAATAAAGTTTTATTGGAACACAGCCACTCCCATTTGCCTATGGCTTCGTTCATGCTGTTATACCGGAGTTAAATAGTTGTAACAGAGACTGTATGGCCCACAAAGCTTAGAATACTTATTTTCTGGCCATCTCACATAAAAGTTTGCCTAACCTTGGCCTACGAGGTAGATGTCTGGTGAGGATGGAGGAAGACGGAGAAGTGGGGAAAGCTACATTGCCGTGTTCCCCAAACACTTGTGTACTTAGAACGTGGCTAACTCATGTTAGCCATGTTCTGACTATAATTTGCATTCCCATGCTGCATGTGTACAAAATAGTAACTAAATTACTCAAAATAGTAGCTAATAATTTATTGAGTGCTTACTCCATGTCAGGCTCCACAGTTTAGTCCCCTACACAAACCCATTGTCATCATTTTCGGATTCAGACTGAGAGAAACTACCAGTCCTAAACATGCCACTCAGAAATATGAAGAGCAAAGCTGGGGGTTCATTCAGGAATTTTGGTGACATGTCACAGATCTACACCAGCTAAACAAGAAAGTCATTTGATGTTATTATATTGTTCATGAACCCAGAGGTCCAGAGAATCTGATTTTGGTCCACACAGTTGGGATCAACATCCCAATTAAAGTCAGGATGGCACCTGTGGAGCCATCTCCAGCCCCAACAAAAGGCCCGGACTTCCATCTTGCAGCACCCAAGCTGGGCATTGGCTTTCCCGGTAGAAGTTCTAAAACGGGTGCCTCTGAAAAGCAGATGACTGTCGCCCTCGTCAGGCAGAGCCTGCCCTGCTCCTGCTACTTCACGCCATGCCCTTCTGAATCACAGCCTCACTTGGGTACATCTGTTGGTCAGAACCTGAGGCCCGTGCTGCAACTAGGCTGCAAGAGAGGCTGTCAGGGCAAGTTTCTGATTTCCACCTTGGGGAACTGAAAACTCGTAAGTAAGAAAAAATCCCCAAAAGGCGCCAGGTAACTAAAAGGCACGACAAACATTCTACAATCCCTTCTTCCATTCAAATAACTGAGGTATTGATACTGTGGCACAGACTATATTATTAACTTTTGAAGGAAAAAAGGTCACAAAAAAGATGGTCAGTATGGCACTTTCATAGGAAAGAAGAAGGAACAGATTTAGAATTTTGTCAGGGTGCATCCAAAATTGCCCAGGAGAAAGGACATCTTTAGCCACTGGATTTTGAGTCTTATCTATGGTGGGGAAGAGTCTCACATAAAATAATAGTAATAATAATAAATACTAAATATTGAGGCCATTGGTGGATTGGTCTTTGAGAAAAACACAATTATTTTCCACATATTATGGATAAAAAAAACTGAAATTCATGGGGTCTAGTAAGACTACGAATAGTAAATGGGGGGGGGGGGCTCCATCTTGAGCAGGCTGTGCCTTATCCTCTCCACTGGCAATGAGGGGAATTTTGATCATTAGTTTTGAGTGTTTCCGAATCTAATAGCAAAATAATAATTGTGGCCTCTCAAGTTTCTCAAGAGCTGTTTCAAAAGTCCTTATGAATTCCATCCCCTGGCCAATAAACTCATGTTAGCCACCTTCTGACTGTAATTTGCATTCCCATGCTGCATGTGTACAAAATAGTAACTAAATTACTCAAAATAGTAGTTAATAATTTATTGAGTGCTTACTCCATGTCAGGCTCCACAGCATTAGCTCATTTAGTCCCCTACACTAACCCATTGTCATCATTTTCAGGTTCAGACTGAGAGTTTAAGTAATTTGGTGAAGGTCACACAGCCACCTAGAGGCAGAGCTGGGATCAAATCCACATGCATCTAGCATTTAGTCCTTATTTGCCCCCTGAGGGACACTTCATGACTCATTCTCATCAATGGTTCTTGCACAGCCAATACATTGATTAGGTAGGTAGGCAGGTAGTTTTAATCATATAAGCAACTCATTGAAAATAAGAACTAGGACTTGAAACACATATCCATTTAGCACAAAGTTCATGCTCTTTAGCACTGATTGTATAACATGAGTATTTTTTTTGTTCATGTGTCTGTTCTATACTTTTCAGGATAAATTAATCAATGAGAATTTCAGGGTAGACGTAAGACTCCTGTACCTTGCAGAAAACATGAGACTGATGGGTCTTGGATGCTATCCAGAGTGAGTGGGTACTACTGAGAAGTATTAAGTGGATGGTCTGGAATCTGACTGCCCTGTGGTGGTGTGTTTAAAAACCAAGTCTCCAAAAAACCCAAACTCTGATTTGTCATGTTTACTGATCTCTGTAGTGTAAATACTCCCACGAGGCCAATTCCAATCTACCAAAGTGAAGTCGCTGAACAAAGAAGAGACATGCACGGTGGGCGCCCATGAGTTTTTGGTGAGCAGGTGTGAACTGGCTCCAGCATACGCAGCGTGTTGCCAAGTTGCTTAATCTCTAGTTTCCACAGATGGGGCAAAAGGAGGCAGGTATCTACCTCCAATGTTGTTAGGACAATTGATGACCAAACACACTTACAGCAGTGAGCACCTGCTGGGTATTCATCACATGGTATTATAACTGGCTGGGATTCTGTTAGGCACTGTGTGCCTCAATTTCATCATCTTAAATCAGTATTAAAATATTTTCCCCACCTCTTTCACAGGATTATTGGAAAAATCAGGTGGGATCACCGACATCCATTGCTTTGGAAAGTGACAAGCCTACTTTTAGATAGAGTATTTTATTAAAAGTCCAGGCCAAACAGAGAGAGTGAATTTTTGCTGGGCAAAACTTACACAACTGAGTTGTAATTTTTAGTTCATCTGTCACCATTTTCTCCTGAGCTTTAAGGCTTTCCTTCTCGGGCCCTAATGCTAATTCCCATTTAGAAACCATTTAATTGAGAGGGTTCTGGCAACCTCACAGGCTCAGTAAAAAATTCAGTCCATCAAGGGGTTCTGAAAGTCTTTTCAGTTTAAGTCTTTTTGATCTTTACCCCTCAATCGTCTAATCCTTTTTGTGAGGAATCTTCAGTAATCCCTGTTTTCAGTTCTTATTTCTGAACTCTCTCTTTGAAAAGCAAGATTTCCATTGTGTCTTAAAGGTGAAGGCAGCATAAAGCCTTCCTCCGAAAAACGCTACTTGAGTTTCATAAAGACACCAGCCATCATCCTTGCTGGGAGCTCCAATGGGGTGTCCTCCCAATTTGTCAGATTCCCAGATCAATTTTTTCCAACCTTCCCAGTGATTTTAGAGAACATTTAAGGACAACACCTCCATATTTTCCATTTAGTACATTTCTATGCTACCCTCTGTTAGCCACCGGGTTTTGTTTTGTCTTCATACCATCCATTTATAAGAGGAAATGCTTGACTAATGCTTTACCAACTCAAATTCATGGATTCACACTAAACAGTCACGATACTTATTCCATTTGCAGGGGTGGTCAGACTGCAGGGATGCAGGACAGTGTTGTGATTATGAATGAGAACACTACAGTCCAATATCTCCCAGTTCAAACCCTGACTTTGCAACTTGCAAGATGTAGATCCTGGGCAAGTTACTTAAATGCTCTGTGTCTCAGTTTTCCTATTAAAAACATGAATAATAAGACCTACCTCAAAAGATAGTTATGAAGGTTAAATTAGTTAATATATGTAAAGGGATTAGTACACTTCCTATCTAATACTAAAAAAGAGAGACAGAAAGGGTTAGTTCTTGTCATTACAGAGACATGTTTCCTTAATTTTTATCTAAGTGGCATTCATACATTTTTTCTCATCTGCATATCCCTTTGCTATTATTTACTTATCATAAATATCATTGTTAAAGAGGAATCTCTATTTAATCACTAGCCTAAATGGAAACCCAGTATCACTTACCAAAAATAGAAGTTAATGGTAAAGAGAGAGAGATACAGGGAGAGAGATGACAGAAAGATAGATAAAGTCAAAACAATATAGTGTTTTAACATTTGGCCAGAGCCTGACACTTGCCCAAGTCTTGGAGCTGAGATCTGTTTGTTGTGATCGGAGATTAGGAAGCATTAGTGAGGTGTTTAAAACCCATCAGCTCTGTGGGAGTGCAAAATGGTGCAGCCACTGTAGAAAACAGTTTACACTTTGGTAGTACCTCAGAAAGTAAAGTATAGAATTACCATATGACCCAGTAATCCCACTTCCAGCTATATACTCAAAAGAATTGAAAACAGGGATTCGAACAGACATTTGCACACCGATGTCCATCAAGTGTCAATCAACAGACGAATAAATGAAGAAAGTGTGGTCTATACATACAATGGCATATTATTCAGTTGTAAAAAAGGAATGAAGTGCTGCTACATGTGACAACATGAGTGAACCTTGAAGACATCATGTCGAGTGAAATAAGACAGACACAAAAGGAGAAGTATTATATGATCTCACTTTTATGAAATAATTAGAATATGCAAATTCATAGAGTCAGAAACTAGAATATAGGTTATCAGGGGCCAGGGTGGGGCTAGGGAATGGGGAATTAATGCTTAATGCGTATGAAGTTTCTCTGTGGGATGATGGAAAAGTTTTGGCAACGGAGGATGATGAACATCGTGAATGTAATTAACACCACTGAACTGTATATTTGAATGTGGTTAAAAGGGGGAATTTAGTAATATATGCGACTAGAATTAAATTTAAAAAAAAAACATTTGGCTGTACAACACAAACAGTGAAACTTAATGTAAACTATGGACTATAGTTAATGGTATAATTATAATGATATTGTTTCGTCAAAAATATCAAAGGTACTGCACTAATGCAAAGTGTTAATATGAGGGAAAACTGTATGGGGGGTATGTTTTCTGCATGATTTTTATATAAAACTACAACTTCCCTAATAAAAAAAAAAAATACAATCACACACAAAAAAGTTATTAGCCCTAAACTGAGATTTTCTTCTTGAAGGGTTAGAAGAAAACTAATGATTTTTCACTCTGTAGTTGTATTTTTTTAATTGCTGGAACCATGTTCCTCCTAAGGCTTCCCACGTGTGACTAAGAGCAAAAGGATTCATTACTACCCAGTTCTGTGCTGACTGCAAAATCTCTGAGTACTTTGATGGAGAACCATCTCTCCTCTCAACCTGTTCAGCTTAGTTCTCATTACCTAGCTCTCCCATCTCCTAATTAAAAAAAAAAAAATGATATGCATTCTTTAGAGGTTTTTCCCATCTAGGTCTGGGTTCATGTCTCCTCTGAAGTCTGGAGACTGATGTCTTGTTAAGAAGTTTGAAATTGGCTCTAGGCTTCCCAGTGCTGAGCTGCCACCACCCAGCTCACGGAAAAGATCCAAGATCTATGCAGAATGGTGTGATCTTGGGATTTAGTTGCTGTAAGAAGTTATTATTAAAAACTGCAAACCATCCCATGGCATGCTCTCCCAATATGCCTACAATTTCCAATATTTAAGAATTAAGCTTCTGCGAAATTAAGCTCCGCTTGTGAGCTCTCACATGGATCTATAAACTAAGATGGGGAAGAATGGCTTTTAAATTTAGGAGCAAAACCCTAGCACCTTCAGGGATTTCTCATCTCTAGTCGTTTCCCTGCCATACCCTCTGCTTTTACTGAAAACCACAGGTCCTGAAATATCTTTTTGCCCCATATTGTAACTTGAGTTTGTTCTACTTTTCTCTAGTCTGAGTTCAAAGCCATCTTCCTAGAAACTCCTTCTTTATATTCTTGGTTCACGTTAAAGTTAGAATGAAACAACCCCAGAAATACATCTCTTATCTCTTCCCTGTTTAAGGCAATTTGAAGTTTTACATAATCACTCGAGTTTCTCATGGAAGCTTTGGATATTTTTGCCAAGCAAAGGGGCTAGAGTGAAACAAAGGCTGGGAATCTCTGCAGATCCAGGGGCCTCACCACAAGACAAATGTCCAAGTCCGCTGATTATACTGATGGGAAAAGTGAAGCTCAAGGAGGGAAGTGACTTACCCAAGGCAAAGCCAGGGTCTTTGATTCCCAGTCCATTTACTCCAGGCAACTCCAAGATAAAGGCACAGGACATTTATCTCCCCCCATAACACCCTGTCTGATGATCCCTAACTCTGTTTTGGCCACACAGGCAGGTCATATCACCCTATCTCAAGAGTTAACATGTTCTTATATTCCTCCAATTACAACTGATTTCAGTATACTTTAAGAAATAGCAGAATGTCAGGAATGTCACTACTAATGAAAAAGCCTCAAACTCAGAAACTTTGGGGTGACCTCATCTGGTGAAAGAAACTATGGAGTCCTGATGGGGTGTACTATATGATCAACCACTGCACTGTCTTGGGCAATACAGAGTTCTATCAACCACTGTATTGTCTTGAGGGGCAGCTGATGCTCTGGAGTCCCAATAACTTAGCTTGTACCTGGGCTCTATCATTTATTAACTGTATGACTGTGGAAAACCTTGACTTGTCCAAGTCCCAGTTTCTTCATCTATAAAACGGAGACAGTAATAGTATCTACTTCCTAAGGCTGTTGTGAGAATTAAATGATATAATTAGATCTGTGCCTGACACATGGAAAGCACGACATAATGTTGTCTATAATTATTATGCCACCTTTGTGAGCATCTCTCTATTCTAGTAGACTGTCTACTGCAGAATTTAATGGTGTCTTACATCAAAGGGATGGCTATGAAATCATACAACATGTTGAGCCTAATTCTTTTTCTCTTTCCAGGCAGATGAGCAGAAAAGATAATGTATCCATAAAGGGGTCTCTTACATGGATGAAGCTAGGGCCCTGTTTTCCCTGCTTCTTTCCACCACAACCCCTCATAGGTGATCCTCTTCCTTGGGGGGTGTTAGTTGTGACCCTGAATCTGTAGCCCCACCTTTAATCTTCAAAATAGAAGTGTTCATATATTCATTTAAACAAATATTTATTGAGAACCTACCACATGCCAGGTACTCTGCTGGGCCTCAAAAGTGAACAAGACAAGCACTCAGTGATTTCATATTCTAGAGCAAAAAGGCTGACACAAACAAACGGAAAGCGGTGCTATGAAGGATATCAAATATGGCGTTGGGATAGAGAATGGCAAGGTTGTGTGTGTCTGGGTGGTAGCCTGGTGGAGGGATTATCAATAGGCTCATCAGGGACATTCATTCTGAGGAGGTGACTTTTTTTGTTGATATCTAACTAATTGCACAGAAGCAACTGGGGAGGTCTGGGGAAAGAGTGTTCCCAGTCAAGCTGAAAGTAAATGCCAAATTTCTGATGCAAGAAGGAGCCTGGCTTGTTTGAGGAAGAGAAAGTGGGACTGGTGTTGGAGGGTGGGGGGCTGGAGAGCAGGGCAGAGGCCTGATTGCAGAGAATTTAGTAGACTGAAAGGAGGGCACTGAGAGTTCACCAGAAAGGTTTAAGCCCAGAAATGATGAACTCTGACCTACCTTTTGAAAAGAATACATCAGAATGCCACTGTATGAGGAGAACAGTATAGGGAATCTTGGAATCATATTCTTTTAAAAAAATCAATTGCTTATTTTAGTCCCTACTAAGGATTGTTCACGAATTACTCGCAGTATCTCTGGTAACTCTCAAAAATATACTTTTGTTTCATTCTTGAGAATCGCTCTGATAAAGTCAATATGTTAGCTTGTCTTTCCCAAAAGAGTTTGTTGGAGTCACTTTTGGCTTGTAGATAAGATTTTAAGGGTCTCCCCAACACCTATGAATTGCATAATCCCACAGATTTGTGGTGACTTAGTTCCAGAGTAGGCAGGGAAGATTGGAGCCTGGGAACCATCTTATTCCTGGGCAAATACCCAATTTAAGAGATGATGGATAGCTAATTCTACTCCATCTGTCCCACAGAAGAGATAAGCTGCACCCTGTTTTATGACACAGCTCGAATGTTTGAACACAATTGGCAATAGTTGCACTAATAAGGTGAAGTAAGAATTGAGGCAGCTAATTCGATAATTAGTTAGATAACTGAAATTCACCTCATCCCAAAAGATTTTAAAAAACACAATTTGAGCTACTATTTCCCCCTTAAATTATGACTCATCAGTTTCATCACTTAACTATTACAGATCTGATTTCCTTTAAAAAAAAAAAAAAAGATTTCATTATAAAATAAGTTAATGGGGTTTCCCTTTATTTTGTCCCCTTAATATGTACTATTTTTACTTTTTATCTCAAGTATAACTGCTCTTTCTGTTTCTTTTGTCATTTTGTTCTGACTGCCGGCTTCTTATATGTTTGCTTATTTTTAATTCTAAATCTAACTGGTCATTCTCTACCCTACCCCATCCCAACTTTGCATTTTTAATTCTCCTAATTGCTAGGTGATTAGTCACTATGGTTTCACCATATATACAAAGCCTGAAAGAGAAGCAGTCAATGGCCTTTAAAAATGTTTTTGAAATAATTTCAAACTTACAAGAAAGTTGCAAAAATAATACAAAAACAATACAGAGAACTCCAATATACTCTCTACCCAGATACCCAGATTTACCAACTTTTAACATTTTGTCATATTTACAATATCATTCTCTCTCTATCTTTATTCATCTATCATCTATTTTCTAAACATTTGAGAGTATATTTTATACATCATCCTTCTTTAACACTTAACACTTCCATGTATATTTCCTAAGAACAAGCAGATTCACTTCTGTAACCACATTAAGTACAGTTACCAAGTTCAAGCAATTTAAGTGGATATAAAGCATACAGTCTATATTTCAATTTTTTTAATTGTCCCAATAATGTCCTTTTAGGACTTTTTTCCTCCACTAGTAGATCCAGTTCAGGGTCATGTTTTGCATTTCACTGTCATTGTCTCTTTAGTCTATTTTTTGTGGTAATATTTACCAACAAATATTTCCAATCTCAACCACTCCCAAGCATACAATTGAGTGGGATTAATCACATTCACACTGTTGCACTATACTCACCACCAACCGTTACCAGAAATTTCCCATCACCCCAAACAGAAACCCTGTGTCCATTATGGCAGCCCCTTTCCCTTCTCCCCACACTGGTAGCCTGTACTCTACTTTCTGTCTCTATGAATTTGCATATTCTAGTTATTTCATGTAAGTGGAATCATACAATATCTGTCCTTTTGTTTCTGGTTTATTTCACTCAGTATAATGTCTTTGAGGTTCATCCATGTTGTAGCACATATCAGAACTTCATTCCTTTTTAAGGGTGAATAATATTCCATTGTATGTATATACCAAATTTTGTTTATACATTTATCTGTTGATGGACACTTGGGTTGCTTCCACCTTTGGCTATTATGAATAATGCTGCAAGGAACACTGGTGTATAAATATCTGTTCAAATCCTTGCTTTCAGTTCTTTGGAGTATATACCTAGAAGTGGGATCACCAGGTCACATAGTGGCTCTATGTTTAACTTTTTGAGGTATTGCCAAAGTGATTTTACATTCCTACTGCACCATTTTACATTACCACCAACACTGTATGAGGGTGCCTATTTCTCTGCATCCTCACCAATGGCTTGTTATTTTCCATTTTATTGTTTTTTTTTAAAAAATAACCATTCTAGTGGGTTTAAGGTGGTATCTTATTGTGATTTTGATTTGTATTTCCCTAATGGCTAATGATGTTGAGCATCTTTTCATGTGCTTATTGGTCATTTGTATACTTTCTTTGGAGAAATGTCTATTCAAGTCCTTTGTCCATTTTTAAATTAGGTTGTTTGTCTTTTTGTGTTGAGCTGATGGCATCCTTTATATATTCTGGGTATTAAACCCTTATCAGATGTGTGGTTTCCAAATATTTTCCCCCTTTCTGTAGGTTTTTTCACTTCCTTGATAATGTCCTTTGATGCAAAAAGTTTTTAATTTTGATGAAGTTCAATTTATCTGTTTTTTCTTTTGTTGCTTGTGCAGTTATTGGCCTCTGACATAGCTCAGCAAGCAAGCTCTCAACATTCAAGTTTGAATTTTGACCACATGTCCTTATTTGCTGGTGAACATCTAAGAGTTCAAATGGGTGATTACAATTTGGAAGTTCTTCCTCGGACAATCCATTTTGTACCCTAATTCCCATATTCCAGAGAATAGATGTTTCTAAATGTTACACGGAGTGCGTCACAGGATGACACATTGCCCTCACGCGATAGCATATTTTATTCTTTAAACCTTGAACTAAGCTAAAATAAAATGAATTAAAATACTTGAGCACATTTTCCTCCCCAGGGTTTATCTTCTTTGCCTCCCCCATGCTGTTAAGCTAATTCCCTGTTAGGGAATGTTGCTGTAACCAAGACATTACACAAAGATGTGCCAAAGATACTTGTGAACAATGTATTTATTTCTCTCAACAGAGCCAGCAATTTTCAGATTTTCTTAAGTGCAGCCCCCAGCAAACCCTCACTACCTGTTTCAGTAGCTTCCCACAGACTTTCACATTTTGGTAGATTCTGTGGCATTGTTCCGGAATGATCTTTAGGAGAGGAAAAAAAAATGCACAGCAAATGTCAAACCTCAGGATGTATTCAAGAGGCCTTCAAGTCACTGCCAAATCAGGATCTGCAAAATCACTAAAGCACTTACATCACGATGTGTGCCTTTTAAGGTCAGAAGTATCATAAAATCACTCAGGACATCTTGTTCTGTTTGAGTTCCTTTTCATTTTCCCATGCTAATGGCAGTTGCTCAAACTTCTTGAGAAAAGCAGCTTTTGATGTTCACCTGGAAGAGATTTTCTTGACAAAGGATTTGAAGTCTTAGTGTTTTCTTTCTTTTTTCTTCTCTTTTTCTTTTTCTAATCTGAAACTTAATATTTTCAATCTTTAATATGTAAAGGCAACAGTTGTTATTTTTCTTTCTTCTTTTTATTTTAAAATGAACAGTGTCTGCCTGTGTCCATGTGATTTGGGTGAATACGTGAGCAAATATAATTAGCCTTAGATCAGTTCAACCTACCGGTCAATGTCGTTAACTGGTCAAACATTCAAATTTAAAGCATGCTTCTGCGAGTGAAGCGCTGAAACCAGAGAGCTCTGGCTGCATCTCCTAGGGAATTGGGAGAGAAGGAAGGGAAGAGAGAACAGGTCAGGATTGGCCATTTGCTCCCTGTTTGTCCCAGGGAAAGGGGCCCTGTATTTGTTTTTCTGGATTAAATAAATCCAAGGGTAGGAGAAATTGTATATAGAGTGATGTTAAAGAAGAAAAAGAAATAAAAGTTAGAAACAATCTGATGTAGCAGAAAAAATATGCACTTTGAAATTTTAAAAAAGAAAGTTCAAATCCTGTCTCTCTCCCTGACACTGTAACCCTAAGCAGGCCACATCATTTCTCTGAGTCTTATTTTCCTTGAAAGTAAAATGAAGATAAAAATACCTACCCTCCTGGTTTGCCAGAAAAACAAAAACATTGGTAACGAAGTTCCTAGGATCTGGTATATTCTCCATAAATGTTCGTCTCTGTCCACTCCCCAAGACAAACCAAGAATCGATAAAAGGTAAAATATCTACGAGGTGTGGAACACCTCACTTGAACGCTGCAGAAGCGACATGGTGAAAGGAAAAACTACTCCTGAAAAGAATAGCAGATAAGTGTTAGCAGAAAATGTTTTCCAGAGCTAGGTACTCTCTTCCCCTTTTGTCGGTTACTTAGTTGCTTGGCAACTTTAACCCAGCCATCCCTAAAAGCACGGTGTCACCTTCAACCTCCAACTTGCAGGTCTAAAAGGAGCCTTCTTTTAAGAGGAAATTCACCTTTGTGGCAGTGTCATTTGAGGAAGAAAAGTACACGTTTTAAAAGTCACCCCAGCCAAGGTGAATGCATCTCCCATTTAGCAGTCGGAGATGAGAATATCATAATATTTAAATCAGTTTTGAGAAATTCCCTTGAAAAGGAAATGGGGGAAGAATCCACTGTTTGAATACCCAGGGGAGGCCACAGGAAGTTCGGCTTCCATAGAGATTTAGTGCTGGCAAGTGGTGATGGGGAGCAGATTGGTGTCTGGTAATTTTTTATTATTTGTAATTTATGTGTGTTGGCTCATTCCCTGGGCCAGTCCAGATTTTTCTATCTACCTGTCATTCTGCATGATGTCAGGATTGAGGAGGCCGGGTTTGGGTTTCTTTAGTTTGTAAACATTATCGAGGGTGGGGTTGAAGGAGGGCAGAGAGCACCTGCAGAAGCCCCAGCACTTGGTTCTTGCCTGGTGGTGGCACAGGTCGGGAAAAATCATTTGGAAAAATCCCACAAAATTCTGCAGGATAATCCAGAAATTATACTAAGACCCATTTCAGCCTTATTTATCCTGGTTTCACAGAACCCTTTTAGGGACTAATTATTATTATTTGGTGAATGCAAAAAAATGAAATGAAACACTTCCTGTCCTATCCATCACTCTGTGGCAACCATTGAAAACAAATTGTTGCCTAAACTATCAAGTAGTCATCTTTCCCATAGTGTTTGGGTGCTGGGTGGGGGGCGGATATCAATGGTATTTTTGAGCCCTCATCACGCTCCCCTAGGATTAGGCCACAGGAAAATGTCAGCCCCACTGACAATTAACCAGAGGCAATTCCATATTCTCCAGAAAGGAGTAAGGAGATTAATCCTTTATGGATACCTTGCTTTTAGTCTCAGTGAGCAAGTAGACTAAGAAAGGCAAGTCTTAGAAATGGGCTTCAGTGGATGTCAACCAATAAATACTCATTTCCATAAAATTTAAATGAACCCAGTAAAATCTACCTCTTGCTGTGCAAGAACCCATCTCATTACTCAAAATAGCAGCATTGCAATCATTGCAAGCCACACCCTCTCTGCGATGTGGCTGATGGTGAAGTCATAACTAATGTCTACGCACTCACCTCCACGGTGGTGGTGAAAATAATTAACTAGACCTCTTCAAGTTCTTTCTGCTCTAGGCCATATCCTCTTCCAACCCCACAGACCTTATAAAAGAATAATCTTCAAATGCAGTGCTGCATTTTGATTAGCCAAGAGGCATAGCAAAGCTTTATTTTTTTTCTTTCAGCCCACAGACAACAGCCCAGATATTTAAATACTTAAAAACCACATGTGCAATTTAAGAAAATTTCAAAACTTTAGACACCCAGAGAGACAGGATGCATGCCCCAGCAGAGTTCTGCATCTTCCTTGCATTTTAAATGAACTTTAAGTAATGATAAGACCTACCTTGTTTCACATTTTAATTTTCAACAAAAAAATGGAGACAGCTTAAACAAATACTGAGACAAACTGTATTTTTCTATGACGATTAAACATCTCTCACACTGATATTAAATGTTTTCAATAATTGAATTTTTTTCACTCATTTGATATATGCTCAAACTCCCAATACATCTTGAAATCCAGTGTCCTTCTCCTCTATTTCTGTAAATTCCAGGGAAATTTTCTTTTTCTTAGTCACTTCTGGCTAGGATAGTGGGCAACGTGGGGTCATGAATAAGAACAGAGATGCTAGAATCGACTGCCTAGAATTAACTATCAGTGGCCTTGGACAAGGTAGGTAACCTCTATGTTCCTCAGTTTCCCCATCTGCAAAATGGGGAAAAATGAAAGGTCTGAATTCCTAAAATTGTTGTGAGGATTAAATAAGTTAAAACTTTTAAGCACTTCAAATAGGACTTGCCCCATGGTAAGTGCTCAATAAATGTGCACTGTTAATATTTTTTGCTTTTGCAGAGTTCTTTTTCCCATTCTTCTTTTAGTAGTAACTTCCCCGGAGTTGACTGAAGGATGGGATACAGCCCTATCTTCTTAATTATTGCCTATCCCCTCTCCTCAAATATTGTAACTCAAATAACACCGCTCTTTGTAATAAACTTGTTGTATACAAGATTACCATGTAAGGGTGGAGATAATCAACAAATCATGTGATTTTTAGTATTAGAGTTCCCTATAATTTATAGTATATAATATTATACTATGAGACTAGAATTTTTAACTGCACATATAAAATTACAGTAGAATTGAAAAGTCCTTCTATGCTTTCTGCCAGAATGCCTTGCCTGCTCCCCTCCCTCACCATTTCACCATCTCCTTTAAAGGCAAAACAAAAACAACAAACTTTCCTCTTACTTATGCAAACCTACTTCATCTCAGCCCTCAATTTCTTTTTGTAGCCAAGGACCTATTAATGACCCTTGTATAATACAGACTACACCTCTGGATCTCATTTTTTTTCATTGCTCCCAGTCCCCCCACCCCCACCCCATCAATCAGGGTAAGAAAAAGGGAGTGGTATGGAGCTACGTGATTTATTGTATGCCCCACTGAAGGCCACTGTCTTTCTGGTTTTAAATAGCAAACTTTTTTCTCTCTTTCTCGTTCCTGATACCGTGGTCATACTCAGCATTCGGGTAGAGCTGAGCCTGCACTGGGACCCTCTGATCTATCCCAGAGGAGAATGACTGGACACCTCAGAAATACTCCTTACACAAATTTCAGGCAATCACACATCTCTTTGCCCCCCACTCTCGTAAGTTTGGCCCTGTTTTTAAGTTGCCCACAAGGGTCTTTCCTCCACAGCCAGTGATGCCTCAAAGACCACACCCAGAATGTGTTTGAGCTCAGGATCCAGCTCCTCGGTGAGCATCTCAGATGTACAGTTTAAGAACATATTTGGCTGCAAGTAATAAGAGAAGCCCGCTCTCGTGGGTCCTTAACAGCAGGTGCTGCTTTTTCTCACCTAATGAGAGGCACGGCTTGGGAGGTTCTGCAGCTCAGGGTATCTGGTTCTCTTGACTTCTTCCAGTTACCACAGAAACAGAACCTGTCTTGCTCCCGAGCATCACAGCTGTGTGCAAGGCAAAATGCCTGGGAAGGGGCACCAACCAAGCTCATCTGCTCTTTTCCTGGGAGAGCAAACACTTTCTTGGAATCTCCCCTCCCCATCCTTGGCAGAATTCCGTTAGCATCTTATTGTGTAATTGGCCATACCTGGATGAAAGTGAGGCTGAGCAAATGGGTATTTTGCTCTTTCAGCCCCTACAGTGGGTGAAACAAGAGCAAAGGGGAGTTGGTGAGGACTATAGAATTAGACACCAAATAGGATCCACCACACAGAGGAAGAAAGGTCTGAGATTTATAGATTTGAAGGGGTTGGTTTCTTGCTGCTGAATCTCTGCTTATCAACTACACAATGCCAAAAGTCTGCATGAAACCTTGGGAAGGAAAAAAAAAATCCATTAAATAGTTAGAATATTTGCCTACATGGGGAATTTGCCATTGGCAGCAAAGATTTATTAAGCAGGCTACAAAACAAGATGCCAGTAAACAGTTTGAAAGCATGCCCTCGTAATTAAGAAAGGAGAAGATTTCTAATTTGGGTAATGAAATCTGTGGCTCTGATGAGTATTCATTTTATTAATATTTATGGTGTGCCTACTGTGTGCCAGCTACTGCATGGGCTGACCCCTTGAAACAGAGAAAGAAAATCTCCCTTATGCCAAATCTATTGGTAATAATAGCTATTATTTATCAGACACTGATGATATGCCAAGCAATATGCTAAGCATTTTACATAACAGTTATGAATCCTCACAGCCACTGTGCAAAGTATTATTATGAACAATTTATATGTAGAATGAGGAACCATCTCAGTTTGTCCAGGGCTGGGGGTTTCCCAGGACATCAGGATTAAACCAGGAAAGTCCAGGCAAAGCTACTTACCTGAGGAAACTGAGGCACTGTCAGGTTAAATGACCCACTGAGGGTGACACAATTAGCCTGTGGAGCTTCTGTAAGCCAATCTGGTCCTGCCTGGTGACATAGCCCCTGCTCCTCCCAGCTGCGACCTGAATGCCTAAACCTCCTGGGGAACCCAGAACCCTTACCTCCTTCCCTTCCCTGACTTTCCATCCCTCCTCTGCTTCTCTTTTCAGGCCCAACCACCAAAGGGCTGACGCTCCTGTCTTTGGAGCAATAGAGCTATTGTAGGAAACCCCCCACCCCCAGTGGGTGGACTTGGGTGGTCTTTTAGGGGCCAAAACCGCTGACTCATAGCAGCTCTGTTTTGACCCTTCATCACTAAGGGCTGCCGACTCCCCTCAGCCCATCTCCAGGCCATTAGGATTTAATTGCCAACAGCCTGTTTCTGGGCCCTGGCTGCACATTAGTGTCACCTGGGGAGCTTTTAAAACATACCAAAGCCTGGACTATTTAAAGCAGACTCTCTAAGCACAAGGCCCGGGCATCTGTATTTTTTTTTAATTGCAGTCATCTTATCTACAGTAAAGTGCATAAATTTCAAGGGTAAAGCGTGATAGATTTTATATACATTCACATCCATGTGACTACCACCCAGATCAAAATATAGACTCTTTCCTGTTCCCCAGAAGACCCCCTTATGGGCATGGATAGGTTCTTTTAACACACTCCACCCTCCACCCAAGTGTTCTAATGTGCAATCAGTTTCAAGAGCTGCTGGTTTAGAACCCAGATCTTCCGTGCTAGAGATGATCCATCCTTTCAAAGACAGCACTGGCTACCTGCCCCATGTCCTACTGGATGGAGAAGGGGGTAAAAATTATTTAACAGTGCAACCCACTATATTTATTACCCATAGGCTTCTTCTATGAAGCTTCTTGAAGGCAGAAATTACATCTTGCAAAGAGCCTAACAAAGTGCCTGGCCCATTGTAAATATTTATTGGGTGGAAACTCAAAAGAATAAATAGACATCTCTACTGGAGAGTCATGTTTGGTCTCTATTTAGAAGGTTACTCCTCTAGGTTCTCTGGGAAGACAGAGCAGCATTTGGTCTTTCTTGCAGTTTCTGCTGTTTTTCTTTGACCTTAGAAGGGAGAGTTCAGGAAAATGTTGATTCCGGGTCTTGTTCTTTCTCAGAGTTTGCCCTCGGTCTGTGCATAGGTGAAGCCAGTGACTTGCAGTGTAATCCTGCGGTGTTGAAAGCTGATGTCAACTGCTAAATGGGGGAAAGCAGGCATCTCGGCTGTGATGTGTATGTGTGTACAAGTGCAGCCGGAAAATGAACCGAGGGCTCGGGGAAATTGATGTTGTACTAGCAAAAGGCCAATGACACTTAGGAATGATCCATGTCAAATGCACATCTAGCTGCCCTGGGTCACAGGAGGAGGCTTTTTTTTTTTTTTTTTTTTTAATGTATAGAACTTAGGAGTTTGAAAAATATGTATTTTGCCTGGAGGGCAGTTAAAAAGACTTTTTATTGTGTCAGCATCCCCCAGATCATTTATACATTTTTCTACCCACATATTTTATTCATAATATCTATTTTATTCCCTTTCATTTTGTTAAGCTGGTGTTCAACATTACTGCTTTTCACTTAGAAAACAGCTCATTATCAGAGTGAGGTCACATGTCTGTGGTTAAACTCAAGAGCACTGGAGGGCAAGGGCAAGGGCAAGAAACTAGACCATATCTGAGCAGCTGGGAAGGGTTCAAGGTTTGGGCCAGAGATTGATTATTATAGTGTTCCTGAAGCCTTGCCTTGAGGCTGGGGCAAGTGGGAGGGGGGGTGGTTGTAACAGAAACAGGGGACTCCACGGGGTGGGGGTGGGGCAAAAGTCTGGGGGCCCTCAAAGCTCTCACGTGAAGGGGGGACCCAGGCTCGCTCACCAAGGAGTGAGGCAGAGCTGGGTGCTCACACCACTCACCCCACCAAATGGCTAATGGAGTAAAATACAGGTGACTTGCTTTTCATATATTCTCTGGGCAGCCCAGGAGTCTTGGGAAATGAGTGCTCTGAGTTGAGGACTCAAAACCTTGTATTTGTTCAAAGAATTATTGTTCTCTGAGAAGCATTTCAGCTGTGGATTGTGTCCTGGACTATAGATGCAAGAATCTGAGGGTATTAGCTCTTCCTCCTGCCCTGCCTCCCCATGCCCATCCTCAGAACAAAGCATGTAAGGCCCTTCATCCAAAATAAATAGAAGAAAACATTTAACAAAGAGGAAGGGGAAGGGGAAGGGGAAAGGGAGGGGAGGGGAGGGGAGGGGAGAGAAGGGAAGGGAAGGGAAGGGAAGGGAGAAAGGAAGAAAAGAAACCATGGCACTCTAGAAGAATGTTAAGAAGGCAGCTTTTAGTTCATGAGAAGGTGGTTTACAAATAAGAAGGAAATATTTCATTCTCTAGGGCAACTAGCATGATGTGTGTTTCTGGTATCTTTCACATACATCCCCCAAATTAGCATGCTACCAATGGCCTGATCTCATATCACCATATTATTCTCACTGCTCCCCAACTGTGTCTCTCACCTTTTCAAGGCAAGATCAGACATGTTCCTATGTTGGATATCAGTGCATCTAACCCTCCTGTCACTCACAGTCATTTGAGAAGGGAAAGAATGTGAAACCTTCTCACTTGGATTCATCTTTCCATCTGAAGTGAGTTTTGATCAATGTAAATGTAAGGTAGGTCATGGCTTTTCTTTTGGCGTGTGCTGTGAAACGCTAGTCCCAGAACTCAGAAGAAAAAGGTGGGGAGGGTTCGTGATCAAATAAGTTTGGAGAATGCTATTGATTGTATCTCATTATTGGATGTTCCCAGTGGACATGAGCAAATTAAAAGCCCTAAGAGAGCCTGAAGTAAATCAACCTGTTTAGAAATGTTAATTCATCATTCCCCAGCTATTTTTGACCATGGGATTATTTTCTCCACCTGGAACCCTTTGAGCATACTTTGAAATGAGTCAGGGGCTCAGGAGACAAGAGACCTCAGTCAAGATAAAAGTTCCCTTGGAGATTGGCTAGTCCAACTTTTCGTTATATATAGGAAAACAAAAAAACAGAAGTCGTAGGAACTGTGAAAGGCCACAGGGGCAGAAGTAGAACCAAATGACCCAATACAGATGTACTCACCCCTCTGGGCCTCCGCCACACTGTCATCATTGGGTTAGATCAGAGGTTGTCAACTGACAGCTTTAGATGTGCCATCAAGTCCCCATTAATGTGTGTATGAGGTATCTATTGTTGTGTTGCAATATTACCCCAACATTATCAGCTTAAAATAGCACACATTTATTATTGCACAGTTTTGGTGGGCTAAGAGTCAAGGCATGGTCAGTGGGTCCTCTGCTTCAGTGTCTCAAATGTTGCAATCCATGTGCTGGCAGGGGATGTGGTCTAACCAGAGGCTCAACTGGGGAAGGATCTGCTGCCAAGTTCACTCAAGTTGTTCACAAAATTCATCTCCTTGCAGCTCTAGGACTGAGGGCTTTGGTTTCTTGCTAGCTGGAGGCTGGAAACTACTCTCAGCCTCTAGAGGCCACCCACAGTTCCTTGCCACATGGATCAGTTGCCCAGCTGATCAATTACTTCATCAATGCCATCAGGGGAGAGAGAGTCTCTTGCAAGAAGGGGGTCACAATCCCATGCATATTGATCACAGAATAACATCCCATCACCTTTGTGGTATTCTATTAGTTAAAAGCAAGCCGCAGGCCCCACCTACACTAAAGGGTGGGGGTCACACAAGGACGTGAAGACTGGGAGATGGGAATCATGGGAACCATCTCAGTTGTCTCTGCCACAATGTGCAAAATTTATTTTGCTGCAAATGATTATCCTGTTACAGAACATTGTGCTGAGCTGATCATCCAAAATGCTGTAAAGCAAGATCCACCTTGCAACAAATTAAAAGGGAGAGGTATAGCATAGAGCAGAATTGTACCTCACAAAGTGTTAAATGTCTAAAAGCAGCTCATAAGAGAAAAACCACTTATATTCAAAATTATCATTAAAATCTCTTAAGCCACCCCTAAAGTACAGCCTACTTGCTTTGTGTATACAACCTTGAATGGTAATTCTTGTGCAAGCTGAAGTTTAGAAATCATTCAGTCATATTGAAAGAAAGTCTATACTCGAAAATCTGGGCATTCAAACTAACCTGCCTTTAATACAAATTCCCAATAGTAAAGAGAATATTACTGAGGAATATTAAAGTACTCCTTCTGGCCTTTAGAGATGACTCTGTTCTGTTTTAAAAATAAGTTCCAGAAAACTTATAACATGCTAATCATTTTGTTTATCTGTTTGTTTTCCTAAGGGTTAAATGAGATAATATGCATGAAACAAATCAGCCTTGGGCCTGGGATGTAGTTAGCAATCAATGGATGTTTGCAGAATTTGCATGCTCACCTTGATTCATCAGATGCTCACTGTCTTTTGCAGAGTTGTAGGGAAGATCTTGGCCTTGTGTGTCCTGTTTGTCAGAGTTGGCACTTGCTTTTGTAGGTTCCATTGACTCCTGTCCCCTTGGACATTGCGCTCATCTTCATGGCGTGAAGTTTCTACAGTCCATGCTTTATCTGAATGAACATGTAACACATATCCACAGAAATGATGCAACTCCACTCTAATGACAAGCCTAGAGAAAGGAAACATAATATGTTCTCTGGAAATGCAATAAAAATGTCCGCTAAGCATATAGCAGGGTAGGGTCAGGGCAGTAGACAGCTCTACTGAGACAAGGAGACTGTGGAAAGGTTCCCCACTGGGTGTAACAAACACTGGGAACACTTTTACAAATATTGGGAGCAGCAGTTACATTGTAATGGCAACTGCTGCTTACTAATGTCTAACTGGTTAAGTTTGGGCTATGTCAGCCACCATCCTTTCTAGCCTTTGATGATACGTCATACAAAGCAAAAGCTTGCAAAACCTAGACACAGTGATTTTTCTCTCTTCCTTCCTGCCCTAAAAAGAATTAGGGATCTAAGTCAAGTGTCAAAAATTCAAAAGCCAAAGAACCCCAGGCAGGTACCGTAAACGAATAGAGCAAGTGGAAGGAAGTAGAGAGTGAAATGGAGTCTGTTGAACTGGCCAGAAATAGGCTCTATCTCTTTAAAGGAATTCAATTTTGGATACTTTTCCAAGCACCATGTGGATGAAACATAGCAGGCCCACAGCTGGAATGAGCACATTGTTCCAAGTTCTTAAGGACCTGCAGGTGGCAAAGTCTGTTTATATTGTCCCCCAAACTCTGGATTTTAAAAAAGGAAAATATTGTTACCCTGTATGGAAACAAGATAGTAGAGTTTATGTCGTTCTGACCACACTGAATCATCAAAGATTTGGGATAAAATGACGGTCATTCCAGAACTGTAGCCACAAACCTCCAGGCAGGGTTGGAGGAGGTAGGAATTTATTTCCATTTTTTTTTTTTTCCTGTGAAGGACTGTCTCTCAGTAACTCTCACTACCGTTATTCCATCTGGTTATAAGTGAAATACAGATTTGGAATATCATTTTTATCTGCACATATTTAAAATGTAATGTCCAAATATTATGCTGTTTGAAAAGAGACACCTGTCCAAAAAATTCCCAGGAAGGTTTTAGAGAGTGCACTTAAGCTCAGATTTAGACACAAGTAAAGCTCATTTTTCATTTAGTAGAAACCTTCAGACTAGCCAAGATTCAGGATACACACTGAGCATTTTGCAAATATGGCAATGCCTCATTTATCTGACATGGATTGTTCCATGTAAATACGTTTTCCACGTAACCGAAACGTATCCCTTTGTACACCAAATCACATATTTATTTCAACCATTTTGCATGGAAGTATTTCTGAGAGTGCATTACACACTTCCCCACCTCCTTAAATAGAATATGAGAAAAATAATTTAATCTTGGCTTCCTGGCTCAGGATCATAGACGTGAGTATCTAGTGTTGGGCTGCTCTGGGCTAAAATAAAGGGATGCCTCCGGGTTCCTCCAGCACAAGTGGGGCTGTGTGACTTCACTTTGCAGGAGCTGGGTTTGTCATGTTTTTGAGATTGTGCCTACCAGCTTTCCATCCCAACCTCAAATGCTCTCATTGTACCTAAAAGTTCTTCTTTTCCCCATCCCTTTGAATTTGTCTCTTCTACAGAATAGGAGAGTAAAGTGAAAAGAATGCCTGACTTACTTCCCTGTATTTTAATACATATGTTTATTTTGTATATGTTCCACCTTCTAAAAGTGAGAGAATTGGAAGGTTCTGGTTGACCAAGATAGCAACCTAAGATGCTCCAGGGTGCCATTCCCCCACAAACTCATTGAAGAACTAGCAAAAACTGGCAGAGCCATTTTTTTTTTTTTTCAGAATTCTGGAAAGCAGTTAAAGGATTGCAGTAACTGGACAAGTGCTGAATTTAAAAAAAAAAAAAAAAAGGAAAAAAAACAAAAACAAAACAACAACAAACAAAACCACGCAACTTTAAAAAACAGTAGGAGAAGCTCATGTGCCTTTGTTGGCCCCCCATCACCCCCTCCCCAGTGTGACGTGGCGCAGCCTGCACTCCAGTTGTGGAACCTGTGCCCTGTTATTGAGGGAGCAGAGTAACCCCTGGATGTCCATCTAGCAGCAGCCTGAATGAGTGAACCAGGAAATTCGTCTCTGGGCCTCTTTCCCAGAACTTGCCCTGCAGGCAGAAGCAGCTTGGGGGCAGCTAAAGCAGTGTAAGAAACATTAAGTCAAAGTGGCCTGGGGCAAAGGGTTACCTACTTACTACCCACTTTAAGACATACAATAGAGCACCTGGGAGGGAAATGCTATCTCATAGGGAGTAGAGAGGTCACTCTAATTCCTATAAATGGGGGAATTTCTAAGGCCACAAGCAAGCAGAAGCCCAGGACAAGACAGAGGCTCCAAAAGAGAGGACCCTGTGCTCACATATGCCTCAGGCTGATCTTCTTGACAGGAGGGCTAAACTCTGAAGAGGAGCACAAGCAAACACAAAGCTGATTTGCAAAGACTGTGAAAGGTGTTTTATTCCTTAGTTTGGTTTTTTTGTTTGTTTGTTTGTTTTAGTTCTTGGTACCAAAGGAGTTATCCATCATAACATGAGCTGGATACAAACTTAAGGAACAGATAGCTCAGGGATTAAATACCAGGGTTAACACTTTAAAATATTAAAATGTATACTGTAAAACAAAAGCTTACAAGTCAAACACGCACAAAAAAAACAGGAAAGTATGGCCCATCCAAAGGAACAAGATAAAAATCCAGAAACCAACAATGAAGAAAATCAAACCTAAAACAAGCTGTAGGAAAGAAATAACAACAATTAGAGCAGAGATAAGTGAAATAAATAACAACAAAAAAATGAAACAATAGAGAGACTCAATGAAACCAAAAATTGGTTCTTTGGAAAGATCAATAAAATCGATAAACCCTTAGCTAGACTGACAAAGAGAAAAAGAGAGGATCCAATTAAAAATCAGAAACCAAAGAGGGGACATTAATACCAACCACACAGAAGGAAAAAGAATTATAAAAGGATACTACAACTATAAACAACTACATGCCAACAAATTGGATAACCTAGATGAAATGGACAAATTCCTAGAAACACACAAACTACCACACTGACTCAGGAAGAAAGAGAAGATTTCAACAAACCAATAACAAGTAAGATGTTGAATCAGCAATCCAAAACCTCCCAACAAACGAAAACTCAGGACCAGATGGCTTCAATGGTGAATTTGCCAAATATTCCAAGAATAATTAACACCAATCCTGCTCAAACTCTTCCAAAATATTGAAGAGAAGGGAACACTTTGGTAACACTTGGATGTTTGTAGCTAGCATTACCCCAAAACCAAAGCCAGATAAAAGTACCACAAGAAAATAAAATTAAAGGCCAATTTCCCTTATGAATATAGATGAAAAGTCCTCAAGAAAATCCTAGCAAACAGAATTCAACAGCACATTAAAAGAATTATACAGCATGATCAAGTGGGATTTATCCCAGGTATGTAAAGGTGGTTCAAAATAAGCACATCAATTAATGTGATATGCCACATTAATAGAATGAAGGAAAAAATGATCCTGTGTGATCATCTCAATTGATGCAGAAAAGGCATTTGACATCCAGCACTGCTTCTTGTTAAAAACACTTTTAAAACTAGGACTAGAAGGAAACTTTCTCAAAATGATAAAGGGCATATATAAAAATCCCACAGCTAAAATCATACTCAATGGTGAAACATTGAAAGCTTTCCTTCTAAGATCAGGAATAAGACAAAGATGCCCACTGTCACCACTGTTATTAAACACTGTACTGGAAGTCCTACCAGAAAAATTAAGCAAGGTGGGGGGGAGGGGTATTCAAATTGGAAAGGGAGAAGTAAAACTTTTCCTATTTTTCAGATGACATGAGCCTGTATATGGAAAACCCTGAAAAATCCACAATAAAGTTATTAGAGCTAATAAACAAATTCAGCAAAGTGGTGGGGTACAAAATCAACACGCAAAAATAAATAGAATTTCTATAAACTATTAATGAACAATCTGAAGACTTCAAGAAAAAAAACCCACTTACAACAAAAGAATCAAATAACTAGGAAAAAATTTAACCAAGATTACAAAGGACTTATACATGAAAAACTAGCAAACATTGCTAAAAGAAATCAAATAACAGCTAAATAAATGGAAAACACTCCATGTTCATTGATTGAAAGACTAAATACTAAGATGCCAATTTTTCCCAAAACAATTTACAGATTCAATGCAATCCCAAACAAAATTCCAGTGACCATCTTTGCAGAAATGGAAAAACCACTCATCAAATTTATTTAGAAGGGTGAGGATCCCTGAATAACCAAAGCCATTTTGAAAAAAGGGGACTCACATTTCCAGTTTAGAACTTATTGGAAAGCTATAGCAATCAAACAGTAATCAAAACAGCATAGTAGTGGCATAGAACAGACATATAGATCAATGAAATAGAATGAAGAGTTCAAATATGAATCCTTACTTCTATGGCCAATTAATTTTTGACAAGGGTATCAAGTCCACTCGATAGGGGAAAATGGTCTCTTCACCAAATGGTGCTGGGAAAATTGCATATTCATAAGCAAAAGAATGAAGGTGAACCCCTACCTCACACCATATACAAAACTTAACTTAAAATGGATCAAAGCCCTACATATAAGAACCAAAACTATAAAACTCCTAGAAGAAAACATAGGGAAGCATCTTCATGACCTTGTGTTAGACTTAACACCAAAAGCATGAGCAATGAAAGAAAAAAAATTGATGAATGGGACTTCATCAAAAATGGAAACTTTTGTATATCAAAAGATTTCATCCTGAAGGAAACATCAGTTTCTAGAATGGGAGAAAATATTTGGAAACCACATATCTGATAAGGGTTTAATATCCAGAATATATAAAGAAATCCTACAGCTCAACAACAGAAAGACAAAGAACCCAATTTTAAAATGGGCAAAAGACTTGAATAGACATTTCTCCAAAGAGGATATACAAATGGTTAAAGAGCACATGAAAATATCCTCGACATCACTAGCTATTAGGGTGTGCCAGTTTGATGTATCATGTCCCCCAAAACGCCATTATCTTTGATGCAATCTTGTGTGGGCAGACATATTAGTGTTGATTAGGTTTTGGAATCCTTTGGGTGTTTCCATGGAGTTGTGATTCAATCAACTGTGGACAAGACTTTTGGTTGGATAATTTCCATGGAGGTGTTGCCCCACCCATTCAGGGTGGGTCTGAATTAAATTACTGGAGCACTATATAAGCTCAGACCGAAGGAGCAAGCTTGCTACAGCCAAGAGGGACACTTTGAAGAATGCACTGGAACTGAGAGAGGAGCTTCAGCTTACAGAAACAGTTTGGAGACGGCCTTTGAAAGCAGACTTTTGCTCTGGAGAAGCTAAGACAGGACAAATGCCCCCAAGAGCAACTAAGAGTGGCATTTTTGAGGAGCTGAAGCCTAGAGGGTAACATCCTGGGAGAAAGCCATTTTGAAACCAGAACTTGGAGTAGACGCCAGCCACGTGCCTTCCCAGCTAACAGAGGTTTTCCAGATGCCATTGGCCATCCTCCAGTGACGGTATCCGATTGTTGATGTGTTACCTTGGACACTTTACGGCCTTAAGACTGTAACTGTGTAACCAAATAAGCCCCCTTTTATAAAAGCCAATCCATTTCTGGTGTTTTGCATTCCAGCAGCATTAGCAAACCAGAACATAGGGAAATACAAAATACAAATCAAAACCAACATGAGATATCATTTCATACCCACTGAGATGGCTACTATTAAAAACACAGAAAATAACAAGTATTGGAGAAGACTGGAGAACTAGGAACACTCTCGTTGTTGAGAATGTAAAATGGTGCAGCTACTGTGGAGAAGTTTGGTGGTTCCTCAGAAAGTTAAGTGTAGAATTACCATATGATCTATCTCACTTCTAGGTTTATACCCAAAAGAATTGAAAGCAGGTATTCGAACAGATATTTTCACAACGATGTTCATAATGGCATTATTCACAATTGTCAAAAGATGGAAACAACCAAAATGTCCATCAACAGATGGATAGATAAACACAATGTTGTATAGACACAAATGGAATATTATTCAGCTGTAAAAAGGAATGAAGTTCTGATACATAGGACAACAGGTAAACCTTGAAGACATCACATTGAGTAAAATAAGTCAAACACAAAAGGACAAATATTGTACATTCACATTGATATGAAATAATTAGAATAAGCAAATTCAGAGCCAGAAACTAGAATACAAGTTACCACAGACTGGTGTGGGGGTGAGGAATGGCAAGTTAATTCTTAATTGGTAACGGTTTCTGTTTGTGATGATGGAAAAGTTTTGGTAATGGATGGTGGTGATGGTAGCACAACATTAACACCAATGAATTATATATTTGAATGTGGTTAAAATGGGAAATTTTAGGTTAAATATACATTACTAGAATAAAAATTTTAAAAAATAAGACTATACAACACAAATTGGGAAGACTAATGCAATAATGTATAATAGTATTAACTATAATATTGTTTCATCAATTGTAACAGTTACTACACTAATGCAAAGTGTTAATAATAGGGAAAACTGTGGGGGGGTGGTATATGGGAACTCTGTGTTTTCTGCATATTTCTGTAAACCTACAACATCTCTGATAAAAAAATTAGTTAAAAATTATTAAAAAGTGAGAGAATTGAACATGATGTTCTCTAAAATTCACTAAATCTATTCCAATCTGCATATAATTTTTACTGTTTATGGCTCTGTTGTGAGTTGAGTAAACTCATCAACATTTTGCATAAACCTAGACATTGTAGGTCCTGAGCGAGGACACCAACATCCCTGCCGGAAGCAAAGTATGTGGAGTCTGTGTTACATTGTTTATCAAT
Source organism: Choloepus didactylus (assembly GCF_015220235.1). NCBI lineage: Eukaryota > Metazoa > Chordata > Mammalia > Pilosa > Megalonychidae > Choloepus > Choloepus didactylus. The sequence goes on from NC_051325.1 coordinate 56,223,300, forward strand.
TCTCAGTTATACTCCACATGGTTGAGGTTGTCAGAGAAGTGACCGCTCAATAACTGAAATATCACATAGTTTCAGTCATCTACTGCTATGTAATAAATCAACCCAAAATTTAGCAGCTTAAAGCAAAATGGTTTATTCTTATGATTCCATGGGTCAGTAACCCAAGGAAGTCTCTTCAATATGCAACTGTAGACAGTTTGCTTCCTGGGATATAAACTGGCATTGCCCACTCAGCTGTACTCAGCTGCTGCTGGGTTGTACCAGCAGAGATGAATGCTCTGCTCAGGTATCTGGTGCCCCAATTGTTCCTCTGCCTGATTTCTCTCTTTCCATGTAGCCTCATTATTCCATAATCTAGTTGTTTCCATCACAGTGGCTGGCTTCTCCAAGGGAAAGCAGAAGCTGCCAAGCTTTTAAAAGGAAGGCTCAGACTTGACCCAATATCACTTCTGCCACATTCTATCACTCAAGACAAATCCCAAGGGCAGCCCACCTCTTGAAGGGCAGAGTCACACACATGAGTGGGAAGGGAAGGATTTAGTTGTGGCCATCTTTGGAGAGTCTTCTACAACCTTGAACTCGTCTTCAAATTATATGTTAGAATCCTTGAGGTTTGCTTTTGAACTCAAAAGGAGTATTTAGTTTAGGTGTACCTAATTATTATCTAAGTAGTGTAGGTTTGGTAAATAGCACATTTCCTCTGGGAGTGGGATAAAAAGCAAATCCACACTTTTAATGGGTACTTTTCTTGGATTGAATTCCACGTCTGTACTTTCCACTTGTAAATATACAGCGAATTTTCCAAGTTTTGATTCAGCACTTGATAAAGGGAGATTATGTAAAAAGAAACATTCCCTCTTTCTGAACTTTCTCTGTAACTATACTTGTCTTTGGTTGTTGTCAAAACTCTATGGAAGTGTTTGCCCAACAAACCACAATACCCAACTGCAATATTCTACTGTTCTCTTACCAAGGGAAATAGGCTCCTTTCTCCTGGATTCTCTGTTTGTGGATTTCCTTTTTGTCTGCCCTGATGTTCATTCATTAGTTTACTTATGCAGGTTTACTCAGCATATTCTTTCCGCAGTAAACAAAAGAGACACTGCCCGGCCCTCACGGAGCTGACATTCTATCGTGGAAAACAGATAATAAAGAAATAATTTATCAATGACTATTGCAATGAATATACAAAGGAAAAGTGTAAAGAGAGAGTGCATGTATCATAGGTAGCTAACTTATTATGAGAAATCGACTGAAGCCTCCTAGAGGAGGTGATGTTTAAGCTGAGCTCGGGGGTGAAACGACTATGGGATAGGAGTTTAGGAGGGCATCCCAGGCAAAGAGAAGAGCATGTACCAAGACCAGTTGGAACAGAATGGGACAGTCAGTGTGGCTAGAAAGCCAGAGCCAGGGTGAATTCCAGTGGAAACTGAAATAGCCATTTAATAGCTGTGGTACCTGGGACACAATGCTCCAACTCTATGAATCTTAGGGTGAGGAAGAGAAAGGAAAATAGGACTCTCTTCCCCAACCACCCCCACCCACAAAGAGGCACATGTGGGAATCTCACCCACCATCTGATTTATTGGTGATATTGTTGAGGTTTACAACATACCAATAACATCTTCTAAGTGCCAGGCATCATACTAAATGCTGGGAATACAAAGATAAGTAACAATAGGTTCACAGTAAAGACAAATTAATTGAAAGAAAAAGACAGTGCCCTCAAGGAGCCCTCAGCCTGTTTGGTAGGGAGTGGGGGTAGGAGGGTAGAGGGTTGCCCTTAAATGCAATCTGAGCTATGATGAAATAGTTTTGGTGTACAGTCATGTTAGATTAAGATCTCTAGCAGCCCTAAGGACTGAAAATGCTGTTATGCCTTCCCTTCCATCCAAATACATTTCAAAATAGTATTTTATGCTTTTAAATGACAAGAAAGGTACATCACTGAAAATAAAAGAAATTCTTTCTTGAGTTTTTTTATTATGTAATTTTGACTAAGTTCATCAAAACTGAACTTTCCTCATTTCATTATTTATTTACTTATTTTGGTGTCTTCACTTTGGTGAACCCTAAGCACATACTCACCCTATGTTCTGAGTAATTTCACGGTGACTGAAGTGTAGGTATGACAGAGAAGGTAGGTTCATTCTCCTGAGGTGTTGGGATGGTGTGGGACAACAGGAAAATTTCATGGAGGAGGTGCTAATTAAGGCTAATGTTAAAATTTTATACATTAGCTAGGAAACAGACTCTGGCTGCTGCTAAAAAAAACTGCCTATTATAACAGAGGCTTAAATAAGAGAGTTTAATTCTCTCTCAAAATAAACCATAGAAGCATAAGTAATTGCCACCATCAACACATGGCTTCCATTTCATGGCCCAAAATGGCTGCTCAGCTCTCTCCATCATATCTGTATCTAGTCTGTGGAAAGAAGAAGAGGAGATCAAGGGAAAGCACATTCAATCCTTCTAGAGGGCTACCCACTTTTGTTCACATCCCATTGGCCAGACCTCATCACAAGGCCATATCTAGCTGCAAGGAAGGCTGGGTAATGTAGTCTTCAGCTGGATGGTTGGGTGTTCTGGTTTGCTAGAGCTGCCATTATGCAAAATACCAGAAATGGATTGGCTTTTATAAAGGGGGCTTATCTGGCTACCAAATTTACAGTTCTATTGCTGTGAAAGTGTCCAAACTAAGGATCAACAAGAGGATACCTTTGCTGAAGAAAGGCCGATGGTGTCCCGGACATCTCTGTCAGCTGGGAAGGCACGTGGCTGGTGTCTGCTTGTCCCAGGTTGTATTTCAGGTCTTCTCTCTCAGCCCCTGTGCATCCTTGCTTCTTTCTCCCGGGACATTTCTAAGCATCTGTGGGTCCTCTCTTAGCTTCTCCAGGGCAAACTCTGGGCTTCATTTCTTAGCTTAGCATCTCCAAACATCCTTCTGTCTGCATCTCCAAGCATCTCCAAGCATCAGTGTCTGTGTCAGCTCTTAGCTCTCTTAAATACTCCAGTGAACTAATCAAGACCCACCCTGAATGGGTAAGGTCCACACCTCCATGGAAATAATTTAATCAGAGATTCCACCCTGATCAACAGACCAATCAGTCTGCCCCCACAAGATTGCATTAGTGAATATGGCTTTTCTGGGGGACACAATATATCCAAACCAGAACAGTGGGGTATCTAGCTAAAACACAAGGTGTCCTATTACTAAAGGAATATTGGCTATTAGTGGGCAACCGGTGGTCATTGCCACTGATGGCAGGTGGACAAGGCCAAATGGGTAGCCAAAGGCTGGGGAAGCTTATGAAAATCTCCCATGAGGTTGTACAATCCCCACTTTAGAGAAGAGGACAGTGGAGACACTGAGAAGTAAACGTAGATAATGTCTACACTCAATTTTATGCTCAGGGAGACAAGGGATCATTAAATTCCCGAAATTTACCACACTGTCAGTCCCATAATAACTGCTCAATAAATATTTATTGAACACATGAGTTTACTGAGTTCTTACTATGTGCCAGGCATTGTGTTTTGAATTTTATAGAAATTATTTCCATTAATCTTCAAAATAAGCCTATCAAGTGGGTCCTTTATTAGTCCTACTTTACAGATGGGAAAATCAAGGCTCATGGAGGTTAATCATCTTGCTGAGAGTCATATATCAATAGGTAGCCAAGCCAGGACTTGAACCCAGTTCTGCTTGATCCCTAGGCCTGCTTTTAATCATAGTTGTCTATTGCAAGGTCAGCAAACTGTAGCCTGCAGGACAAATCCAGCTTGCCACCTATTTTTGTAGGACCATGAGCTAAGAATGATTTAAATGGTTCAAAAAGATCAAAAAAGAATAATATTTCATGACACTTGGAAGTTGAAATTCAAATGTCCATGTCCATCTGTAAAGTTTTATTGGAACTCAGCCATACCCATTCATTCACATATTATCGGTGGCTGGTTTTGTGCTACAATGGCAGAGTTGAGTAGCTGCAACAGGGACCATGTGACTGGCAAAAGCCTAAAATATTTACTATCTGGCAATTTACAGAAAAAGTTTGCAAGCTGGCTCCTTTGTTTCATATTATCCTTTTTATAATGTGAGATTCAGGGGGAACTTTCTCCAGATGAGAATCACCACGAGGAATCGTTTCTTTTATTTTTTTGAAATGACACCCGGTTTTGATGAGCAGCCTACAAGCCCACCATCAAAGTGTCATAATTTTGGCTTAATGCTAGCTTCAAGTAGTGCCTTTCAAGAGGCAAATACCCCTGAGAGTGGTAGCTCATTATCTGATTAATCACAGTGTAAGAAATCAATGTGGTGTTTAGCAAAAGGCAATGGTCCAAGGAAAAGGCCACCAGAATTCCCAAACACAGCAATGTCTAGTTTTCCAGTCCAGTTTCCCAGAGTGAAATAAAGCTCATCTAGCCCATGATATCAAAAGGTCCCAGCCAAGATGAATATCCTGGTCTTGGGAAAGATATGTAGGGGACTCAGCCAGTTTGCCAGATCCCAAAGAAATCAAAGATAAGGATTAGCATAGTCAAATTCATGCAAAGAACTGTTGATTGTGTTTTATCCTCTTAAATATGTGTAAGTCATAGAAGGCTCTGCAGTCAAAATTATTGACTGCATTGATCTCTGGCAACCGCAGAAGCAGCCCATGTGGGCTCCAATGGAATGACTGTGAAATACTTAAAATGAAGACGTTGTCCAAGGAAATGTGCAGCAACTTGCCTCCCTCCCCTCCCCCGACCCTGGGAGCAAGTTTGAACTGAAAATACACACATGCCAGTCAGCAACAGGAAAAAGGACTTTCGCAGCCCTCCTTTGACATCAGCATGCAGGCCTCGAGTCCAGCGCCTCATTCCAGGGCAGCAGAATACAAATTTTTGTCACACGCATAGATTTAACAAGGAGTGTGTCAGAGCGAATCGCATTACAAGGCCTGATGAGCAATGTTGGTTTTCTTACAGAGAGCAGCACCTTCATCATTCAAGAAAAAAGAGGCATTGCCGGTCAAGAGCCCTCCTTTTGCACGTCCTGCAGCCCACGATCTGAAGCAGAATTTGTATGCACCGTTCCCTTATGTGGTTAATCAGCTTTTTATTCTGCACAGTCAAGTGCCTGCTCTGGGCCGGACCCTCTGCTCAATGTTGGTGACATTGTCTCTGCCCTCGAGAAGTCTATGGGGAGAGATTGATGTCATTTTGAGGGCAGGGGTTTTGGTCTTGTTCATTTTTCTAGTGACATAGGCCTGGCATGCGGTAGGGACTCAGTCAGTATTTGTCAAACAAATAACTAGATGAAGAGCTGACTGTAATACAAGGAAGGCGGAACATGTGGGATCATAGAAGAATAAACAGCTAACTCGGCCAGGGATGTTGGGAAGAGTCTCCCCAGAAGAGATAACATCTGGTCTGAGCCCTGAAGGATGCATAAGAGTTCATGAGGTGGAGAGAGAGGAAACGTGTCTTAGTTTGCTAATGCTGCAGAATGCAAAACACCAGAGATGGATAGGCTTTTACAAAACGGGGGTTTAATTCGCTACATAGTTACAGTCTTAAGGCCACAAAGCATCCAAGGTAACACATCAGCAATCGGGTACCTTCACCAGAGGATGGCCAATGGCGTCCGGAAAACCTCTGCTAGCTAGGAAGGCAGCTGGCATCTGCTCCAAAGCTCTGGCCTCAAAATGGCTTTCTCCCAGGACGTTCCTCTCCAGCAAGCTTGCGCCTCCTCAAACCATCACAGCTGCACTCACTTCCCTCCCCCCACCGAGTCAGCTCATTTATATAGCTCCACCGATCAAGGCCCACCCTGAATGGGCGGGGCCACGCCTCCATGGGAACATCTCATCAGAATCATTACCCACAGCTGGGTGGGGCACATTCCAAGCAAATCCAACCATCACCAAAACATCTGCCCCACAAAACTACAAAGACAATGGCATTTGGGGGACACAATACATTCAAACCAGCACAAAAGGGATCTTAGAAAGGAACTCCTGTGGGTGGTGCCGAGGATGGTCCTTCCCAAGCCCCTTCTGAAAATAGACACTGAGAAAATCTACATGGCTAAGCCGAATGCTTCTGCCTCCATAAATGCACCCAAACCTTCCAGAATTCAGCATGCAAACATCCTTCAAAGAGATTCAGAATGTGCTAAAGCTTCATCCTGCGCCTTTTACCTTGCTGCCCAGGGCCTGGCAATTAGGACAGTTGTTTCGTCCTGTGTCATAATGTGAAGAGGAGCCAAGGGGAGGCAGAAAATGAGTCCTAAATCCTTGGGGGACAGGTCAGGAGAATGTGGCACACACATTATATGGGATTTGGCAGGGAGAGGGTTGAGGGAGGATAGAAAGGGTCAGTCTCCTGGGCAGGAATGCTGTGTGGCTCCGCTGTTTGTGGAAGAAGGAAGAACTGCTGGGCTCAGTTCTGCTCATCATTTATTGAGTCCCCACCGGGGTGGGGCACCAGGCTTGGCACAGGGGCCAGAAAGATGGCATTAGCTGGAAAGCAGCTCAGCCCAGTTGGTGAGAGCACAGGCTTTATAATTAAGCATCCATTCATTTTTGTCAAATTATAATTGTTTAGCACCTAGTACCTTCTAGGCACTGGGTATAGTTGTGAAAAAGTCAAATGAAGTATTGCTCCTGGAATTTATGTTCCAACAGAGGAGAAAGGCAGTAAATAAATACTAATGTGTATTGAGTGCTTTCTGTGTGTCAGGTATTGTTCTAAGTACTTTATTGAACATTAAGTACAACATTTAAAACTCACAGCAATCCTGTAAGTTACTATTACGCTATTGTTTACAGATGAGGAAACTGAGTCACAGAAAGTTTAAACTTGCCCTGAGTCCCCAGCTAGGAAGAATTAGAACTGGGATTTGGAGCAGCCACCATAATGCTCCATCAGGGGACGGGGAGTGGCGAGTTCGAGGAGGGCAGCTGCGTTTGCGGAGGTGATCCTGGAAGGCCCCTCTGAGCAGTGACACTTGGGCTGGGACCCAAATGAGAAGGGGCCGGCCATGTCAACACCTGGGAGAAGGCATTCCAGGGAGAAGGAGCAGAAGGAGCCAAGGGTCCGAGCCAAGGGTCTGCTCGAGATTCAAGGCAGTAACTGGAGTTTTGTGGGCAAGGCAGGCAGAGGTATGGGGAGAAAGCAGAGCGCTGGGCTGTCCAGATCACACTGGAAGTCTGTCACTGACTGGTTGGGAATCATACACTTAAGCAAGTTAACCTCTCTGAGTTAAATCAATCTTCTCATCTGGGACATGGGGGCAAAACTATCCAAAGAATGCATGTACCGTGCTCAGCCAAAGCTTCGAGCAGAGCAAGCGCTCAATTCCTGTGGACGTTGTTCAGTAAGACAAAAGCCTGCTCTAAAGAGCCTCCCAATTGAGACACAGGTGATTACAGTGCAGTGGGGTCTAGATGATACATCTTTCTCTCTCACACTCCCAAGAAACCTTGATATCCTGGGTCTGGTGTTACTTCTTACATTTGCTTTCCCTTCTTCAGAGAAAGCACCAGCCACCCTTCCTGGCCAGCAGCCCAACCTTCAGCAGCCGAGAACCTTCTGGAGCTTTCTTCCCTGCAGCCTGCCCCAGGCCCACCCCTCAACCCTCGTCCCCAGCAGCACCAGCCAGCCTGCCCCGACAGGTCAGGGAACCCTCCTGGGGACAAACTCGCACAGCAGCCACACTTCTGCCTTGACTGTGACTGCTGATCCCACAGGGCCGTAGTTGTTGACAGAGCTGGGGTCATGCTCTGCAATTAGGACAGTTGTTTTGTCATGTGTAACGATCCGAGAAGGAACCAAGGAGAGGTGGCAAATGTGTCCTGATCTTTCATAGGGGGATCCCTGAGCATACACCACCCTGGAGAACCAGCTGGGTGCAGGGATGCTCACAGGTGGGAGGAGGGGAAAGAGAAAGGGTTGGGAGCCCTGGACCAGGAGGACTTTCCTGGCAATGAAAGCTGGATGACATCATCACAACCACCATAATCACCATCATCATCATCATCATAATCATCATCATCATCACTATCACCATCATCATCGCTAACCCTTATAAAGCACTTACTACATGCCAGGCTTTGCTCAAAGTGCTTTATATATATTAACTCACACACCATAATAGCAACCCCTAAGGCTGGTTTGTTATTATCCCTATTTTACAGATGAGGAAACTGAGGCACAGAGTGGTTGAGTAAATTGCCCCCAGTCACACAGCTAGGAGGTAGCAGAGCTGGGATCGGAACCCAAGCAGTCCAGGCCCATAGTCTCTGCTCCGAACTGTAGTGCTTCCTGCCATTGTGACTTTTGCCTTGAGCATTTTTTGCCTGCCACTATTTACATAAATTTCTTTCTTTGATTCAACTCATACTTTTTAGTTAAATCAAATGGATACTTTGTAAAACCACTACTATAAATGAAAACCAGTTTCATTTCATAAATAGAGACTCACTATAGCAATGAAAATTTAATAACAATGAAACTATGGCATGAAAATCCTTGCTAGCTGTGTTGCCTATAGAAGGCTCAGAGTCTGTCGCCTACTTTCATTTGCAGAAAGAGGAGATTACAAGTGTTGAGGGGTGCTAGAAGCACATCGGCACAAAACTCATTCTGCCTTAAACAGAAAGAGTAAAAGGGGGTTGGAAAGGAAATGTGCTATCCAAATACCGTGTAAAATTATACCTCATCCCACCAGTGTCTTATCTCCAGTCCAGGAGAGACTGAGCCAGGAGGGGGCCCAGGTGCCCAAGAGTCAGAGACCTGTTTAAAACGGGCTGTGTATCTTTGGGCAAGTCAGTGCCCCTCTCTGGACCTTGTGTCTCATCTGGGTGATGAAGACATTGTTTTGGATCAGGCTCTAAAGAAGCACTGACAAGGTAATTCTGGTCCATGAGAAACACTTCTTTAGCAAAATTAGAAAAGTAAGTTCCAATATAGGTGAGGCTTCCCCGAAGTTAACGTTATTTAATTTACAGGACTGTTCCCTCACCTGAAATTCATTCAACAATCTTTGTGGAGCAACCACTACCTGCCATTACTCAGTGGTTTTCAATAGCTGGATTTGCTCTTTCTTAATTCTTTTTTGTAATATGATGATCATAGTGATTTATCTTTATTTTGTGTACCCACTCATAACAAAAAAATATATGGTCCCCTGTAGAGTTTCTTTTCCTTTTCTTCCCCACTCTTGGAAATTTCAATGGTCTGTCCATTATACCCCAAATCTGTGAACTCCTGTGTTAGTGATTCTGTCTGAGCCCAATACTGCTGCATTCATTTGTGTGATTCTTTGCAGAAATTCCTGCAAACGTATATGCCAAAGGAGCCCACAGATGACAAATTGAGAGGGGGGGTTGGGTAGGGACCTACACTTATGTAAACAGATCGCTGCTCCCCACTTCCCATGAATTGTTGCCACGGGAAAAAGTGGGTCCAGTGATATATCAAGAGAAGGCAGATGTCTGGTTTTCACATGAAGCATTCTGAGTTTTACCTATGAGCTGGCTCTGGTAGAGGGGACATGAAGTAAGACTTCTGCTCACAATTTACAAAGCTCTTTCACCTACTATCATGGGGTGCAGAAAGGTGGCCTGGATAAGAGCTCTGCCATCCCCCCCTTTTTCTTGTGAAACAGTCTCATTAAACAATTGCCTTAAGCCCTGTAGCAGTAACAGGTGGTGAAAGGATGGAGCAGGGTGTCATGGAAAGAGCTCACACTGGCTGCGTGGAACCTGAGTCCTCTGCTGTTCATTTTTAGCTGGGGAACCTTGGAGAGCGAGGGCAACCTCTCCACGCCCCGCTTTCTTATCAGTAAAAGAGAAATTATGATCCCACTTTGACAATTTTACTGGGAATTAGAAACAATATCTAGTGTCTCAAAGTAGGGGACAGTGATTTTATTTTATAAGCAAAACACTTGAATCCAGCTCTTCTGGATTTAGAAGCATCAAGCTCTTCTAAATCTATTGGTTCTTCTGCTCCACCACCCTGCCCTTCTGGGAGATGCTGGCTGGTCTTTGCTGGCTTTCTGCCTGGGAAAGAGGCCCTCAGAGGGCCCTGCTCCGGTACAACCCAATTCTTCCATTCTACCAACACCCTGGGGAAGGGCAAATGCAAGAAGCTGAGCTGATGTTTCTGGGCCTGGCTCATTTTGGGCCCAAGATCCAGTCTGAAACTGTTTTCTTGGCAGGAAGGCTTACACCCACTTAAACTCTACCTAAGAAAATCACAAGCAGCTCCGTCAAAGTGAAACATTACCCTGCACATCTTGCTGAGGCCTTTGTGTTTAGTGTCCGTGGAAACCAGGGTAGGTGGAGCTGTGAGTGGGGCTGTGAGTGTACTGGCCCAGCCCTTAGCAGATTTGCCTCAAGGCTGGGTCCCCTGTTTAGGGTGGTCAACCCTCTTAATTTTGGGGGGACTAAGGGGGCTCCTGGGATGATAGACTTTGAGTTTTAAAACCAGGAAAGATCCAGGGAAAGCAGCTTGAGTTGGTCACCCTGCCCCACATCTTGATCTAGAAAGAAAATGTTGGACTGAGGAAGATTCTTTCTAGCTTGAAATGTCATGACTGTCACTGCTTTGGGCTAGAGCACCCATCTGAGCCTCTAAGCCTGTGCTTGAGAGCCAGAGGTGGGCAACACATGCAAAGGCAGGTATCACGAATCTGTCAGTTTTCTTTCCCACTAAGCCCAGACTTAGCTTCAGAATCTCTCTCATCTCAGGGCTCTGGGGGACTCTTACAAAATGACCTTCCTTGGTTTGCAAGGGGATATCTACGATCCATCTTAGCCCAAGTCCCTGCATTCCACCACATGAGGCCTGTAAATATTTGCTGAATGTATGAATGAAAGAATGACATAAAGTTTAAAGGTTTAAATGGATGAATAAATAGATGATAGATGATTCAATAGATAGATGGATAGATAGATAATGGATGGATGAATAGAGAAAGAGGAGAGAGAGAGGGAATAAATAGATTGATGATAGAAAGATGAATAAAAGAATGATTTAGTTCAAAGGATTCCTTCCTTCTCATCAAAGCCTCCTATATTAGTTTCCAGAAACTGAGTGGCTTAAAACAACAGAAATATATTCTCTCACAATTCTGGAGGCTAGATTCTAGTCCAAAGTCAAGGTGCCAGCAGGGCCACGCGGTCTCTGAAGCCCGTAGGGGAGAGTCCTTCCTTGCTCTTTCTGCTTCTGCTGGTGTGCTGGCGATCCCTGGCTCTCCTTGGCTTGCGGTGGCAGCCCTTCCATCTCTAGCTGCATTGCCCATGGCCTTCTCCTTGTGTCTCTGTCTCTGGGTCTCTTCTCTTCTTATGAGGACACCAGTCACAGTTGATTCCAGGCAACCCTTACTCCCAGCAAGACCTCATCTTAACTGAGTACTTTTGCAATGACCCTTTTTCCAAATAAGATCTCAAACACACATCCAGGGGGTAGGATATCAATATGTCTTTTTTGGGGGGTGCAAGCCAACCCATAATGCCACCCATTTTCATTTCCTTTGTGATCTTTATCACCTCTTCTTGATCAGATCCTTTAAGACTGAATGGTATGGAGTAAATTCTGGACCTCCTGACAGAAGAGCTGGGGATTGAGTCCTGACTCTGCCCCTCAGCCCCTCCTAACCACTCCAGACCTCCTTTTATTCATCTGTACAAGAGTTTCAACGAGACATGTCTATGAACATTCTATAATTATCCCGCTAACCATGCTCATGTCACTCCATCCAGAAAAAAAGCATTTTCCTTTTATCCCAAACCTTCTTGAGAGAATTCTTTGACCCGCAGAAATTATTCCCGTGGGAGGAAGGCAGTTCAGGACTTATGGCAGAGGGAATTGCTGTATGAATTGAAGGGAATTTTTTTGGCTTCTGAACCATAGCAGAGAGCAGGCCGCCTCCTTCACAGCACATAGTGCTGAGCCGATAGCAATCGGATCCAGCGTAGAAGCTCTAGGTGGGGAGAGGAAGAGGGAGACAGACTCATTTTCACCCTCTAGACCCCTGATCAAATGTCACCTCCTCTGTGCAGCCTTTGCTGACCTTGGTAGGTCCTTCCTCTGTGAGCCTGTGACACTTTGAACGTCCCTGTGCTACAGTCCTGACTGCACCGTATCACAAAGTGCGTTTGACTCATTATTCTCCATTGGATTGAAAACACCTGGAAAGCAGGGGTTGTGTACCCAAAGCTCAGCCCTGTGTTGGGCAGCCAGTTTTGCACTCAACACGTTGGTAGGTTGAAATTTGCAAATCAAAAAAAGACCCAGCTAATAAATGGAGTGGCATCAGTCAACATGGGCAAACCCCACAAAATGTATGGATCCAACAGAATTTGGGGGTCCTGATCACTGGGGCACAGGAAAAATCCAGAAGCAGTGTTTGGTCTTGTTTAAGCTGCATTCTGAAGGCAGGGACCGTGGAAATAGAAACCTGTGTTTTTTCGCCAGAAGCATTTTATTTCTCCGTGTTTTGTTTGGGGTTTTAACACTTGTACTCATTATCATCTACCCGAGTTGAGATCTCAGGCAGTTTGTTAATTGTCTTGGCAGACTGTTCTGTGCAATTTCATCTGGCCTACTTACATCTCAGGTGAGGGTTTGTTCTAACTTGGGCGTTTTAAAGACTTTCCCCCCAGATTCAGTTCTTTAAAAAAAGTCATTAGTAAAGAGAAAGGTGGGGTGCAGCCCTGGGCTGGGGGCCTGGAGAGGGATCCGCTCTGCCTGAGCATCAAAGCTGGCCCCGGGAGAGCGGCTGGCCGTCGTGCATGGACACCGCTGCCCTCCAGTGGACAAAACGTCCGGTCCACTCAGGGAGGACCACCGGCTCCATGTGGGGGCCCTCGGTGCTGTGGGCTTGGGGCTACCACCCCTGTGTTCCTGCCATAAGGTCTGCCTTCTGGATGCTCTCCCAAAGGGTCGCATACCATCTATCTAAGGCAGGAGGGTGGGTGGGGGGAAATGGCTTCGTTTGTTTGCCTGTTTGTTTTTAAATGTCCAATACTCTTTTGTGCCCACGGAAGTAGAAGAAAGAAAGAAAAATGAAGGACTTGCCAATCCTTGAGACAGCCATCCTGGCTTCTTAGATGAAGCATCCACAAATACGTGTCGCTCCTCCCTCCTTTTCCTCAGCTATTTTGCTCTGAGAATGACAAAGGAGAGAAGGGCAGTGTTTACACAAAAGAATGCATTGCTAATGGTGAAATTTTGGATATTAGTGGGAGAGTAATTGTGTGTAGGATTCATCTCCACCCATTCTAATCAGTAAATATTCATCAATCGCCTTCTCTGTGTAAGGTACTACAGAAAGAAAGATGGGTAAGACCTGGGTTTCTGTTATGGATGAGCTCACAGTTCAGTGAGGTAGATAGACATAACAGATAATCCAGCTCACTGTGCAGGGAGTTAGAATCTCAGCAATTGCAAAGGTATTTGTAATTTAGGCTAATTATTCCTGCATAACCCACATGAGAGAGATACAGTAAGTTGTCTTTTTGCTGTAGCATTAATTTGATTGGTGTCGTGATGTGGATAAGAAGGAACCAAGTGGCCCTAGTCAACCACCAAGCATCCACTTCTCAGCAAGGCTTTTGTTAGTCCCCCTCATCACTGTGTGTGCCAGCTTGTGATGATGTGATATAAACTGTGTGTAGTTGTGCAGAGGACCATCCAGCTGGAGGAGAAAACATTAGGAAGAGCTGAAATATCACGTTGCATAAAGGAATCTACAGAAATCAGGCAATCCACAAGGGAAATGGGGATTGGAAGAAACCCAGCCACCAATAGCAGCAGCCTGTGGGCACAAATTTGGGAATCCAGGAAGACCAAGGAATCTGCATGCCTTGCAAACTGATAAAAATGCATTGTTTTGTGATTATGATGATTAGATTTTCCAAGATGAACGTTAAATCCTGTGATGTATGAGTTCAGGTATCCTTGTGCGGATCAAAGGAGAGAGAATATTTTAAATTGAGTGTCCTGGAAATAGCTGAAATTGAAGAGTCATGGAAACCTGAAGCCAAATGCATTGTGCATGCATCAGGGCTATGTATAAAGGCTGATGTGGATATATATACCTAAGGGCAAACACCAGCCCTTAATCTCAAATCATACCAGGTACACAGTTGCCAGTAGGGGACACCACTACAGACCATAGGCATTTGCTCGGTCTGTTGGGTAGAAATTATCAAATGAGACCCTACAGGTCACAGTCTGCTCCTTTAATCAAGGGAGGGCCCTGTCATTCTGAGCATTGGCTGTGAAACATCCAAAGGTCCTCAGTCCTTGAGTAAGTTCTGATGCACAGTCACTGACCCTGTAATCCATTAGAAACAAGTGCATCGGCCCAAGACCTGGAACTCAGCACTACCAGGAAGACTTTCCATGTATCAAGCACTGTCTTCCAGGGCTGCAGTATTAGCCCGGTGATTGCCTGTCTGTTTATTCAGTGATACAGGAAGTACTGACTGTTTACTAGGGCTGAGCACTGTACTAGGGCTGGGGATTCAGGAGTGAAGATTAAAGAAAGCTGTGCTCAGCATGAAGATGATAATCTAGCACAAAGAGAGAAAATAAACAAGACCATTTCAGGATGTGACAAGAGCCTTGAAGGCAGTAAAACAAGCAAAAGAGCTTGTGCCTCAGGGTCTTGGGGGGAGTCTAGTGTAAACAAGTTGATGGAGGAAGTCTTAGACAAGGTGAAACTTTTGCAATGAAGGGTGGTCAGCCCTACTGGGGGGACAGGAGTGACCAACACCCCAAGGCCAGAATGAACTTTGCACTTGAGTGACAAAAAGACCTTGTGGCGGCTGCCTTATGAATTTGGAAAAGAGTGGGGGCAGATGGGGTCAAAGGGACAGGCAGGAACCAAATCATTTGGGGACCTGAAGTTGATGGTAAGGAGTATACGAAGTGAAGCCCTCAGAAGGTTTTCAGAAAGGGGGGACTGGGTGCTGGTGACACATTCAGGGAAGATAGACAAGGCAGTGATGCCCCCCATAGAGCCTAAAGCCCACTCTTGTACCATGACCAGAATAAAATGAGTGAATTATATAACTTGCAGCATGCTTTATGCTCAGCTTACAAAAATCCACATAAACAAATAAGAACTCAGTTTGTAAGGAATTTGAGTCACAGCATTTGCAAACTTATCATTTGTAAGTTCGGCTATTTATTCCCGAACAATTCACATGATAGAGACAAAGTAGCTTGTCCTTTTTTGCAATGTTGATGAGAAAGAGTGACATCAGACCTCCATGGAAATTGTCAAGCATGGTGAACATTACCTAACACCTTATCAGTTGAGCTGAGAAATAGTTGGATTATTACACATTATATTATTGATTGTTCTCCATATAGAATCTGTGGTGAGGAATTTTCTTTTCTAATTTAGTGAGGAGTTGGCATCTTTCTATTCTGATCTTAAGAAGATAGAAAGCTTTATGGGTCCCTTTTATTGCACTGGCTGCCAGGAAGCTCATTTCCAAATTGGACTATTAATCACAGGAACTATTTTAATTTGCCTCATTAGGATATTTGCTTTCTCCTCCTCTTATTAGTAATATTTTTTTTTCCCTTTCTTTGTCACTGTTTCAGTTTGCTAAAGCTGCCAAAATGCAATATACCAGAAATGGATTGGCTTTTTTACAATGGTAATTTATTAAGTTTCAATTTATAGTTCTTAGACTGTGAAATATCCAAATTAAGGCATCAAGAGGAGGATACCTTCTTTGAAGAAAAGCTGTTGGCATCTGGGGTTCCTGTGTCAGGGAGCAAGGCACATGGCTGGCATCTGCTCGTCCTCCACTCCCAGGTTTTGTTGCTCTCAGTTCCTGTTCTCTCTGAGTGTCTGTGGGTCCTCTCTTAGCATCTCAGGGACATCTCTCCCCGCCCCTTCTCTCTCTCTCTCCCTCTCTGTCTCTCTCTCCCTCCCCCCCCCCAAAGTTTCTGCCTTTTATCCTCTCATAAAGGACTCCAGTAAAGGATTAAGACCCATTTTGAACAGGCGGGGTCACATCTCAGTTGAAACCACCTAATCAGAAAGTCCCACCCACAGTAGGTCTGTACCCACAGATACGGATTAAAAGAACATGGGCTTTTCTTGGGTACATAACAGCTTCAAACCAGCACAGTCACCTTAAATCTTTTCATGGCTAGAGGTAGAAAACTACATGCTTTAAAGCCATAACCAGAATAGAAATTTTATATAAAACAGTGCCAGAGTGTGTGTAGTTTGTTGAATCAGTGAGTAAGTACACTATTATTGATAATTTGTATAAAATGTTAAGCTTCATGACTTCAGCTGGGAATATAACACTGAAGCGAATATCATTTCTACTAGAAAATCAGGTACCACCATAAATTCAAAGTCTGCCTACTGCCATCAGAAGGGGGTTTGGGCTTAATATAAAAGACAAATGCTTCTCATCACTGGAACGTATTTGCCAAAAAACTTCAACTTTTGTCTCCTTTTCTGTTGAACTTTAAAAACCGGAGAGACAACTGTCTGTTGAGACTGTTTTGTCTAGAGCTGAGCTTAAGGCAGGGATCCAGCATTACAAGTTTCAATTCTTGGTCCTCAACTCGAAACTTGAGGAAGCACCTTCTTTGAACTTTGTTAATTCCAAGGTTAACTCCACTGAGGGTCCAGGGAAGCCCCTCTTTCTTCCTTCACACAAAGCAGGAAGTAGAGGGGCAGTGATTCTACGCAGGCTAAAGGCCCTCATGTCTGTGATCTGGCACTGAAATCATTTATGACTAAATTTAACTGCTTTCTCTCTCCTTCTGATCATCCATATCTATTTCAGCCTCATGACTCCAGCATTCACCGGCACAGCTGACTATAACCACACTGCAGTTATTAACCAGCTAACCATTCACACGTGGGATTTAGCCACAGACACATGTCTTGCATCTAGACTGATGATATGGATAATAGTTGTGGGGAGAAAACAGAAAAGGTGCCAAATCCGGAAGATCTTCCAGGTAGTGCCCACATCTTACCAACAAATCATCAAAAACAGCAAGAACCTTACTTTTTAACAAAATAAGCAATAAACATCCACTAAAGGAAAATTAAAGCAGATAGCCACACCAAAAGGAAGAAAGGAAAAGCAGCTGGAGATGTATTTCATAAATGTTCTAGTACATAACCTTCCAGACCAGGGGTCACCAAACTAGACCCAAAGGCCAAATCCAACCCACTGCCTGTTTGAGTAAGTAAAGTTTTACTGGAACACAGCCACACCGTTTTATTTACCTATTATCTGTGGCTAATTTCAAGACACAATAGCAGAACTGAGTGGTCTGCACAGACACTGTATAACTCACAAAGACTAAAATGTTTATTTTTCGATTGTTGGGCCCTTTACAGAATAAATTTGCAGAATAAATTTGCCAGCCCTGATCTAGACTTTTTGTCTCTGCATATTTGTATTTATACAGGCTCACATGTGAGGTGTTTTTTTTTTTTTTTTTAGTTTAAAATAACCATAGATTCACAGGAAGTGACAAATAAATGTAAAAAGAAGCCCGTAGGCCCTTCACTGAGCCTTCCCCTCGTGAACTCCTTGGCTGACGATTGTGCAACACCAAGGCGAGACTTACTCAGATTTCACCAGTTGACAAGCATCCATTTGCATGTGGTGCACACTTTTTAAATATAAAAGCAATATGAAAGATGATGCCTTCAAAGTTAAGACCAACAATAATGAAAACTCCTCAACCGACAAGAGTGAAGGGAAAGACAGACAAATATGGTTAGTGTATCCTGTGAGCCCCTAAAAGTCCAGTATGATCCCAAAGCCACAAGGAAACCAGGACCATGTCGTCTCTGGTAGTCGCTCCTCAATTGTATCAAACAAGACATTTTGGTGGAGCTTGTGTGTTCGTTTTCACCTAAACTTATGATCGTCTCAACTTTCTCCGCCCTCTACCCCCCATCATCTTGACATTTAAGAACAATGTGTGCACGATCAAAATACGACTAGGGGAGCAAAGATGACAGCACATTGATAAGGTCCAGAAAGTCTCAGCCCCTTCACAGTGAGCGATTAAAAAGAAGGTGACATTCCGTTTATACAAATACGTTTATCTGACATCTGTCTGGAATTCATCTGAGTTACGTAGGGCTCCTTCCCAATCCTTTCCCACAACGTGTCTGGCCTTGTATAGAACACTTCGCATGGGATGAATTTCTCAAGCCTGGACAGCTATGAAGAAAAGATGCCAAAGTTTCTGGCAAACTGTGTAAGAGGGAGAAACACCTCCCCCCAACTTGTTATGAATTGTTTCATAACTCACTCTGCCAGGGACAGAGTTACCAAGTGTTCACATACTGATAATTGTGTTGAGCGAGTGAGGTTGGGTTAATTGGCCTAGGCTATGGGCCTTCAGAAAGTGTGTGAATCAAGTTGGTAGAGAAAGGTGAGAGCTTTTTTTAAATTTAAAAAAAAGGGGGGGGGCTATCTAATATTTAATGAAATGGAATCAGAAAGCAGTAAAATTTGGGAAAAAAATGTAATAGAGTTGCCTGAATGGAAGATGGTAACAAACCAGAGAAAAACCAATGAAGGATCTGAATTCCCTCCAGGACACCAGGGAGGACAGTGCTGGAAAAGAAGACAGGAAGGAGACGTTTGGATTCCAGGACAGGCGGTAGCTGGCGCATGGGGACTTGGAGACCTGACCGGCCATCCCAGGCTAACTTGGGATCCAGACAACTCCTGAGGGGTGAGGGGAGTCTGATGCCAGAAGAGCCAGGCTGAAGCTGGAAGAAAGAGAGCAGAAAGAGTGAGGGGTAAAGAACAGAAGAGAGCAAGGGGTTCGGCACTAAATCTATGAGGCAGGCGGCCCTTACAGGGGAGTCTGGCTTATATGGCAAAGCTGGTCTCCATGGCTTGAGTGAATTGGTCTGTTACCCAGATGACAAATGTTTATTGAGTTCCTTCTCTCCAAGAGGAGACAGATGACAGTCTCAACTTTGAATAATTTAATGAGGGTTGTGTGCACCAGGACTCTTTTCAGAGGTAGGAAGGGGGATGAATGTAGGTGAACCACAGCGAGGGTGTAAGAACCCAGTGTTAGGACCAGCGGCCTATTACCACCCCTAGACCAAAAGGGACAAAGGGAAAAAGTGGTTCTTGGATTCTAGAAAGGACATGTTGTTTGGAGAGACGGACAGTGACATTCAGTCAGGGGGTAGAGGCAGCTGGAGGTGGCCAGAGGGCCACCAGGAGGATACATACTCCAAGGATGCCTTAATAAGCCCTCGGGTGGATTCTGATACACACTAGAGCTTAGGAACCACTGCCTTGGACTCAGATGTTGGCCTGGAGATGGGGAGGAGTAGCCAGATTCTGGATATGTTTCAAATATAGAGCTTGGACAATTGGCAAAGGCTTGCTAGGGCTGGTCCCTTAAAATGAGACCAGGGCCCACCTGTTTGCCACAGTCCCCACTCAGCCCTCTAGGTTCTCTCTCTGGACCCTGTAGGCATTTGATTTTGCCCCCTGCCCTAGACCCAGGGATGAAGATGGCAGAAATTTCAATGATGAGATTCCAAAAATCTTCTGTTGGAAACATTGTCTGAGTCTTTTCCTTTTGCGTGGCAGAACCACCCCATCATCCTCTTTTGGAAATGTGGGAGCCTGAAAGAGGAATGTGTGTCCGAGGCTGTGGGGAAGGATGTGGAAGAAGGGAGAGGATGGGTGGGCTCCATGATTCCTTCGTTCCAGTATGGTTCTTATTCCCCGGAGGGAACACTTGGGGTGCCTGCTGTCACTTCTCACAAGTGTGGAGTGGAATATCACTCCCAACCTCATTTGCCGTGTGGCAAAAGTTTTCGCTGCAAACTGCAGCTCTTCAATGCGGCTCTTATTAAACACCGCTAGCACATTAAGCCCAGACAGTGACCCGTTCTGTCGCCTGAAAGAATCCTCAATTAACATGGGGAGTTTAATCAGGATATTAATGGGTTTGGGTTTTAATTCCTATAAAATTTTCATCAGTTTAAAAAAAACACTCATTTCAACCTGCATTAAACTTGGAAAGTGGATTCTGTGGGGTGAGAAGTGACAGGATTTGGGAAAGCTTTTATTTTCTCATCAGGTAAAATGCATGTAGAGGATTCTGTTTGTTTTAAAAGAAACCTTCATGAAGAAATGGCTGTGCCCACATTGTCATATGGTGGCTGAGCAGCAGGAGAGAAGATGCGGGCATGGGAAAGAGCGAGTTCATGCACCGGGGCTGAATGCTGGACTTTCCCACCACAATTCCTTTTGGGGGCTGGTTAAATAATAGCCCCAAGCCCAGGGAAATAATGCCCATACAGGTTGGACATCCCAAAATACACAAGCTGAAATCAGGCAACACTTGGTTTACAATTACACTCTTTTATTAAACAAAGATGCCACTGATTATAAGGTGTGCCATTATTTAAGTCCTTCTAAGAAATAAAACAAGACAGAAAAACAAAAAAAAACCTGTGAACTAATTGTAAGATGTCAGTGATTGGAAAATGCATCTTGATTTCAGAGATATTAAGATGCTCGGAGGTGGACTGTCCAAGCTGGTAGGTAAGCACAGAAAGCCCATCATGGACGCACGCTCTTTCACGTCTCTTTCTGTTCTTCATAGCAAGATGGCAGAAGCAACGTCATACCTCAAGTCCACTTTGCAAAAGGAAGACAGAAGAAGAGGGACAGGATGAAAGAACATCTTGTTGCAAGGTTTTGCCTTTGGAATCAGGGAAGGACCCATTGTTGGACAGAACAGTGTCACATGACCACCCCTAGCTGCAAAATAGTCTTGGAGGTCAAATGTATAGTTTTCTATCCTCTATGGCAGGGGATATCTAGAGAGGATTGGTTGTGAATGGACACTGAGTGAGTCAGCCTGTAGGATATTCCATGACCTGTTTATCAGACATGTAACAAGTTCAAGAGGCTGAGCAACCATGTGTTGCTCAGATTCGATTCCTGTTAATCATTGCAGAAGATAATTAAATAACATGGACTCCCAATGTGAAAAACGTATTTCTCTTCCGTGCATGGCAATTGAAACTGTGTTTCAATTTAGAGCAGTGCTATAAAATTCCTTTTAAAATATTTAAGCTAAAAAGTGAATCCACTTAAAGAAACCTACTAAATAAGTAATGGGACAAGTGATATGCCGAAGCAAACACTGGGGAGGTAGCACATGAATCGCTGCAGCATGAGTCACGACAGGAGAATAGGGTCCCTCCAGGCTTTGATTGGATAAATCACAGGTTCAAGGCCACTTGGTTTACAGCTGCTCTCATGTAGCTTAATCTGTGATCCTGGCAAGTTAGGAACCCTCTCCAACCACTGTTTCCTCACCTGTAAAGCAGGGATACTATCTGTACCTACATCGTCCCAGAGGGGAAACTGAGTGCCTCTATCCCATCTTATTTTCTGGTGCTGTCCTCCCTGGTGTTCTGGAGAGAGTTCAGGTCTCTCATTGGCTTCTCTCTGGTTAGCTACCATCTTCCATTCCATCCACCCTGGGGATCTCAGGGGTCCTACAGCTTTTCTAGGTGCTCCTGAGGAAGGGGTCCAGGTTTATGCCCACTCCTGAATCCACAGAGAACTATTAGGATTCCTATCATTCTCCCTTTCGCAGGGACCCCTCGCAGCTTCTGACTCTAGCTCTTCTCCAGCTCTTATTTGCCCCTCAGGTGGGAAGTTTATCTAGTTGGGTCCAGCAGGGAGACTTGCTCTTTAATCGTGTCTTCTCTTTACTCGGAGTTGTCTCAGGAATCATGCTTTTGCAAAACCTACATACGTTAAACTCAAATTCCTTTCCCTTTATTCTCTCCCCCGAGGCAATGAATAGTGCTGAGCTGGGAGTAGAAGAGCGATGCAGGGACTGTTGGGGATAAAACAAGATGACTTTTCTAATGATTTTTCTAAAGTATCAACCCACTATGTCCAAGAGGCCACACATCATTGTCCTCTCAAAATATCCATGAGCTGGTTATTTACAAAGACAAAGAAGCTCACCAGGGATTGTGTGAGAGAAATTGTGTTGGTGGGCTCCTGGGAAAGATGTCCATGTAGTCTTCAAGTCCTCAGTTAGATTATCTCTCTTCCAGGAAGTCCTCTGTGATTTCACCCAGCTTGACACGGTCACTTCTGAAACTCCCATCACACAACAGCTGTGCCTTTCACCACTCCCAAGCTCCCTTTGAACTGTAGACATATGGGAGGCAGCTGTGGGATCATGGAAAGTCCCATGGCTCAGGAGATGAACAGATGTTGGTGGGTCCTGAATCTGTGTCAGCTTGAGCAAGCCTCTTGACTTCTCTCAGCTTCAATTTGCTGATCTGAAAAAGTTGAGGATAACTGTACCTGCTTTGCTGGTTTGCTTATTGCAGTGGCTGCTGGCATGTTAATTTTTGTTATTGTTACTGTTGAACAAATTTTAGATCTATTATTAGATTGCAGGCTCCTTCAGGCCAAACCCTTATTTATCTCCAACCCCAGCACCAAGAACAGACCCTGGCACTTAACAGATGCTCGATTATATTTGTTGGGTCCATGCTTGAACTCCCTGTCTTGGTTTGTTCTTCCTTGAGGAGGTAGCTAGGAAGTAACAGCTTCTCACAAATTCCTTCACTCACACCCAATCACCAACCTTCTAGAACATTTGCCAAGCTAATCACCAGGGCACTCATGTAACAACTAACATTTATTGGGATCCTAAGCTGTGCCAGGCCCTATGCTGTGGTCAGAGTAGCCAACCATCCCTGCTTGCCCAGGACTGAGAAGTTTCCTGGGATATGAAACTTTCAGTCCTAAACTGGAATAGCCCCAGGAAAATGGGGATGATTTGGTCACCCTTGCTAAACCTTTTCATATACTATCTGTGTGGTTTTTTTTTATAGACTTTATTTTTTAGAACAATTTTAGGTTTGCAGAAAATTTGAGAAGCTAGGACAGAGTTCTCATATGCCCACACCCAGTTTCCTATGTTAACATCTTATATTAGGATGGTACATTTGTCACAACTAATGAATCAATATTGATACTTTGTTATTAACAAAACTTCATACTTTATTCAAATTTCCTTAGTTTTTCCCCACTGTCCTTTTTCTTTTCCAGGATCCCCTCCAGGGAACCACATTACATTTAGTCATCATGATTCCTCTTGGCTGTGACCATCCTTGTTTTTGATGACCTTGACAGTGTGAACGAGGACTGGCCAGGCATTTTGTAGTATTCCTTTAAATCCTCAAAGCAACCTTCGGGATAGGCACTACTGTTCCATTCTGACAGATAGGGTTGTTGACGCTCAGGTCCAAAGTAATAAAACTGGTGAAGGGTTGAATGAGAATTTGAGCTTCCACCAGGGGCCCAAAGATTCCTTAATGCCATCAACAAGAAGAATCATAACTAGTATCTTTAGTGCATTCTGTGTTCCCAGCATCCTGCTAAGGAGCACATACATATTATCTCATTTAATCCCCCCAACGACCCCATTAAAATAAGCCTTTTATACAGAAAAGGAAACTGAGGCCCAGGGAAGATAAATCCCTTGCCCACATCACTCAGCTGGCAAATGGCAAAGCAGGGACCCCTTCCCGGGGCTCTGGGATTCCTTTATGCTCTGGCATTGTAGGAAAGTCTTCCTCTCTGATGGACAGATGCTGGTGGGTCCTGAATCTGTGTCAGCTTGAGCAAGCCTCCTGACTCCTCTTAGCCTCAATTTGCTGATCTGAAAATCTGCAGGTGGAAAATCTACACTAGCATTTCTCAAACTTGACTGTGCACACGCATCAGCTGAGGATCTTGCTAAAAAGGCAGACTCTGACCCTGTAGATCTGGGGTGAAGCCTGCAAGCTTATATTTATAACACGATCACAAGTGGAGCCAACTTAGCAGTGAGGCTGTAGACCACCTCCTACTCCACCGCTTTCTTTTCTTTCCACTACAAACAGGATAACTGCTGTTTGGTCATGCCTGGAAGTGGCCAGAGTTCCTCAGGCCCCTTCCTGGCCCTCTGGAGCTCCAACTGCCAGCAGAGAGAAAGAAATCTCAGAGCTGAGAAATCCCAGGCGCTATCACTCTGGACAACAAATTGGCAACTCCAGCCTCTCCGGCAGGATTTGTAAAAAAAATGTAATTAGCCCAGGTGAGGCTCATTAGAGCCAGCCTGGCATTCTGCCAGTTCTACCACGCGCTTTATGCCAACCCCTTGATTTTAATATCAATAGCAGTGCTGACAAGGAGGCTAGAAGGCACAGCAGTCAGAGAGGAAGCTTTGTACCCCAGTGAGCCCTCTCCCTCCTCCCTTTCTACTAGCTTTCGCCACGAGGGGAGGCAGTTGGCTTCATCAAATCAGAGCCAGCTCAAGAGTAATTTTCACTGTTCTCCCATTTTAACAGGCTGGGCCCCGGGTGATCCTAAAAATTAAATGAAGCACAGAAAAATGAGACACTTACGAGAGCCAGGCATTAATAGCCCATCCCCGACTCCAGCAGGATCCTGCACGTCCCTTGCCAATTTCTTTGGAATTCCTTGGGGCCTTCCGCACATGGCAAAGTGTCACCCTGGAATCTCACGGGTCTGGAGCGTTTCCTGCCAGAGGGTCCCCGTCCCCTGCGTGTTTCCTTGTTCTCATGCAAAATTTAAAATGGGCAATGGTGGCCAATGCTGTCTTTTCTTCCTGTAAATTGAGATATTTATGCTGATGCAATATTTTCAGAATAGGACTCTAGGCTGCCTCCCAAGCTTCCTGGATACTGCACAGATGCTCGTTAACAATTCTTGCTATCATACTCCTCCTCCTCATCATCTTCATAGCCATTTGTTATATGCCAGGCACCAGGCTTTGGGTTTCATCTGTATTCTCTCACCTACTGTATGCAGTGAGAAAGGTTATATTGTTATTCTTGCATTATAGAGGAGAAAGCAGGCTTAGGTTAAATAATTTACCCAAAGCCATCCTGTTCAGGGGTCAACTGGATCACCCTATCTGTTTGACTATTATAGTTGAGACTGAGGATATCCAAAGGATTTGGATAGTTGCCTTACAGATCTGGTCAAAAGCCAGGGGTTGACTATTGATTTTTATATAAGAGTGAGAGAATGAGAAAGAGAGGGGAGGGTAAAAGAGTTGGAGGGGGAAGCAAATTCCAGAATGATGCACAAGTGCTGTATGAGTGAGAAAAACGACAGCAGTGATGTGTGCCACACACTATATTTACACTAAGCATTAGAGAAAATGAAATTCCAACTGGCTACATCAAAAATTATATATGTTGATATGTATGGGTTAATTTGAATAAAAAGTAACTCTATTGAAGATGGCTAGAAATAGAGTTCTTTGTCACCTGGCTTTTTTCCCCTGCCCCTAAACAACAGAACCTACACCATGGTAAAATTCAGTAACATGGCCATTCATTTATTTAACAAATATTTATTGAACACCTTCTATGTTCCAAGTAATGGAGATTTAAAAAAAAGAGATAAAACGTAGCACTTACAGTGCAGTGGGTAGGTGGACAATTCAACTAGCAAATGCAATTCGCTGTGACAAGTACAAGAGTTTGTGTGTGTTAACAGTTATTTGGGTGCAAGCAACAGAAATTGACTGTAGTGAATTCAACCAAGTTCAAGGTCCTGTGAGAACAAAAAGGGCACCAAGTGCAGCGCTATGGTGGGGTGGGGGTGGGGGGCTGGGAGTGGTCAGGGGAGTGTCCTGGAGGAAGAGATTTGAGGAACAATTATTTTAGGAGAATGTGTGTGTGTTCATGCAAAGAGGGGGAAAGTCAAATGTTTTCAGCAGATGGAGCAGCATGTGTGAGGGGAGAGAGAACAAGGCACAGAGAGATTCTTCCACAAGGGGGTAACCGGAAACCCCCTGGAGAGATTTCCCATTGCACACCTGGAAACAGCTCTTGGGTGGGGTGGGGACTGGGGGGGGCGGGGTGGGAACGAGGACCACCAGATAACCCACAGAAGGACACACCTGGTCCCTCCCCAGCTGTGGAAAACCATATAAAAGATCTGTCATAAGAAATCATAGAGGAAGGAGGAGGCAAAAATTTAAACTCCTGCTGCCTTAACTGCCTAACAAGAGTTTTATGAAGCTGCCTTGCAAGGAATTACCTTACTCTAGAAAAAAGCCTCCTGGTTACCATGACTCAGAGACTTATCTGCAAAATAATTCACCAAATTAGAGTTTGCCGAGTGTAAGTTTGTAAATCTGATCCCCCCTTATGGATGATGATATCTTTCACCCCCAAGCATGAAGCCCAGAGACTCCTCCCTGCCCCTCCTCCCCTCCTTCCGTAATCCTCACCCCTCATTTCTCTCCTCTCCCTTCTCAGCATCCTGCCACCCCTAAGGCGGTGGCGTGATCCCGCTCAGCTTGCTGAGAGTTCATTAAAACCCGCCACGCTCTCCATTGCCCACCGGGCACTCCCAGCAGCCCCCAGGCCACGGCGGTGGGAGAAAGCCCGTCACCCAGCGGGGGCTGGCCCGCTCCACGAACGGGGACCCCTCTGCAAATGAGAGGAGCCAGCAAACAGTTAATGGCTCAGTCCTTTCCAGAAAAAGTCAAGGCAGACTTGTGATTCTTGATGTTAATGAAGGTGTCACACATTGTCTAGAGAAAGTTGTGCCTGGCAATCTTCCCTTTTTCGGATGCCTACCCCAGTGACATTTCATCTCACATCCACCTTAATGAAATGCATAATTAACATATTCTAATTGTGCTGAGCGCTGCGATGATTTTGACAGAACTCACTTTCCATGTCTAATTTGATGCTAATTTAATCTGTTCCTCTCCCGCTGACATGACCTTTCTTGATTGAGTTTCACTGAGGAAATTTTTTGATGGATTGATTTATCAGCATTGCAGAGACAACAAAGGCTCAGGGTGCACGACAGAAAATAGGAAGGAACGGCCCTCGAAGCCAGTGCGCTCTGAACTTGCCGGCCGGAATGTCCTCCTTCCAAAGACGGCTTGTCTGATCTACTGATGGAATTTGAGAAATGTGACATGTGTGTGTGGGTTTGATCTCTCTGATAAAGGCAGTAAATATCTTATTGTGGTTGTGAAGCTTTTGCCAGGCAAACTTCTCTAGGGTTATTCGAAAAAAGCTTAGGCTACTCTTGGTAACAACAACAACAACAAAAAAAACCCACAAAACATTTGAGGCCAGTCCACCGGCAAGTTGCCTCTTTCTGCCTTGATTTTTGGGTAGAATGCTTGGTCACTTGTCTTTAGTGAGGAGAAGGCATGGGGAGGCGGAAAGTGTTCAGCTTAGATTAAAATGGAGAAACACTGCATTCACATAGGTCATTAAGTGTGGATTTCATGCTTCCAGAGGTTTTGCAGCCAGCTAAAGAGGAGGAAAAACATGTGGGTCTTATGGAAGAGTTTGTGGAATTTCCCCCAGTGCCACTAACACACAGTGCCTTGAGACTCTCACTATAAACATCTGTTTGTCAATCCTGGGTCAGTGTGGAATTATGTGCTTCGGATAGGTGACGGTGGACAGTCTTAGAGTTTAACCAGTCCGGGCACAGTGAAGTGGCAGAGAGAGGGTTACTCTCTTTCACTGTGAACACAGGAGTCAAAACCAGACTCAGATACCCATCCGAGCCAGACGGTTATCTGGGGGAACAGTCCCTCACCCTATATTTTACAAAAGTGGCTTCTACTCAAAGGCTGTTAAGACTCAGGTTTGATGACCACAGATATAGGGGACTGGTGGTTTGATGGGTTGAGCCCTTTACCATAGGTTTTACCCTTGGGAAGACGGTTGCTGCAAAGGAGAGGCTAGGCCTCCCTATAATTGTGCCTAAGAGCCTCCTCCCGAATGCCTCTTTGTTGCTCAGATGTGGCCCTCTCTCTCTAGCTAAGCCAACTTGAAAGGTGAAATCACTGCCCTCCCCCCTACGTGGGATCAGACACCCAGGGGAGTGAATCTCCCTGGCAACGTGGAATATGACTCCCGGGGAGGAACGTAGACCTGGCATCGTGGGACGGAGAACATCTTCTTGACCAAAAGGGGGATGTGAAAGGAAATGAAATAAGCTTCAGTGGCAGAGAGATTCTAAAACGAGCTGAGAGGTCACTCTGGTGGGCACTCTCACGCACAATTTAGACAACCCTTTTTAGGTTCTAAAGAATTGGGGTAGCTGGTGGTGGATACTTGAAACTATCAAACTACAACTCAGAACCCATGAATCTCGAAGACAATTGTATAAAAATGTAGCTTATGAGGAGTGACAATGGGATTGGGAAAACCATAAGGACCACACTCCACTTTGTCTAGTTTATGGATGGATGAGTAGAAAAATAGGGGAAGGCTTCAGTGGCAGAGAGATTCCAAAAGGAGCCGAGAGGTCACTCTGGTGGGCACTCTAATGCACACTTTAGACAACCCTTTTTAGGTTCTAAAGAATTGGGGTAGCTGGTGGTGGATACCTGAAACTATCAAACTACAACCCAGAACCCATGAATCTCGAAGACAGTTGTATAAAAATGTAGCTTATGAGGGGTGACAATGGGATTGGGAAAGCCATAAGGACCACACTCCACTTTGTCTAGTTTATGGATGGATGAGTAGAAAAATAGGGGAAGGAAACAAACAGACAAAGGTACCCAGTGTTCTTTTTTACTTCAATTGCTCTTTTTCACTCTAATTATTATTCTTGTTATTTTTGTGTGTGTGCTAATGAAGGTGTCAGGGATTGATTTAGGTGATGAATGTACAACTATGTAATGGTACTGTGAAAAATCGAAAGTACGATTTGTTTTGTATGACCGCGTGGTATGTGAATATATCTCAATAAAATGAAGATAAAAAAATGCAAAAAAAAAAAAAAAAGACTCAGGTTTGAAGGGGTTAGACCAGGGTTTCTCAACCTTGGCACTACTGACATTTAGAACCAGATAATTCTTTGTAGTAGGGGGCTGTTCTGTGTATTGTAGGATGGTTAGCAGCATCCCTGGCTTGCACTCACTAGATGCCAGTAGCTTTCCCCCATGTGCCCAGTTGTGACAACCAAATATTTCCCCAGACATTGCCAAATGTCTCCTGGGGGGTAAATTCACCCCCAGTTGAGAACCACCAGTTAAGAGGAAGAGGTGTGAAATGTGTGACTGGAATTGCTGTGGTCAGTGGTGGTCCAAGGTGGATTTTCTACATCGTGCTCCCCCCATCGCTAGCTGATGCAGGCCCACCCTATCCACTGGCCCCAGCTGGACCCCTTGATGTCAAACCATTCTTCTAGTCAATGTGTGAAAACAAACAAGCAAACAACAGCCCCTTCCCTTCTACCCCTCCCCACAAACACTCGAGGATATGGTAAATCAAGCTCTTCTCTGCATTTGGAAATGCAGAGGACTTAATCATTTGGAAAATCAAAACTGTCTGTTAGAACTCAATCACCCAAATTTTGCTTTACAGCATGGTAGTTGAGCAAAGTTCTGGTATGATCATAAATCAGGCTTGGAAATATAGTTTGCCTCTTATGAGGAATCAAATTCTTCCCAACCCTTGCAATACTTAGAGCTTGCATTAGCTTTTTTCCCTCATACTACCACAGCCTGAAAACAACTAACATCCTTACTGACTACCACTTCTTAAGACACCCTTACTTTTCCACACACTCGCTACCCCCACCCCGAAAGGCTTCCTCTATGCAGATCAGTAATGAGGTTTAAATGTCAACATTGTTGAAATGACTATGGTAGCTTTGCCTTTGTTTTAGTTTTTCTTTTATTATTTTAAAAGGAGCATCATCATTATTGTATTTCTTATCTATTACTGCATAGCCCCACATTACCCAGGAATTTAATGGCCTAAAACAACAAGCATTTATTATTTCACAGTTTGTGTGGGTCAGGAATCTGAGCACAACTAGACTGGGTGCCTCTCTTCCCGATCTCTCACAGGCTGCATTCAAGATGTCGGCCAGGACTGGGGTCTCATCTGAAGGCTCGACTGGGAAGGATCCACTTCCAAGTGCACTTAGTGGTTGTCGGCAGGACTCGGTTCGTCGAGGGTTGTTGGACGGAGGGCCTCAGTTCCTCACGGGTTGGCCGAGACCCCCTTCATTTCCTTCCCATGGGGGTCTCTCCAACATGGCAGCTGGATTCCTCACAGCCAACAAAGGGGAGAGTCTGCTAGTGAGACTAACGTCACAGTCTCTTGCAACCTAATCTTGGAAGATATATCCCTCCACCTTTGCCATATTCCATCATTTAGGAGCACACTCGAGGGGAGTAAACGCCAGGAGGCAGGATTACGGGGGCTGTCTTGGACGTCTGTCTCCTTCAGAGTGCCATGTGTTACTCTCTTTTCCTCAGTAGTCTCTGCTCTTGGTCAGTAAGTGATTGCTCCCTGATCACTTTATAAAATAAGTGATCACCCACCTGAATTAGCATGTGTGTTTGCTAGTGGGAGGTGTCAGGACACACAAAATAATAAGCAACCTGGAAAGAAAAGGGGTGAGGGAGAGGCTCCAGCATGCAGCCCACCCACAATCCTGGCTTTCCCTCACAACCTCAGCTTTGAGGGGTATGGCAGCTAATAAGCCCTGAGTGCCTACCATCTCCCCAGCCCCTCGCTAAGTATGTCACACGCCAGCACCACGAACCATTTACACCAGCCTGATAAGATGACAATGTTATCATCCCCATTTTACAGGCAAGGACACCAAGGTTTAGAGTCTTTACAAACATATCCCCAAAGCCAGGCAAGGAGTAAGTAGTATTGTGGACCATGTGTACTGTGGGAGTGACGGTCCCTCGAAACGCTCAGGCCAGTGCAGCCCAATGGCCAAGCACGTGTACCTGAGAAGACCATTTGCCCCTTCCGATGCTGGGATGTCACGTTTATGACACAAGTGAGAATAAAGAAGCCAGGGGGTTCAGATCGCAGGTGCTGGGGGTCAGCATGCCAGAATTAAAATCCTTGCTCCACCACTTCTCATTTGTGCGACCCTGGGCAAGCTGTTTTGCCAGTTTTGCCTGTGCTTCCTCAACAATAAATAGAGGATGATAACAATAGTACCCACCTCACAGAATTATTAAGGAGACTAAATGATTTTGTACACATAAAGAGCTTAGAATGGTGTACATAATAAATGTAAGCTTTAAGTAAGCTCTGGGGAAACAAAGATGATCAGTGTGGCCTGCATCTCAATTGATCTGTCTAGCGTGAGTTACAGGTAGATAAACTCCAACTTAACTGCAAAAAGATCAGAAGCAAATATGGTGAGATATTAGCATTGCTTAAAGATGGCTGCTGAGGGCCTTGATATGCCTTTTTATTTTTCTTGCTTTTCTGTAGATTTAAAATATGTCATTGTTTAATTTTATTATTACATTTTTTAAGTACTTCAAATAGGTGAGTACTCAATCCAACAAATATTTAATGAGTGCTTTGTATGGGATGGGCACTAAGGGTACCATTTGGCTCCATCCCTCACCTCAATGAGATCACATTCCAGAATGCTCTGGAAGCCCAGAGTCTGAGCCTACTGTTACTTGAAGAGGCTCTCTCAAAGCTTGACAGAGGAGGGCCCATTTGAGCTGGGTCTTGAAGCAAGTGTAGAAGTCTGTTAGTTTGACATGTAGAGAAGGGCATCCTAGAACAGGGATTCTCAACCTCAGAGCTACTGTCATTTGAGACCTCATGATTCTTTGTTGTGAGGGGCTGAATTGTAAGATGTTTAGCAGCATCCCTGGCCTCTACCTACTAGATGTCAATAGCCCACCCCATAGTCAGGATAACCAAAAATGTCTTCAGATATTACCACCTCACCCTTGGGGAGCCAAATTGCCCCTGGTTGACAACCAGTAAGGGAGAAGGCCAGGTTGTAATACCTTCAACCCCCGGATGTCTGCATTGCTCGCTCCCTCCCTTACTCTGTTTACCTAATGTCACCTTTCAATGTCACTTACCTAATCCTCTATCTAGTACCAAACCCAAGGTGTCAACAGGGCTGGGGCTTTCTAGAGGCTCGTTTCCTTGCTTTTTTCAGCTTCTATGGGCCGCCCACATTCCTTAGCTCATGATCCCATATCCCAGCTTCTTGCTTCCATCATCACATCTGCATTCCTCTTTTTTTCAAAGCATATATGACCATACTGTATTAAATATGGATTTGTTTATGGTCCATCTTCACTCACCAAGCTATAAGCCCTCTGAGACTGGGACCTTGCCTGTCTTTTCATTACTGCATCCTCAGTGCTGAGAGTACAAGCACATAACTGGCCTGAGATGGAAATGTGTTTCCTAAAATTCAAGTTTTCCGAGTGCAGGCTCATGAAACCAATGAATTCTTGGAGCCTCCCAGCATAGAAGAACGAAGTTAGGCTTGAGCTTCAAACAAGCTTTCCACTAAGTATTTCAATAGGTGCTCAGTAAATAGAGATTGAATGAATAAAAAGGCACAGAAACCTAAATGAACCAGAGTCAGTCAAGAACCATGAATATATAGTTAGAAGCAGCAAGAGCTTTTCACATTGACTATGTTTCTTGCAAATTAAAAAAAAATAGAAGAAATGTGGACAAAAATAAACCTAAAAAAACAAGAAAACAAGAAGTAACTAAATGAACCTGATTCTGAGCTAGAAAAATTTTTGGTTCAGCAATTTGTGTAAAATGGTTGACTCACAGAGAGGGTCTGTTATGAAAGTATCAAGATAGAATACTAAAGCTTCTTGCTCTTTTCTCATTGTAAGATTCTACCTCATCTTTCCAAATGTTTCTTTTAAAGGTGCATGCACTTAGGGTTTCCATAGTAAATAGATGCTTTCCTTCAAAGTAGTCCCCTAGGATGATAAAAACACTTATTCCAACATGGATGTCCTGGCTGCAAAGATTTTTCCAAGACTTCTTCGGGAGCTTCCTTATGAGCCCCACATGGATAGCAAGCTATCAAGATTATAATCATTATAATTACACATCATCATAGATCAAAAGCAGTTTAACTTAGTTTGATGACCTGGCATGCTTCACTATCCTTTATTCTAAGTGATTTTTGGCTTTGCTCAAAGAGTAAACCTTTCCTCAAAGCACAATTGGACTGTGACTTGAGGGGAGCCCCCAAGGAGGGAGGCCCTGGGGCAGCTTACTATTAGGGACCAAGCCCCTAAGGTTAGAAGCCCTGCTCTAACTGAGAACTGGGCGGGCCACTTCACCTCACCATGCCTAAAGTTCCATCTGTAAAAATCCATAATATTAGTACCCACCTCAAAGAGTTGTCTTGAGGCTTAAACTAATTAATTATGTGTATGCCAAGCATAGAAAGGTCTGGTAGGATTGAGCACATTTCTTCTAAGAAAAGTGTCTGAGGATTTTCAATAATTATGTGGCTTCTACAGGTGAAGGCTGAGAGGGACCATGTGTTATTTTTTGAAATAATTATTATGAAATCAGATGCACCATTTTAAGGCATATCGTCAATGATGTATTTGTTTCCTATTGCTGCTGTAACAAATTATCACAAACTTAGTGACTCAAAATGACACATGTATGATCTTAGAATTCTGGAGTTCAGAGGTTCAAATCCATTTCCCTGAGCTAAAGTCAAGGTGTCAATAGGGCTAGGGCTTTCTAGAGGCTCGTTTCCTTGCTTTTTTCAGCTTCTATGGGCTGCCCACGTTCCTTAACTCACGATCCCATATCCCAGCTTCTTGCTTCTATCATCACATCTGCAATTAATGACCTGATCCTCCTGCTTCCCCTTATGAGGGCCCTTGGGACCACCCAGATAATCCAGGATGATCTGCCCATCTCAGAACCCTTAACTCAATCCCATCTGCAAAGTGTCTCCTGCCGTGCCACATATTCACAGCTTCAAGTCATCAGGAAGCCGACACTTATGCAGCCTGCCACAGATGACTTGATTTTGGATGGGAAGTGGTTCTCATTGGAAGACACCCATTGCCTTCCACTTCTCGCTGCAACTCTGCTGTGCCATTTTGAGGACGGCAAACCAATTCAGAGGCAGCAACCAGAATCCCAAGATTGGAAGGGATCTCCAGGATGGAGCACTTTTCTACAATTCCCTGCCTTGGTGGCTTTGCAAGGATTTTGTAGTGTTTGAGAGGAAACCCCAGGTTTGAAGCTATTCAAAGAGTCTAACCCCAAACACATGTCATGTTGGAGAAAATCAATTTGGCTGCAAGTTCGATTACACATTGCACCCTACTTGATACACTGAAGACCACAGATTGCCCTAGTGCCCTGGTCCAGGCTTTTCTTACATATTCTCCATGAATTCATAGAGTTTGCTGTCGTTGTCCTGTTCTCTGCTGTTTTCCTAATGCCTGGAGCAGTGCCTGGCACATAGAAGATCTCAATAATAAATACTTGGATAAATTAACAAGAGAACAATATAGAAGGCTTCCAGTATCTGGAAACTATAACTGTTTTTCACCAAGACAAAACACATTTGACTATTCTGCTACTATTCCCCCTGGAAAAGCCTATATTTCCCTGAATATTATCATAGTCTGTGGCCACCTGAAACTTCTTGGTTTTCCCTTATGAAACCAGAAGAAAGACTGGGAAAGCAAAGTTTCTCATAGCAATACCTGCTCATCAAATCTTTTTTTTTTTTCCAATGGAATAATTCACTTCAATAAAATCCTGGGCATTTTTGATAAGCCAGCATCCAGGGAACAAAGCTGTTATAAAATGATTTCCTTAGGAGTTCAAGCCATAAATTTCAGCCTCAGAATCTTGCTGGTTATTTTTTTTCTCTTTGTTAGTCTAAAATGAAAACGTAACATTTCAATTGCAACCCATTAGAAAGACGCAGAGAAGGTGCTATTTGCATTTGATCCACAAATTGGACCAGAATAATTTTTGTCAACTTCTGATCTGCTGATACACCGTTTTTAAAAAATTAAACTAAATACTCATTAATTCACTGTTTTTCCTTATTAAGTGTAAAGATTTCTTTCTGTCAACTGTGTTTTTACCAGAATCAGTTATAGAATAATTTGCATTATTAAAAATAGGGGAGGTGGGAAGTGACATTTCTTTTGAATGCCAAAAAAATTGCAAACTTCAAAAAACCTGTTTGATGAAACAATGCAATACTATAATCCAAAGACTTTTGACGGAGGAAAAAAATTAGGAAATAAAGATTTTTTTTTTGCAAATAGAATTCTAATGATACATAACTCCTGTATGCTAATTTTAGTGTTTACAACTACTAATTGATCTTCTGTCAAAAGAAGCATCATCTACATCACATAAAAAATCAACTATCATCAATCCAAAACTTTGAAAGACTATATGTGGCCCACAGAATTCTAAATATGGCCTCCCAAGATTCCCATCCCCTATTTATTCAAACATTAATATACAGGTATAATTAAAGTCCCAAGTCAGTTGACGTTAAGATATAGAGGTTATCCATATCGGTTGGGCTTGATCCAAGCTGAGAGTTTTCTCCAGCCAGGAGTAAAAGAAATCCGAGAGAAACACCCCTGCTGACTTCGAGGATGAAAGCAGTTTTATTGTCAATTGCTCATTGCGAGGGACGGCCTTTAGAAGCTGAGAGGGAGCCCGTGGCCAACAGCCACCAAGAAAACTGGGACTTCAGTCTCACAACCTCAAGGAAATGAATTCAGCTAACAGCCAGTGGCCATGGAAGGAGACCCCTGGCCAATACCTTGATTTCAGCCTCTTAGAGCTCCTTGACATCTTGTTCAAGCTATAGATACAGCGGAGCTATAATGCATTGTATTAAATGTATTAAACATAATAAAGGTTGACTTGAAACTTTTAAAAACATGGAATCTGTGAAATAACAAACGCATGTTGTTTTGGGCTGCTACATTTATGGTAATTTCTTACGCAGCAAAAGAAAATTAATACATTATATGAGGCAGGAATTTCTGATACAGGAAAAAATATCATTATTTCCACTTCTACCATTGCAGATGATTTGTTTGGGAACTTATCACACCTGTGATGGCCATGTTTTGTTTCTTTTTTTAAGAGGCAAGATAAGTCTGAGATTGAATTTACCACTTAATTGTTTTGTGGCCTTTAGCAAAGTTTCCCGATAACTCTGTGCCTCAGTTTCCCAATCTGTACTACTGGCTACCTCATAAATTTATTGTGAGGAATTAAAATACAGAGGTACACAAAATGCTCAGTACCGTGTCTGATACTATGTACGCAATAAAAGGTAACACTTTTTAAAATTGTTCCTTTAATAAAATTGTCATTCATGTGAGTCCATAGGAAACTACACAAGAAAACATAAGCTAAGTAGGGAAAAGCTGAATCGTGTTCAGGGTTCTTTGAGCCAGTTCTTCAGCCCTCTGTGTTCCATTTTGGCCCCTCTCCTAAGTTTATATTTTTTTCCCTCCATTTACTGCATAGCTGACCAACCCTATGTGTTTCTGGAAACCCAAACTTTTATCACCACACCATTCTCATCAAAACTTATCTACCCTCTATCCTTTTTTTACAAGACCCCATCAGGGAACTGGAAATAGCCTTATAAACTAATTTCTGTAAAGTTGATAATGACCAGTGGTGACTTAGTTTCCCATAAGCACTTCAGTAGAGACTTCTGATGCCTTAACACTAAAACATAAGGCGGGAATTTTAGTCATCAGCTTCAGAACCAAAATAAGGATAATTTGGGGGTAGCAAATGCTTTTGGTATCACTGAAAATTGCTATTTCTTATCCATTAAAACCATCTCCTTCTGTTGCCACCACCTCTGCTTATGTACGTTTGCCTGATTTCTACTGACTGCCATGTAAAGACCTCTCAAATTTCCTGTTCTTACATGAATAACTTTTATTCCTTAGAAAAAATTTATAGAATAGTACATCTTTATTTTTAAAGAAATAGAAAACAAGAATAATGAAAAGAGAAGGAAAAAAAATCCATAAACACCCCTGCCCCCCCCCCCCCCATCCATAGCAAATACCTTCCATAGCAAATGGTGGTTAGGAAAGTTGAAAAAGAAGGGACTTAAGGGTTGGTAAATCCGCTTGGAGGGGTGCCTGGAAGACATTCCCTGAAGTTGTGTTTATACAGCAAGCAACCTGTGATATCTGGGGTGTAAGGGATTGCTGATGGCTGAAGTCTTGTCCCCCAGATAACCAAGAGTACCCCTTGCTATTACCACTGCCCAGTGTCAGCATTTTGGTTTGTAAATATTTGTCATGCATGTGTGTCATAGGATTTTTTTAATTCAAAACCTGGAGTTATACCTCCTTGGTTTTGTAAACTCATTTTTCCTACCCTAAAAATGTGAACACCCTCCCTGGGCCATTAAATTTTCTTCTATGTTCATTTTCAAAGACCGCACAGAAAGTATTCCACAGACCTGATGAATAATTTATTTTACCGTTGGCTTGTGGGTGTACATTTAAGTTGTTTCCAACTTTTATTCTAATTAACAGCATAGAACTGCATCCTTATAATCAAATCATTGCACACATCTATGACTTATTCCTTAGCTTAAATTCCTAAAAGTGAAATTGCTGGGACAATGGGTTATATATCTTAAGGCTTTTCTAGAGTAACTACATCATGCACTTCAGCTCAGGTTGTCTTTGGGCAATCAGAACACAGGCATTGGAGATCCATGTAGACCAATGTAAAAAGCTGTACTAATGGATCAACACCAGTAGTGCTTGACACGGTTTTTTTTGTAGAAACCTGGGATTAGGGTGACCAACTGTCCCGATTTGCCCAAGACTGAAGGGTTTCCTGGGATGTGGGCCTTTCTATGCTAAACCTGGGACAAACACAGACAAGTGAGAACAGTTGGCCCCCCTCCCTGGAGGACCAGAGGCTGGATGGCCACACTGGGAGAGTGTCAATGTGTTAGTGAACTCGGGGAGGTGGTGAACCAGCCAGGGTGTCACTGCTAACACCATGGTCAGAACAAGGTGAGAAGCTTAACTACATGGTTAGAGCCATCCTTGTAGAAGGCAAGTCACAGATTAGGTGAGCAGCCATGTTTAAGAACTTTGGTATGTGAGGGCATAGTCAGAATTGCAGCATAGACAGCATATGCAGGACATAATGTGAGATTCTAGGTGTCTCACGCCACGACAACTTGAGGAATGACATTCCTTCCACAGTGGCCTCCATTGGAGCCTAGTTGCCCCTCAAGTCATGA
Source organism: Choloepus didactylus (assembly GCF_015220235.1). Lineage (NCBI taxonomy): Eukaryota > Metazoa > Chordata > Mammalia > Pilosa > Megalonychidae > Choloepus > Choloepus didactylus. The sequence goes on from NC_051325.1 coordinate 56,261,480, forward strand.
ACAGTGTTGATTTGAAAACTTGTCTATTTTTATGGCTTTTCTTTTAGGAGATTTTCTTGACATGATGATGAATTTCTGAATGAATTAGATGGATAAACCTTGCCATTTTGGCTTGTAAAGAAGCAACTTGAAATCTAACCCTTCTTAAATCAAGAAGGCATTAGTTTAAGAACAAGAAGGTGGGTCTCAGTGGCCCACTGCAAAGTATCTTGGTTTCCTAGGGCTGCGGTGATAAAGCACAACAAACTGGGTGGCTCAGAACAACAGAAATTTACTGTCTCCCAGTTCTGTGGTCTAGAAGTCCAAAATCAGGGTGTCAGCAAGGCCATGCTACCTCTGAAAACTCTAAAGGAGAATCCTTCCTTGCCTCTTCCAGCTTCTGGGGTTTTCCATCAGCCCTTGGAATTCCTTGGCTTATAGAGACATGACTCCATCTCGGCCTCTGTCTTCACACATCTTTCTCCTTCTGTGTATGTTTTTCTCAGTGATCAAATTTTGTCTTCTTATAAGGAGACTAGTCATACTGGATTAGGTATCAACTTAATATTAACTAATTACATCTTCAAAGGCCCTATTCACAAATAAGGTCGCATTTGCAGGGCCAGGGGTTGGGACTTGAACATGACTCCTGGGGATACACAATTGAGCCCATGGCACAGAGCAAGGGAAGTGTTCAAAATTTCCCAGTGGTTTCTAAATTTGAGTCCTCTTCTCATTTTCTTAAATCAAAAGACCACTCTACAAGCACATGTTTCCGTTACATATGTACTGCTGGCTTTCTGTTATCACAAAGAGATTCAGAGATCAAAACTCTAGACAAATGTCTAACTTGGGGAAAAGAATGGCAGTGTTGGGTAGCAACTGGACACTGAAGCACAGTTTCATAGACAAGCAAGGCCTCCTCTTCATTAACAGTTAGAAAGAACTGAGTATTCTTTTTGCATTCCCTCTCAGGACATATAATTAATTCTAAGTTATTTTTCCTTTGCATGTGGATGCCCACATTTTTCTTCTGACCTTTTCCTCAAGTCTTACTCTGCTCTTAATAACTTTGCATTTTTGAGGTGATCTTAGGAAAACAGAGGTTGACTTATAATGGGGCATCCCCATTTGTTGTTTGGAGGTGGAAGTCAGCAGTATAATTTACTCATGATATGGATTCCATACATTCTTTTATGTCAATAAAAGATGTATGCATGTATCCATTCATTCATTCATTCAACAATTATTTATTAATTGCCTACTGTGTATCTGATACTGGTGAGATAATGATGATCAAAACAGTCCTTGCTTCTGTCCTATGGAGTTTACATTTTAATTGGAGAGACAGATTTTAAAAATAAACAAACTGGCAAAGATAAAATAACTACAAATGATGATAAATGTTCTGAGGGAAATTAACAGAGTTCTAAGAGAACATCTGGGAGATGCAAGAATGCTTTTGGGTAGGATGGTCAAGAGAAGTCCTTCTGCTTGCAAGCAAATGTTCTTAGCAGCATTGTTCATAATAGCCAAAAAGAGGAAATAACCCAGATATTCATGAACTGGTAAATGGATATACACAATGTGGTTTATACACAACAGAGTACTAATCAGCAGTTACAAACAAACAAACAAACAAAAAGATGAAGCACTTGCTACAACATGTATGAACCTCTGAAACTGTATGCTAAGTGGAAAAGCCAGACACAAAATACCACATATTATAAAAATCCCATTTATATGAAATGTCCAGAAAGGAAAATTTATAGAGGCAGAAAATAGGTTACTGGTTGCCCGGGGCTGGGGGTAGGGATGGAAAGTTAATGCAAATGGGTACTAGGTTTCTTTGAGGGGTGTGAAAATGTTCTAAAACTAGACTGTGGTGAAGGTTGCACAACTCAGAAAATATACTAAGACACATTGAATTGTACCTTTTAAATGGGTGAATTTTGAGGTACGTAAATTATATCTCAATAAGGCTGTTAAAATCAAAAGAAAGAAGGAGGGAGGGAGGGAGGGAGAGAAGGAGTGAGGAAGGGAGAGAGGAAAGGAAGGAAAGAAGGAAGGAAGGGAGGGAGGGAGGGAGGACAAAGGGTAGAAAATTCTTTCTGAGGGGTGACCTTTAAACTGACATGGAACTTATGCAAAAACGGGGCTTGGCAGGGGCTGGAAGAGAGTATTCCAGGCTGAGAGAGTCTGTGCAAAGACCCTAAGATGAGAGAGGGCCTGGGGTTCTTAATGAACTTCTGGAAAGCAAGGATAGCTTGAGTATGTTGACTGAAAAGCAGAGGCAGCAAAAAAAGAAATTTAAGAGGCAGGCAACAAAAACTTACACAGGACCTTGCGGGCTGAATATAGATGTGCCCCAAGCACTGTGGGGCCATTGAGAGATTTTAATTAAGAATGTGGCGTGTTGCGATTTATGGTTTATATCGTTCTTTTTTACTAAGAACAACAACAGCTAATAGTGAAAACTTTCTATATATCAGGAACTATTCTTGGGATTTTACACAGTCATTTATTCATTATACACAGCAGCCCTATGAGGTAGGTGCCATTATTACAAGTAAGACAACTGAGGCACAAAGTACTTGTTTGAGAAATCCCAAGGAGATCTATGACTTGAATGCAGTAAATCCTGCCCTAGAGCTTGAACTCTTAACCACTATCCCACACTTCAATGTAAGTCCAGCTTCATGGGCCTGCAAGCTGTGCAGGTGACTCAGGGCCCCAGACTTAAAAGGGACCCATGTGGGTTTAATGGTTTGCTGTCACCATCTTGAAATTCTTAATTTTTGAACAAGAGGCCTCAAATTTTCATTTTACACTGGGTCCTGCAAACTATATAGCCAGTCCTGTTTAATGGTCTTCTAGAGTTTTACTATAATAAGACGTATTAAAGTGCTGAAGTTCCAGGGTTAACTGGTGACAGGAAGGAGAGTGAACCCTTGAAATTATGCACAACATTTCTTAGGCATGTCCATTTTGGGGAAAACACACATCTTCACTCAGATACTCAAGTCCATAAGTCCAAATGGTTAAGACTCATTGATTTATGAACAGCCACCGGTTCTGATGTCTGGGATTAGCTAGATGATGGAGGAGATGCTTCTTTTCTTACCGATCAGCTTCATGTTCTCTGTTTATTGATAGAGTCTTAGCACTGGCCACACACTTTCCAGAAAACAAAAAAAAAAAGAGAAATAAGGATGAGTGAAAACAAATGGAAAAGAAAAAATTATGAGCAAAATTAACGTGTGTTTATTTTCCTCAAGGGTACATTTTTTTTGTCCCTACAAAAAAATTTAATCTCTAAAAGAAAGAAAACAGTTCTGAATTTATACTAACAAATCTGGTAAAATATGTCACCCTTTTTCTATCAGTTTGCATAAATTAAATTTCTCTCTATTTCAGACTCTGACTTGGGTTTTATGAGTACTCTTCAATAATCAGTAATACATAAGAAAATACTCTGCACCCAGTAGCTCCACAATAAGTTCATGTTACTTGTTAGTTTTAAAATTACAATTAATTAATTCAGTAATTTATCATTACACTTGATTTATAATCTGGGCCTATTTGTGACCACAAGAAAGCTAAAATTTAAAGCCAAGTTTCTAATCCCATTTAAGATACTTCCCATTTAATTTCCAGGGTGGTGAAGGCAAAGGACAAAATTTTTAGCTCTTGGTGGAAAATTTTCTGGAAGTTGTTAGTTCTCAAAACCCAGTTACATATCCATGAAAATGAGATTATCCATTTTAAGCACAATAGGAATTAAAATAGAACTCTGAATTTGATGAAAATGATCACTCGTTCTTCTCTGTTGGCATGCTGAATCCTCTGTACACCCAATCGTGCAACCCACGAAATCCTCAGACGACTGATACTTGGGTCTCCTGGGACTCTCCCAGGGTGACCCCACATGGGGACCTTCTGACTTTGTTTATTCTTAGAGTGAACAGTTGCATACAAATAGAAAACGTTATGACATAGTCCACCAGAACAGAATATGAAGAAGAGAAGAAGATATTTCTATGAAAACAAAATATTAATTCTGCTCTGTACCCAGTCTGGGTTTTCCAGAGTGGAAAATGATTCCTGGAAAGAACCGAGAAAGTTGGCTTAACTTCATCCTCACATTTACCACCACTAACTCAGGACTCTTTTAGGGCCTTAAGGGACACACAGCACAGACTGTTGGTGCGAGAGCAGAACATTGCTTTGTCATTTGTCACTTAATGTCCTTTTAATTTATGAGAGAGTCTTCTCCTCCATGTCTTTATGCCTCCCCCCCACCCCAGTAGGCAAAATTGGCCGTGGAATTTTTACTGCCGTCATTGGACTTAGGTAAACTGGAATAAAACCCTGCCACTGAGACCAGGCAGAAAGAAAGTTCACATTCTTTTTTTCTTTTTATCATTTCCAACACTTTGATGGGAAAATCCAGCAATTGGTACATAAAACAAAATGGTAAATTAGACTTTTTGGGGAAATAAATTGTGGAAACCACTCACGCTTTAGAGATGTTTTTAATAGTCCTTTGCCACTTGATAAAGCAAAAATAAGTTTCACTCAGCTAGCAGACAATCCAGGCAACAAAATGCTCTGTACTTTCCTTATGAAATGATGATTTGAACGTTGTTTTTATTTTAAAAACTAAAACCAAACATCTAATCTAAACATTTGTCTAACAAAGAGCAACACTAACCAGCCTCCACTATTCCCTCCAGATGATATCTTGGCACATTTCCATAGACACTATCTGTTGAAGGTTTATTGTGTACTAGATGTTTTATATATATTATTTCATTTAATTTTACCTATAATTCCATGAAGTAGGAGTTACAAACCTGCTTTGGAGATAAAGAAGCCCAGCATCAGAGACATTCATTAACAAAAAGGCATCAAAGTGTGACTGTGATCAGGCAGACTGGGTTCAAACCTGCCTCTACCTCTTTCTTGCTGTGTGATCTTGGCCAAGTTATTTAACCTCTTTGTGCCTCCACTGTTTCCTCTCTATAAAATTAGAGAGATACTACAGGGTCACAATCCCTGAAATTGGATTCTGAAATACAAAAATTCTGAAAATTGTTGCATTCTCATAAATAGGATTTCAAGGGTCATACCTTTACAACAGAGAAATGTCAATAAAAAACAGGTCTCCAAGTGTGAAGAAAATGAACTATTTCATAGCTGACCATAAGATAAATACATATAATGACGAAATAACTTACTATAAAATGTGCCTTATTTTACACTGCTTGTTATACATATAACCTCCTTTTATGTCCTAAGATTTAATTTACACCATACTAAAAATGGTAGGATGTGATTATCTGATCAATCTACTCCACGTAAACTAACCATGAGTTTTCCTTTGTCCTCTGAAGTCCATAAACATTAAACATTTCTTGTGCTTCCACTCTGTACTCACACGTGCAGTGCTGCCTACCAGAGACCAAGAAGCAAATAAGATACTGAGCTCTCCAAGCTTGTAGTAACTATAATTTGTTTTATTTCTAGCATGTACCAAAAGTGAAACTTCATTGTTCCAAGAAGTTGTCATTTTTGTCAGAATTTTAATACTACTACTAACATTTATCATACTCTTACAATGTGCTAAGCATTTTATATGGATTACCTTATTTAATCCTTATAAAACTCAAAGATGTAGGATTATCCCCATTATTCAGACGGGGAAAGTGAGGTTCCAGAGGTAAGTACATTATTCTAGGCCCACAGCTTACAAATGATGGATCCAGGATGTCAAACCCGGGCAGTGGGCTCCAAAGCTAGCCCTGTTAATCATTATGCTAAGAGAAATCTTATATTAGAAGCTTTTGTGCCCAGTTCAATGCTGGAAACCAATCTCCCTTCCATTTTAGCTAATACAGTCATTTGCATAGCGAGGCTACCTCAGGCCTCTCTTTCTTCTGCCCCTGGAAAGGGCTAGTTCACATTTGCTTTTGAGCTGATGAGGTACAGAAAAAATCCATGGGTACTGAATCTATACATTGGCTCTGTCCCCTGCCCCCCTACCTACTCAGCCCCCAGGACTTGCCCTCCCCACACCCCACTTGGCTGTGTTCACTGGCCTTTCCTCAACTGTCAGTGCCAGTGGGTTGGTAAATAGAGAACACACCCTAAAGCCTGTCAAATTCTTCTGCACAGGTGCACACACCCCGATGATGAGCAAACTCCTCTATCATTTGCCCAGGATCTTTGAATTTTGATGTGGGTCAAGAAAGAATGACACTTTCGCAGGAGGCTGTTCTTCAGGAGAAATGATATTTTTCAGCATCTTCCCAAGGCCTGCAACATAATAGGCAGGTAGTGTCCTGGTGATAAATGATAGTTCCTCTGGAAAAAATTACAACACCATGTGTCATATGCTGAGGCTTCTCTAGCATTCCCCTTTGCTTATATAGTGGGTATGAATCTGACCGCAAAACCAGAGATATCTGCAAAACCAACTCTCTTTCCTATAACTCAATTTTTTATTTCAAATTCCTATTGATCTCATTTAATAGGAACTTGTGTCTCAGTCTTCTTTGGGACTTCCCATCCACCCTTTTTTTAGATCAGTAGTTCATAAATGGAGTGGTACTGCCCTAGCAAGCCTTCCAGGAATTCTCTTTGGGAACACTAGCATTTAGTGGTCAGAGGCTACAGATCTCAAGTGTCCTGCAATACACGAGGCAGTTTCACATCACAAAGAAATGTCTGGCATCACGACTTCTGAATGTCCATTGGGCTAAGATACTCATTTAGGTGAAGCACCAATTTACAGTTCTCTGAGCCTAGACCTTAAAGCATTTGACATATACATACAAAGTATTCTTCACACAGTTTCAATAACCCAGAATTTCACAAGACTGTAACTACTGTATAAATTGAGAGAAGACTACTTTGTTGTAACCTTAGCAAGACCTGTCCAACATTTCAGAAAGCCCAGCCACGAAAGCAATGCCAATGTGGAATTCAAGGCTCTAATACCACACCCAAGTCTCGATCTGTGTTTACAGCTGTAGCATTCGATGTGTTCATGTATAAGGACAAGCACCTGACAGCTTTATTATATGTTCTAAATTGTCAAGCCCAAGTATTTAAATGTTAAAATACATATTATTTTGTTATAACTACTTTCCTCTTAATTGTCCTTTAAAAAACGTATGTTTTAGATAAGGAATTTCAGGAGTGTAAAGAGAACGTTGCAGACACTGTTGATGTCCTACCCATTCTTGTGAGCACTGATCACCACAGTGGGCACCCTCTGCTATCACCTGCCACCTGAGGCTGTCTCCCTGGTCACGGGATCATGGCTTGACAGTAACCCAGCTCCTCAGGTGGGATAACCCTAAAGTGTTTTCCACATGCTCCAGAGGTCCCCATGGTGGTAACTTATTTGATCATGCATCCTGGATTGGCTTTTTTCCCTCCCCTGTCTTACTTCCCTGAAGTTCCCCTACCAATATTTCTTGGGTTCAACTCCCACACAAACTACTTAAGCATATGTCTTTGTCTCCTGGGCAACCCAACCTAAGAGTTCTGCCCCATAGAAAGGTGCTTCTGCTCAACTGTGGCGATTATGGTCATGTGGGAATGCAAAGCCCATCGTTGTCAGATCTTCTGATTTTTCCAGAGAAGCTTAGGGACCAGCCATCTCCCTGGAGGGCTGCCAGCAAGCAGGGTAAAGTTCTCAGTTTCTTATGAATGTTCAAACTTCCCTTCCCTCTTAGCATGTTCAAAACAAAATCCAGGAGGTTATGCTGGTGGTCTCTCCCATCCATCCTGCCCCACACCTCCTCTGCAGCCATTGTTCCCTGCCTCAGTGATGGATAAGGGAAGGGGGAGGGGAGGATATATACAGGAAAAATTTCATAAATTAGTATTGTCCAGCCACACTTGTCCAGTCAGTATATTATCTCTTCCTTCTCAACATATCCAGAACGGTGGGAGCATTGCCATGCAAAGTCAGTAGTTGACAGGGGAGTTGTGATTTTTCATTTTCTTCAAAAGCTTCGGAATGGCATGTTGCTAGAGATCCCACTGGGAAGGACCCAAATAGGAAAGTCATATTGGCTTGTGGAACTTCAGGCCTTGGCATAGGGGCAGTGCCTTGGCAGTGCTGTTCTAACATTTAGTGGCTACAGTTGCCAACTCCAGCGGAACTTCCAGCAGGAGTTTTACAACCCTCTTTCATCCAAGCCACTATTTGGGCAGAGGCCTAACTACTTCTAATGACTCTGTTTCTACAGCAATGGCCAAGTCCTCTGTTATCCTGCCATGGCCTGGAACAGCTCAGGATTCAGAAAAGAGATGCTCCTTGTAAAGCATGAAGACGCTAATGGCCGCTCTCCAGGAGGGCTGGCCCTATATGCCAAGAGGCAGAGCAGCCAAGATCTACAATGCAAGTGTGCAGAAACCATCCTTGCAACATGGGGATAATTGGTTTGTCCATTACTAAAGATGCCCCAACTCTTCACTTGTCAAGAATATCTTTGTTCTTGAATGTTTATGTATTTCTCTGGCCCCTGAGGAAGCCAAAACCTGAAAATGAAGGGAGATTTTGTCATGAAGAGTGATGGTTGGGTAAAGATGATTGGCCCATTTTCTGCTTCTAAAAATGCCCCTAAGTTGCCAGTTGGCTTTTAACCACAGACTTCTGGCTTGACGCATGCATGCATAACGGGTATCATTAACAGCTATCCCAGCTTTAGCAGTTTCATTCAGTATGCACCCCTAAAACACACATGCCAGGATTATTACGATACCACCTCATTAGGACCCCACTCCACAATCTTTCAGGGCAGCGGGGAGGTCGTGGCATCAGGGGCTTTGCAAGTGAGGATTTCCACATAGAGCGAACCAAATGGAAACCTTGGGGCATGGATGGGAGCTGAGCAGGTAATATGCCAGATTCTGACAGTGAAGTCCTTACTGGGTGTTGCGTGGCGGTGGGATTCCCCACCTCAGGTGGCAAGCAGTGGTCACTGGAATGCTGGCCGACCTGCTAGCCATGCCGCAACTGCCACATGGCCTCTGGGATCTCAACCAATGCCCTTTACTGCAGTTCTTGGTCAAATCCACCCACTAACTCCTTCCAAGCACTAATCCCTGTTCTTGAAAAGCTGTTCCAGAATCAGCTCCAAGAATCAGATCCGACTTTTGACAGAAAACAGGGCTTTCTTTTGCCTCTGCTACAAAAGCCTTTCTCCATCTCTGTTCTTTCATACGTACAGATCTTGAAGGTTCTTTAGTCCCAAAGCCAGAATGAGCCAAAATTTAGTTCCCCTCTTCTCAAAGGCAGGGAGGGCTTAGCATTCAGACTTTATTGTGTAGCAAAGAAAGGGAAGGGCGTGTGGGGGACTGCTAAATTTCTGTTAAAAAGTCTGAACTCCCAGTCTGCCTCACGTGGAGATGAGTGTCCTTTGAGTAAGTCACAAAGGGCAAAGGGCCTCTGTCCATGGTGGAGGCAGTTTCTCAGGCTCTGTCATCAGTGTCAGGACTCGGCCCACCAGTCCCACTGTCCTCACTGGGAATTTTTCTGCAGAGCTGCACACATTATTGTCTTTTTATATGTCAATATGTCTATCTACAATGAAAATTTGGTCATGGGAATGATATTAAGCCTATTTAAGGAAATCAATCCTCAAAAACAGTTTTTACCTCTTTTACAAGAAAAACATGGGTTGATTACACACATGATAATAAGCATTTCGGCACTGAAGACCTACTGCCTGGAATCTAATGCAGGCTCCATCCCTTCCTGCCTTTGTGGAAAAATTACTCAACCTCTGCCAGCCTGTTTTCTCCTCTCCAAACATACATAAACATAGGCTTTCCCTCATAGGGCTACTGTCAATGGTAAATGAGAAAGGCTACCTCACGGGGATGGAACTTTGTCTGACAAATAGGAAGGACCTATTACATATTAGTCGTGGCTATTGTTATCACAAAAAAGGGAAAGGTAGAACACTACTCTGTTTCGTATGTTTTTCCTTTGGCCAATAGCTTATGTTATTGCACATTTTTGAAAGTAACAGAACCACATGTCTTTTCAAATAATAATAATCATAGATATCAGCATTCGGTTCTTGACAGGTAGTTTACATGCCTTATCTCTTTCAATCCTGGCAACAATTCCATGAGGTCCCATTATTGTCAGCTCAGCTTTGCAAATGAGGGCCCTGGGCCACATGACTGGATCAAGGTCACCCAGCTTTAAGTGACCTACAGGTCTGATTCCACAGTCCATACGATTAACTAGTACTTTATACTGCCCTCCACCACCCCACCACCCCCACATTTAAAAGCCAAATAATTCAGAATTTTGTTTATTCTGCAAGACCTTTCTTCTGCTTAATCCAAATTGGACTAGCTTTACTGGGTACTTAGTTTCTGTGACGGGTCTGGGATGGTAGGCATCACCTGAGAGGGAAGTTACAGAATTGTTTTTCTTTTGCCACCTTTTTCTCTTCTTTTCCTCCTTCACCTCCTCCACCACCTCCTCTTTCTTCTCCTTAGATTTTTTTTTTTTTTTTGACAAGCTGATGACTAGAAATGAAAGGCAAGGACAAATCTCTTTTATTGTTTCACAAGCTTCAAATATTAAAAAATAATGAAATGCTGATGCAATAAAGTCATTTCTGCACACTAGTTCATATGCGACGTAGCTCGGGTTTTATAATCTGGACTCCTGCAGTTGTTTTCCTCCTGCCCCGGAGGTCATGGAAGGCCCTGCATGGATTGCTGTCGAATGAGCTATTTGCTTGATTTTTGTTGGGTGGGGAGTTCTTTCAGGGGAGGTTGCAAAGTCAAAGTCCTATAAGAGTTTTGCACAAAATGATTGCTGCTAAACCAAACCAAAATGCCTGTGGGGTTTGGGACCCAATGGTTATTTTACTTACCACAGTGTTATCCAAAAGTGAGCCCACAAACTAATGAGAACGTGGGATGACATTTTCACCTCTCATGAGGAAAATGAGGGAAAATAAAGATGATATTGGGGGATTCAACAAGTGAAATTTACTCAGTATAAATTATTGTACTTTATTTGACTCAATTCAATAAAATCTATTAAGCATCTTCTATGTGCCTGGCCCATGGAGGTCTTATTAGAGTGGGAGAAGCAAACAATAAACAAATATGGTCTAATGATAAGTATCCTAGAGAAAAACATGCATGCAGGCATAAAGAGTGTGGTGGAATTAGGGAAGAACACAAAGGGGAGATGACATTTGAGTTGAGACTTGAGTGAGGAAGCAAGCTTTGATGATACCTGGGGAAGGGTGTTCCAGGGTAAGGGAACAGTAGCTGAGAGAGCCCTGAGGCAAGAGTGCACTTGTGTGCTCAGAGAACAGCAAGGAGCCCAGCATGGCCCGAGCAGAGGGAGACGAGGTTTGAGAGGGCATCATGAAAACCTCTTGGAGCCAGTATAATTTTTTACTTTGAGCTTCTGTATTTCCTACTTCGTCGGTGATAGAATCGTCTTTCTTTAATGAAATGGTGGTTGGCGGCAGTTTTATTTTTAACATTCTTTCTTGGCCAGAGAAACTGTTGGCAGCTGTTTGTCAATTCCTTGAATTTTTTTCAACCTGGTCTGTGAAATCTAGAGATCTGGGAATGTCTGCTCTAGGAGACGTCTTGTGACATTCTGTAGGTGGAAGTGGCCCACTGTAGCAGAAAGTGCAGGACTGGAAAGCCTGTATCCCAGCCCTCCTCTATCACAGACTCACTGTGTGACATTAGGCTGGGAATTTCTATTTCTGGTTCCACTTTTCTAGTCTCTAGAATGAGGAGAGCAGCTTAAAAGAATTCTGAGTCAATTAAGGCAAAGGGACAACAGAGCATGTGGGTTCATTAAATGAGTAAAGCTGACCTGGTCACAAGTAATGATGGGGAGTATGGGAAAGGAATCGTGCAGGATTTATCTGGATATGTAGCTCTGCTCAGCTCCCACTGTCACCATGCAGGAAAGAAATCCCAACGTTACTGCCACCTCCTCTGATTTTTCAAGAAAAATACAGAAACCACGGTTTTTATGTGATATCTCCCTGTTTGCAAATATTAGCAACTCCCTCCATTTAATAAAACACTGTGTGAGCCCACAAAACACATTTGTGGACTTGATTTGGCTATGAGATGGTGTATTAGTTTCCTAAGGTTGCCATAAGAAATTACTACAAACTAGGGGACTTAAAAACAAAAAAAAAAAATTCTTCTTCCACAGTTCTAGAGGTGGAAGTCCAAAATCAAGGTGTCAGCCAGGCCGTGCTTTCTCTGAAGTCTCCAGCAGACAATTCTTCCATGCTTCCTCCAGTGTCTGATGGTCATTGGCACTCCTGGGAGTTCCTTGGCTTGTAGCTGCATCCCTCCAATCTCTGCCTCCATTGCCCACGGCCTTCTTCCCTGTGGGTCTGGGTTTCCATGTCCAAATCTCCCCTTCTTTTAGGACTCCAGGCCCTGGGTGTAGGGCCAACCCTAATCCACGCTGACCTCACCTTAACTTGATAACATCTGCAAAGATGTTGTTTCCAAATAAGGTGGCCTTCACAGGTACAGGGTTTAGGACTTGAACACATTTGGGGGGTGGGGGTGGAGTGTATACAGCCTCTGCCTTGAAGTCTTCAGGATGGAGAGTCTGGCCTGGAAATCTGGGACCCATGGAATGATTAAAACCTGCTCCATCTAGATCAGGGTGTCCATTTTTCCAGGAATGGAAGGATTAGTGTAAGAGCATCGGTGGGGGGTCCAAAAATGGGTCTTACTGGCCGTGGGCCCAGGTCAAGTCAGGGCACCTTCTGTTTTTCAGAACCCAGTTGGGCTGCCTTATCTCGAGGTCCTTTCCATCTGCCAGACTCTGTGGCTCTCTAACTTTTCTAGCTCACCTTGAGAGTCCTTCTAGAACTTTCCACCCAGATACTTCCTTAAGGAGCTTGTTTCAACTTCAAAACACATGCACCAATTTAACATCCAGCTTCAGTTTAAAAATTTCGTTAATATAAAATATTTCAGAGAAATAAAAGCTATATATCCTCTGATTTTTTTAACCAGATATTCTCATTTGTGGGGTTCAAATTCCAGTGGCCATCTCTGAATAATTACCTATTGGCATAAAGATATGGGGAATTCAGGGCAGGAAAGCCAAGCCACTTCTTCGCCTCCTTTGTCCCAGTGAATAAAGAACTTTGAGAAAAGTGCTCCAAGCCTTCGCCAACCATATCCCTTTATGGCCTTTTCTAACTACATTTCTTTATGAGTTTCCTTTCCATCACATTTCTGATGAGTCTTTTTACTGCTTTGCACGACAAAATACAGCAAACCCTAAAATACAGATGTCTTATTCTCGTGAGGAAATGGAAAAGTTCACAAGAAAAGAAAATGACATAAGATGAGTGAGTCCATTCTTAGCTGTGGTATTCAAAAGTAAGGAGATTAGATAATGATGCAATTAGAGCCCATTTCTATGCTTTTCCATAATTCTGAACATTTGCTGACTTCTTTGACTGGTCTGGTATTTATTCCCATATCAATTTAAAATCACCCTTACACTATGTCCAAGAAGGATGATAAATTATGAAGAAGGTATGTTCAGTGGAATTTAAAAAGAGACTATCTGATTTTGACCTAAGATGTTATTATGGGGCCACCCAATCATTCTGGTCTTTTTTATTCTAAAAATTGTTTCTAAGTGTTTTAAATATCTAAATTGCCTTCCTTCTTACTTCCCTAATGAGAATTTATTTGCATCCAGTACATAATAATTGACTAGGAATGACTTTCTTCTTGTGTTCTCAATCCAATGGAAATGGGGAAACCAGTTAGGGGGCTAATGTAGTCAACCCAAAGAGAGAGGGTGAGGAATTGAAGTTGGGTGAGTGGTGAGAAATAGTAGGATTTGGGGCATATTTAGAAGGTTGAGCCAGCAGGATTTGCTGATGGTTTAGCTGTGGAATGTTCAAGAAAGCATTGAGTCAATGTCTCTAAGGTTCTGGAAGGATGTTTTTATAAATTTGGAGCTAAGGGTCTACAGCACCAGGCTCTTGGAACCAGGATCTGTATGCAGTTTGGGTGGGACCTGGTAGGCTGCCATAGCTCACCGTCACCCCAGAGCAATTCCAAGTTGGGGACCAGATTACCTTGGATTATTTCACTGTTTCCCAAAGTGAAATACATATACTACATACACTAGTAGGATGATTTGTAAGTTACAAAAAACACCTATTTTTTAACATAGCCATTTCTTAAGTCATAATCCATTAAATGATGACTTTGATGGGTATCTTTTTAATTATAATTTTCAGGCATTTATTTCATTGTGAATTATGCACACACACACACATGCATACACACATACACAAACACACACACACACACAGACTAACAAACCCATGATTACGTGGAATATGATCTAAGGGTGAGCCTAAGTTTAAAAAAAATAATTAATTTAAGGAAACTATTAAGGGGATAATAATAATATAGGTTCTAAGATATGGCAAAAATTGCGACGGTGGCCCGCAAATGATTGCAGTTTGAAAAACAGAATTATATGAACTCTTATCAGTATGCATATGAAAGTGACAGGAGAATAAAACTCAAATTCAGTTAGTGAGAAATTCTTCTGATCCACAGTCTATATACTTCTACAAATCAAGGCGACAAACTAGCATAAAGCAAGGAGATGAAATGACAGAATCTGAGGGCTGATGTGAGTGGTACTTATTCCCCAAATGAAATAATGACTTACTAAAGGAAAGTTGAGTGAGGAAAAACATTGATAATTGTCCAATAAATCTTTCCATAACCTCCCATTAGTCATCACAGCATTTCTGTCTCTTTTTCACCTGGGAAGAGAAGACAGACACAGAAAGAGCACACAGCAAGCGACTGCTGAAGCCACACAATGGAGCGACACTGCTAGCTTTTCTGTCTCTGGAGGCTGATGGCTTTTTCCCTTTTTCTGGTGTCAAGACCATCAGAGAGGACATTAGCCCATATTAGACGGCCACTTTCCCATCTTAGAACTCTGGGCACCAACATCATGCTTTCCATGCTGCCTGTGGAACGTAGTCAAATCAGGGCATCTCCTCATTACCAAAACATTTCAAAAATTCTGAACCTTTTCATCTTTTCCCCAGACTGAGATGTTAACTGTGGTTCAGGTTACTAGCCAGCTTTTCCAGGCACTTCATTTGTTCACTTATTCTTTCATTTATTGAGTGTCTAATATGTCAGGCACTTGTGGGATAACACAGTGACAATGACATCCACGGGCATGAGTCTCACAATGTAGCAGAGGAGGCAGATAGTTATCAGATAAATACAGAAATGAATACCCAACGGCGTCTCTGAAAAATGAGGGGTGGGAAGAAGTTAGCCAAGTGAATGGAGGAAGGAAGAATGTTCCAGAGAGGTAGACCAAGGCTCTAAGGCTTGAAGGAGCTCAGTGTTTCAGCAGAACAGAAAGAAAGCCACCAAGGCTAACGTGTAGCAAATGAGAGTGATCAGCCATCCTGGTTTGCTCGGAACTGAGGACTTTTCCAGGTCATGGGACTTTCAGTGCTAAAACCAGGAAATTCCTGGCAGCCCAGAATGAGTGGGTCATCCTACTAATAAACAATGGAGAGATAAGCAGGGGCTGTGTGACAGAGACACAAGTTACTGCAAGCAGATCCTGCCATCTTGCTGTAGCTCTGACTCCTGGGGTCTCAGGATGGTGGAGATAAGCTCTTCCAGTCACCTATTGCTGCAAAAAAAATTTATCCAAAACTTAAAAAAATTTATCATCATCTCTCAGAGTTCTGGGAGTTGGCCTGACTCAGCTGGCAGTACTTCCCTGAAGTCTCTCCTGCAGTTGCAGTCAGAGGACAGCTGGATCTGGAGTCGTCTGAAGGCCACACTGGGTTGAACAATCCCAGATGGATTTCCGTACTCGCATGTCTGGCGCCTCCGCCGGAATGTTTGGAGCGGCCGGGGGCTAGCTGGGCATCTCCCTTCCCTCTCATGCAGCCTTCTCATGTAGCTAGCTTGGCTTCCTCACAGCACAGTGGTCTCAAAAGTGTTTGCCTTCCTCACAACATGGCGGCCACAGGGAAGTCAGACTTCTTACGTGGTCCTGACTTTTCCCAGAGCAAGCCGTCTAAAAGAATTTGCAAAGTTTCTTATGACCTTGCCTTGGCAGTCACTTCTGTTGCATTCTCTGGGTGAAAGTGAGGCACAACCTAGGCCAGATTCAAAAAGAGTGGAAATGACTCTTCCTCTCAATGGGAGGAAGAGCAAGGAACTTGTGCCCATATTTATTCTTCCACAGATGCTGTGGTTGAGTCGGCCTCACAGAATCATAGAGGACTTTATCAGCAACATGATGTGCGTGGCCTCACGGTAACAGGCTAGGAGTCAATGCAAGGCTAGCTCAAAAGCATATATTTTGGTCAAAGCTTGTGAAAGTGAGGGCCTCAGTCTCATATCGCAGCCCTTTACAATCCTTTTCAACCTGTGACTCGCTTCACAGCACCAAAACCTCACCTCATGACGGGTGGAGAAAGAACAAGCCCCTCAATGCAAACTGCAGCCTTGTTCAAAGATCTTTGCCTTGAGTGGCTCATGCAATGATTTTACTGTCTTTTTGCAGGCTTTTGGGATGTTGGGAAATTGCACATCTACTTGTGGCTCTCTATAAGTTCCCGAGTCAATCAGGGCTCTCTGAGTAGCTTGGAAGCAGCACTATTTCTCGTTTCTTCTTTGTTTGCCCAGAATCTATCAATTATCAGAGGTTCAGCAAATATATGCTATACGGGGCCAGATAGAAAATACTTTAGGCTTTGCAATTTATGGTCTCTGCCGCAACTGCTCATCTCTGCCGTTGCAGCCAAAGACAATAACTAAAGAAATGGATGTCATTGTATGCCAATAAAACTTTCTTTACAAACACAGGCAGCTGGCCAAATCCTGTGGGCCATAGTTGACAGACTTCTAGATGAGATGAGCACCTAAATGGTCTCTTCTCCATATCTACAAAGGGAAATGAAAAGACAAAAGATCCCACAATGAGAGAAACTTCAGCTTTTCACTCAGTGATTCTGTTAAAAACATTACATTATAGGATCCAACGTAGGGAACAAAGCTGAAATATTAGCCAAGGAAAATTTCATTCAAAATCTCTCACACCTTGAGCTGGAAGGCAAAAGAAAACTTCAAATTCACACTACTTTCATACTTTTAAGCCCCCAACAGTTTTACTCCCTATTTAAATACAGTCTGAGAACATTTATCATGAATTTAAACCCCTATATGATGCTTTTCAAGTGGCAAGAGTTCAATTAATACATTTTGAAAATTAAATCAGTGTTTCCCAAAATGTGAAATGCAAACCTCTGGTAGTAAATGAGAAATTTGACGTAGTGTGACTCAATGATGCTTTTTATTTGAATCATCTATTTATTTATTATAAAATATAGTTTAATATGTATTTGAAAAATATAACTGCCACATGGAAACTATTACTTCACTCATACCAATGGGCCAAGATAAAGAAGGTCTTTACATTTTTAAAAAGTAACTTGAAAACAAATAAAATTACTAAAGAATAATAATATTAGAGGTGATAGCGGATATGAGAAAAATTGTGAAGACAATAAACAAATTATTTTCTCTTGGGAAACACTGGAGTAAATGTTTCCTGTCCCATCCAGGCTGTTCAAACACTGGACTAATCACTTGTTGAGGACAGAGACACCATGGATTTCGGTTTGTTCATTTATTTTATTTTTTCACCTCTTCACCTTGCACAGTGCTTGATACATAAAAGTCCCTAAATAAACATAGAATGAATGGATAAATTAATTAAGTTGTCATTCAGATTATTAGGTTAATTTTGAGTCATGGAAAATAATCTGACACTGACTCAAGGATATAGTATTTCAGACGCTCGTAAGCACGGTCTGAAGTTCACAGAGCGGAAGAGATGAGCTTGTTTAAAATCAGTCAATTAGAAGTGGACAGTCTCTTGGGATGTCCTTGCCAGGAGAAGCCCAACAGTGCCATAAATCAGGATGTCTAATTGAAGCAATGTTTTAAGAATTAAACAGCAATTAAATCAAATGAGAAAGTTTCTAAGGGACACCTTTGACACCATGGCGGGGGGGAGTCAAAACAACCCCAAGAGTCTATGGGAAAAAAAATGGCTTTCTTCCAAAGGGCTTGCTGGTTAGTAATTATCAGAGACATCTGTGATTAAAATCCTCCTCCTTCCAGAGGCTTTATGATCTTGCCATAGATTTCCCTCATGTAACATCATAAGCCAGAGCAGAAGAATCGCTGAGGTTTTGCAAATGCAGCAAACCACTGGGAAAGGCTTGGAGAGATAAGGTATAGTAAAAAGCTTTGGCCTGCCAAAAACTAGTTTTGAGAAAGTGGTTCCCAAAATAGATAACATAACCTGTGTCCAGTTACTCAACAAAATGATCTTGCTAATACGGTCATTTCAGCATCAATGTCACCAACTCCAAGGGAAGTCTACTGGTTGATAAAGCATGCGTGTGTGTGCGTGTGTGTGTGTGTGTGTGTGTGTGTGTGTGTGTGTGTGTGTGTAAAAATGTGGGACTCCTATTACTAGCTGCAGTAGAGGTGATCACATACTACCTAAAATAATGTGAAAAATACTTTTTATTTTAGCAATTACATATTATTCTGAATTATTAAACAAAAGTGCACCTAATACATTCATGATGTTATGAATTGTTGCTTAGAATGGATTGTAGTATTTTAAAAGTAAGTTAATTTTTTAAAAGAATATTAAGGCAATAACAGAACATAAAGATGGCTTTCAGACTTGGAAGAATTCATGAAGGTTGTTTCCCAATTGCCTGAGGAGTGCAAAGTATCGTTCATTAGCAGAGCTGTGACCATAATATACAAAGCAAAGGAAGGAATCAATGTCTTTCGTTTAATAAACCTCAATGAAGACAATGAAAATAGCAATGGGGGTGGGGTAGGGATGCAGAAGTCACTTTTCAAGCTTAGATTATTGATGTTGATTATCTAATTGATCAGTTTGAGTACGAGATTTTTCACAAATAATTTTATTACCAACACAACTGTACATGCAGGTACACCTGCAGATTTAAGACGGATTATTTATGTGAAGGCTTGTTCAAGGGAGTGGCAGTTATGACATCTCTGTTTTATTAGTAATAGTAATATTAGTAGTTTTATTAGGGAATCCTCTCTATTTCAAAGAATTGATAAATATTTATTTAAAAAAAAAAAAAAAAAGCAGATACTCTATAATGATTATGCTGGTCCCAGCAGTTCAGATTATGTTCTGAGCCCACACCGAATGCAGAATCCTGTGTTAGCAGTTCTAATCTAATCCAGGATCTGGCATTTACTAGTTATGTGATTTTGTGAAAACAAATGCCCAAAGGAAGCCAACTGCTAAAGTAAGTGATGGCAGTGAAGAGAAAGTGAAGATGAATGGACAACCTCAGAGGCAAGGTCACTGGGAGATGTGCCTTCTGGGTGATTCGCCAGGGACACCATTGACTTAGCGGCTTGTTCTCACCATTTTAACCTATTTCTCACGCTTCTAAATTTGCAGCTGAGCTGTGGCTAAATTACAAATGCCCTAAAAGTGTAAAATAGGGATATCTATTCCCACTTCAGACTGACAAAGTTCTACTGTAAACCATCAACAAGTGTCCTACAGACAGAAGTTACAAAATGAACCCACTTGCCTGCTACTAAAAGTCCACTGCCTATAACATAATTTCATTGATGATGTAACTTGTATTAGCATCCTGAATCATTCACTCATTCATTCATTCATTCAACAAATATTTATGGACTGCCGACTAAGTGTCAAGCTCTGTGGTAGGTAGGTAGCATGCAATATACTTGCTCCATGGTGGGGAAACAAAAAGTAAATGTATATAGTGGATACAGTTTTCACAGAACACAAACTCCAGTCTGTGAAATACATAACTTGCTTCATTTGTTCCTATAAATTCATTTAATTTCTCTCTCTGAGTCTTCATTCCTCCTGGAGGAAAAAAATACCTTCATCAACTCAGGGTATCCAGCTAATTCAAAGATTTCCCTTTTGTACTTCTCTTGGGTTGCTAAGTTCTGAGGAACTTATGTAGAGTCAAGTCATGGAGAAATTGGGGGTTGGTCTCGTCCTCAGTTTTATATTTTTTTCTGATGATCGTTGATGTCTGTATCTGGTCCCAAATGGTCCACAGTAGAAATGATTCTTTTCACACTGGCATCCACCGAGATGTCCACATTCCCAATCCATCAGCCATCTGCTGTCCCATTTCCTAGTCCCCTTGTTAACACTCGCTTCGTCTGCCAGCTCTTTCTTCTCAGCGGAATTCTATACCTTCTGGGTGACAAGGGAAATGCCAGATGCTCCCAAAGGCTTCTCTGAGACTGTGAAAATCAGGACAGAGCTGCCTCACACAGTGGTAGGTGGAGTTCTGTGGGACTTGCCAGTGCTTCAAGGTACGACTCTCCTCTCAGATCCCCAAATTTACTTGGGGGTACTCTTCCCTTCCTACCTAGATCTACCCAAGTGAGAGGAAGGGTTGTCACCTTCAGTGTCCTTTCCAGAGACCCTCCTCAATGGCTCACTCTCTTGTTTTCCTGAAAGACTCTTTCCCTCACCAAATCCTGATATTCCTTACCACCTCTGGTGCTGGGGTTGGGAGTGAGTGAGGATAAAGACTGGCTCCAAAAGTATTTTATCAAATATATTGCTTATGCCAGGCCCTTGACCTTCGACTCTCAAAAGCCCAAAGTTTGGTTCTTTCACCCTTTGGTTCCTCCATGATTATCTCCAATCCAAATGGGGAACAGTCATAAGGGTTAGACAAACTGGGAAAGGAGAACATCACAACAAAACAAACAGAATGGTGAGCACGTCACAATACTCTTCCACATGAGCCCCCACAAACCAGGGGCTAAGGTGTGAGTGTACACAGGGGGCCTGAGGGAGCGCAGAACAGCGGGAGCGGAGTTCAGACAAGACAAGAACGGAAGGTTCAGGTCAACGACATTCAAATTGCTCTTCTGGAGCCCAGATTGTCTTCCTATGCACCCCGTGGCTCCCCCAAGCCCAAGAATCCCTGACTGGATCCCAGCATTCGGCACTGCAGGAGACTGGACCGAGGGGTCGCAACGATTTGGAGTAACCCCCTGTTACTCCAAAACCCTAAACTCTCTGGACAAGAGACAAAGCCTGGAGTAGGGAGGAGGACAAATTCCTATGGCTTGGATTCAAGACAGCACTTCATTTCCTGGTTCAATGGCCTTGAGCCAGGCCCTGCTCCTCTCTTTGCCTCAGTTTCTTATCTATAAAAAGCAATATTAATCCCTACTTCACAGGGATTTGGGGAGACTATCTATGAAACTGCTTCATAGTCCAAAAGGACTGCACAAATATCAGGCATCATTTTTGTCAGTGGTTTACAATCAGCCTGAATACAGTGCTAATCCTTGGATATACAGTAGAAGTTCTATGGGGTTGGATAAACCCATGATTTTTATTTTAAAACTGTTTGATTGTCGCTTACAAAAACATGCACTATATTCCTTTTCTTCTAAAGTACCCCATTTATTCAAGCTTCCTAATTATTCTGATTCTGGAAATTTACCACGATAAATGATTAACTCTTCCCTTAATATAATTTCAAGAGGTAACTAAAATGCTTAGGCTTCCTAAAGAAGGCAGACAAGACTTCTGCAATTTGAAGTGTTCCCAGAACAATTCTCAGGATGACCTGTGCATTCCACCTGGGACTCTGCATTTCACCCTGTTGCTATTTAGGAAAGCTGGAGACAGGTCAGAATGGAGCCCTCGGAAAGGACCTGAGACGGAATGAGTGATCTTGGCAAGGGGGAGGTGTGAGAGTCAACCAGATCAGCCGAGGAATTGTGGGATTGAGGAATTTCATCCAGAATAACGGGGAAATTTATGTAGGGAGCACACAGTTGGAGCTGCGAGCCAGCTCCTGCTTACAGACAAAAAGCAGGAAGGGACAAGAGGAGAGGAAAGGAAGACATCCATTACTGAAAGCAAAAGATTTGACTGGGCTTGGAAAGTCAAGAAAGAAGGAAGGCAAAAGTACAGTCCTAAAATTGCTTCATGAATAAAGCCATTCACTTCTAACCACAAGCAGACATATTTGCTTATATAAAATTAAGATTAGAATACAACATTTTTCACAGGTTTGGGGAGTGGTAGGTGTCATACAGTCCATACTTCTTTCTTTACAGATTCACTTCTATGACATTCCCAAAAACCTTGCTGGAGTTGGGTCTGTAAACATCCTTATACCCTGTCCCAGCCTTCCCACTTCCCGACTGTGTGAGTAAGCAAGGGTCTTGACCTCTCTGGGCCTATGTCCGATTTTATTAAACGATTGTGACACCTGCCTCACCCAACTATTATGAAAATTAAATGAGATGTTGTAGGTGAAAATACTCCCTGACCAGAAAATAGAATAGCGATGGGTACCCACATGACACGGTATCCTCAAATCTTTTTTTTTTTAAGACATAAATAGAGGACACATCTAAAACTGCAGTGAAACAACATTGTATTTTCTCATGTTACAAAAACAAAGGAATCAGTCCAGATCTAGATATACAGTAAAAGTACTCTATGTGTAATGGGAGTAACGGGAAGTGGAAAGCAGAAAGGAGAGCAAATCTTTCTTCAAAGGGATGTTTATTGCTTTGGAATGTCAGATATCAATTTATGACATTTGAGCTTCTCAAAATAAAAAATAAAGGAAAAAGCAGAAGTTAGTATCACATGCACCCTAAGTAGATACCCTTTTCACCCCTAACAAAAAAAAAAACAAAAAGACGTACATTTTCGGTATACCTTTAAGGATCATTCAAGTTCTCCGTCGGTGTAGAAAAAGCAGGATACAGCCGTACAATGGTAAAAGAACAACCTCAAATGGTAAAAGAACAACGCTCCATACCTGTGAGAAAAGGGAGGTAACACTCCGCATTCAGATGTCATGACAAGGCTCTCTCACAATTCTTACTTACTATTTCTCTCATTTCCCTAACACCAAAGAAAAGTTTTTAAGGCCACTGGTGGATTTTGAGTTTTAATCTAGGGTCCCCAGAGTTGTGCTCATTTAAGCAGTAACTGGTCCACAGGGAGCTTCACTCATTCATTCAATCCAATCAAATTGATTTAATCGTCCTAGGGCTCTGAGCTGGGTGCTAGGGAATTCAAGGAACAAAGCCAGGGCCCACCTAAGGCAGGAAGGAGCTTGGAATTTCTGAGAATCTGAAAAGGAAGGTTGCGAAGGCCAGAATCTAGTAAGCGAAGCAGAAGAGTGACCCAGACAAGATCAGAAAGGAAAGCAGGGACCAGATCGCACTAATCAGATCCCCCTGCTCCCCATGGTGAGATCTTGGGTCCCACAGCCTCAGCCTCACCTTCTTCTTTCAGAGGGGAGTTTAATCCAATGTGCCAACCATCTCTCCAGTGAGGTCGGATTTTCTGCCACTCTAGAAGGCTGGATTTAATTAAACCCAAGACTTTTGGTGGAACCCACCACCCAGGTTGTAGCATGGCCTGAGAATCTCAGCTGTAAAGACAAGGCTCTGTATTTATATAACAAGCCTTGCTCAAGTATTTTTAGGCCTACTGTTTAGAAACACAAGGTGGGGGGGGGAATAAATATGGAAATCAAATGTAAAAACTTCTGGCTCTTGCAACCAGCTTCCTAGGGGAATTTTCCTCTGTGTTCTTTCCACTTCTTCCACTCAGCGGCATGACTGCTAGTCATTAAGGAAATCTGTGAGGAGCTCGCGGTACAGGAATTGTACACCAAGGCTCCCATTCTCATTTGCATATCCCATTTTTTGATTGGCAGCTGTACATGAAATGCCATATCAGTTGAAAGTATGTTGTGAGCTGGCACTAATGATCCTATGGCTCCAGGGAAACCTGCCATATTGTAATTTGGCTATCAGGCATGAAAGAAATAATTCTAAGTGCCAGGAATGCAAGACTGAATAAATGTTTCACTGCTGCAGGTTGCCAAGGGTGACACTTCTGATTTAGTATAAACGAATGCCCCGTTGCCTTTGGGGTACCGGGAGTTTGCATTGTATCTGAGCTGTGTGTATAAAACATTAGTCTAAGAAAATGGCTTCAGTGTAAGATGGGAAACAGAGGCCTGCTCCCAGAAGGCGGTGGAATGTTTACAACTAATCACTGGATGAAAAGATTTTGCTACCTTCTATAATGACAGGCAAGCAGGATTTGCTTTTCCTGAGATGGAGAATAATGGTTATGTTAACTCTGCCTTGCCTTGCCTTTTTTTTTTTTTTTTTTTTAATGAAATGCTCTTTTGTAAAGAAAATCACATCTGTTTCCTTTTATATATGAAAGGGATATAATTCTTTTTTTCCTCCCTCTGTGTGAATAGTCGACTGGTGTACCTTGGAATTAAATAACCCTTTCTGATGTCATCTGGATTTCAGTGGTTCTGGAAAGATGACTGTCACTTCCTTTTCCTTGGCTTCTGACTTCACACACTTGCCTGTACATAGAAGATCTTTAGAAGCAGGGCATGATCGCTTTCACTTGAATTTTCATTAAGGTCCCAATGCAAATTCCTAGCATATCTAGCTCCACAGGATCTCACGTTACAAACACCCATGCATCCATAGTATGAAATGTAGAAAACGATTGTCTAATGGGCATTGTCTTTCTAGAGGAAACTAAACAGGACTTTCCTCCTGCCTGCAGTCTCAGTTGACCTTCTGGGTCCTGCTTGCAGGATCAGGTTAAGATCTGCTTTAGTTTTCCTGGATTCTGGGTGGGGATGTCCTTCCAAGAGCATTTCTACCTCTGAACTTCCTTCCTTGGGCTTTATTCAAGTACAACTTCAGGTACCTGTTTAGACATGGCAGTGGAACAATCTTAGAAAATGCCACTTGTCATTTGGAGCTCTAGGCAAAAGCCAGCTTGGGAAAAGCAAGACAGGATGGGGGGATGTTCTGGACAGGAAATATATTTGACCACCTATTATGTGTCAAAGATTATACTAGATGCTTGTAATATAATACACAGATCTAAGATATAGCATCTTACCATATTTCTATTCAGTAGGGGAAGGATTTTTAAATTGAAAGTGGAATACGCAAAATGTTAATTCAAACTCTTAAACATTTTTTGTGTCTTAATTTGACCCACAAATTATTGAGCGTTAGCTCTGTGGCAAGCTTTGCAGAATCAAAAATAAATGAGGCAAAGCCCCTGTACTCAATTAATTCCTAATCCAATGGAAAAACACACATCAAAACAAACAAACAAACAAATCCAAATCGTCTGTGATACTTTTGATGACACAGACAAAAGAGGGCCAGGAGACCAACATTCAAGATCCTGGAAGTTGTGTTCAAAAGAAGAAATTGCCAGGTTAGAAACACAGGAAGCAAATGGCCAAGGTCTCCTCTGTAACTTTCAGAGAACAATGTAGTTAGATTTAAATTCAGACAACCTCCTTGTTTACCACTATGTGGCAGGTACTATATTTAGGTATTTTCACACATATTATCTTGTTTAATTTACCTAATGGCAAAATATTCATTGATATTAAGATTATAGAGATTCAGTAACATGACAGAGTGAAGTAAATCCTGCAGGCAAGTGAGAACATGCTAGAATGCTTGACCTTTTCTTCAGTTGTTATCAGAAATTTGATAAATGTGTGAATGTTCAAAGGCCCAAGTACTGACGGAGTTCTCTAGTGTTCTTCACCGTAACTCAATGTTTCCTAAATGTCAGTGGGCATAAAAATTACTAAAGAAAGTTGACTCTACAAAGGCATTTATACTGAATTTAAGCGAGATTTACAGGGTGCACAAAGGTCCTCTTATTATATGAAATTTTCATTATAAGCATTGACTAAAATCCAGCTCCCACATGACTGTGACTCTACTTCTTAGGACAGCCCAGAGGAAAAGGTATCTGACTCCACATCAGGCCAGGAGAAGAGGTGATCATAGAAGATTTCATTGAGGAGGTGATTTTCCATAATGGATAAATCAGAAAAGGACATTCCAAGCAGAGTGACCAGGATGAGCAAACTCCAGGAGATGACAGAGCAGTTGAAAAGCTGGAGTGTAAAGTAGTTGCAGAGATGAAGGTAGAAAGATGGGCAGATGGCCAGGCTCTGCTGTTGGACATTACTGGGTTTGGCTTTTTGCTTGCTTCATGAGCTCTAGGTCACTGGTTTTCAATGGGGGGGGGGGGGGGACATTGGGTAATGTCTGGAGACATTTTTGGTTGTCACAGCTGGGGCTGGTGCTACTTGTTATGCTGTTCCGGCATCCTGGAGGTATATCAAATGCTGGTTCGAGCATTGTGTGTTAGAATAAGGAGTCTCAGGACACGTATTTGTTTGGAATTCCTGTTTCCTTTTGAGCTGGGTGGGAGGGTAGGCAGGGGAGAGAGTGACTTTAGAGAGAAATACTAACCTTGCAAATGTGCACATTTTCAATTCACATCCTAGTGACAGGCTACAACTTGTAATCAGTATAAAATGATTTTCCAGGAGAGTAAATGCTTATTTTCACTGTCTGGATGTTGGCACTGGATTACTTGGTATTAATCCCAGGGTGACACAGTCACATTTGGAAGCCGTGAGATTTATTTGGATGTCTTTTGGGGCCGGGGGCAGCTTTCATTTTACATCCTTGATCTTGGAGAATTTAAATAATAGAACTGTTTTTCTATATATGCCAGTGGTGTGAAAAGGAAGTTATCCAATGAGGACAAAGTCCAAGAACCATTCCAATCCAAGGGAGGGGAGAAGGGGCGATGTGGATGTCACCATATTCATTGTCAATCCCAAGCTTAATTAATAATACAGCAAACAATAAGCATTTATGAAGTGCCAACTGTTTTGCCACCATTATCTCTTATCCATGACCTTCATACAGAACAGAGGCCGGCAAACTTTTTCTGTAAAGGACCAAGATAGTGAATATTTTGGGCTTTGAGGGCCATACATTTTCTGTTGCAACTATTCATTTCTGCTGTTATAGCTCGAAAGCAGCCACAGACAATAGGTAAACAAATGAGCATATCTATGTTTCAATAAAATTTTATTTACTAAAATAGGTAGCCATCCAGATTTGGCCTGGAGGGTATAATTCATTAACCCCTGATTGACAGTAGCTAACGCAATATTGTTAAAGATACTGGCTTCTGAAAATTTAAGCAATGCTACTAAGAATCATAAAATTATTCTTATGTTTTGACCCAGACATTTCACCCCTTAGCATCCAGTCCTGAGACTATCTTTGAATTTGCACATACAGGTATTTGCAAAAAGGTGTTCGCCATGGTAATACTTGTAATAATGAAAATTTGGAAGCAATTTTATTGGCTAACAGTAGGGTATCAGAGAAGTAAATCCTGGCCATTGTGGAACACTGCTTTAAAGGGCTGCTGTCGGTGATTAAAGTTTGCAGGTAACAAAAGCAATTTGCCACCATAGGACCAGATAATTACAGTATAAATGGCTTTGTAGAGCCACCTCCCTCTTGCTTTTTCATGCATAATTTCTCTGCCTCATTTCGTTGTAAATAACTCAGGAGAGCATTGGCCCCTTCAAATACTCCTCTCACCATTGGCCCCTTTGACTATTCCTCTCACCCACTCCCCTGATTTAAACAAGGCCCAGAACCAAGTTAGTAAAGTAGAGGTCTCTTTAGCATGTAAAGAAAATAGAGAAGGAGGGGGGTGGTGTCTTAGCTTCCTAGGGCTGCAGTAAAATGTACCACAAATTGGATGGCCTAAAAGAACAGAAAGGTATTGCCTCACAGTGCTGGAGACTGGGAATCCGGAATCTGCAGGGGAGAACCCCTCCTTGCCTCTTCCTATATTCTAGTGGGTTACCAGCAATCCTTGGGCTTTACCAGCAATCCCTGGGCTTCAATCTCAGCTTCCGTTGTCACTTGGCACCTCCCCTGTCCATTACTCTGTATCCACTTCTCCCCCTCTTCTAAGGACACCAGGCATCTTGGATGAGGGTCCACCCCTAATCCAGTTTGGCCTCATCTTAACAAAGAACATCTTTGAAGACTATTTACAAATAAGGTCACACCCACAGGACCGGGGTTAGGACTTGAACCTGTCTTTTTGGGGGACACAATTCAACCCATAATGGGGTTGCAGTCCCACGATGTAGAAGATGAAATGACATAAAGAATAAGGACAGAGGGCTTTCAATCAGATCAACGAAATCATATCTGAAAAGGCACTTCAAAAGTGTGATGCATGATTCAAATATCTTGTATTGGGGGAGCAGTTTCTGGAGCAAGAAAATGTGACCTTTGGATAGATCTTGGAGAATGGATAGAATCTGGATCCATGGAATTAGGGGTGATGAGTAGAAAAGGAGAAAGAAGTCTAGACAGAGGCACAAGCAGGAGTAGATTCTGGGCCGAGAAGGGCTGAATTTGTACAAATAGCCTGGACCAGTCTCTGTTCTGAGGTTCCTCCAGTTTATTTCCTGTCTGGGGCATTCCGTGACACACTTCTAAATGGAAAAATCATTCCCAATTGAGCTAGCCAAATATCTTGAATAAATAATGCAGAAATTATTAAGACATTTTCCAGAGGACCCCAGCATTTCCTGTCCTCACAATGGGGCTGGATTTGACATCAGCCAACTCAAGAGGCTAAAAATAAAAGCTGCAGCCAACTTAGACTTCCCTTCCAAGTGTATTTCAATAACTTGCATCTGGGCTGGGAGACAATATTTGTAACCAGTTTTTTCAAACCATATTAGCATCATTCATTAACTTATGAGCATGGTCGGGTGGACACACCATTTGGTAATTATTGTCCTAGGTTGTGGGACTAGGAAGGAACGTAGAAATAAATCATGACTCCATTGGTGAAGCTAGGTAATGTTAAGAGAAGAGGGGGCTAAAAGAAAGGAGATGTTTTAATAATATGCTGGATGACTTGGCGTTACTTAGACTGACCCAAGTTTAAGGGTATTAGGATCTTAAAAAATATTAGCTCACATTTATACAGTACTTCCTATGTGCTATCTACTATTCTAAGCTCTTTATGAGCATTCTCTCGTTCTTTCCTGACTACGACCCCAAAAGAGGCAGGTGTTATTATTATCCCCATTGTATAGATGAAGAAACCAAAATGGAGGACATTCGATAACTTGTCCAAGGTAACACAATCAGAGTCCTCATGTGTATTCCCTCTTTAAGGAGCCCCCAGAGACAGTGGTCAAGAGAGTGGACAGAGAAAACCCTGCCCCAAATCCCTAAATATCACAGAAGCAATAATGCAATCACCTCATCACATCCAGGAAGACTGCTTGATCTGTCCAAGGTCAAGTGGAGGCAAAACCAGTGCTTGAACATGGATCTTCTCACTCCCCAGAATTAACCAAGCTTCTGGGCATTAGTTTTCCCAGCTGTACAATGGGCATCAAAATACCTACTCCCCAAATGATAGATTATCCAGGGGAGCATTTGAGAAAATAATAGCATGACAAAAAATATTTTCAAATTTGGAGAATCTGGAAGTCGGACAGACTGGTCTGAATCTTGGCTTTGCTGATTATTATCAGTTTTTTAATCTGTAAAATGGCAATGATCATCATACCTGTCTCATGGGATTGTGGTAAAAATTAAATAATACGATGTGACGCATACAAAGCACTGAGTACTTTTCCTTGCACATACTAGGTGCTCAAAAAATATTAACTATTAATAATAATGATAATAAAGCAATCATGGCTCCCACATGTATTATGTTGGGCTTAATTTACAGCGAGATAACAATACCTATTTCAATGACCCAGAGCATTAAAGCATGTGTAATAAATAATATAAATATGCAAAAGACAGAACTTTAACTGAATAACTTGACCACTCCCAAAGTTTAGCATATTACTGGGAATCGCTAATGGAGTGCTGCCTGCTCTTCACGATGAGAGCAGTGAGGAATCATGCATAATGGAACAGAGTCCCCGCTAACAGCAGATTCACGCACCATAATTTAAACTTGTTTGTATGGAAATAAAGGACGAATCTTTGAAGTGAGCCTTAATGAGATTCTGCTTGATCTTCAGTGTATCCTGGGAGAGAGAGTTCAATTTATCCTCCAGCATCTGGCTGGTGTTGGTGGTGTGCAGGCGAGAAAGGGCCGGCTTAAATGATGAATGGCCGCTCTTGTCTTCGTGAAAGCGGACGAGGAGCAGGGACGCTGGTGCAGGGTCATGGGGGAGACAGAGAGAGACAATACAGTTCTCCTCCAAGGTGGCTGCCACATCAGAAGACTTACAGGACGACTCGGTGTCCATCGTGGAAAGGAGTTACCCTCCAAAATCAAAATAAGCCAGCGGGCCCTGGCGGGAGATGCTGGGGTACATCAGGTGGCCCCACACCTTGCCAGATTCCACGTGTCCACCAAGGGGCCTCGGCTCCACCCCACATCTGAGCCGGGGGAGACCTGGAGGGTGGTCACCGTGGTCAGCGACTGCTGGGCTGGGCTGGGCTGGCTGCTGAGGAGCACGCATGCCGGCCAACTCTGCCTGGCGATCAGGTCTCCAGGAAGTGGGGTTTTGTTCTGGTTGGCTGTCGTTGAGTTTCTTTAAATCAGTGATTTTAGAAAGAGCCCAGTTCGAGCCTTTGGGGAGGATTATGCCATTGGGTAATGGGGTTCCGTCTATAGAGTGCCCAGCTCTGGCCTGGCCACACACTGTAAAGTGCCCAACACACGGTAGATGCCATTTTCCTTTTCTTTCAACGCTTATCATTGGTTGAAAGCCTTTTCAATTCTGAGGCCTTTCAGGCTTCATTAATTGTAACCTGGCCTTGCAGAACATGTTTGTTGAACTCCTTCTTGCTGTTGTGATGCAGGGACATAGCATAACCGGAATTGTGGCTTCACATCTAAAGTGTATTAATCGCTTTTGCTGGGCTGGGCTCCTTGCTCAGTGCTCTCCTTGCAGAACTCCATTTGATCCTCACAACAACCCTATGTTTTAACCCCATTTTATAGATGAGAAAACTGAGGCTCAGTAAGGTGCATTACTGGTCACAGAGCCAGTAAGCAGCAGGAACAAGGATTTGAACCCAGCACCTGCTTGAGGCTTGTTTGACCACTCTAAATCATATGCTGCACTGCCTCTCTCTATGCTTCCCCTATACAGAAGGCTGCACTAACCTTACCTAACACCCTCTGTTGGCACAGTTAAAGGGAGAGCTCCGTGCCTACTAAGGAGTTTACCTTACTCTCTCCCCAACAGGCAGACATATTATATAACTTTAGCGCCAAGGAAATCCAGCGCAGAGAAAAATCGAGCAGGTCACTCTCCCGGTTGCCATCACCCACCTCAGCTGTCTCCCCTCTCACTCACAGTCTCTTCTGCCTCAATTTTCTAAAGAGAAATCTTTCATTAAGATAACACGTACCAAACACTCCCCACGTGCCAGGCACTTGCCAAGGTTACATGCATTCAGTCATTTACTTCTTTAAAACTCTTATTCTCATTTCACGAGACTAGTAAGGGACAACACAAGTTCATACAAGTTGAGTAACCAGCCCAAGAACCTCTGGTGAGTAGGGTGCCAGGAGGCACCCTGCACTGTCCATGAAATAAAGACATATTTACTTCTGTGTGCAGGATGCTGCTATTCTCAGTTTGGGGACACAGCAGTAAAGAGGTCAGTTGCCTGCTCTCAGGGAGCTTGTATTCTAGTGGAGAGAGATGGGCTACAAACAAATACAATATGAGATAATGAGGGGGTGGTTTCTATGAAGTATACCAAAGCAAGCGAAGGAACTAGAGTGGGGGAGTTATGGCAGGGGTGGGAGTGGGTAGATTGGGTGGTCAAGGAAGGTTGCCTGAGAAGGGGACATTTCAGCCAAGACCAGAATGAATGGAGGAAAGTAGGGGGAGAGGACCACATGCAAAGGCCCTGGGGCAGGAACAAGATGGGAAGTATTGACTAAACATCAAGCAGCCCAGTCTGCCCTGAGTGGTGTGGAGGAAGTGAGCAAGTTAGAAGAGTGGCTCAAGCTCAGCCACAGGAAGTTAAACTTAGAATCTCTAGCCTGTTCTACCCACTCTGCTACCCTTCGTCTCCCAAGGCTGCCTCGTGAAATATCAACTCCTCTCCCGCAGTCTGCTTTACCTGAGGGTCTTCCTCTCTGCCAGTGACCCGAGTCTCTCTTTCCTGACATTTAGGTGACCACATGTGTATGCTGTGGAATCCATTGTCTTTTTAAATAATTTGAATTCAACTAGATAAATGTCCACCACGAGATGAGGAACAGAAAGGACCTCTCTGAGATGCATCTGCACACAGTACCTTTCCATCCCTCATATTCGCATGTGGTGTTGCTGACAAAAATACCAGCCTTGGGTCTGTAAAAGGAGCAGCAGGGTGGCTGCTCCCACAGAAACTTTTCAACCCCTGACAGCTATAGAATTTGATGATGCATTTGGTATATTTAATACTGAAGCATGTCAATAGTAACTCACTAAATTAGCTCCATGTTCAGGCATGCATCTTAAATATTTCTAGCTAAATTTCTAAGCCGATAGCTAAGTATCTGTGTGGCATCCTAATACTCTTACAATAATAACCTCAGCCTCATTGGGCTTCTTCCTCCTGTAAATAGATGCATTCTTTATCATTTTGATTGCTAACCAAAGCCTAAACCTAAAAATTATAATTAAATAAAAGAAATAGGTCATAAGGATGAGTCTTTGAGGAAAGCAGTCTCTTAATAATTAAAATCTTTACGCATTTCATTTCATCCTTGTGCTAAGAAGTTAACTAGAGAGTCAGATCTTTATACTGTGATGTGGTTTGGAGCTCAGAGAAAAAGCACAAACCCCCATTTAATATGGTCCTGACTTGGTATCTGTTTAATTACAAGGTCAAGCTAACTAACCCCAACATTTTAGGGATAACTTCAAAAAAAAAAAAAAAGAGCAGGACTGGAATTTCATTGTCTTGAACGTAAATGAAAAAAAGTACATTGCAGAATAAAACGTAAAATGCTTTTATGGAATTTTCATAAGGCTGCCTGTAATGGAGCTGACCTCACGTTCACCTAAGATTTCTCTGGCTCCGAGTTCAGATTTCATGCCAATTAACATGTTAATGACATATATCATTTAAAGAGCCCATCATATCTCTTATCACATCATGTTACATCTATTTCCTTGTAATTAAATCAGAATTACAGGGTGTAATTACTTTTCTTTTCCTGAACACCCATTCCTTTTCAGACATTTAAATTCAAGTGTAAGTACTAAAAGACACTTGAAAGTAACAACCTAATAAAAATACTATCAGTTAATGAAAGTGATGGGTTTCTCCTACTACCCATGGTTTTTTTTTTTCTTCCTTCCTTATTTTTTTGGAAAAATTTCTTTCTCCCCATGTACTCTGCATGACATATAATGGTTGGTTGTATTCAGTCAAAGGTTTCGTAGGCTCTTCAAATCCTCAGGGCCCCAGTCTCCTTTAATATGCAATGTTCTCACTCATAAATATAATTATACACAATTACTAGTGGAAAAGAATCAGATAAGGTTTATTAAGGAAATATCTTATAATTACCCAAGTCCAAGACTTCCCTTTACATATTAATTCAAGCATGGGTTGGAGTCTGCAATCATTCCACCTGTAAAACAGCTATTGACTTTGATGTCAATTTGGTAAGCCAATGGCTGATGGCAAGATCACTAAAAGGGTACACCTTTACCCAAAAGCCATGATAATTCTACAAAGACTACGGACCCAGAGGTGGTTTGGCTACTTCTGGTCTACCAAACGCTCCCAAACATTGGATTTAATGCTCAAAGTCAAAACATACTTAATTTTTGAAACTTCTTAAAGCTTTAAGTAATTTCTAACAACATATAATTAATCTATAGGCATGCAATCTTTTCCAAAAGCCAGTAAAAATTGTATGGGCATAACTAGCAGGAACTAACATTTATTATTTGAGGAACTAGACAGTGGAAGATGGGGGTGGGTAGGAGAAGAGCTGCTTTGTTATCAAGATGTTCTACATACATAGATTCATTTGGCAAATATTTTTTGAGCACCTGTAATGTGCTAGGTGCTGTTCTAGGCCCTGGCAATGAATGGGATGGTCATGGTCACCACTGCTCAGGAGCCAACATTCTAAGACTCCTTCTAGGGAAGGAGAACAGATCTTAAGCAAGGAAACAACCAAATGAATAAGAGGGTCATACCAATGATGAGAGCCATGAGGAAAAGATAACAGAACAAGGTGACAGGCAGTGATGGGGTGGAGGTCATTCTAGAAGGGGTGTGCAAGAAGGGCTTATCCCTTAGCTTCCTGATCGTTGAGGTGAGACCCGAGACGTGAAGGAGGAGCCAGGTGAGGTGCGGGGAAACAGAACCAGCCCGTGTAAGGTCCTAAGGGCAATGAGGGCAATGATTGGGAAGATCAAAGAGGAGGTAACTGTGGGTGGCACAAAGTGTGCGAGGATGTAAAGATGGCAGTATAAAGATGGAATCATCCAGGTATGCTCTGTGGGCCACGTAAAGGATTATAAATTTTGTTCTAAGAGTGATGGGAAGCAGTTAGAGGTTTTTAAGTCAGGAAGTAACATCATCCACTTTAGAGTTTGGGAAGAATATTCTGTGGCCTGGAGCCTGGCTCTGGAGGGGAAGGAGTGGGGGCAGGTGGACCAGTTAGGAGGACATTGTGCCACCTCAGTGAGCAGTGGTGTTGGCTTGACCTAAAGAGGTGCCAACACAAAGCCACAGAGCATGATTTGGCAGTTGAGTAAGAAGGGGCTGCCCTGAAGGCTGGTGAGAGTTTGTAGGAGTCTCTGCTTCCTCCTGACCATTAGCTGGACAAATATGTTGTGCCTACTATGTGCCAGGCTTTATTCTAAGAAGTGAACAAAGCAGACAACATCCCTGCCCTCGTGGTCCTTATATTTGAACAAGAGAAAAGCATCAAATACATAATAAAATAAACAGAATACCAAGGTCAAGCCATGGTAGATACCTTGAAGAAAACAAAAACACAGTATAAGGATTGGGAAGGACAGAGAATGAGGGAGGGACAGCTACTTTAGATTATATGCTCAAAGAAGGCCACTTGGAGGATGTGAAATCTGCACAGACCTCTGAATGAGGTAACACTAAAATGTGACCCAAACATCAGATGTTCCCACATCTTCGTAATTCCAATGCATCACCTCTATTTTCACTAGATGCCAACCCAGAGCAGAGCAGAACTTAGTGCCATTTCAAGTTCCTGTAAAATAATCCTCTCTCCCTGAAACATCAGTGGGTAATGGAGATACGGGAAAATTTTCACAAGGGAGACACAGAAGTGGAATAGTATTGCATTGCCACAGCAAACCCTGAGAAAGCCTCTCACATTTCTCTTTAAAAATCCCAGAGGTATTTTTATCTCCCCTCTGCATCTGGCCCCAGCTTTCTTCTTGATTGCCCCTATCCCCATCAACCTTTGGTCCCAATTTCCTACATTAAGCAAGCAGTTCACCTTGGCCCCAGTTCCTCCCACCAAAACTTCAAGCATGCCCAGCAAAACTGCTTTCCCTGAAAAGATGACTTAGTGACCAGTTTTGCCCTTCCCACTCCCATCTCCCATGGCTCGATAAGGTCGTTCTCCTAAAATACTCAATACCAAGGGAATCTCTGGAGAAGGCAACTGCCATCTTGCAAAGGGGTTATGTATTGGGACACCCCAATGATTAAGCCAAGGACATGAACTTTCACGGAAATGAGCAGGAGCAGAAGTCACATCATTGTGCAGCTCTTTAATGCTCGTGTTCTCCTATGTTGAATCTCTCCACATGTAAAGTCAGGCCGAGATGAGAAAGTAGTTGAGTTCTTGCCATACATCTATTTTTTTTTTTTTTTGGCATAAGGCAAATGAAGGCCAGTGGAAAATATTTTATGTCATATATGTTATGCTGTAGTGGAACTTAACCAAGCCATTCCTTTTGCATATTGTCTGTGGATACTTAAGTGCTGTGCAAAATCAGCCCCAGACAACATGCAAACAAATAAGAGTGACTGTATTCCAATAAAACTTTATGGACATTGAAA
Organism: Choloepus didactylus; assembly: GCF_015220235.1. Classification (NCBI taxonomy): domain Eukaryota; kingdom Metazoa; phylum Chordata; class Mammalia; order Pilosa; family Megalonychidae; genus Choloepus; species Choloepus didactylus. The sequence goes on from NC_051325.1 coordinate 56,297,624, forward strand.
TTTGAATTTCAAATACTTCTCATGTGCTATGCAATATTATTATTCTTTAGATTTTTTTTTCCTGAAACATTTAAAAATGTGAAAACAATTCTTAGCTCAGAGTCCTCAGAAAAACTGGCAGCAGGCAGGATTTGGCCCGTGGGCCATAGTTTTCCAGTCAATTTCCCTAACTCGAGGGCATGTTGACAGTTATCAGTTTCTCCTAGTTGTAGAATCAGGTTCAGCCTTGTCCACCCGGAGAGAAAGCAGAGCTGGTACCTCTGTAAATGAGGACTTTCCTTCCATCTCCATGTTGCCACTGCCTAGAAGGCATGTCCTCCCACAGAATGAGCTCTCTGAGGGTAGCACCTGGTTTTTTTACCCTGATGTCCCTAGCCTGGCATCAAGGTGCTCAAACCACAGTAGTGGAGAGAAGAAACCAAGGGAAGTATGAAAGAGCATCTTTCATGCAGTTTTCAAGTCAGCCTCTAATATCATGAATGCTCATGATGAGAGAAAACCATTACTTACTAGCAAAATGAATAATTAACCATTTCTCAAAACCCAGTGGATGAGCAGCAAGGACAAGCACGTACGAGTGATGTGTTTAAATGGCTTTTCGAGATACAGGGCCCCTAGGCCCCATTCTGCAATATCTCCATTGATTTCCAAGTGAGTCGAGGCCATTTCCTGAGAGTTGGGAGGGAAAGGGCCAAACTGATAGGCTCCTACTCTGTCTTCAGCATTTTACAATTAAGAGCTGCCCTTGTTTAAGCTCAGCCTGTCATTACCACTAATATTGAGATAGGATGCGCTGATCCACATGGAGTCCAACTGCACGATACAACCCAGAGTTGAGCTGCTTCCAAAAGCATCTTTCAATCCATATATCCCTCGTGCCAGCTGATGTCTGTTTCAGCTGAGCAGTCAGGTGCTTTCATGGTGGTGCCATGGAGAGCTGATGTTCCATGAACTTCTCTGCTGTTATTTCTTTTCCAACTGACAGCTTAGCCCCGCTCCCTAGGCCTGCCTGTTCAGGGCACAGAGACGGTCACTGATTCCCTCTCTTCCGATTAGCTTGGGCAATGATTGGAATAATTTAGGACTTGCACCACTTGATCATCTGTACAGTTACAATAAATAAAACATTTTACTATGAGCAGACACTGCGTGTTTACTGTGTCATATTGCTGAGAGCTGAATGGATGCCAAACGCTATAACAGAAGGGGGGATGTGAACTCCAGAATGATGACACTAATAAGGAAATTACAAAAGGCCCAACAAATGGCATTTGTGTTAAATCAATAATGCTCTGTTTGTTTTTTTTTAATTCTAATCTTTCTTCGAAAAAAATTATCTTTCTAAACAGTTGGCAATTCCTATTCTTGTTCGTCTTCCTGAACATAATTAAAAACATGTTGTGGCGTCTACTTAAGACATCAACTTTCCCCAAGGCTGTCTTGTCCACTGCGCTTTAAACAAAGACACTTGTTTTGGCAATGTGCCCTTAATTAATCATTGGCGGCTTTATTACCGTACCAAAAAAAACAAAAAAAAAGTATCTCTGTTTAATGATTCATCACAAGCCCAGTTTCTGCAGAACTTAATCAAATGCAGAACCAAATTTCTAATCAGCTAAAATTCAAAAAATATATAATATAGGCCTTGTTTTTAGGACTTTATTTGATAAAAGAAATACTGATACATGACGCTCTGTTAATATGGCTGCATAGGAATTCTTTCATGGAGATAAGCAGGACCCTTTGCCTTTGGAGATGGGAAGAAAGCCCCTTATTTATTGAGAAAACAGAATCTTCGATGGCCTGATGAATATCAGTTAGCAATTGTGACTTGCAGAGCAGGGTGCGAAGACTTGACTTCGGTCATTTGAAAAGTGCCTTGAGAATTCAGATCCTCATTTGCAATTTTTAAGGTTCACTCTGGGAATCGGATGGTAAATCCCAGGATAGACATGATTCAAGGAAGTGCTGAGCCTGCCCTTGCTGGCTTTCCATCTATTTCCACCAGGCCCCAGATGTTTGCGCCCACTCTGCCTGAAACCCACCTGCACATGTCCTCATCAAACTTCCTTTCCCTGGGCACATCCCTGCATTTGAATTTACTTAGAAGTCTCTAATGCAGGATAAAGCAGAACAAACCGAGGTGTAAGTTACAGGAAGTCAGGTCTAGGATTTTGAAATAGTTCTCGATATGATAACGAAATTGCTGAGGGAAGAATTCAATTTGACTTAAATCAAACTTACAAAACACATTGTTTTCTGGGGCTTGTTGTATGTGACACTCTTAAGAAGAAATTTTGAGCATTCCATTGCTGTTATCATTTTAGTAGTAGAAGTAGGTAGTAGCAGCTTTGCTATGTTTGTGATCATTTAAACCGTGAGGTGTTGATCTGTGGTGCCATATTTAAAACACTGTAATATAAGCAGTAATTCAATGTTCTCTAATTTCTGCTGCTGTGAGTCCATGATTGTAATAGTCATACACGCAGCACTTCCCTAATACCAGACACTGGTAAGAGCTTTTTGTGCATTTTCCCCTAGAAGGTGCATTTTAGAGTTGAGTAAGTGGAGGCTTCATTTGACCCTAAGTTCTCCCTAGGGGGATGGTGGGCCTCCAACCTCAACTCATCCCAGACTTTGCACCAACTGGGGTAAATGGAGGAAACGGAGCATCTCCCCAAAATCTACAGGCAGCTTCAGGAGTCTTGGAATCCCCAGCGGACAAGATATCGACTCTCCGGTTATAGCTGGGATTCAGTGGTTAAGAGCAGGCTTTTAGCATCTGATACACCTGCCTCCAAATCCTCGCTGCCACTGTGTGTCCCTCGGAGACACGAACCTCTCTGAACCTCCGTGTCCTCATCTTTAAAACGTGGCTAATAACACCTACTTCACAGATGGGCTTAATGAACTGATCCAGGCAAGGCATTTAACAAAGAGCCCCACACTTCATAAATAAATGTTAAAACCTACGTGTATGTTGAGTAGGCATATTGCCTGAAGGGAGATCAAAGCATCATTTTATTTCTTTCTCCTTCTAAAATATATTCAGCAGCAGCAAACTTCCCCTGTCTCTGGATAACAACCTCAGCCACCTTTATGCCCACTCTTAGGGGAGACAGGCCTGTACAGTCACTTTACGCCTCAAACACAGACCCCTTCCGGGAGTTCAGATGCCCCTTCCCCTGCAGAGTTGGCTTACGGGATTCTCTCCTGCTTTGGGAAGGTGGGGAGGGGCTGGCTGCTTCACTCTTCTCCCCCCTCCTGGCCTCCCCACAGCCTGCTGCTCCAGCTTCAGCTCCTCCAGGGGCCGGTGCCTCGGGGGATTGAAGGTGGGTGGATGAGAAAGGGAAGGGGGCAGAAAGGTCTCCCCGCTGGATGGTGTCCCAGTCTCTGCTCCGAGCAGATGGTCAGAGCTGACTCTTTATCTCCTGGTTTTCAGAGTCCTTGGGACGGCTCCCTGCGGAGCCCTCTCCGATCCTCCCCACCCAGGGGTACCCCTGGGGCTCCTGGCTGAGGGATAGCCCTATCACTCCTGTGTGGCCCTCGAAGACCCTCACCCATCCTCTGCCTGGACACACTCGCAGACACAGGCCCCTCCCAGCAGGCAGCTTTCCCCCGCGAGCTCAGGCAGTCAGGGCGGGGGGGGGAGGTTGTGAGGTGGGTCGAAGCCCCCTCCAGGGCTGCCCCAGGCTCCCTGTCTCCCAGCTGCAGGGAACACACTTCAGGGCCACCCCCTCAGCTCCACCTCCCCCACTAGGCTGAGTTCAGGTTTTTTAGAGACACCAGGAGGGGAGTGGGGAAGTGAGGCCGGGAAGGGAAGGCATGACTTTAGGGTGCGGGGCACCTTAGTAAGGAAGTTGCCGCTGCGGGGAGGTGACGACCCCACAGGAACTCTGAGAGCCAGTGGGAAACCCAGGCGTCAGAGCACCTCACCCAAGGGTGCGAGAGCTGGGAGTTTACACACACTCCTGTCAGTCCGGGGTTGAGAGCCTGGAGCTGGGGGGCATGGGGGTGATAATTTGCCATTCATTCTGCCAGCGGCAGGGTTACCAGGTGGGCGCTGGTAAAAGCCCTGGGACAAAAGCACCCAGGTGCTGAGCACGGTTAGGCCAGGGGAGGCACTGCGGCGGGGAGAGCACTGGATGGGAGCCAGGCCCCCATAATGCCTCCCACGAGCCGGAAGTCAGCCCCCTCCTCAGCCCACCCTGAAGGAGGGAAGGCAAACTCCCTCCAAAGCAAACTCCCCATTCTCCTCCCACCTTCATCCTCCCACGTCCTGCGGGTCCTCCTGCCAAAAGCCCATGCAGGGGAGGAGTGTGGATCCAGTCAAGGCGGCCTTAGATCGGATCCCAGCACCCCATGGACGAGCCCCAGAATGTGCTCCTCCCCTCCTTGCACCAGTGGTCTCACGTGGGTAACTGGGGATAACAAGCATTTCCCGGTTTTGTTGTGAGAGCGCGTGGGATGCTCTACCACTCCTTCTCCCATATGTGCTTAGATCCCAGACTGGCCTCCTTGCACACACTGTGCTCGTCCTCCTTCACACATGGTGAGAGTGATGAAGCCGTGCTCTGTGTGGTTGTTTATTTAATGGGGTTCCTCTCTTGATGGTCTCACCTTCTCGGCACTTAGCACAATGCCTGCCATATAGTATGTGCTCAGTAAATATCAGTAAATACCAGTGAAATACACATAACCATGCAGGTATGCATAAATGCATACATACATACATATACACATACACATATGCGAATCCTGCATGTCAAGAACCCAGAGCAGGCACCCTGAACACATGTGCCTCTAGGAACCAGGCAGGAATGAGTCCAGAGAGCCAATGTGGGAGACAACAGAGAGTGGTGGGGAGTGTGGTGAACTGCCAAGCACTTGCCCATCCCAGGGGGTAACAGCTATTCACTTCCATGCAGAAATTTGGGTCTAGAGTTGCCAGTTGCTGGATCTCTCCATTTTTTTTCAGAAGAAGCTAAAAACCTACTATGTGAAATTTTCTGATTTTGAACACGTTGGCAACTACTCCAGATTTTTAGAACACCTTGTGCGAGTCAAACAAAACATATCTGCAGGCCAAATGTAGCTCTCCAGCCAATGGATTGAGGCTTGTGGTATCAAGTAGCATTTGAGCTTTCTCTTCCCCTGCCTCCTCCTCCTGCTTTATCTCTGTTGATATAGAGCCAAAGCATTCAATGTGAGTTGCACAGGTAGGTTTGGCCACCTGGAGTCAGGTGGAAGCATTTGGCGGACCTGCTGCATGCCAAAGGTTCCCGTCATCCAAAATGAGCCACTAGTTCTCTGTCTAGGCACGGTGTGGCTCCTTTGCCAGCAGCTGTCCTCTCTTTGCTTTGTCCCCTCCCTCCTGCTTAACCATCAGCTAATTAGCCTGACTCAATGGCTGTAAGAGGCTCGGGTGTCCAGCCAGTACCGAGCATTATGTAAGTAATTGTGTGCCTGCTGGTAGGGTCACTAAGCAGCTAGCAAATGACCTCTCCACTGGGACCACCCAGTAGAGAGGGTACAAGGTGGGCTTGTTCTGCCAGAGAATGAGGAAATGAAGACATTTCAAGTCACCCAAGATGAACTCAGGTGGCATCTGTCCCGGCCAAAAGGGAAACACACTCACTGTTAAGACAGAAGTCCACTCCATTTGTCCCCATGTTATCAATAAAAGAACTGACATCTTCAAAAGCAGGTCCATGCTCTGTTGTGGGAACATAAACAGGATCACCTCTTTAGGGAGGAATTTGGCAATATCTGACAAAATTTTAAGTATTCATTCTCTTCATTTGCCAGTTCATGGCTGAGAATTTATCCTTTAGATGCATTTGGGCATATGAATAAAGATGTGTGCATAGGAGATTGCCTGCACCTGGAAGGCAGTGTCGGGCAATGGTTACAGGCATTGACTTTGGCGCCAGACCTACAAGGTTTGAATCTTAGCTCTACCACTTGCAAGTGCCTCAGTTTCCTCATCTGAGAAATGGGGCTATGAATGTACCTATTTCATATGGCAGGATTAAATGAGTTAAAGGACTTAGAAGAGTTCATGGCACATAGAAAACTGTATTTAAATGTGAGATATTTGCCATTCATTTGATTTTTATAGCAGTTTAGTTTTCTCTACCAGGTATTCAATGCAGCATTTATAGAGAATGAAGTAAATCTCTATTGTTGATGTAGAACAATTGTAAGATTTATGATTCAGAGGAAATATCAAGGTGCAAAGCAGTGTCTATGATATCTAACTCTGTGTGGAAAATAATATATAAATTATACCCAATAAAGTTGTTTTTTTAAATAATAATGTACACATTTATGTTTACCTGTGCAGAGAATATTTCTGTAAATACAAGAAATGAACCCTATGTTTGGAGGGGCTCTTCTTTTTATTTTTGTGCTATATGACTTTTCCCCCAAGTTCATGTACTATTTTTTTTTTCCAGGAAAAATCTTGTTTAAAAGAAAAAGTCAGGGATCAAGGGCTACATCATTGGCCTGCAAAACAGGGGTCATGAAACCACATTTCCATGGGGATCTGTTTGCTCTACTCTGTTGCTAAAGCTGCAGAACTCTGTGATAAAACCCAGGCTCTGAGAGGAAACCCTTCGCACCTGCGTGACCTGAAACAAAACACGTCATCTCTATGTACCTCATTTTTATTTTCAGATGGACAAGTGCAGCTTCTTAGGGGGTTTTAGCAAATTGATTGAGATAATGTTTGTAAAATGGTGAGGACAGGGCCTGTCATATATAAATAGGGGTTATTGTTGTACATGGTGGCTGATTTCTAACTACCAGCTTTACAAAGGTGGCAGCGAATCAAGAGATTCACTATTGTTGTTTATGCAAATTAAGAAGACAACTCCTAGAAAAGGAAATCTCTTCCCTTGTCTCGCTCTTTTTCTTTCATCTTTAACATACCCCATTACCAAAAGCCCTTAAGGCTTCTGTTGATAACTTACACAATAAACACATTAAAATCAGCAAAATGCCAGGTTAGCTATTGTCTAAGATTCATCTTTTTGGTCCAATGTACAGCTTAAAAAATGTCTGTGGGGAAAAAATTTAAAATACGTCTCAAAAGACAATTGGAGTCGAATTTGCAGACAACAGCATTTTATTTGGGACAGCAACATTTCACTGCAGCAAACGAAGCCAGATCACTTACAAGAACGGAAGTAGCTTTGGGGTTCCAGAGGTGGCAAACTATTTTTATAGACATTTAAGGGGGTTAGCTTGTCTCCTACTGGACGATGGTCTTGCCCATCTTATAGGGATAGGTTTAGGGCAGGTAGGCTTTATTTGTTTTGGGTCAAATGCAATGAACTAGGGGTTTGATTGGCTATATGGGACACCTGCCTTGGTGGGGATTTCAGATTTCCAAAAGATATCAAGGGGAAACTCAAGAGAAATTTCAAAGAGGAAGTAAGACACAGGTTTTTTGTTGTTGTTGTTGTTGTTTGTTAGTTGGTTTTGTTCTGTTTCTTTGAGGGGTCCCCAGGGCTTTCTCTATATAATTTTATCAATTACCCTATGTTGTTCATTCCCTCAGTTATGAGGGTTTGACCAGAGATGTTGTTAGTCTCTCATTAACCACAGAAAGTCTCTCCTGTTTCATTGCCAATTTCATGGATTAGCCGAAGTTTGAGGTTTTTGTCATTCCATTCACACTGGTTTTGTATCCTCAGTTGTAGCAATTGTTGAGTTGGTGACTGTGTAGTAGCATTTAAGAGCAGGTGGATCAGCCAACAAATGAGAGATATTATAAATATGACTAAGAGGATAGCAAGTGCCCCTATTAGGACATCACTTAGCCAAGGTCCCCATGACCTTAGAAGCCAAACAAAAAGAGACATAAGACCAGTCAGGTTCCGAGGTGTGTACTACTGATTTGGCTGCTTCTCTAGCATGGGCTTCTGCTGCCATTACCTCTTGGTAAACACCCTCTTGATGTCATTTACAAATACACAGCACTGAATACCCACTGGTGCATGCACACACCTCTTTAGGCAGCCAGAATATAGTTGAATGCTATTCAGTTTTGTAGAGTCATCTTGCAAAATTCCAACACTTCATCAGCTAGTGAGCTGATGGCCTGCCCTAGGTGGGAGGTAGATTTCTCTAACTCTAAAGCTATTTTTTCTAGTACCATCTGTGATCTTGTAGTGTATCTTCCAACATAGGAGATACCTGCCCTAATGACAAGGGAACAATACCAAGAACAGAAGACCCCATGAGTTGAGCCTCGCTTGGGGGTTTTTCCATGATTCACTGAGAGCGGTCTCCAGTCTGGCAATAGTCTCTTCTCGAGTTTCTGTAGTCTGAGAAAAGGTTATTAGAGCCCTCATGTTTCACATTTTCCCTTCTGAATTTTTATCAATAGCCATTTGGGGAACAGCATTAGCTATATAACAGGAACTAACTCAATTTAAGGGTAGTACCTTCTCTGTCTTGTGTCCACATACAAAATAACATCCTTGAGGAGCTTAATAAGGGTATATACTGCCTTTAAGGAATGGAATATTGGCAAGTAGAGTTAATTGGGTGTAACCTTCAAAAGGAGAATCATGACCATCATCATCTTCATTGTTATCTGATATCTTAGTCCCATTTGATCAACAATTTCCTTTGCCTGACCTTTCAGCCCACCGGAAATTTGTGCCTTGACTGGATTCACTCCTTATGTTATTAAAACCTTGAGGATGCTTGGAGAAAAATGGTCTCTTAAGGAGATCTGGCTCCCACAGCGTGCTCCTTGTTTGCCAAAGCAAAAGAAATCTTGCCATATAGAAACTGAACATTTATTAAGCCCATAGGGTGGCCATTTTTATTTGTCTGGTTTCTAGTAAAAACATCACATTTCTTGGGTTAGAGAGGTCACATCGTAATCCCAGTCTCAGGGGTTCTTATGGTACAGCCCAGTCATTCCATAAAGGAAATTAATCTGATTGGGTATCTGATGTTTCCTGTCAGGGTCAAGTCTACAAGCGTCAGGGGGATGGTTATCAGAGGAATATCTGTTTGGGGACTAAGCAGGGGGTGGGCACAGACCCAGCAATTATTATGATTGGTTTCATTTGCTATATGGTATGCTAGAAAGCCAGAGGGATGGTGTTCAAAGTAGGAGTACATAGGGGATAAATAGGATAAAGAGGAGATAAAAGAAAATCATGGTGACAGTAGGATATTATAAGGAATAGAGACTGGGCATTTTAAATGGCATGAGATGAATAAGAGAAGATTTAGACCCTGAAAAGGGAGAAACAGAAAATAAGATATGGAAATTCAGGCATGTCTTAAATCTATGATCTTAGGCATCATCTACTTGTTCCAATGTCTTGTGCAGAAGCTGTCTATATCACATACTGTCTGCTTCTGGAATCCTCCCATCAATTTCAGCTTGAGATCCAAAATGGGAGTGACCTCCCATGGGCTTGGAGCATGTTTTAGTTGTGACATGTATTCCCAAGGGTCAGTTCCCTATAATTTTACTGCCATAGTGGTAGTCAGTAAGACTTGATGAGGTTCTTTCCATCTAGGTTTTAAAGCAGTCTTTTGTTGATGTCTCTTTCAGTATATCACACCTCCAGGTTGAAGGTCATGTAGAGTCTAACATAGAAAAATCTCAGGATCTGTGAATGGTGGAATTGGATATACGGGCTTATAATTAGCACTTTCACATTGTAATGGGCTGGAATTAGTAAAAGAGGAGAAATAATAAGCCTCATGACTCTTCCCACTATGATTTCATAGGGGGTTGGCCGGTGTTTTCCTGATGATCTTATGGCCATCAAGGCTAAGGGAAGACCCCTAGGCCAAGGTAGAGAAGAGGATTCAAATAATTTAGCTAATTTAAGTTTTAAGCTACCATTTGTTCTTTCTACCTTCCCTGACGATTGAGGATGGTAGAGACAGTGATGCTTTTGGGTGAAGGGTAAGACCTTGCAAAGTTCCTTGATTCCAGTTCCAGTAAATTGTGAGCCTCTATCGCTTGAGAGACTAGCAGGAATTTCCCAGGTGGGGAAAACAAAGTCTAATCGTTTTTTAGCTACTGTGAGGGCTATAGCCTTGTGACAAGGAAAAGCCTCTATCCATTCAGAATATAGACATACAATAATAAGGAGATATTCATATCTTATGGAAGGAGGTAGCTGTGTAAAGTCCATTTGAAGATATGCAAAAGGACCCTGTTGGTAGAGATATTTGACCCTGTCCCACCTTTACTATTTTACCAGGGTTATGCTAATTGACAGGCAGAACTATAATTTATATAGTCACCTTGTGTCCTACTTTGCTAATGCTGCAGAATGCAAAACACCAGAGATGGATTGGCTTTTATAAAAAGGGGGTTTATTTCACTACACAGTTACAGTCTTAAGGCCATAAAGTGTCCAAGGTAACACATCAGTAATCAGGTACCTTCACTGGAGGATGGCAAATGGCGTCCGGAAGACCTCTGTTAACTGGGAAGGCACGTGGCTGGCGTCTGCTCCAAAGTTCTGGTTTCAAAATGGCTTTCTCCCAGGACATTCCTGTCTAGCAAGCTTGCTCTTCTTCAAAACATCACTCACAGCTGCACTGCGTTTCATCTCTGAGTCAGCATGTTTATATGGCTTCACTGATCAAGGCCCACCCTGAATGGGTGGGGCCACGCCTCCATGGGAGTATCCCACCAGAGTCATCACCCACAGCTGGGTGGGGCACATTCCAAGCAAATCTAATCAGCACCAAAAGTCTGTCCCACAAGACTACATCAAAGATAATGGCGTTTGGGATACAAAATGCATTCAAACCGGCACATTCCACCCCCTGGACCCCAAAAATGACATTATCTTTCCAAGTACAAAATACATTCATTCCATCACAATATCACAAAAACTTAAATCATTTCAGTAACAAAAGTTAAGTACAAGATCCCATCAAAATCAATTACAGGCGTGGTGGGTCCTAAGGCACAATTCTCCTTTAGCTTTGGATCTGTGGACTAAGAACAAGTTATATGCTTCCAATATACAAAGGAGGGACATTCATAGGATAAACATTCCCATTGCCATAAGGAGAAACAGTAAGAAAAACAGGGTTAACAGGACCAAAACAGTTCTTAAAACCTGCAGGACAAACTCCATTAGATTTCAAAGTCTGAGAGTCATTTACAGAACAACGTTGCATCCTTGGGGCTTGAGAGAGCGGGAGCCTAACCCTTCCCAAGGGCCTTTTTGGCAGCTGTTTCCTCTCCAAATGCTTGGGTGAGTGCTCCAACATTTCCACACATTGGGGAGACCACCTTCTCGGCCCCACCCTCCTCAAACCTCGGGGCAGCTCCCAGATTCCCTTCCATCTCCGGGGCACATGCTCAACCCCTTCAGAACAGTGTGGTGGCAGCCAGACTCTCCCCAATTCCCTGGAAATGTGCTCCACCCTCTTTGGGACCTGAGGTGGCAAAACTCTTCCAGAGCATCGAGGCGGAATGCCCGCCCTCGACCTCCAGGGCAAACTCACCCTTTCCATGCATGTGGGCTGCTCCGCTCTCCCAGCCCAAGACCTCTTGACTCCAGACCTCAACCTCCATGGCTCTGTCTTTGAAGAAATTTTTCCTTTAATTTTTTCCTTGTCCGTCTCCTCCAGTCCAGACTGGCAATGGCTCCGTCTATAAAGATCTCGCAAAAATTCTGTTGGCTTTGCATGAAGCACGCAGGGGTCAAAGCCATCAGACAACAGGACTTTCCACAAATCCTTTCTGCTTACCTCCTTTTCCAATCTTGGCTTGTACTGAAATGGCAGCTGGGTTCCATGTTTGGTTACATCCTCACGTTGGGCTGTAGCTTCAGGGATTCCACCCCCTGGAAGCCTGGAATTTTCCAAGCCATCAGCTTCTGGTTTCTTTGAACCCAAGAGTTCAGTTCTAAATTTATCTCTCTCTGCTCGCATTATACTATAAGCTGCAAGGAGAAGCCAGGTTACATCCTCCACACATAGTCTGGAGATCTCCTCAGCTAAGTATTCCAGGTTGTTGCTTTCAAATTCTTCCTTCCATCTGACACCAGGACTCAATTTTGCCAAATTCTGTGCCACTTTAAAACAAGGATCGCCTTTCTTCCAGTTTACAACAACACATTCACCATTTCTGTTCAAGGCCTCATCAGAAGTATCTTTAGAGTCCATATTTCCACAAACAGTCTCTTTAAAGCAGTTTTGGCCTTTTCTATCAAGCTCCTCACAATTCTTCCAGAATCTTCCCCTTATCCACTTAAAAAGCCATTCCAACATGTTTGGTATTTGCAGACTCAGCAGCAAAAGCACCCCACTCCTCTGGTACCAAAATCTGTCCTAGTTTGCTAATGCTGCAGAATGCAAAACACCAGAGATGGATTGGCTTTTATAAAGAGGGGGTTTATTTCACTACACAGTTACAGTCTTAAGGCCATAAAGTGTCCAAGGTAACACATCAGTAATCAGGTACCTTCACTGGAGGATGGCAAATGGCGTCCGGAAGACCTCTGTTAACTGGGAAGGCACGTGGCTGGCGTCTGCTCCAAAGTTCTGGTTTCAAAATGGCTTTCTCCCAGGACATTCCTGTCTAGCAAGCTTGCTCTTCTTCAAAACATCACTCACAGCTGCACTGCGTTTCATCTCTGAGTCAGCATGTTTATATGGCTTCACTGATCAAGGCCCACCCTGAATGGGTGGGGCCACGCCTCCATGGGAGTATCCCACCAGAGTCATCACCCACAGCTGGGTGGGGCACATTCCAAGCAAATCTAATCAGCACCAAAAGTCTGTCCCACAAGACTACATCAAAGATAATGGCGTTTGGGGTACAAAATGCATTCAAACCGGCACACCTTGCTTCTCATTTAAAGTCAATTTTTTTTTTTTTGCTGAAGATGAAGTCTGACCTGTAGCTGATTGCAAGCACTTTCAGAGAAGCATTAGAGTAAAACAATGTAATTGACAAGGAAATTTGGTTGTTTTTGTGGCATGTAGTATTTTTTTTAAATAACTAAAAGTATGACCAATAGCAATATACTGTTGTCTAATACCATGCAGATCAGTTTAGGACATATCATGGACAGTGAGAGAATTGGCAAATCTCTAGGAATTTTATATAATCTCTAAATATTAATAAGAATAACATTTTACCCATGCAAATTTAACCAACAGAAGGTTAGAAGATCCCTTTTAATATGACACTTCCCATGCAAGTCATAACATAGCAAATGAACCTAACTATTTCTAGAACCTCTCTTTTTATAAGGTAAAAGAACAAATCCTTTGTAATTTTCCAGGGGCCCTCAGGAAAATCTCAAAGTGAGTTTGAAATCAAAAAGATGTCCTTTAGGGTTTGATTTTGAGAAGGCAAATGTCAAAAGTTGTCAGGAGGTTTGAACACATGGCTAAAGAGGATCATAAGTCACTGATAAACAATAGTTGCTTACCTACTTAACCAGAGACATTAAAAGATTTTTAAAGTAAATACAGGAGGTAAAATGACTGTGAAATAAAAGAAACAAAAACTTAGTTCTTTTAAAAGTGAGAAGACTTGTTCTATTAACAATAAAGGATGATTAAGCCAATATAAATATCAATGAGAATATTATTCACATATGACAGAATCTTTGCCTTCTAGGCAGATTACTCAGATGGTTGGGGGAAACCTTTTATAACCTCTCAGTCAGAGGTGATAAAAAATCCAAGAAAATTTCATCATTTTAACAGAGAGAAAACCAGATTCTAGTTTTGTATGAATATACTGTTTGATATGAAAGCTCTTTTAAAAGTCTTATAACTAAGCCTATCAAATCTGATGATTGACCATGACAAATAAAATTTGTTTCCACAATCCTTCTACGACTTCCTATATCCATTTAGGTTTTGTCCTACATTTTCTGTTTCTCATTCTGCAACACCCAGTCAATTTACATTAGGACAAATCTACTCTTTTTCCTTAACAAAAATGCATCCTACATACTTTACGGATTTAAGTTCCCCAAAAGGTCTTGGAAAGTGTCTTCAAGCCAACATTCTACAAAACACATTAACTCTTGAAATAAAGTTTGTCAGAATAATAATTCAATTTGATTTAATATAAGCTTGTGTTTTTCATCAATTTAAACACCTAGTAGATAAGTAAACCTGTATAAATTTAAGAAAAACATACCCAAGTAGAAAAAATTATATGCTTGTATGTACTTATCATGGAGAACTCAGAAGACATAGCTGTTTTTATTTAACAAACAATATTAAAGTACTCCTGTTTGCCAAAGGTTTACCTAGATTACGTGCACCTGGATTTTTAAAATATTTGGATTTAGTTCTACAAATACTCTTTTTATGTTGGAAGTATTAGAAGTTTGTTTTCCTAAATTTCTGGGGCTTTAGGAGTATTAATTTTTATATAAGTACTTATTTATCTTTAAGCAATTTGAATAGAGCTCTTTTAAGGATTTATTATATGTTAATTTGGTATTATCATCCAGAGGTAGGAAAATATACATAAAACATACCAATAGACACAAATAGAAAGCTTATAGCTTCAATTAAAATTTTTTTCAGCCACATGTCAGACATAAAAACACAGAAACACAAAACTCACAAGTTTATATAAGAGAGCTGGCTTTCTCTCCTTGCTCCACTCTTACATATTTGTCAAAATTTTTGTTCTTGGCAGATGGGGACAAGTTGAGGTTATTTTTTTAGTATGAGGGCATACTCTTTCCTATCATAATATGCAGAGAAGACAAGATTTTCTTTGCCCTGATGTGTAATTTTACAGAAACCTTGCCCCATTTCTCAAGCCTATTTGACTCTCAGATTTATTGTGAAAAGAGAAATCATGTAGGTCTGGGTTAGTACAACCAGCTTTTGCTATCCAGGATTTAGCATCTAAGGTTCTGGCCAACATGGGTACAAGCTGATACAGGTCAAGTAGCCCTAGATCACAGGCACCCAACAGAATTCTAAATTCTTCTGTGGATCGTTACTTATTTCTCTTAATTCAGTTAGAGTCCAAGGTTTAAAGTCGGCTCTAGTGGGTAGCCAATTTCCATAGAAGCCGTCATCCCTGGAGGAGCCTGGACTGGATCATTTTCTTCAGGGATCAAGGGAACCAGCTAGGGCAGCTGTGGGGGAAGGGCTGGGCACAGGAAGATCGGAGAGCTGTCGGTTTGGTTTGGATTGGTTCTCCTTTATTCTGTTTTTTGGCCTTTTCTTTTTCTAATGAACCTCTGAGTGAAGCTATTATGGAGACAGGGTGTCTTCTAGCAGCCTCTAAGTACCAACCTTGGATCTTTTTTTATTGCCTAAGGCACCTCTCAAGTGCACAATTTTGTTCCTATGAAGTTTTTCCAAGTGGCCACTACAAAGGCAAGTCATCCTTCATCAGATCCACCCCAGGTCCATAGTGCAAGTATACATAAGAAACAGGAGTTTTAGTAGGAGGAGGAGCGGGAAATTTGGAGCAAGAAGAGCTGTGTCAGATGAAATGCCTCTCGGGCCCCGAGCCTTTCAGCTCACCCACTGGCTACTGCTCTGACCGTAGCAGAATCCCCCGTGAATGGAAGTTCCAGAAGGGTGTCTGGCACTGAACCCAGGCAGCATGTAGGTAGAAAAGGAGGCTCATTACACCTGAGCGTGAGGACTGGCAGCCCACACATGTGACCCAGTCGGCTTATCAGATCTCATGGATTCTCAAACTTGATCTCTGAGGGAGACAATCAGAAAATTAGAGCGCTGGGGGGAGAAGGGAAATGAAACCAAACGGAAAGTCTGATGATAGAACCCAAACCAAACCCAAACCAAAGGTACCTAAACCCAAGTCCGGAATAAAAGGCGATTGAAGTCGATGCAGATGGCAGAATTCAGATATAGGAAGGCGTTACCTGGGGAATGCGGCGTCTCAGCAATCTTACAAGCAGGCACGGGTCTGTCGTGGGCATGGCACCTGGCAGGTCATGGAGCCTGCAGCCCCAGAGGGCACCTTCTGTATCTCGCTGGGGCCTCCAAACCTGTCAAAAGACAAGTGGGAGTCGAGTCTGCAGATGACAGCATTTTATTCAGGACACCAACGTTTTGCTGCAGCAAAGAAAGCCAGAATGCTTGCAAGAATGGAAGTAGCTTTGGGGTTCTAGGGATGGCAAACAATTTTTGTAAACATAAAAAGGAAGTTAGCTTGACTCCTATTGATTGGGTGAAGGTTTGTCTGTCTGGTGGGGTGGGTCTAGAGCAGGTGGGTTTTATTTTGTATTGGGTCAGAGGTAATGAACAAGGGGCTTGATTGGCTATCTGGGTCAGTTGCCTTGATGGGGATTTCAGATTTCAAAAGATATCAAAAGGAAATGCAAGAGAGAGTTCAAAAAGAAGGTAGAGCACCGGTTTTGGGGCTGAGGGGTCCCCAGGGCTTTCTTTATATAAATTTATCATATGCAATGATGAAATTATCAATATAGTTGATTCTAGAGAAGCAGGTACCACAGCGTACAGTGGTGTGCCCTCCACAGTGGCCCAAGGGCCGCCACCTCCTTCCTCATTTTCCACTCCCTCTCCGGCTCTCTGCCCATTCCCATCCCACGTGCCAGATCCCCACTCACCAGACAACCTCCTCCTTCATAGCTCCCTGGAATCTCTCCTAAGGGCAGCAGTTTCCAACCCTATCAGATTCATCAGCACTTTTGATAACAATTATAACACCCCTGTTCTGGTTTGCTAATGCTGCCATCATGCAAAACACCAGAAATGGATTGGCTTTTATAAAGGGGGATTATTTGGTTACCAAGTTACAGTCTTATGGCCATGCAAACGTCCAAACAAAGGCATCAACACTAGGGTACCTTCACTGAAGGACACCCATGGCTTCTGGAAAACCTCTGTTAGCTGGGAAGGCACGTGGCTGGCGTCTCCTTGCTCCTAGGTTACATTTCAAAATGGCGTTCTCCAAAATGTCTCTCTAAGCTGCAGTGAGCTCCTTCTGTCTGAGCTCTTATAGGGCTCCAGTGATTTAATTAAGACCCACGCTGAATGGGCAGGGACACACGTCCATGGAAATAATCTAATCAGAGTTATCACTTACAGTTGGGTGGGTCACATCTCCATGGATACAACCTAATCCAAAGGTTCCAACATAATCAAGACTAAATATGTCTGCCCCCACAAGATTGCATTAAAGAACATGGGGGATATAATACATCCAAACCGGCACAACCCCTTTTACTATCCTAAAATGGATTGCAGATTATATAATACACCTACCCATAAAATCTTTAAAATTCCATATACTATCCTACCTATATAATATAAATAGTAAGTAAATAGTAAAACAACCCAATACATTATATACATGCATACACATATCTATATGTATAGAGAGATGTACACATCCCCACACACACGTGCTCACGCACTACAGTATTAGAAGACATTAGAAAACATATTAGAAGACATAAGAGCAAGTCTGGTTTTAAGAGATCTAAGACCATATCTAACAGACAATTACTTGCACCTTTTCTTTATATTCACATTTTGAAATAAAAGCTAAATAATACATGTGTGTGTGTGTGCATCATCCTAAATCCAACAACCACCGCAAGGCCAGTGGGAGCTAGGGAAGGGCTGTCAGCAGGGGTTTGCACAGTCAGGTTTGCAACGTTGGGGGATTACCCTGATGCCCATGAGGAAGGCAGACGGGAGTAGATGGGAGTAGAATCAGAGAGGCCACCTTCATACATGACAACCATTGTTAGTTGCAACAGGAATCAGAGAAAGGTAAGAGCCAAGGCTGGCAGTCAAGGCCTGTGGTGGGCTGCTTCCTGCTCCCCGGGGGCTTTGCAAGTCTGTTGGAAGTTCTCAGTGGTCCACACGGTGACAGTGGTGGGAAATGGAGCAACAGGGGTCGAGATATGGAAAGAAAACATTTATCATTGACAATATCAGCGACATGGGAAATGATAGTGACAATATCCAGAAAACCTGCTAATCTGGCCTGATTTCTTGGTACAGACCCAGGTTTCTATTCATTTGTAGGTTCCCCAATGGACTGTGAGCTCCTTGAAAGTCTTTGCATTTTTTATCTCTGCTGCTCAGCATCTAAAATAGGGAACCCCAAACTATGGCCTATGGGCCAAATCCTACCCACCACCTGCTTTTTGTAAATAAAGTTTTACTGGATCACAGCCATGCCCATTTGTTTCCATGTGGTTTATGCTGCCTGGGCCAAAATGGCAGGGGTGAGTAGCTGCTCAGAGATTGGATGTCCTACAAATTCTAAAATATTTACTTTCTGGTCTGTTAAGAAAAAAATTGTTGACCCTGTTCTAGCATCATGCTGAGACATAGTACTGTGGATGCTCAATACTTATTCATTCATATTTATTCAGTGTATAAATATGAATAATAGTAGGACTTCTTTCCATATAAAGGAATAATCTCTTGATTCCATTTTGGTTGACACACACCTTGAATTGCATCCCCAAATGTAATTTTTCTTTTCCTCAAGTCATCACACTTATCCTCTCAATTGATCCAGTCTTCTGGAGGATTCCAGAACAGGTCCGGGTTCAGGGTCACCCTTAAAGACAGTACACCTAAACATCTCAAGCAAGGACTCCCCAACCTTGGTACTACTGACATTTGGGGCCAGATAATTCTTGATTGTGGGGCACTGTCCTGTGCATTGTGGTGGACTCCACCCCCCTACCCCCTCGTGGTATCACACACACACCACTCCCCCGAACATGACAAGTAAGTGTCTCATGGGGCAAAATCACCTCCCAGTTGAGACCCAGGACTCTAGAGATAAAAATTGTACATAACAAGTGCGTGGCAGGGGCCACTTGTGAAAAATCCTGAGCTATCCCCCTCCCCTTTATTCCAGAATAGTTGACAGGAGTTTGCACAGCCTTCCTCTGTAAGCCATTCTAATACCTCAATCTGTCAGGAAGTTTCTGGTGTCCAACCTAAATCCTTTATGCTGCATTTGCCCTTTTTCTCTCACTCTATCATCAGTGAAAAAAAAAAAAAAGAGAGAGATAGAGAAGAGCTGGTGTATATACGTTCCATAATAACCCTCCTCATTTGGCAGTCACTTGGAGAAAGCTGGGAAATACATAATAAAATTAATCACTCGTACCACCATTGCTTACTGGGTACCTCCTTTGCCTGGCGCTGCTTTAGCTGCTGGAAATAGAGCAAGGAGCCAAGACTGTCCCATTCTCTGATTTCATGGAGCTACATGCCAGTGAGAGGAAGCGGACAAGCAAATAAATAAGAGGAGATCGTTATCGATGAACATCTGAGGTGGTAAGAGCACCTGGGTGGGCCCTTGGCACGGTGAGGAAAGGCCCTGCCAAGGAGGTGATGTTTAAACAGAGACCTAACTAATGAGAAGGAGCAGTGGAGCTGAGAGAGAAGGGGGTGCCAGGTCTCCATGTGTTACGCCCTTTCGAGTCTGCATTCCAGAATGGGTGCTTGGCCTCTCCCTTAAAACTCCCCGGGGTCCCATTTCTTCCAATGTGGTGGAAAAGGTCTCAAAGTGCCCCTAGATTCTCTGAGCAGCTTCAGGGAACAGCCTCTGGATTAGCTGAACAGTGCCCGAGGATCTCGCATGGACAGTGGAGCGGGCACCCCAAAGGGAGCCGGGGCAGCGAGGTGGTGTTTGAGGGGCCGAGAGTTCTGACCAACCTCTGCCAAAGCCGGAAGAGAAGTGTCTGGGATTGTCCCCCTGTCTCCCCTCAGCCCCTTCTACTCAGCTCCTTCCCTTCTCCCAGAGGATGAGCCTTCCTGTGTAACAACTTGAGAAAGAGCCAGGCATACTGGGAAGTTGTAGCCAATCTTTGGAGAAGGGAAAATCCACTGTCTCAGGGCACTATGCAGCTTCAGGGCCCAGGTGTCATTCTCTCTGTGGCCAGCGTCCCCATCACAACACCTGGGACACATGGCAAGGAGGGATGATGAGGGCCTGGCAGGCTCTGGGCTGCTCCAGGCACAAGCTGAGCTCCAGACACACTTACTAACTGCCGGACCTTGGGGAAGTCACTTAGACTCTTTGGGCCTCCATTTCTTCATCTGTAAAAGAAAGAATCTGCTTTGGAGGGTTGCTCTGAGAATGGAAGAAAAGGTATGTGATGAGGATAATACCCATGATGCATTGAGTTTCTACTGTGTACCCAATGCCATGCCAGTTATTACATAAATATTTGGCCTTCACAACTGCTCTAAGAGAAGAAACCATTATTACTATCTCCATTTTACAGGTGAGGAGTGAGGCTTAGAAATGTCAAGCAGCATGTCCAAGTTTGCCCACTTGTAAGGAGCAGAGCCCAGATCCTGGATTCTTATCCACAGGGCCGCTCTGCCACGGGAAATGAATAAAAATAGGTGTCCCTTTAATTGTAGAAAGAATATGATTATAATTATAGGCAGAAGTAGCATGTGGACGGATGGGCACAAATCTACCCTCACTCCCAGCAAACATGGGCAATGTGCTACCCCTACTGGGGTAGGAGGGACACCTGACTCTGTGAAGTGACTTGTTGTTAGTTGTTGAGTGAGCACTGCCCTAGGTCCTGCGTGACACCTGCTGAGTTCTCATACATCCTGCTTGAGCCAATGTTTGATATAATCACACCATTGACACCCAATCTCTGCCCCATATATAAAGCAGGATTCATAAATTGAGTCATTCATTTTTTCAACTGACTAGCATTAAGTGCCCACCCAATGCCAGAAAAAAAGTTTCAAAAATTGTATTCCTTGGAACACTAATCCCACACAATGCTCAAAATAAAAGCTTATGGAGTCCAGTAAGTTTTGCAAATACTGCATACTATACTAGCCCATTTTTAGAGTTTGTATATCCATTAGCTTAAAAAAGAAAGACTATGAGGGGCCCTGCAGTAAAGTCCTGTTAACTATCTCACCCAAACATATCCGAGCATGCATCTATTTCTTCACATAACACCTGTCAGCATCTCACAGAGCTATGTTGCCATGGAAACTAATTTGGGAAACCTTGGTTTAAACCAACTGCCCTTTCTCTAAATGGCCTACAATTTGAAAAACTGATTACAAATCATCAGTTCTGTGCTCAGGTTTAGACAATTTTTGCATTCTTTGCCCCACATTGGAGCATTCAACAAACACTCATTACGAAGTGCCAGACACTGAGCTAGATTGAGCAGGAGATAGACCCACTGTCTCCACTTAAAAAGTCATATTCACAAAGCAGGTTACTGGGAGCCAAGGAAGAAAAAGCCATGTGGATGCTGACCCTTCACTCGCATTCCAGTGACTCAAACTCCCCAGTGGACAGTTTGGAGGCAACCATGGCTAAGGAATGGGACCATTCCAAATCCTTCCTGTTGGCTCTTGCGATAGTCAACCTTTGGTGTCACCAGTATGGGGAGAACATGAAAATGATTCTTACCAGACCTGCACAGTTTTAAAGGAAAAGAAATAGTGGTTGCTCAGGGATAAGACAAAGGGAAAAACATGCAGCCATTGAAACCTTCTCAACACCTCAAGAAAAGAAAGTTGAAAACACTTCAGAACCAGCCCCTGCATACAACACTTGTAACAACCCATGAAAACACTTACAAACCTACACCCATATACAACACCCCAGGACCTCTCATTTCCCACCTGCATAGGATTAATTTCCAAAGACTGGGTTTTGCTCATAGTGATCTAGAGCCCAGGACAGGAAGCAGTGCTGGGGGGATGGGGGGTGGGGGGGTGAAGAATAAACCTTATTTATTTACTTGTAAAAATACTGATTTTATCACCACTGCATATGCTCATATTTACTCAAAAAATTAGTCTCCATTGGTTTATAATCAGGACTTCAGGGTCAACATGATGAAGGGTTAAGTGTTTGGAATGCAAATCATAATCACACCAAGACATAGCAGGAATTATTTGAGTTCCTGCTTTGGACCAACTCTGATTAAGGGCATTTCCTATTTAAGTCCTTGCCTCATTCTTAAAAGGTAGGCGTTCTTCAGTCCATTTTACTGGTGAGAAACAGAGGCCTAAAAAGGTGGAGTTGTTTACCCAAGGAACACAGCCAGATAAGAAACCAACACCTGTGTGGCCTCCTTGTGAAAAAGTATGTATTTGGACGCTGGGATGTTCAAATTTCAGCTCCAGCGCTTTGGAGCTGTGGCACCTTGGATGACTTATATACTTTTTCTGAGCCTGTTTCCTTCTCTGTGAAAATGGAGACAGCCCTCTCTATACCTTGGTAAGGGAGCTGTCTTAGCCCAGAGCCCCGTCCAACATAAGGCCACAATAAATCCCATGTCCTGGCCTTCTTTCAGATTTTTCACTAGACTTTGCCAAGTGCTTGGTTTAAGCAAATCTCCCATAACAGTATGTTCTGGCGACTGTTCTGAGAACTTGCATGTGTCCCGTTTCCATCCACTTTAAGCTCACAGCAATACCGAGAGGTACACTGGCTCGTCTCACCCTCCTTTTAACTGGTAAGGCAACTGATGCTTCAAAACAGTCAACAACTTGGTCCAAAATGACCAAGCTGGCAAGTTACCAACTCATAGTTGAAACCAGTGGCTCTCAACCAGGGGCAACTTTGCCCACTAGGGGACATTTGCCAATGGCTGGGATATTTTTGGCCATAATGGCTGGCCTGGCAGGGGTGGGTGGAAGGAGCAGAGGTGCTCCTGGCATCCAGTGGGTAGAGGCCAGAGAGGCTGCTAAACATCTACAACACACAGGACAGCCCCCTCCTCAATGTCAGTAATACCAAAGTTGAGAAATTGGTTCAACTCCTGGTCTTTCTGACTCCAGAGTTGACAAACTTGCACTATTTCGCTTCCCTAACTGAGGATTTCTAAACCTCAGCACTACTGACATTTGGAACCAGACAACTCTTTGTTGTGTGGGGCTGCCCTGTGCATTTTGGGATGGTTAGCAGCATCCCCGGGTAGACCATTAGATTCCAGTAGCACCAGTCCCTAGGAGTGACAACCAAAAATGTCTCCAGACATTGCCAAATGTCCCCAGCACCCTTCCTGTACCCAGTACTCCCTCTCCTCCTTCCGCTGTGAGGTAAGTGCCTCCTGGTTGAGAACCAGTCCTATGATCCAAGGAAAATCAGCGTAGCTCTGAAACGGGAATAACAAAACTGCCCTAGATGAATATTAGCAGAACATTCTGCATAGTCATTATTTAACATGTAAAATAAAGTAGATGTGTTTGTTTAAATATATACATACTTATATATCATATATAATTCATAAATGTATATTAATATATATTAATAGCTGGGAACATCTGGTGGGAAGATATATTATCTCATGTGATTTTCTACCATAATATTGTTGGAGCTAAAAATTAACCAACCTCTCTATTTCCCAGTAAATACATTACCACTTCATGTCATTTTCCATTCCAGTGACTAGATACCAGAATAGAAATATAGTACAGTGTACTCTTTTTGGTTGTTGTTAATGTTCTATTTCTGGAGCCCCATTTTTATTCCAAAATGAATTAGATCTTAATTTAAAGCAACGTTACAAGGGACAGGAGGCCGCCAGTGGCACCTGAGATCTGTGATTGACCCCACAAGGGGGGCTGCAAATCCTTCTCATTTAGAGAAACTGCCTGTTCTCAGACATGGGGCTGCCCAAAGGGGAGACGAATGCATGAGAAGTTCCAGGGTCTGGTGTCAGGTGAGGAAGGTGCATATTTCACATCTTTCTCCAGTAAACTAAAAATTTCCATCTGAAAAGCTCAAGGCATATACTCACTAGAGATAATTTATTAAGCATTTCCATGGCTGGGGAAATGGAGGCACACTTTTCATGATGGTATAAAATGGGGGTTGGCAAACTTTTCCTGCAAAGGGTGGGAAAATTAATATCTTAGGCTTTGCACACCATATAGCCTTTTTCACAACTACCCACCTCTGCCCTTGCAATGCAAAACCAACCATAAATAGCAGGTAAATGAGTGGGCATGGCTGTGTTCTAATAAAACTTTATTTGTGGACACTGAAATCTAAATTTCATACCATTTTCATATCATGAAATATTATTCTTCCTTTGATTTCTTTTTTCAGCTATTTAAAAAAAAAAGGTTAAAGGCATTCTTTTTGTAAGGCTCCTGGGCCATACACAAGCAGGTGGCAAGCTAAATTCGGCCTGTCTACCCCTTTCATAGAATGAGACAAAGGAAGGAGACCCTACCCTCTCCAAAAAATAACATCAAAAACATAAATGTCCACCACCCTGGACATTAGGGGCTTGGTTTGGTTAGCACTACAGGAATTAATCTGCCAATATCTGAACTTCTGGAATATTCTGTTTTTATAGCTACTGGATAGATAAGCATTGAAGGACAAACTTGAGGTAACTTAGCACTGGCTTTTTTTTTTTTTTCCTGCTATGACTCCATGAAGTTGGATTTCTTTAAGACCTCCCGGTTAAAAACAAAATAGAGGAGAAGAAGGAAAACCCCTCAGGTTCCTCCAAGCTTTGGAAAACCTAGCCTTCATATCCTATGTGAAACTGGGTATGAAAATGTGCCTCTGGCTTCTGTCCCCCCTCCCTAAGCACCAAGCATCCAAAGATGAGGGGAGAGACGCTCGGCTTAGAATTTCTTGGTGGTTATGAATTCTTCATCGACACTGGATCGGTTTTAAAAAGGGATTTTCTCCTCCCTCTTCTTTTTAAGTTACTGTGATCACAATTTTCAGATTTTCAACTCATAAAACTTTTTCTTGCTCCCTCTCTCATGGAGAAGGTCAGTAACTTTTAAGATATAAGAGAATTTGAGAACAGATTAATGACAAAGACAAATGATGATTTTTATTTTAGCAGAAGTTTCGGTGTGCTTTCTGCTCAGCCTGGCTACTGATAATAAAGTACACTTGACATATAACTGTGTAAGTTCTTTGCTTTAAAGTTCAATGATGGATCAAAAGAACGAATTCTCTCTTTAAAAAGAAATGTCCTGGAAGGAAAAATAAAAGGAAGGTTGGGGGGGTGGGGGGAACCTCATACATCCCCTTTTGTCTTTTCCTCTTCTCTTTGTGGCCCAGAGACAGAGCCTTGAGTGACTTCTTCAGAAAAGAGATCAGTGAAATTGTCAGTTGATTACTTCTCCTTGATTAGCATTTATAAGAGCCCTGTGATACAGTATTTGCATTCCTATTTAGCCGTGATTTTTGTGGGGCACCAATGATTAAACTTGTCACCGGGCTTGATTGACGGGGTCAGATCTTCACTTTCTACTCTTTTGAAATTAAAAACAAATGTGTCAGCTCCCTTCATGGGCCGGAGCGCCGTGAAGCTCGCCTGCTTGTCATTGCAGATAGGTCAGGAATGTTTTAATTTTAGGGATGGATTCTGCTTGTCAAGTAGAGTGTGATGGCGTGTGGTTCTGGAGATGAGATGTGAAGGGTGTAAAACAAAGAAGGGGAAGAACAAAGACAAAGACACTCACATTATTAGACAGATTTAATTAGTCTGAATGGATATTATGCTAGATGAAGCAGTGAGCTGTGAAATTAACCCTTGATTACGGATTGGCGGATCATACTCATAGAGAGAATCAAACCTTTGTGGAGAGGCGCGAGGTGTGATCTCGGTTTCCCGAACCCTTCTGGGTTGTCTGTCAGATCCCCGCCCCCACCGCCCACCCCTGTCTACTGAAACAACAGAATCTTTAGGGGGAAAACAACGGAAGTTCATCTGTAGCTTGTGTAGGTGTACCTGGAGAAGGAATTCTCAAGCCAACAGGGGTTGGATGTGAAGCTAAGCAGCTCAAAAGATAAAGGTTTCGGAATCTAGACTAAAAAATACTAATAGCTAAGTTTGAATGAGACTTGTTTATTTTGAATGTCTGCACTATCTCCATCAACTGCAGTGGGAAAAGTCATCTCCTGGGAATTTTTGTCCTTAATACACAACCTTCCCCCAACATGCCCCTTTCTCTACAGGGTCTTCTCCAGTTAATCTCAATTCCACGGTGACACCCGGTTCCAGGCAGTAGGAGACGAATGGGAGGCTTAGAGACATGACCCAAACTCAGTAGACAATTAAGCAAACGTCACTTACACTAAGGAATTCAACAGGAAGGAGACAGTTCTGTGTGACAATGAGCTTGAGAAGTTATGTGGGACTGAGATGATCCAGCCTTCAGGAGTCCTTTAACTGATGATCCAAATCATCAAAAGGCTATGGGCTCTGCTGAGAAAGACCTTGTATCAAGTTGCACCAATAATGTCTCTATTTTTAAGTGATTCCAACTAGATCATTCCCCAGTACCAACTGCAGGAATGGGAAGGCTCTGGGAGGCATGATTTGAAGGAGGAGTGTCTCCTAGGCCAGCCCAGTGCAATGTGGAAAGTCAGAAAACTAGAAATTGAGGAGATGGAATTACAGAACCTGCAGTTCTTCCCCTAATTCATTCTTTTCATCGATCAATGGAAAGTACAACACCTGCCTTAACTACCTCTCACCATTATGCTCAGGATGAAGTCTGAACTACGTACCTATGGTGCCTGGAAGGGCCTCTTGTGTTACTGGTGCAGCTTGGTGGAAGAAACATAGCATCAATTCCAAGTCAATTTTCTGGCTTCCCCTTGAGTCTTTCTCATCAGAGTTCCTCACCTTGGGGTATAAGTGGCTCCCATTTAGAAAACTCCTGGTCGAGGAACTCCCTCTACCAACAGTTTTCAAATGTGGTCTTGGGACTCACTGGATTGTTTGCAATCAATTGCAAATAATTCATTAGCAATCACTGTTGAAGAAGGTGTTAGTCAATGAACTCACTGGCATTGCAATACAATTTTCTGACTGGGAAAGGCAGAGGAGAAATTATGACCCTAACCTTGGCTTTGTTTAGGAGAGTGTCAAGCATGTGAACAACATGAATCATATGTCAGGATGAGGGAAATGTTGAGAATCATTTACTCTACCAGGAAATGTGAAAGCCCCTTTATTGGCACGTGCTTTGGGTGACCAGACTGTGGGGGTCATGTAGATGGTCATATCTCAAGGTCAACTAAATTTGTCCTTTGGTTTGTGATCTCTGGCAAGTCAGACCATTTGTATAGCTACAAACAGCTACAGTTATCACTGCTTGGGGATGAGGATTGTTTTCCTCCCAAAGATGATGTTTTCTTTCTGAAGAAATTCATTTCTTAGCCCTATGTGATGCGAGACATAACCTGCCACCTCCAATTTGACTTCGCTGAATTTTCAAGAAAGAAGAGACTTGAAGAAGTCAACTTATTGGCATATTCCCAACACAGGATGATCTCTGATGGTACTTGAATGATCTATTTTTTAATGGTTGTCATTATCTTAAAGTGTATTCAAATGTGTACGTGTTTATTGAGTTTCTCAACCTTAGCACTTATGGACATTGTGGGCCAGATAATTCTTTATTGTGGGTGATTGTCCTGTGCATTGTAGGATATTTAGCAGCATCCATGGTCTCTATCTATTAGATGCCAATAGCACCACCACCCCCAGTTGAAACAAACTAAAATGCCTCCAGACCCTTTCAAATGTGTGATGAGGGTGAGACAAAATTATCCCCAGTGGAGAAGTAATGATATATATGAGTTCATTGGATACAATTGCTTAGGATAAGGCTAACTAAAAAAAAAAAAAAAAAAAGTGGCTCAAATTAAGGAAAATGATAAGCTATTTGGTGGAACTATGGATAAGGTTATGTAATTTATTCATCTATGCTTTCATTTCACATTCTAAAATATTTGTTTGTGCTTACTATATGCCAAGTAATGTGCCACACCTGGCCCAGAGTAAATACTTAATTCACATCACTGTTATTATTAGCCAGTATTCCCATGGTTTTGCATGCTGGTGTTGCAATATTTGCATTAATGGAGAAAGCCTGTAGCTTCCATTTCTTATGTATTATTCACGCCAAACTGTGAAATTTGTTTTCTCGGTTGGGCTACCAAAGTTTCCTTTCCTGTCAAGGAAACACAGGAGGGTTATATGTTAGGAATGCTTTAGGTTGCAAATAAGCAACTTAAGTAAGTTGGGGCTTTCTTTTCTCATCATCGTGATGCCTGGTAGTAGATAACCACGGCACTGAGTTAGTGGCTTGGTGATGTTAGAGTGTCTCCAGAGTCTTTTACCTCCCCCTCATGATTGCTGCTTCACGGTCACGAGATGGTTAGTACTATCAGACATCATGTCCACATCCAAGGAAGAAAAGGGAGTGAAATAACTGAAGCAGCAACCTTTGAATCCTCTTCTCCTGGAAGCAGATCTTTCCCAGAAAACCCAGCAGAGTTGCACTTAAACCTCCTCAACCAGAACTACTTCCTACTTCAAGAGAGGCTGTGAAAGTTAGTATTTAGCTGGGCACATTGCTCAAAACTAGGATTCTATTAGGAAGGAAGAAGAGGAAAATGGATATTGGGTCAACAACTCATAGCTTCTGTCCCAGGGACTACTCTGGTAGAATGGATGTTCCCATCAGTCTCCTTCTTCTTTCCTCCCTTGTTCCTTCTCCTCCCTTCTTATTCAGAAGCAAGTAAATGGTTAGAGGTCTATTTGCCATTCTGAATCACATTAATCAATCCTCAAATGTTGAATAGGTAAATAATGTTGGCCAAAAATGTCATAAATGCAGTGAACTATATAAGAAGTATTAGATGCTATCACCATCATCACTATCATCATCATCATCATCATCATCATAACAACCTGTTAAGCACTTGCCATGATTGCAAGGTTCTGTGCTAAATACTTCACATATATTATCTCATGTTATTGTCACAATGACCCCGCAAGATAGATGTTATCATCATTCACATTTTACACAAGAGGAAACAAAGTTTGCAAAAGGCAAAGTATTTTGTCTAAGGTCCCCCAGTTTGAAAATGGCAGATCTGAGCCTTGAACCCAAGCCTGAGTAACCCTAATGCCCACCATCTTACTCTCAAATTGCTAACAGGACAACAAGGGAGTCAAGATTAACTCATGAGAAATAATTTTCCGGGACTGCAAGACAAAATAAAGTACTAAGCTATGTGGTCCTGAAAACAGGCTTTGGGGGAATAACAAGGAAGAACAGGTTTTGCAAAGGCAGATGCGGTCATGAAAGGCACTGGAACCGTCCCAAAAGAGATATTAGACTTGGTTTCCATGTCTAGTTGTTATTACTGTCAGTGTTGGGCTCCTAAGTTACAAAAAATATGCAGAAACAAACAGAACTTGGGAAGTGTGGACAGTCAGGAAGCAAGCAAGAGCGTGTCACACTCAGCATAGACCTATTTGGAGTTGTGGCATTTTTTGAGGTTTCTAAGGGTCCACTGACAATCCTGTGGCCATCTGCCTAGCACCAAGGACTTCAGTTGTGTGCAGTGCTGCATCCAAGCTGAGAGAAGGAAGTCCTGGAGGCACAGCTCCCAGGGCCTGCTGGTGGGCTGCCTGTGCAGCTGCCCCTGGAGTGTGTCTGTTCAGACCAGTCCACCTAAACCCAATCCCAAAGTCCTCCAAGCCAAAAAAGGAAAAATGGGTGCATCACTTAATCCCTTGCTTTCTTTTCACATAGTATTTCTGAATGTCCATGAATGTAAAAGAAAACCAAAGCAAACAAAAAATAAACAGGAAGTCCAGGATACATGATATTCCCAAACCACAAAAAGACAGGAAGCTTTCTGAATCAGGAATCTGGCCCTTTCTTTAGGGATTTCCCTGTTGGTTTGGAGACCACACTGCCTCTTAGAAAACTTAAGAGAAGGAAAAGTTTTAATTCACTACAGCTCAGTTCATCCACGGTTTTCTGAGTACCAACTGTGTGCCCGGCCCTGTGTTTTCTAGAGCATTCTAGTGCGACTTGCTGGTGGACACAGAGACAAGTAAGACCAAAAGGGAATTTACAGCCAAGGAAGCAACCAAGACCTCACAGAGGGGGGCCATATAAACCACTACTTTTCTATTTCTTTTTTCCTAGGGTGATGAGCAGATAGGGCAGAAAGCACTTTTTTAAAAAATTAAAAGCTGATCTATACGAAAAAACAAAATAAGGGAAGGCATCCAAGCATAGTACTGAAGAGCATTTGTCTGGGAATCAGAGTTACCTGAAATCAAGACCCAGTTCCCCCACTGGCTAATGGTGTGACCTTGAGGAGGTCAATTTACCTCTCTGAGCCTCGGTTTCCTGAGGCACGAGATGGGGATGATAACATGAGAGGGAAACAAAAGGAGTTAATACAGGAAAGGCCCTTAGCACAGGACCTGCCCATAGTAAACTCTCCATCGATTTTCTTCTTTGATAATAATGATAATGGTAATATGTTATTATCAAGCCAAGCACAGCATCTGAGCCTCATAAGCACTCAGTTACGGTTATTGCCATGACCATTTTGGGTGTTGCTGCTGTTTAAGAACTTGGTGAAGTGTCTGAGCACTCATAAGCACAGCTGTGACCCTGAGAAAGGATCTGATTCAGGACATGCAAGCAAGGAGCTCTCCCCATGGCTGAGCCTACAGAATCCCTATCCCGACGAGCAATGGAAGGTAATATCCCTTCTTTTCTTTTACTGCCAAGAAACTATCCTGGTCACCCTGATCCTGCCCAAAGTTCCTATAAAGGTAAAATTTACAAAACCAAAACCAGAAGCTCAGAGAGCACCATGGGGTGGACACAAGCTATTTTATGGGGTGTCTACACTTCTAAGCCTAAGGTCATCTATGACTTGCCTGTATAAAAGCTGCTAAGGATCTGGTCCCATGGTTTATTTCATGTGGGTTTTCTGTCTCCTCAACTTCATGTATTCTCTGCCCCAGCAAAACTGTGTGATCCAAGGAGAAGCCCCAGATTTTCCT
Organism: Choloepus didactylus; assembly: GCF_015220235.1. Taxonomy (NCBI): domain Eukaryota; kingdom Metazoa; phylum Chordata; class Mammalia; order Pilosa; family Megalonychidae; genus Choloepus; species Choloepus didactylus. The sequence goes on from NC_051325.1 coordinate 56,328,463, forward strand.
TGGAATTCCATCTTCTTGCTCTCGTCTTCCTCATCTCATCTCATATAAATCCTTCCTATATTTCAAAGCCCTGTTCAAATGTCGCCTCCTTCTGAAAGTCTCCCGGTATCCCCTCTCCTCTCCAAAGCCAGGAAAGACCCTTTCCTCCACTGGATAACTTCAGAATGTTCTCTGTACATCTGTGGGACACGCGTCAAGCTGCAACTCAGTTTAGTGAACCTCAGCATGTGTTAGTCAGGACTATGGATTGAATGTGATAGAAAATCCACTCAAACCAACTTAAGCATAAAGGGAATTTATTGGATCCTGGGAAGGTCAAGGCAGTAACTAGATTCAGGCAACGCTAAACCCAGGGCTTAAATGGTATCATTGGAAATCTGGCCTTCTCAGCCCCTTGGCTTTGGTTTCCTTGGTAGTGGCATAGCTCTTGGAGAGGTTCTCCTCCATGGAGGGGCTCAGCAACCCCCAGAAACCCCAGACTTAGCCACTCCAGTGGAAACAGAGTTCAGGCAAAACCCTCTCAATGAACTGACATGGGTCACGTGCCCAGATCTGTAGGTGGGTGAGCCACATCCAAACCCAGACCTGAGAATGAGAGAGAGAACTCCCCAAAGGAAAAGCTGGGCTATTACCCAGAAGAAACAACAATTATCCCCAGCATGAAAAAAATTCCTGGATGATTTAGTTTTTGATATTTCACAGAGCCTAGCATTTTTTTCCGAAAAAGTAGATGCTCAATAAAATGATCAGAGAATGGAAAAAGTGAACGAATGGTTGACTAAACTAAATAACTTACCTATCAGCTTTGTCGTATCCTCTTCTGCCACTTACACTTATTTTATATTTGGCCAGAGATCATATGTCGATTTGAGTATTTCTCCAACAAACTCTCTTAGAGAAAATCTTTGTAAATCAGACATCACAATGCCTTCCATCTGGAGTCAGAAATAACACAGCAGACACTAATATTTAATAATCCAAAGTGCCTAGTTCACTGTTTAAAAAAAAATGTTTTTAATCTAATAAGAGAGAATTCTCCATGATCAAGTCCTCAACCTGTTTGTTTGAAATTTTTTTCTTGCCATTTCTGGTCATGAAAATCGAGCAGGATTTCTGGCACCCTTTATGCTTCTTTGTTATTAAAAGCAGGATCAGTTAATAAATAATTATGCTGCTCAGTTTCTAGGGAACGAGGAGATAAGGGCAGGGATACTCGAGTCTCACAAATTACATGCTATAGTGTAGATTTTCAGCCAGAGTGGAGAACAACCTAGCCTTCTTTTTTTTTTTTTCCTGTGGCATAAATTGTTCTAATTATATGTGCAAGCTCCTCTATCCCCAAAGATATGAGTTGGAAGCACTGTGCCTGTTCTTTTAATTCCAAGAAGCATTTGCAGTTCTGTGTTCCCACCCCCCTTGTTTTCAAACTGAATTGTTTCAGTGGTAGCTTGGTGTGTCAGCTTGTAAGTCTATAAAACAGTTTTATACCAGCTGGAGATTCAACATGCTACATGAATACATAACAGTGCCTAACCAAGAAGGTTTGTAATTCAGTAATTAGCTGTAATTAATGAACACAAAGTGAAGACTCATTTACAGTTTAAATTATCACATTAGCTCCTGTCACCCTCTATGTACACAAAACAGCAGGAATTCAATTATTTTTATTCTTCAAAGCTAATTTAAAATTTAAGGGATGCCATTACATGAAATAATAGGTAGGAAATGTAATCGAAATCACTGAGAACAGTTGGCCGTCCTTCGAATAAAAAAAAAAAAACGCGATTGCTGACGATTTGGAAATGTTTTTTCATCTGTGAACAGATGAAGGATTGAAATCTCTGCTCTTTTCAGTATCTTTAAAAGGGGAAACGGGTTTGGTGGTTGCTGAGGCTTTGTGCAGGGAGGATGGTGGTGCCTAATTGTAAGCACAGTTGATAACTGATAATGCTGTTGATAGTAACAAGAGGACAGCCTGGGAGACTCACATTCCATTATCCTTAATGGGCGCAGTGGCTCTGCAACCTCACGGGTTCCTGGAACTGTCACCCATCTCTGCCGCAGGCTTCAGCTTGGGACACCTGACGTCATCGTCACATTGCTGTCATCCTCGATGCTCTGTAAAGAATGCTCTGAATTCCTTAATTCATTCATCAAACACTGAGCACTTCTGCATCTCAGGCACCGTTCCAAGTGCCAGAGCTACAGTAGTGGGCAGGCAGGACCACAGGCCTGATGTCCAGGAGCTGACATTCTGGTGGGAAGAGACAGAAAATAGCCAAGGGTTCTCCAACCTGGCTATGCAATAGAGTCACAGGGGAACATACGTATAAGTTACCATCTATCTATGTATATGCACACACACACACACACACACACACACACACAATCAATGTCGGCCTCAACTCCAACTAAGTGAATCACATTCTCTGGAGGGCAGGTCTGGGCATCAGTAGCTTGAGCACTGACTCTAACATGCAATCAGGGCTGATCACCACTATGATAAACTAGCAAATAAAAGTAATAGATTAGCATTCATTGGCAATGAGTGCTGTGATGAAAATTTAGCAAAGGAATGTACAGGATGGCTGGGGGCTGCTCTGGATGGGTGTTCTGGGGAAACTTCTGGGACGATGACAAGAGTTGAATAGGAGCCAGCTCTGAGAAGATCTGGGAGAAGGTTCTAGCCTCGGTCAGCAAAACTTTCTTTTGCAAAGGGCCAGACAGTAAATATTTTTTATTTTACTGGCCTCCCCATCACATATGATTATTTTTTATTTTAACTCTTTTAAAATGGAAACACCTTCTTAACTTGAGGGCCACACAAAAATAAGCTCAAAGGTGACTTTGGCCCACCTGCCCTGTGTTCTAGGAAAAAGGATCGACACGTGCAAAGGTCCTGTGGCAGGTGTGAGGTTAGTGTATTTGAGTTGCAGAAAGGCCTGAGTAGGTGGGGCTTAGTAAGTAAAGATAACGAGTAGATGAGGCCAGACGGGTCAGCCAGAGTTTAGATTTTATTCTAAATATGAAGAAAAGTCATTGGAAGATTTTAAGCAGAGGAATATATGAGCGTGTGTGAGTGCATGCATGTGTGCGTGTGCGTAAGGAAGACACATATGTTTCCACACTCACCACAGTATATCTCCCTGCAACCAACACTAGTCCACTCCCGTGACAGTTCCCGGAAGGGAAGGAAAAACAAACCCCATGTTGAAAGAATGCTGCGTCTGTTGCTTTAGACTTCTCCGTGCTCTGTCCCCTCCTGAATTCATTTTTCTTCCTCCTTTAAATAGGCCACTAGAAGCTGCGCTGTCTAATTTTTCATAGGTGATCGACTGCTGAGTGGGAAGTTAGGCAGGCAGAGGGAAGGTGCTGATAAGCCAGTGCGCAGATTCTATTAGGGAAATGCGGTGGTAATTAATGAACCCTGCCAGTAATTGGGAAGGTGTGAGTCCCCGTAATATGGTAATGATAGTCATTCGTCTGCGCGGCCCCCATCTCTCTGTGCGATCCCTCATCGGCTCTGTGATCTCAGACTCTTAGCCATGCAAATCTTCCTGACAGGACGCTACATCTCTGTCTCCCTAATTGGGCAGCATAGAGTTGTTTATGGATATTGTCGGCATTTAGGCCTCAGTTGGAGGTTGTTCAAAAATCGTTAGCAAAGTCGCCTTAACAGCGTTGTCAAATATGCATTCCCCCGTTTCGATATCTGTTTTTAAGCCGGCAACGGTTTGTGATGAAATTAAGCCATGCATTGTGTGGGCTGCAGCTCTGTGTGTAATTGTTATAAAACCATTTTTGAAGTAAAAACCAATTTGCAGTCATTTCTCATCCCTACTTAAGGTAAAACTTCCGTTTGTGTGCAGGAGCGGGAGGAGCTCTGAGCCTCTGGGTGCCTCCCAGAGACACAACCACTTGCAAAAATTAGCTTTGCATCCAGGCTGGTTTCTAAACATTCATCACCGTGCAATTTGAAATGAGCACCCTTACTGGAAGCATTTGCCACATTTTCTTTTTCTTGCACGCACGTGGCCACCCTTTCGTCTGCCCCAAACTGGTGTGATGAATTGTTAATAAACCATGAAAAGTCAGGGGAAAAAAAGCCCTTATATATCTGCTAAGTGAACTTTATTTTCTGTTGGGCTGTTTATGAAGGCTCTCAAATATTTAGAAAATATGGGAAGTATTATTTTAATATATACATACTTTAATACATATACTTTAAAAGTATTCAAATATAGAATAGTACAGTTTAGACTGCATCTTTATCAACTTCAAAGAAGAGACATATTTAAGGAGCACTGGTATCTATTTTCTCCCTTATGAAAGAACAGAGAAGCATAGGGGCAGAGGGCTACACTATTTAGAAGTTGTTAGTCACAATTTGACATCCCCTAGCTCTATGTGTGCCCTTGGCTAAATTACCTAACCTCTCTGAGCTTCAGTTTTCTCATCTATCTCACCTGCGCTCCAAAGTAGTTCCAAGGCTTACAAGTTAAAGGATCTGAGTATGCATCGTACATGGGGAGGGCTTTGGAATCAGCCCTGCTACTTATTAGCTGAAAGAACTTGGACAAGTCACAGTTTCTGTATGCCACAGTTTCCGCATCTGTAAAATGGGTCAGATAATCCACTGTGTGTAGGGTAGTTCTGAGGCACACAGATAATTAGCTGAAAGCGCCCGTGATGTGATCGCAACATAATGATCCCTCCACCAGGGGTAGCTATTGCTCTTTGGAAACCTCTGGAGAGCTGGTGTCCAGGGCCACTCAGGAGATATTCACGGAGTGAATGAAGGAACCAGAAGGCACCGTAAGCATTTAGGGAGGGTTTCCACTGTTTTGCCTGCCTCTACAGTCTCCAAGCTTGACCTTCTCACTGGCTTTTATGGCTGCTAAGGAAGGCACTAAGCAGTGATTCAGCCACACAAGGAGCAAAGGAAGAATTGGAGATGAGTAAAACATCCCCAGGACCTTCACTCTAGAGTCTAAATGTGGTGACCAACATCCTGGGTTGCCTGGGACTGAGGGGTTTTCCAGGAAGGCAACTAAAACCAGCACAATCCTGGGCAACCCAAGACGAGTTGGCCATCCTAACTTTAAACAAACCTTCTCTTCCAGCCCCAAGCCCAGGGATCTGGCAGGTCATGCTTTGCTGCAGCCCCAGATTCCCAGAAAAGCTTCTCTTCCATTTCAAACTCTGTTTGCAGTCACAGTTCTCTCTGTAAGAACAATCTGGCATGTTCCAGATGCTCTCAAGAAACAGAAATGGCTGCCAGGCAATGAATGGTCTCCCTCCACAAAGGCCCCACCTCAATTCCTCTGGAAATGTCCATGGATACCAGTGACAGAGCTGCTGGTGCCCGCCCCCTCACTCATTGCCCCTCTAGTAGGTGTCAGGGGTGGGGGAGGGCAGAAGCCGAGGGTGGGTCCATCACCGCCAACATTATGGTGCTCTGCTGAGAATCACCAGGAAGGAGTTAAGAGAGTTTAACAAGTGTGGGAGGGGGCTGCTGAAAAGTCAGTTTGGCAGGAGTTAATCGGGGAGCCCTGTCAGCATCTCAGGGATGGAGTTGTGTTTTCCTGCCCATCTGTTAGGAAACACCAGGAACCGCCTCAGCCGTCTCAGCCCACCAAATCTTTACTCTGAAGAGATCTAACAGCGGAAGGTGCTAGCATAAATCAAAGGGTCTGCAAATCCTGTAACCTTTGGTACCTTTATCACACACTACCCAGCGTGGTCTGGTCCCACAGCCAGGACTTTCTCATGAATGTCTTTATTCATCCCATGTGGCAAACCAGCTGGATCATCTTTAAATTAGAGGTTTTATTTTGCAACTTGCCCTTCCAGCCCAACCCCTAGCCCTTTTCCTTCTTTAATCCCTGTCCCTCCCTCCCTTGGTCTGAATGAATCGCCTGGACTGAATGTGCCTGCCAGTAGGACTCGGTTGTGAGCATCAAGGCAGCATGGTTCAGCAAAGTCAAACTGGGATAACATACATACCAGGCCTTCCATCCTTGAATATGAATGTGCTGGCATTTTATGTTACAAAACACAAAAGGGGGGAGGGAGGAGAGCAAGAAACTTGAAGTGTAAGGAACTTTCCTGAACGTAGCAGTTACCAACCCTGGATACAAACTGCTGTGCGGCATAATTGTCAAATGCTTACATAAACACATAAATAAGATAAATTTATTTTCATTATTCATATTTGGTGCTCTCCCTTCCACTTATTTATGCTTTAAACAATGGTTACAGTAAATATAACAATAAAAAAGGGGGCCTAAAGTGGACAGGAAGACTATCAAGAAGCCCTGATACACAGCAATTCATGTTTCTTCTTTACAATCGCTAACGAATCTTAACTGGAGCCATGTTATGTTCCCCTGTGAGTGATAAGCAATGATTTATTATGAAGTGTCATGAAATCGGAATGCCATACAGTGAGACATGAGCTAGTGGAAAATGTTTTCCCTGTTTCCCAACCTCATTACTCAAAGATGCAGTGTCCCTTTACTGAGCCTAATTTAACTGACTTTTTTGAGCGCTGCACTCGTTGGTGATGCAAATTGACCGGGGAGAGGATGTCCAGTAAAGCCTAGCACCTAATGCCATGGCCCTGGTCCAGCCGGTGCCAGAGCTGGCTGACAACCCCGGAGCTGTGTGCACTGGCCAGCCTCCAGAAGCAAGATTCCAACAACCATCTCTGCTCTCTGTCAAAGCAGCAAGGATGCTAAGGCACTCGGCAGATAAAACCCACAAAGGGAGTGAGAACCCAAAGGGCAACTTGGATGGCTTTGGGCCTGGTGTTATCCATCCCTCTTGGAACACACACCTTGATCACTTAACATCTATCCAGTGTTACAAGGGAGCCAGTGAACCTAACGAAAGAGCACAGGCTTTAGAGCCAGACCAAACCTGGGTTCTGCCCCCAATTACCGGCATAGTTGGTGTGGAGATTGCAAAAACAGCCCCAGTCTTCTACCTTTCCCTGTTTCCATGCCCTCCACCATGGAACTTTGTAGAGTCCTCTCGTTCTGATTCTAGGCTCAGCTATGTGACTTGCTTTGGCCGATTGGATGACAGCAGGCGTGAAGCAAGCAGACTGCAAAGAGCTTGCACAATTGGGCTTGCTCAGTCTTGTACCTTTGCAATTGCTACTTGAATGTGCCCAGGCTAACCTGCTGGAGGATGAAAGATATGTGAAGCTCAGCCACATCACGCTGCTTGTCACAGCCCTGGGGTCAGATGTTTTATTCCCTCTCTACTTCTTCACCCTTCTTCTCCTAGGCCCCTTTTGTGTTGGATGTGTCGAATCTTGAGAGGCATTTTGGGGAAAGGGGGAGAGCCTCTCTTATTAATGAGGTGCGCTGCATATGGGGCTGGCCTCCAAGGTTAACTGTCTAGTGGGGGCATGAGGGAGGTCTATGGGAGTCCCAGATCCTAATATAGGAGATGTGTTCCATTCAGTATGACTTTGAAGTCCCCTAAATGCCTTCCCACCCAGCCCATCCGAGCTTCACCTTCATCCTCTCACTGTTAAGGGTTTCTCTTCCCCTGGGGACTGGGTACCTAGAAGCAGCCACACAGATCTTGACCTTCTAGAAATTCATGCACATTTTTCTTGCCAAAACAATGAAAGCATAGAGAATCTCATCTGCTTTTATCTCTCTTTTCTCTACCATCTTTCTCCAATATCTTCGGCTCCTTCTCAATAGTAACAGAGTACAGATCAGGGAGCCTGCATAAGCCTTGGCCAACAGGAAATTAGATGCCAACCTTCCCATCTTGCAGGAACTCAAACCCTTCAAGTGTTTCTCATGGGACTCACCCACCTGGCTTCTGTGTACCCCCTCCAACAGTTTCCCAATTAATTCCTCTAGTCTTTTCCTAGACAAGCTGGTGGCAGGAGGGGAAAATGGCAATTGGTGCCCTATTCTGCCATTTGGAAAACCCCATTTTTTTTTAACTTTTTATTTTGAAATCATATTAGACTTAAGGAAATTTGCAAAAATAGTATAGAGAATGTATCTACACTCTTCACCCAGCTTCCCCTAATGATAATATCTTGTATAACCATGGCACAACTGTCAATACCAGGAAATTAACACTGCCTTCAAGACTATTCATTAAATATAGACCTAATATGAATTTTTTCACTTTTTTCCCTAATGTTCTCCTCCTGCTCCAGGATCAATTTTGGGATCTCACACTAGGTTTAGTCGTTGTGTCACCTTCTCCTCCCATCTGTGACAGTTCCTCTACCTTTCCCTGCCTTTTATGATTTTGATAGTCTTGATGTGTACCAGCCAATTATTTTGTAGACTGTCTCTACATTTGAGTTTGTCTGATGTTTTTTCATGATTAGATTGAGGTTATGCATTTTTTTTGGCAAGAAAATCATAGAACTGAGGTAGGGTCCTTCTCAGTGCATCCTAACAGTGGGTCATGGTGTTGCTATAGCTTATGTCTAGTCAAGTTAACTTTTATCACTTAAGGTTAAGGTAATAACTGACAGTTTCATTTAAAATATGAGGTTCTGAGTGCCATAGTTCTTAATTTTGTGGTCTAGCCAAAATATCTTGAGACAGGAAATTCCATCCAATACCCTGTTACACTAGCTATGTGATTTGGGGCATAAAATTTAATCCTTCTCTGAACCTCATTTTCCTCGCCTGGTAAAAGGGAATAATCATGACCACCTTTCAAGGTTATTGTAGAGGTTTGTCTCCATAACAGCAAAATATTTAGCAGAAGGCCCAGTAGATCCTCAAAAATGGAGCCCTCTAAAAGCATCTTGAGCAATTTACCCACATTATTACCAAACCTCACAAAAAAATCAAAGTGACAGGTATAATCATCATCTACTTACCAAAGAGGAGCCTGGAACGTGGAGCTAGGATGTCTTCAATCACGTCATTCCCCTGTGTCAGAGTCTCTACTCGGCACCCTGCCAAACACCTTGCTGTGATCCTCCTCAGACCACCCCTCGCTGTCTTTTTGATGTGAGTAGCCATGCTTGAAGGCAAGATCAAATCTGCAGTCCCGGGGATCAGACAGCACTTATTCAAATCTTAGTGGGATACTTTGGGCAAGTTGCCTAAATATTGTGTGTCTCAGTATCCTCCACTCCCAAGGACCTAACTCAGAGGGTTTTTGTGAGGATTCATGAAGGCAATAAATGAAAGCTCTCAACATAGTTCATAGCACATGGGGAGCACACAACAACTATAAAAGTAGCTTAATTATCATTTACTCATTCAACAAATATCTTGGGGCATCTAGTATATATGATATTGTTAACAATAGCCATTGAACAAGGCAAGAAAAGTCCCTGGCCTTGTGGAGTTTGCATTAGAATGGGTAAGAGACACAAAAATGTCATATCACGTCTCTTAAGCAATGTGTTGGTTAAATGAACTCACCAACTCTTCCCCAAATAAACCTTGTGTCCTCGTGCCTGGGTGTTCCCTGGACATGGAATATTGCCTGCCTGCCCCTTTCCTAATATTAAAATCAAACCCCCTTCGTCAACACCCATCTTAACTTCCATCTCTTTCATTATTCATGTCCTGATCTTTTAGCTAGACATGCTCACTTCATCACAGGCTCCTCCACAGTAAAATGAACCTGTTATAAAGTGTCCCAGAGTTTGCTCTGTAACACTATTATTTATGTACATGTTCACCACCACCACCACCACCATCACCACCCCATAATCTTCCAGAAAGCCTTTATTTCCCTCTTTTCAGTACTGGTCCACCTGTCATTACGTACTTTGTATTCTACTCTCTTCACCAGAATTCAAGTTCCTTTCCTAAGGGCAGGAGTCACCTCTGTGTAATACAGTGTTGGGAAACCCCCCCCAACCTTACTGAACCCAACGCCTGAAATGAATATGTGCTCAAAGGTCTGTTGATTGAATAAAAACATCAATAACTGGCCAGGTCTTAATCCCCTTATGGAATTGTGAATCTTCAAAGACAATGACCATGCCTCACTCATCTAATGTTTGTTGAGATGACCTGAGACATAGCACTATGGTCATATTCGCTCCTCCAATTATTTAGCTTGTGTTTTGGGCCTCATCTCTCTTTTGGCGCCCCTATCTCCTCCTTTTTAAAATACATCCCTCCCTCCATCGAGAACTTTTTGCTACATTGCAGGAGCTATGGGCAGATAAAAGAAAGAAAACATGTAAAGCATTTTGGTTGCCTTGGCAATGGAGTACTCTGAAAGTCTCAGGGATTGCTTTTTGTTGCCAGCATATAGTCCCTGACTTTTCTCAAATTTATGCAAAACCCACATGGACAGGGCCATCTGCCTTTATCCTATTATTGTTGATGATTTAATGAGGGATTATTGCTAACTTAACTGGAAAGGAGTCTGAAGTCCACACTTTTTTCTCTAGAACTCATTCAGGCAATTAGGAAAAGAAAAACAAAGAGCACCAAATTGTGACTCTAAGAGTTTATCCCATCCCTACACTATCCTTCTCTTCTCTCCCCCCTTAACACCACTCTCCAGTCTCAGAAGCCAAAAAAACAAATAAGGACCCTGAATCTTCTTTTCCCAACCTATGCTAAAGTGCATGCCTTGGGAAACAGATTGGAAATCTTTACAGGAAACGTTGACTGGAAACTCATATTGTTTATGTCATTCCTGAAAATTCTTACAAAGTTTTTCTGGATTTAAAAAAAAAAAAAGGTTTCAGCAATGGTTCTTCTTTAGGGTGGAAGGTGATTTTCCCATTTTCTGATTAAAGACATCTAGATGTAAAAGTTGACTGATTAAAACACCCAATAGGGAGTAAAGCACTCATATTTTTATAAACCATAAATCCCAAACTTGTTTTGGAAATTATATCCAGTGAATACTCAATACGCTAGTCCAGAGCAATAATTATTTTGTTAAAAATGGCTGGGCTAATCTCGGTGACTTAGAATGCTTTGGTATATCTTGTCTCTGGCACCAACCACATTGGCTTCCCTTTAGATCCTTGAATAAGCCAAAATCCTTCCTGTCTAAGCCCCAAATATTTGCTACTTCTGCAGAGAATTTAAACATTTCTTCAGATGCTGGCATAAGTGTCCCTCTTCACAGCAGCCTCTCTCTTCTCCAAAGCATAAACACCCAAACACCCACATGCAGTTTTGATTATTGTCCTTCATGAGTACACATGTTTTCTCCATGGCATTTGCCTCCATCACAGTGTTTTATCATCTCTGTGTGTGTTTGCCCCAGGTTAGTTTCTTCACTGGCAATAAAGTCCACAAAGGTAGCCACCATTCCTGGTTCAGTAAGCACAAGGCAGAATTCAATAGATATTTGTAGAATGAATGAATGAATAGTGAATGAATGAATGGGTTTGCTAGTAGGGTCTGGGAGAAGCCAGGTGAGGAGAGCCTAGGAACAGGTCAAATCTGTAGATGGATAGGGTTGTTTGAGAAAGTGTAGCCTAAAAATAAAGATCCAAATTACAGTTAAGAAGAATAGCCAAGGAGAAGGCCAAGATAAGAGTGCTTTCATCAAGTCTGAAGAAAGAAGTAAAGTCAACAGCCCCAGAATAAGCATAGAAACAGGTTCAAAAGCAGTTCCTGCCATAGGAGGTTTAGAACAGAAACTGAAAATTGTAAAGGACCAAGCAGTCCTCGCTTAGAGGAGCCAGGGGCCATATTTAGAGTTGAAAGGAACCAGTAGAACAAGGCATTTATACTTGCATTTTCTCCTGAATCATAAGCAACTTGTGAGTAGAAAATTATTTTCTCTTCCTCACCTTTGGCTCTCCCACAACATCTAGCAGAGTGTGTGGCATATAGTAGTTGCTCAATAACAATGAATAGATTCATCTCCCATTTCCCTTCAGCATCTAACCTGATGCTAAGACCATACTGATCGCTCAAAAATTCCCGAAACATCCTTCATGCTTTCCTCGTCTCTGACATCACTAATGCTGTGTCCTCTGACTTCCCCTGCATTTTATTTTGCTGGTCCAGCTCTTAGCCACCTCTAAAGACACTTGGATTAAACTGAAGGGGCCAGTGGACCAGGATCTGGAAGGTTTGGGGGGGAATCTGAGCTCTAATAGCACCACTTATCAGCTCTCCATGACCTTGAGCCAATCACTTCCTCTCTCTGAGCCTCAATAACTAACCTCTCTTGAAAAATGGGACTATCAACACCTACCTCACAGAATAATGTATTTAGAAAAGAATATTATGGATGTAAAGGTACATGTCAATATTCTTTCAAGACATGTCCACTCAGAAATGAGCTCTGCCTCTTCTGTGTGTTTTTCTCAAGGCATGTTATGCTTTGTATTACCTGTAGATACATCTGCCTTATCTATCTTCCTAGATGAGGAGCTTCTTGAAGTGAGGACACTTGGGAGCACACAGATTGGGTGGGAGGATAGAAATGCCAGCCATTCAGGGCCCAAAACATGAATGAGAGGAAGGCGGTTATAAATCAACTGCAATATTACTTGTGGTTCCTCTGCCAGGATCTCTTCTTTGGAAGTCCACTGATGTTAGTCACATGTCTGACACAAAAGAGATATGAATGAATGAATGAATGAATGAATGAATTTGCCTTTGGTTGTGTGTAGCAATAAAGAAAAAGAAATTTAACTTTTCTTCCAGACTTTGGATACCTCTGCCAGCAACGAAGTATCTTCCAGGGAGGGCAGATGGCAGCCTGTACAATGAACAATTTAATCTTTAGAAAATGAAACAACTTTGCCAGCAAACTCCATTTTTCTCCATGAACACATTGTCAATAACATGTGCTCTCAAATATGTGGTGAAATTGATGACTGGGCCCTGATTTATGGAAACAACAACAAATTAAATGATTACCTTTCTCTTTCCCAGCTCGGGGTCCTTCAGACTAGCCATGATTTTGTTTTTCCTGTGCGCTTATAACAGAGGGTATCTAATTAAAATACCTCACTGGGTGACATGTGTGGAGTGGAGGTAGAAACCAGGAACGTCCAGGGTATCTTAAATTTAAAACCAGGAGGGGAAAAGCCACTTATGAGATAATAAAGATTAACTTAGGGAACCGCTGGCCCTTTCTTCACATAAAGGCAGATATTGAGGGAATCCTTCATTCCAACACTTTTGTGGCCACTTATTTAGCTCCTCATAGGAAATCTTGGTTTGGGACAGAACTGTGGCCTTGGATGGGGATGAAAATAGATCAGGGTTTGGAGACAGGCACAGGGAGAAATGGAACTCTCCAGAGAGTAATCACCTCAGACATTTGGGACTATTTTTGGAAAAATAGTCTAGTTCTGAGTGAGTCCCTGTCCGAGGACGACTCCTTCTAGAACAGGGGCTGTGAACTCAGATTTGGGTCAAGAACTTCTTTGAGGCTCTAATGAAAACTACAGACCCATTCTCCAGAAAAAAATAAGTGCTTGTTTACAAAGACATACACGTGTATCACACACAGAAATGCAAAAATTTTGCTGATTGTCTCATCTCTTGTCTTTGCCACAAACTTGAGAAACTTGAGCAGCGGCTGCCACTCAAAATTCTAGGCTTTATCAACTTTGCTGTGAAGCTCATTCAAGATTAAGAATTGTTTGAAGTAAAGGACTCATGGCTCCCATAGGCCACAGGAGCTCTTCATCATTTTTAATCAGTGGTCTCTGGCAGTCTGGTGTATCCTTCTCAAAAAATATTTTTAAAGGCATAAAATGAAATACATGGCATTTTTAAAAAATCATTGAAATAGTTATCAAACACCAGAGAAACCAACTTGTGATATAGTAACATAACTTCTTTAGGCACTTTAAATAACAGGACCAGCTTTGACTACTGTAATTTCCAAGTAATGATAAGCATAAGTGATATTGCAAGATATTTGCAACAACTATAACACAACATAAAAAATGGTGAAAATAACCGCGATGAAAGTCATGATAGTGCTACTACTATTGTGATTTGGTGTCTGCATTCACAATTGAAGGGAATACTGACTTTCAGTGAGAGGTTAAGGAAATTAAAAGTGTCACTTTTTTTCCCACCTAAGTTCACAGACCCCCTGAATTCTCAGCCAGGGTTTTTCCTCATGGCAAAGAAATAACCTTATGTGTATTTAACCTCACTCTGCCCTCAAGCCTGCCTCACTTCACCTTCTTTCCTCATGATTCTTTACTAAAATATCTCCTCAACAAAAGGGAGTCGGTGTGAGTGAGGCACACATTTGACCAGCTTGGCTCTGATGGTGGAAAGCAAACACCCACAATGCCCTTGGCACAGACGCAGTTGCAGAAGAAAGGCCTCTCTGCTGCAAACCTGTTCAACTAGAACATAAACCACAAGAAGACAGGGACCAGGGCCACCTCTCTCCTGGTAAAATCACCAGCCCCTAGCCCAGGAAAATCTCCCAACACATATTTATTCATGGATTGGAAATGAATAAACATCAGCCGTCAGAAAGGAGTAAGACAGACCTTTCTGAAGTGTTTGATCTGCAGGCCCAGCCTTCCATGACTGTCTCTGGCTGGAGACCTTTGGAGGAGAAGGTCTTTTCACCAGGGGAGAAGCCCCTCCCAGAGGTGTTCCACAGGTATTTGAAAAAAGCTCTTTCCAAATAGTGCAGGGATCCACAAACATTTTCTGCAAAGGGCGAAATGGCAAATACTTCAAACTTTGTGGGCCATATGGCCTCTGTCACAACCACTCAACTCAACTGTTTCATGTGAAGGCAGCAAAAAGGAAAGCATAGACTGTACATAAACAAATGAGAATGCTGAATTCCAATAAAACTTTATCAATAGACACTAAAAGTGGAATTTCCTATAACTCACAGTGTCATTAAATATTAGTCTTCTTTTGATTTCTTTCCAACCCTTTAAAAAGTTAAAAACATTCTTAGCTCACAGGCCATATGAGAACAGGAGGTGGGCTATAGGGTGCCAACCTGTGCAATAGAGGCTGAAGCCGTGGTTTTCTTCTTGGTTTGAGGTGGATTTGTTTTCAACAGTCTGTGCCAAGCCTCCACTTACACTGCCTTTGATTATGTTTCTTTCAATGGCCAGAGACCTTTCCCACCTTGGGAGATTTGCACCTGTGGATGCTCCATCCAGTAACATAGTCCCCCAGGTCCCCACGTGGCCAGCCCTTCCTCATCATCAAGTTTCACCTCAAACTGCACCTCCTCAGAGAGGCCTTCCCTGGTCTCCTTCTCAAAATAGCCACCGGACCCTCACACCTCTCTCCACTCACTGTTCTGTCACCCTGAGCTTTTCTTATATGACATGGTCTTGATGACTCATTGGACATTGTCTTCTCTCTTTCTAGAATGCAAACTCCCTGAGGGCAGGGGCTCTTACCTGCTGTGTTCCCTGCTGTCTCCATCGTAGCAAAACAGTACTGGGTGTCTGGCACAAAGAAGCTTCCCCAATATTTGTTGAAAGAATATTAAGTGTTCACTGGTAAGGCAAGAGCAAAAAAATGCACATCCAAAGTTTTTGCAACCTCATCTGGTCCAGTGAGCATTAGGCTGTATAATTATCATGCTGTTGAAATAACAATCTTATATGGAGCACAATATATAAAACAAATGAAAATGAAGTTGCTTCATTTGAAATGATAAATTGCAAACATATAGAAATACATATATAAATCATACTTAAAGCAATTCTCAACCTTGGCAGCACATGAAAATCACCTGGCAGCTTTCAAACACTGCCCCCACACCATGCCCAGGCCATACCCCGGATCAATTTTGGCAGAATGTCTGGGGTGGGACCCCCCACCTGGTGTTTTGGAGCTCCTCAGGTGACACCCACATGGTGTGGAGCTAGGGTGGAGGTTCAGCCAGGTAACTCTGTGCCACTTCTTGGCTGTGAACTTGGGTGAGGGTTTAACACATCCGAGCCTCGGTTTCCTTGTTGGTCGTGAGGATTCAATCAGATATTACTGGTAAAGCGCTTACCTCGTCGTCAGGACCGTAGTGGGATGATAAGCAGCAGGTGTTGTTGTTATTCTCAGCATCCCCCAGCGGAAGTGGCCATGGCTCCCGGCCCCAGTGTCGCCATCTGTAGAATGTCGCCGTGGTAGCAGGCCGTTGTCCCCAAGGGCATTCACTCGCATTGCTAGGATTCTACAAAGGGAGAGCGATGGGCCAAGTGGACGGAAAGTTCGTGTTTGCTCACTGAGCGGCACCCCTGGGCCAGGAGCTGGCCAGCACTTCGGAGACTGGGCAAACAGGGCAGTGTCCTCCCTGCCCTCCCAGAACCTGGAGGTGAAAGGGAAAGAAGCAACAAATCCATATTCACACAAACCGATGGATTATTCCCAGCCAGCGGGAGCTAAGAGAGAGCAAATCTGGGACCTCGTCCAGATTCTGGAATAAAGGAAGGTCTTTCTGAGAGCATAATATTAAAGTGGAGAGATGTGGATGGAGGTGGAGGGTGCCCTGGGAGGAGGTACAGCAGGAGCAAGAGCTAGGAAGTAGGACACGCCCTGGCATTTTTGAGGAGCTTTTGCTTAAAATGTCAATAACTGAATAAGAAACATCTCTTTTTTTCCTTAGAGTATCTCAAGGGATTGGGGTTCTCCATAACATATGGGAAACACTGGGAGGGTCAGATGAAACCAGGTTTGGGATCCAAACAAACCTTGATTTCATTCCAGCCTCACTACAAAATAGCTGTGTGGGGGTGGAGGGGACAACTTAACCACCTGAAACTCTAGTTCTGTGTCTGTAAAGAGGAAGTAACTCCTATTTTACCAACCTTCTGTGGGGATTATAAATAGTCAAATTGGCAAAGGGCAATAGTTATTATTGTAAAAGAGCTTGGTACTTTACTGACAGAGAAACCTGGGTTCAAATCCCAGCTCTACCACTTACAGGCATTTGATGCTGGTCCTCATACTTAAATCTCTGCACCTGTTCCCTGAGCTCTGAAAAGGGATTCAAAGAGCTACCTTTGGGTATTACCATAAGAATTAAATAAAACAACAGTAGTCAAGTTTCGGGTGTAAAGTAGGCACCCAATAAATGTTCAGTACCATTAAAATTATCTAAATAAGTGTTTCAACCCACTAACTCCCTTTTCCAGGGTAGACACAATGACAGACAGTGCTGCCGCAGGCTTAGGTAAATAATCACAGTGGTTAAAAAAAAAAATTCTACGGCTTATTTTCCATACTTGGAGAGAATGCTGTTCTTCCTAAACACCAACAACTCACACTTTAGGCTGCAGTAAAGTCCCCTAGCTGTGTCCAGGCAGTGAGTCTCATTTGGTTGTAAGTTAGTTGCAATAAATAACTTTGGGCTTCGCACTCCACTTAGAGAAGATGGCCTCCGCTGTGAATCATGTCGTTGGCGTTTGGACTTTAAACTGTCCCAGTTGTTTATGGTGGTGTTTGCCAGCATCTAGACCTCTTTCAAACAATTTAAGTGCCTCTTTGGAGTATATGAATGTGGCTTGATAAAAATGGGTACAGGGTAATTGCTTCCTGTCTCTCCTCTGTGTTGCCATGCACCAAACGCAACATGTATGAGAATTCTCAGATTTAAATATATAATTGCTGAACATGAAATTATAATTGACATTGAAACTGCCGGGGACATTTCCCTTTTCCATTGTCAGAATGTTGTCCTGCTCTTTGTCACCCTTTTAATTTATCATTTGAAAGGACGACAACAGCTGGACAGTTTTTCAGTCCTTACCATTTTTCATTATATAGCTTTACTGAGCAATGCGCCTTTCGAAGATTCTAGTTAGTGCCACTGACAGCAATAAATACTGGCTGGAGAACAGCCCTATGTCCAAAGCCTGGCTCTGCCACTTTTCTTTTTCTGACCTTGATCAAATTTCTTAACCAATCCAAGCCTCTGTCTTCTTATCAATACATAGGGACAATGCGATCTATCGTTGGGTGTTACGGTAACGTGCAGCGCTTGTATTGAGCACTTAATAAAATGTTAGGTATTATAACTGCTTCTTTCTTTTTAATTTCCCATATTAAGTGTTTTGAAATGCTACTTTTTTATAAAAGGGGAAAACTTTTCTGTTTCATAACTAAAATGACAACTGGCTCTTTTCAATATTTGCTTAATGCATGAACTGAAGAATCTCTCCTCTACTTAGTTTTTTAAATATTCAGAAGGAAAGAATAACCCATTTTCCCAGACCTGATCATTATTTATTTCTAATGCATAAGTAGAATTTTATGTATGTATTTTTAACTTACTCTAGATCTCATTCCACAACATTGTAAGATACTGTACCGTATACAACGCAATAAAGCCATAAAAGAAATGAAAACCATTAAAAATAATTAACATTTTATTGAGCACTTTCTGTGTGCCAGGCACCATTTGTTGGAAGTTTACTACTGCAGATGTGGATGCTTAAGTTCAGAGAGGGTGAGTCATTTCCCAAATGTCACACAGCTAGCAAATGACAGAGTCAAACTGTTAACAAATATGCTAGAGGAAAATGGAGAGAGAACATGAAGAGAAGTTGATGCAGCCGTAAGAACACCTGCAGTTCTAAAGCTGGGCCACCAATTTGACTCTGAGCTTCTGGATAGTGAAAGCAAAAAAACAGAAACATGACACATTCCCAGACTGACTTTTTCCCCAAAATGAAAAGTTTTACCAAGATTTAAGAATAAGCAAAGCCTTTCCTTAATATCTGGAAGAAATTTCTTGCATAATCTTTGTGATATAGCAGATTGCAATAAAGACAACAGGAGAGTCTCATAGTAGAACCAAATATTTAAAATGGAAACCATTTCTTTCTATGAAAAAATTAAAACCATTCCTTTCTGCAAAAATATGTTTTACTTAACACTGGTCTCCATCACTTTTTGATAATTATTCAATCCAAGCTTTGTCAAAGCATCATACTAAGAAGACATCCATGCTAAAAAGTGAGTGGAAGGGGAGAGAGGAGAATGCTTCTGCCTGCCTTATCATTTTTATTTAGATTGACATACCTTTGGTTATAATTAGGGATAACGGAACAGCAGTTAAGACTCCATAATCCCATCGTTAGTTGTCAAGAGATTCTCATAGAGAAAATTCTCATGCCATTTATTTTATTTCTGTTTCTTAACTACTTGGGTAACCTGAAGTTGAACAGTGTGGTTTAAGGAAAAGATTTTCTGCTGCCACTGAAATCTTCTAAGCTGACATAGAAGTAAGGACCCAAATGACACTGATTGACAGTATTTGCACCACTCTCAGGAAGCTCTGCATCTTATTGCCTGTTGTTTTTGTTGTTGTTGCTGTTTTCCAAGATGTCACCCTGTTTCTACGACTTTCACTTAGCCATGTTGCATACAGCAGTGAAGAGATTTTAACCATTCTGAGGGTTGCCCATGAAGTAGACAAAAAGGGAATTTATTTTAAAAATTATTTCCAATCCACCCACTCTGTGGGATGCTCAAGGTTGGTTATATAGGCTGGAGGTCTCTGCCTAGATGTTTCTTCTGGCACTGATAAGAAAAACCCTAGTTGGTCAACTGTGCCAATTTAGATATATTATGTCTCCTTAAAAGCCAAGTTTTAATCCAATCTTGTGGGATATTTGGATTAGGTTGTTTCCATGGAGATGTGACTCACCCAGCCGTAGGTGATACTTTTGATTAGATTATTTCCATGGAGGAGTGGCCCTGCCCATATAGCATGGGTCTTGATTAGTTTACTGGAGTCCTTTAAAAGGAACAGACCCAGACGCTGCTGACAGTAAAGATGCTTAGAGATGCTTGGAGTTGCAGAGAGAAGGGTGTTTAGAGATGTTAAGCTAAGGATGCACAGGAACCAAGAAAGGACAAAACACCCCAAGAGCAGCTGAGAGACATTTTGGAGACAGCCATTGAAAGCAGATGCTTGGAGACATTTGGAGATGCTAGCGCACAGTTTGCTCCAGAGAAGCTAAGAGAGGCAAGTCCAGAGACAATTGAGAGACCACAATTTTGAAAGACAACTCAGGAGCAAAGGACCAGCAGATGCCAGCCACATGCCTTCCCAGCTGACAGAGGTGTTCTGGGAGCCAATGGCCTTTCTTCAGTGAAGGTACCCAATTATTGATGCCTTAGTTTGGACACTTTTACAGCCTTAGGACTGTAAATTTGTAACCAAATAAACCCCCTTTATTAAAGCCAATCCATTTCTGGTATTTTGCATAACAGCAACTCTAGCAAACCGGAATATCAACTCTCCTCCAGGTTTAGACTGTCTGGTTTCTGTCATGAAGCATATATCATACATTTGAGACACATGTTTCATTTATTATAAATTGTGCTTTAAAAGAGAAAGTTCACAAATTGAGAGTTTTCCAATGTGTCAGTTATGACCTACGATGATCTGTGTTTAAGTGTTCCAAGGAGAAGACTATCAAGATTGGTGATAGTGTTGCCTCCTAATGCTTCAAGGGTCTGATCAAGCATCCTTTTGACAAAGAGTTTCTATGTGTTCTCATCAGTACAGATCTAATGTCAGGAACAATTAGTTTAGTTGGTTAAGACTAAAGACTCCGACAAAAGGTGGAAACAATCCAAGTTTCCATCAAGAGATAAATGGATAAACGAAATGTGGTATATTCATGCAATGAAATATTATTTGGCCATAGAATGGGGGAAGTTCTGATCCATGTCACAGCACAGATGAACCTTGAAAACATTATGTGGCGTGAAAGAAGTCAAACACAAAAGGACAAATATTGTATGATTCACTTATATGAAATATATAAAATAAACAAATTCATAGATACAGAAAGCACGTTAGAGATTAACAGGGACTAGGGGAAGGGGGAAACGAGAAGCTATTGCTTAATGGGTACAGAGTTTCTGTTTGGGGAGATGAAAAAGTTTTGGCGATGGATGGTGGTGATGACAGCACAACATTGTGAAAATAATTAATACTACTGAATTGTACACTTAAAAAGGTTTTAAAGGCAAATTTTTTGTTATATATGTCAACACAATTTTAAAAATTCTAAAAGAATGGAAGAAATGAGCAAAGGCTCTAAAATCAAGAAAATGTATATTCCAATTAAAACACTGCTACTTGCTAGCCATGTGACCTTGAATAAGTCACTTCAATTCTCTAAACTTCACTTTTTTCTTCTGTCATGCTGGATACCTTGTTGGCTAGTTGTCATGTTTAACAGAAATCACGCATATGTGATACATCTAAAATTAGCAGTAACAACTCAGACATTATTGAATCATAACGTTAAAATTTCTCACTGACTCCGTATCTTTGAGGTTTGATATAAGAAAAACAAATAATAAAGTCACTCCCACCATTCCAAATCTTAGCCACTTCCATTCTGTCTAGTTTATTTTGTGACCACCCTTTCTAAAGCCAGCTTCAATCTCTGTTTTCAAAAGTGGGAAAACAACATGGAATAAAATTAGAATGAACATAGAATTAAAGAAAGGCAAAAAAAAAGATATATCAGATAATATTTTAAAATATCCATCTACCCACAAGAAGCTGTTTCTGGCATATACAAGGTATTCAATAAATTTAAGCAATTATTTTACTCATTCTAAGAATTGAAATTGGTCCACCAAAGTTTAAGGGTTTCTGCACACAGAGATTTCTCTTAGGAAATATTAGGAGAAGCACTAATGATGAAATTCAGCAATGCAGGTAAGCCAATTTGAATCTTCAAATTGTAAAATCAATTTGAAAAAACAAAATTAACTTCAGGTTTCTCCCAGGGTCACATGGTTAAAAATCACACATCTCCATATCCATTTTGTCTCCTCATTATGGTCTTTTTTTAAAGATACAATTTAATGTATTTTCAGCATTTGTATTTCACTTTTTTTCATTTTTTAACCAGTTTTAAAAAGCCCTAAATTAGAAGTCAGACATCCTAACCCCATCATTTAATTGCTGTTTGAGCAAATCATTTAAATTTCCTTGGCCTCAATCTCTTCATCTTCAAAATGGAGCTGCTAACATTTATCCAATATGTTTGCTTTGAAATATATAAATCACTTCAAAATGACAGAATAAATTATCCTTAGAAATTGAAAATATCAAAGAGATGTCAAAACTTCTTCATGTCCATTTATGTTTTCTTGTACTAATTTTTCTAGTCTCCTCTTTTCTCTTTACATTTTCTAAACCATTTCTTTATAGAATTAGGGAAGTAAGATTCTAAGTTCATCTCTTTTTGTCTTTTGTATTGTTTAAGAAATAGACACTCAAATTCCCTTTTCATGTTGGAAGAGATAGACTTCAAATTACTGTCTTCAGGGCTTTATTCACTCAACAAATATTTATCGAGTGCCTCCTATGTTTTAGGCATCGGGGTACTGCTGGATGGATTTGTGCACCACCCCTACCTTCCTGGAGCTTAGGAGTCAGTGTAGGAGGCAGACATGAACCTAAAAATGGCATACATGATTATGTATTTATAAGCTGCAATGAGTTCCGTAAGGACCACATAAAAGATTTGGTGTGCGCTTATAACAAAGGAACTTGGTTAAGTACAGTGGTGGTAAGGGAAGGCTTCTCTGAGGAAGTGGCACTGAAACTGAGGCTTCAAGGAGGAGAAGGTTTTAGCCAAGCAAAGAAAGAGAGGAAAAGAATTCTAGGCAGAGGGAACAGCACCTGCAAAGGCTCTGAGGCAGGGAAGAGTTTGGCTTGTTCCAAGAGCTGGCAGAAGAGCAGTGTGCTTGGGCCCTGTCAGAAAGGGGCAGAGAGGCCTGGATGAGCGAGCACAGGAGGGCCCGGCCAAATCAGGCAGGAAGCTTTAGAAAAAAATGAGATTATTTTCTAAGTGCAATAGAGGTAAGTGAACAAGTCTAAGCTGGGAGGATGGGGAGTGACTGCTCCTATCCAACTGAGGTTTTACTAGTTCACTTTGTTTACCAGATGGAAAACGATTGGAAGGACTTAAGGGAGACGGACTGAGATGACACCAAG
Source organism: Choloepus didactylus (assembly GCF_015220235.1). Taxonomy (NCBI): domain Eukaryota; kingdom Metazoa; phylum Chordata; class Mammalia; order Pilosa; family Megalonychidae; genus Choloepus; species Choloepus didactylus. The sequence continues at coordinate 56,351,383 of NC_051325.1, forward strand.
CCATCCAGGGATGGGGCGCACAGGCTGGAACTGGGGTGTTGGATATGGAGATGGAAACGGTTTGGGGAGGAATTTTATGACTAGGTCCGTGGGGGAGGAGGTGTGAAAGAGGACCCCACTTTTCTGGCTGGTGCAATTGAGTGGTGGAAGGCGCCATTTCCTAAGAAGAGAAACACGGGAGGCGGAACAGAACAGAAATGCGGGAACTCAAGCATCTTGCTCTTACAGGAGTTAGGTTTGAGGCCCTTGTGAGCTGTTCACAGTGTCAAGAAGCCTGCCGGGTGTAGGGGTCTGGAACCCACCGGGTTACCAACACACAGGTGGTATTTAGGGCCTGGGTAGCACAGGTGTACTTGACATCTGCAGACATGGTGTCAACATTTTAGGACAAACATCTTTTAACGTCCCCTGAAATAAACTTCATAAGTCAGACACCCAGCCTACACAGATAATTACAAAATTTAAAAATAACCATCTGGAGCCATAACTGTACCATAAGAAAGAAAAGGAGAATGTTTGGGCACAAAATGCACCAAAACAACGCTTCTCAAACTTTAACGTGCACACAAATTCCCTGGGCATCATGTTGACATGCACATCCCAATTCAGCATTTCTAACCAGTCTGGGACCAGGTCTGGGATTATGCCTTTCTCACCAGCTCCCCAGTGATGCTGCTTTGTGTGGACCACACTTAGCGTAGGAGGCACCAGAAGACGTAAGGAGGTAGTCAGATGTGCGCTGCCACACGCCCACGCACGTGATCACATCAGTGCTAAGACAGACCGATGGCGGCCGTCAATGGGTGTCTCGCTCGCCGTCGGCAGCACTGCCAGGGGTAACTGGATTTTCTAAAGCAGCAAATAGCCAAATGTGGTTTCTCTTTGTTTGCAAGATAGTTTAATTTTTGGAAAATTCAGTGTATTAAACTGTGTATAAAATACTGTGTGTGTCTGTGCACACTAGACCTAAATTCTAGGCTCAGAGTATTATAAACAGCTTTTCTACCTACATCAGTGGTCCTGAACTGGGGGGCGATTTTGCCCCCAAGGGACATAAATAGCGATGCCTGGGAAAATTTTTATTTGTCACAATGGGGGGAGGGAGGAGGTTGCTCTTGGCCTCTGTGGGTACAGTCCAGGGAGGCTGCTAAACACCCTACAATGCACACGACAGCCTCCGCAACCATGAATTTTCTGGCCCCAAATGTCAGTAATACCGAGGTCGAGAAACCTCGACCTACAAGGAGATTTTCAAAGATGCTGCAGGATCAGGAGCCATGCACCCTCATGTGACACCCTCGGACACATGGCACAGCACCCAACATCCCTGACCCTGACCAGTAAATGCTAGTGTTACTCCCATCACAAAATACCCACTAAGGATGATCCTGAACCAATAACAGCAGTGTACAATGAAGAGAGAAGAGGGCAGGCAGGATTAGCAAGGGCAAGGAGATGAGGAAAAGCCAAACAAAATGATTTGCCAGAGGGATTAAAAATTCTAGCATGGCCAAATTAGAGCATATATAATTTGACGCATCTGTTGGTGGCTCTGTAATTAATACAAAAATAATTACATCTTTTCGCCTGGCTCTCCCTCACAAACTCTTCCTAATGAACACTGCCAATGACTTTGTAGATATGTAATTAAAATTTTTATTTATTTCTGCTTTATTTTTATAGTTGTAGCTCAACATATTTAAAAAAAAAAAAGCATGCAGCAGCAAAGTCTGGCCTCAACTACCACTCGAAAGGCAACCAACAGAATTTGCCCTCTTTTTCTTAATCCATTCTATGCAATTCATTCTGAACAGTGAGAAATAATAACACCGTTTTCCCCTCCCTTCATTTTCCAGTTTTAATTTTCTGCCAGGGTCTCATCTTTAAACCTGGAGAGAAATAAGATTTTCCTTCTTCTTTTAAGGTAAGGAAAAATAAAAGAAAGAGTATAATGTCCCAAAGTGGCCAAAGATTCCGGTTTCCTCTTTACCATTGCTCTAAAATTATGGAACACTGACCTTCTGGAAGAATCCGCCACTTGTATCAATCATGATGGCATATAAGGAGACCTCTCTGAAGGAAAGCGCATCATAGCCATGGTTTTAATAGAAGACACTCGGATCTGGAATTTAAAAGTAACTGTAGTCAGATACTCTTATGGAAATGCCTCTCAGTTATTAATAATGCTAGTGTTTAACACTTTCAGACATTACCAAACCATCACAGACAAATATAAAAACAGTGGTTTAAGAGACCAGAATTTGTAGTCAGAAAAACCTGAATCCAAATACCCTTTCTCCTACTTACCGGTGAGGTGACTGCAATTCAAATGGTTTCACCTCTCTAAACCTCCATTTCCGAGGCTGGGAAATGCAGATACTGTTACCACGTATTGCAGCGTTGTGAAGTCAATGGCCTTAGCACGAGTAGCACGGAATAAACACTCAGAAAATGTCAAGTTATAATTACCAAAGGATCTCTTCATTCTGAGGCCCCCAAAAAGCCAAACAACTCGATTGAAGCACCACAGAAGGTCAATAAGGAAATCAGGATGGGGATCTCAGAAATGGAACAACTTTGTTTTTGCACAAGAGTCAACCAAGAAGGTGTTTTCCAGAAAGCAATACTCAACCAAATATATTTGCATTTTGTGGGGAAGAAAAGGGTTATCAAATAAATCTGGGAAATACTGGAGTTAAATAAAAATGTACTGTGTTTGGTTTGGCTTGGTTTTAACTGCAGGACTTCTAAGAATCGTTAATATGCTAATGTGTATTGTGAAACCAAGAAGGAGTCAAAATATAATAAAACTATTATTTTCTTTCTCCTTGATCCCCTTCCCAAAGCCAACTTTGCCCTAAGAGAAACCCAGCCAGAAAACTCTGGGTGTCTATCAAATCTGGGGTAGGTTCAAGGCAGCGATAGATGAAACAAGGTTATCACAGAGACATCATGGTCAGGGGCACCTCAAATTGACTTTATGTGAAATTGCACCCAGGGTCTTCATCCTGTCTGACAACAGCGGGCACATCCACTCTTTATGAAAGAAGGGTTTTATAATGGTCTCTTTCTCTCCTCCTCTCTTTTCCTCTCTCCCTCCTCCTACCTTCTCCTTTTGCTGTTGCAATTTCTGGCCTCTACTTTCTTTCTCTTTCTTTGGCCCAACTCTCTCCCTCCAGCCACATGAACATCCTCCTTCAGGTCTAGATCTGCCAACCAAAGGTGGTCCCAACGAAATCAAAGAAAATCTGCTAGGGACTCTTGTCTCCAAAGCGTAAACCGAGTAGCAAGGGGAAACGGCCTTCCTCTAGGTAGACTGGTGTCTGAAATGAGCAGATAAGATTTGGAATTGGGAAGACCTAAATTTAAAGTCATCCTCTGCTTCTTACTGGCTGTGTGACCTTGGACAAGTCACTAGCCTCTTTGAAACTCTTTTTTTTCCCTCTCATTTTTAAAATGAAGTTGTTTCAAGAGTCAGCGGTAACATATGTAAAGTACCTGGCATTTGGTGGGTCCGTAATTGGTTTTTAGTATCACAGTAACTCTAGTCCTTACAAAGGACTGTCTGACATGACTTTTTGTGTACAGAATGTCTCTACATCCATCAAATGTCTTACAATTTTCAATTTTTCTTTATTCTTCTACTAGAAACTTGGAAGTGTTTTTCTTCCAAAAGGCTAATCATACATAGGTCCAAGGTTTTTATTCTTCACTAAAATGAGCACCACTGTTAGTTAAATAACCAGATGTAAACAAGGAATTCCACCCACGTTGGGCTGATGGAGATTATCTGCATTTCACACTGTAATCCAAATAGTGGATGTCTGAAAATAGTCATCCCAATAACTACCCATAGCAACACATACTTTAAGTAGCTCTCCCCCACCACAAAAAAATATCTTTGATTCAGGAATTCCCCCATGGGAAATTTAAACCTAAGAAAATCAACATTCTGCAAAGTTTTAAACATCAAGGTGTTCATTACAGTGTTCTTTTTTATTGAACAAAATTGGAAGCGAACTCAATGTCCAGCATAAGCAGAATGGTTTTGCGTAAACTATAATAATCTACGTGATAGAACTCAGGCAGCTATCAACAATGAGGTTTTCAAGTGAAAAATTACAAAAAGAGGCATCACAAAGAGAGCACTTACAGCCATGTAAATCTAAAAAAAAGTAGCAATAATAATACAAAAAGAAAGGACTAGAAGGAAATACAGCAGAATGTGAACAGAATGTGAACAGAATGTGAACATCCCTGGATGGTGGAGTCATGATTAACAATTTTCTAATTTTCAAAATGCTTCATAAAGGAAAAAAAAAAAAAAAGTGCATTTTATTTTAAAGTTTGTTGGTTTTTTTAAGTTGGTTTCTCCTTTCTGTGTCCCCTGATCTGGTTGCATTAGACCCTACTCTCAGCTAACTATGAGTCTATTCAAAATGTTGTTACAAATGAAACGGCATGGTTGGGCAATTTTACTACCCTAGGGAAATAATCACAAGGCTATATTTTAGAAAATAATGCATCTTTTTTTTGTTGTTCTGATTCCTGTTGCAGGACCAATGCCTTAGTTTCAACTTTCCAGCCTGGATCCCTCTGAGCCCCTTCTTCATCGCTCCACCCTGCTTCTGACATTGAACTCCTGACACCCTGCTCTGAGAAGACTGCCAAAAAGAAAAAAATAAAAAAAAAGATAAAAAAAAAAAATAACACCCCGGCCATTTCTCTTCATCCTCACTAACAATTTGGTAATGAAGTATTGATTTCCACTTCTCTGCTTATGGACGATATTAGATTTTCATTGATAAACTGCAATGGAGCCGTCTCGTCTCTGCAGTCCCCCTTTCACTGTCACAAGAAAACAAAGTGCCACTGAAGAAAGTTAATGACTGAAAACATTGATGTACTTATTTTGTCAGTTTGTAACACTTGACAGGAAAGGGGAGGGAAAAAGTATAAGTCTTCATAGCTTAATGTCCAAGCGGGCTGCTCTCGACATAAACACTTGGAAGCTTAGTTCTCATGGTAATGTCCATTTCCTATTTATAACCCCTCTGGGAACGTTTGTCTAAAGGAAATGTTTCTGTTCAGTGCAACAATTACGGTTGCACCTGGATTGCCCAGTCCTGCCCCTGCACTAGGGAGCCATTAATCACCACAAAGTGGAAGAATTATGAGGTTAAACTGGAGTTTGAGCCAAGAAAACCTCTGAACAATGTTCATCTTCTGTGAAAGTTGTTCAAACATTTAGGCTTAACCATATTGCTGCCAAAGACTTGTTCCCCATGCAGTAGTGGGCATCTTTTTCACCATTATTATCTTGATTGATCGGAAGAAATAGTTTTAAGCATGCACCACTGTCTTATGAGACCTGTACATTGGGAGAAAAAAAAAATGGGGGAAACTAGCGAGATGTAGAATCTGAAAGAAAGGAAGGAAATGAGATCATTGCAGGGTGGAAAGTTCAACAGCAGCCTTTTTTGGTAAACTTGTTCTGCAGGACCTGTTGTTTACGGGGCTCTGAAACACAGCTCAGCTTCAGAAACAACGGAAAGCATGAAATAGGATGTCCATTTTAAATGTGTTCCTGCAACTTTTTTTCATTAAAACTTTGAGGGCCCTATTTTAATTTGTGGAATATTCCCGTTAATAATGAGATCTAATTAAGACATCCATTAAAAGCCCGTTAAAGTTAATTTAACGTAAAAATTCCAATAGAACTGTATTAGATTTTCTCCATTAAATTAACGTTATGGATTTTTAACGGATGTCTTAATTATATGTTATTATTAACGGGAATACTGTATTACACAGATTAAAATCAGGCCCTAAGTCAACTTGGAAAAGCTTAGAGCATGTTTTAATATTAAAAGTCTTGCATACCTAGTGCCCTGTTTGGAAATGCAGGAGTAGATCTATTTACTCTAGTTGAGCATTTTCTATACAACTGAAAGCAACCTATAATAGATAAATCCATCATTGCATTTAAACAATGAATTTCCTTATTCTCAAAGGACAAATAAGTCTGGATTGTGTTGAAAACTGCTACTCAGCTATAGGCAAAATATTTAAACTATTCTAGGCACAACACTAGAAACTAGGTGATTCTGAAACAAAGGAAATATTTTTGTTGTTGCTTTAATTACCCAGATTATCTCACACACACACACATACATACACACAACATCAACAACAACAACTCAGCACTGACAAATGAAACCAAACATATCTTCTTCAGCATTTCTCATGGAGGCTGCCTGTTGGAATTGTTTTGGAAATTCTGACATGATCCCTAAATTCAACATTGGGATTAAAAAAAAAAAAAAAAACCCTTCTTATTTACCTCCTAGGGAAAGTGTTGCCCTTATGCCACATATAATAGCAAATTGCTTTTTTTATGGCATGCATAACCTAGATGGGAAAAAATATGGCGCTTCGGGGAAGGAGGGAAAAAGTAAATGAAGTTCCAGGAATGTCATTCTGAAGTAATGAGGCATGGACAGAAAATATACCCCTCACATCATCGGATTGAGATGGCAGTCGAAATAGCTTCATTGAAGTGTCAGTACTCATCCATCAATCAATCACCCACAAGGAAAAATAGCAACAGTACAACGGGGCGGCTTTTATGGGATTTACTCATGGGCATAGGAAATAGCAGCTCAAATGTAGTTCTGACATGAAGAGCAAGGTGCTGATATTATTTTTTATGATGGGAGGATCATAAAGTGAATTGAGAACAGCGAGGTCTGTCTTTGCTTAACCTATTCAACTGGAAATGAATGGAGCTCAACTGGAAAGGAACAGTCTTCAGATGGGTTAAGATTGAAAGGTGGGATCTACCGCGCACTGTCCTTCAACAACGAAATTCTATTAAAGGAAAATCAATGCATTAGCATTGGGGTTCTTGAAGCTGTTAAAAATTGCTCGCTCCAACCCAGGGTTAGTAGCTAAAGTTACACAGTTCAGATCCTGCTGCAGGAATCCAAAAGCAAATGCTTGAGTTCCTGCTCCAGTTGTCAGGGGAAATAATACATTCTCAACTCCATGGCAATTTTTCTCCCTTCTAAGAAAAAATAAATAAATCATCTGCTTCAACATACAATCTATATGGTTTTGTTAGCGCAATTTCTATGGTGGGGTGGGAGGCCAGAGACAAAAATACTGATAAATTTGGTAAGACTCATGAATTGGTAACTGTGGATGTCCCTGCTGAGAGACAGCTGCTAATGTTCTTAGGAAACAAGATGATCTGGGCTTGCGCTGTGAGCTACATGCAGCTCTTGATGTATTCCTAGAGACCAGGCCTGTCTTCATTTGGCAAGCCCTGTGAGGCTTCTAGGAGCTTCTTTCTGGAAGGAATGACAAAATAAAATGAACTAAGGAGCATGGTTGTATCTGCTTTCATACCACTCCCCTCCTTTCTCTGGTTAACCGTAGTTCTGATAAGATAGAACTTCAACAGTAGGAAGGAATATGGCATGCAAATATCATGCAAATTACACTCCAGTATCTCCATTCCTCTACCACTCTTTGGTATCAGTAAGGGTGAGATATTGCCTTTCCTTCCCCAGCTCTCCTTCCAGCTAATGCCACCAACTAACTGCAAATTGAAAGATGCATTTAAGAAGTTATATATAAATGTATGCATTTTATTCATTTGGTAATTCGTGCATTTGGCAATCTCACCAAATACAATACAAAGCACATGGATAGAAGGTACAACAGGAAACAATTTCTTCAGAAAATTCATTCAACAAATATTGGGCACCTGCCACATGCCCACCACTGTTCTAGGTGCCACGGGATACAACAGCAAACACTTCAAACAACGCCCTGGCCCTCCTGTTGCTTACAGTGCAAAGAGAAGCTCTTCAAAGATAGCGGCTACCCACACAGCTGGGGGCGGAGCTCACACAAGGTGAAATGACCCTCACGTTATTCGCATTTTATTCTTGTTTTTAAAAATAATAGTTTTTCAGAATAAGGAATTCTCCTTCTGAAAAGCATACGGAGAAGAAATAGCTTAAAAATAGGTCAAGGCTGAAAAGCAGAATATAATCAAACAATAAATTGGATAGCCCAGACAGGCCCCACAGAATTTCTTTCAGGTCTCAAAGAGATTTCTTAAAACTCACCCCCCAAAATGTACCGGCTTGGATGTTTGAAACTTGCGAAATTAATGTCATGGGCATGAGCCACTGAATGGAGTTAAAATGCAGAAAATAGACAAATAAAATCACATATCTGGGAAGGATTTATACAATTCTGGTTAAGCAGTGAAGAGGTGTGTGTGGATGTGTATATATATGAATTTCACTGTTATTTTCCGGTGTCTGTAGACAGTGCAGCTCTAAGAGGCTATGATTTTCTGAAACTTCACAGTAAATCCAAAGATTACAAGGCCTTAAAGGTACCTGCATTCTGTTGCTTTTATATCTGTCACCAGATTAGTTTGCTGTGTTCAAAATTTTTCTTTTTCATTGAGTTTTATTTTTTAAGCTTGAAAATGCTTTTATTTAAAAAAAAAACATTAAAATTATCATTATCCCATTACCCTCTATTCTCTGCCACAAGAATAGCAGTGCAGAGCTGAATGCTACAATAAAAATAATAATAAAGAAATATACTGAAGGCTTTAAAACACATACATACACATGTAGTTCTAAAGAGTAATAAACGCAGTATCTATTTTGAACATGCATTAGACAAAAAAGCAAAACCAAACTTTCAGTTTATTTTTCCCCCTGTGAGATGTTAAAATGCTAATTTCATTTTCTCCCTTCCTATATGTGGCACTTTCTCAAAATATCTATGAAATAATTTTAGACAAAGATTGAGCTGGAGAAAGAGATACGAATTTCCATTCCCCCAGACCGAGAGCCATGTTTCCATTGCAAGGAAGCATTAAACATTTCAAAACTTATGAATCATCTTTAGAATTTCTAGAGGGGAATTTTACCTCTTTATCCAAAGTAAAAGCCACTTATCTCCTTTGGTTTTCTGTGACAGACTCAAAGGCAAAAGCAGATGCACAATTTCCAAGCTCTAGTTAATCTTCCTCCAACAGTTATGAACAATGGGCTAACGGGTGTGGGTGTTTCTCCAAAAATTATTCATGCACAAGGCAACCCAAAGCTTCAGGGAAAACTAGAAATGTTTTATGGATTAGAATAGGGCTGCTTTAAAATGCTAGTACCAGGTGGAACTCTCTTTCTGCAACGGGACTCTGTCCGTTACCTTTGGAAAAATACATTCCAAGTAAAATGGCTTTTCTAAGGCGTGATACCCTGATCTGACACCCTTCAACACTGATTTTATCAATAGCCATATGATTCTCCTTATGTCCTTTTAAACAACGGTCCGCTTGAAAAAGATTAAATACTCACAGCCCTTTGTATGATGTTTATTTGCTTAAAACTGCTTTTGGAAGTACAAATTATAACTCTTTTGTGAGAACCCCCAGAAATTGAAAAATTCAAATAAATCATCGCTTTAAAAAAAAAAAAAATCTAACAACCACCCCCAGACCCTCCAAAAAATAAATTCCATGTGTTGACTGAATTATCATGAACTGAAACCTACATTTGGACCTCAGTCCCCAGGAAACGGCTTATATTCACAGAACTTGAACAATCATACAATTGTAACTCAAATGTGAGGACTTTCGCTTTCTAAACACTCCGTGTAACATCCGAGAATTATAAATATGTACGTATATTTTTTAAATACACAAAGTTCAACCAGTCTGCAGAGAAAAAGTAAAATGTGTGCCCATTCTGCATTGAGTTAAATACTACAGAAACATTCCAGCTTTACATTGCAATATTTTGGCTTTATAGTACATCAGATGCTAGAAGGTGCAATGTAAGTCAAAAAGCTGACATAATAAACAATTCTCATTTGGCTCAGGGTTCTTCAATGACATAATATCTCCAGTGACAATATACCTTTTGGTCTCTGATGTCCTGGCAGGCTTCTAATTGCTTGCTACTTTGATTCCTAACAGCCAGGCACTATCGGCATGAATCATAAACTTCCAAACCCCTTTAATATCAAGAAGGCAGTTGATCATACACCATCTTTTTAATGGTTATCCAGTTCTTGCCCTGCAGAACACTTACAGCGTTTGAGGAAATTGGGCATCAACCATGTTATACATTACATATATACACCCTTCCATTAATACTAGAATTTTTTTTTTCTTTTAGAAAGGGCAGTGGGAGAAGTGGGACAGAGTGATCTGTGAAAGTTTATTCATCCTTGCTCTGAAGGAAAGTGTTTATTTGCCAGCAAAGAAAGGCAAACGCATTTTTATATTAGGAAAGCAGACCAGCCGTTTTCAAAGAAAAATGGCTGTAACCATACCTGTAGAATGTTTCTGTGCAAGTGCACTAATTTTCTATTGCCTGCATGCTGTATATAATACATTTGCTTGTATAGCAGGAGGAAAAACCAGGCTGTTTTCCTTGTGTATGATGCAGCTTGGATGGCTGGAAACATAAGCCTTCCATGCATTTTTATACTGTACATATTTGTGTATACTAACTATATCACCATGTATGAACACAGATTTTGTTATATTTGCTTGTTTCTGTTTCCTATCAAACTGGCCCATAATGGGGGTTCTTTTGTATAGAAAAATATGCTTGTAATTTTTTCCTGATCATTCTCTTTCAATGGCTTATGAAAGAATTAGATCTGAGTTTACAAAGAAATCATAAGAACCAAGTCTGTCTGTCTGCATGAGTCCCATCCAATTGCTGGATCCAAGGAGGAACCACCATCCTTAATCAGAGTTTTCCTTTAAAGGCATGCTCTACCCCTTGGGAAAACTGAAAACTCATCCATGTAGAATTATCTTCTTTGTCTTTTATCTAATAGTGCCTGAAATTTTTTTTTAATGTCTACTTAGAGGAAGAATTCATAATTGTCAAAATTTGAAGCATTAGCTTAATTTTGTTTTTATGACCTCGCGATTCTTCTCCTTATTTATTCGGTGGTTGTTGTAATGGAGCCCCAGGCCGTTCCTGACGTCGGCGGGTTCTTCTGCATTTAAGGATGTTTTTAAAATTACAAAGATTATTGAGCCAACAGGCTGTTTTAATCAAAACCATGTTTCACTTGTTTTTGATGATTATAAATTGTCCTTATGAAGGGGGAAAAAAAAAAAGTTTTCTGCAAGGAAGATTATACCACCCTGTGGCCAAACAGATTCATCACAAATCAGCATCTCTGCAAGCTTCTCTAGGATTTGGGAAATCTTGCCCTTGGCTGGCCATGCTTTCCTTTATTCCCCATCATCCTCAAATATGAGGTCTCAGCACAGTCACTATTTGCAAACTTCCAAAAGCTTTGCCACATCATCACTGCCCAAAAACAAACAACCTAACTGGAAATGACAGCTTTCCAGCTTGAAAAAAATAAAAAATAAAAAGGCAGGGATTTTCAGAAAGGGTGCTCCTGCTTTTGTCCCTGGGTGTCACCATGCTGTCGTCCCACCTAATGATGCACAATCTGGTCTTTATATCCCATGTAACTTCAATCAGGTCAAAAAAAAAATTCAGCTCATTGCTGAACAAAAATGACTTTGTTTGGGTGCACTTACGATGCATGCCTGTATATGAGGCTGCAGTATTGAATTATCTGTAGAAGGAGGTTTTTTTTGATACAATTTTACCACTAGAAATAAATTCTGATGGTGGAGATGAAGAAAACCCTGAAATTATATCTCAGAAGCCATTATTTTTTACATCTAAAGATTTTTTTTAAGGAAAATCATTCTACTTTGCGAACTATAATTAAAGCCCTGAATAATAGATACTATTTCTTTTAGCTATTGTGAAAAAAATACCACTAGCACCAGTCGCCAAGGTTATATGGAGCCCCTCATTTCCATCAAAAAGGTTTCTATAAGTATATTATTTACATTTTTAAACATGATAACTCTTTTCTTTGTGGCAGATTTTTAAAAAAAGTATTTTCTTCCACTCAGCAGTTACGGAAATAGACTGTTCCTATCTGAAACCTTATCATAATTTGCATCAGGAAACCCAACTGCCGACATTAAGGACCTGGGTGTGTTCAATTATGATTTTGCTGGAGGCTGTCCCTCATTTTAATGCTGCAGATATTGAACCACCTTTCTGAAATCTAGCTGATAGGGTATAGCAGAGACAGTTGTCTCTCAACACCATTAGCTTTGCAAATGGCTTCATTTCAGTCAACGCTGACTTCCGTTTTGGCCAATTGAAAAATGAAAATTAAAGGAGAGAGAGAAAAAAACACAGATGCACTTAAAACATGAAAAGAATTATTTATATGATAAAAATATATTTAGATTTTCAAAGCACAAGACTGAATAGAAGTGCTCTTTTTAAGCTTTCTGAAGATGTTACTGTTAAATGTCTTTCTACATCAGGCTTAATAAATCTGTAATGACATTTGATGGATTGATTTCTGCCTATGTGTGTTTTTTAAAGATGGCAAGAGAGGAGAGAGAGAGGGAAGGAACAGTACTGACGCCCAAGGAGGGCCAGCAAGGAAATTCTTGGTTGCTCGGACGCACTGACCCGCTACCAGGATCTCCTGGCATCTCCAGCAATTTTTTTTTACTCTTGCCAGCACACCTTGCTTGGCTTCCGGGCTGCCTTTGCACGCTCTTGAATGGGGTCAGCTTGCCCCTAAGTAATTTATGATGCAATCTCAGCAGCGGCAGCGGGCAGCTGTCTCACAAATCCAAGCGTGCCAGGACACAGGGCAGGCGTGATTGAGAAGGCCCAGCCTTCCCTCCCTCCGAGCGATGGCCCCGTTTACCGCTCAGTTTCCCCATGCACTCCCCTCCATTTCCTCTCACGTCCTGGGAGAATTGGACCATGTTTCACACACAAGCTGCCCAAGCAGACACTGATGCCCCACCAGAAATGATTTGTCACCTGCTCACCGCCAGCTCACGGCTTCTGTATTGCGTGGCTGCCTGAGCCCCATACTCGTTAAATTATGATGGTGACAGTGTCACTGGTTAGCTCCCTTTAATTTCCATGGCTCCATGTCTAGGCCATAAAACATGAGGGGCCAGGCTTGAGAAAGCAAGAAAGGTGATGGGGACACAGCAGGGGGTTGCACTGAGACAAAAGGGGAGGGTTTGGGATAAGCGATTTGGACCAAACCAAAGAGTCGTCCTTGGTCTTCACTCATTTCATAAGTATTTATTGATTACCTACTATGTGCTAGGTCTGAAGGTTACACTGATAAATAAATATGATGATGGTTAGAACAGGCTCTAGAGTCAAACTGCGTTAAAATCCCAGCTCTGTGTTGTCTTGTTTCCGAGACCTAGGGCAAGATGACAGGAAGGAAAGAACACATAGAGGATGAGTCTAGAGGCAGAAGACACCCAGAGGTGGCCCCCATTCAGCCCGAGGGGTCAGGGAAGGAGGTGGTGGCAAAACCCCTGGTGTGATTGGAGTTAATTTCTCAAAGAACAGATGCCTTAAGTCCCCCTTTCTCCAATCTAATCCAGCAACAACTTCTGTTGTTTCTAAATTCAAAATATGACTCAAACCTGCACACTTTGCATCTCTCCTAGACTTCCGCACGGGCCTTCTAACTGGTCTCCCACCTGTCACCCTGTAGACCCCCAAACACTAATGCATTCGCCACACAGCAGCTGGTGTGGCTATGGTGATCAAGTAGATGAAATCATGTCACTTTGTCAGTCAAGGCCAGGAGTTAGCACACTTTTTCTGTGAAGGGTCAGATGGTAAATACGTTCAGCTCTGCAGGCCACATGGCCTCTGTCCCAACTACTCAACTCTGACACGGTAGCAAATGTAGCCACAGGCACCAGTAAGCAAACGGGCATGGCAGTTTTCCAATAAAACTTTTTTACAAAACTGGCAAAGGCCTGGATGTTGCCCATGGGCCAGAGTTTGCCAACCCCCTCTCAACGCCCTCCACATCAGGTTTCCATTTGCATTAGATCAATTTCCAGTGGAAACAGAGCCTGAGATGAGGATGTATGTGCAAGGGGTTTACATGGCGGTGAATCCAGGAGACCCCACTAGGGACATGGGGAAGGGACATGTGAAAGGGAAAAACACCAGGAAGAGGCTTGAAGAAGGGTCACCCCTGTGGGCAATGGGGCTTGATCCCTCTGGGGACTCTGGGAGACTGTAGGACATGCCTACATTGTCTGCCCTGAGGGTGGGCGATCTGGGGTTTTCATATACCACGTCCCCTCTGCGTTAGCTGCTGCAGGGAGGAGTAGGGGCACATTAACTCCTCCGAACTTCTAACCTGCCCAAAGGTTGGGAGAATTGGGCTTCAGTAGCCAGAGAATGGCCTGAGGCTCCGAGTCACAGGTGCTTGACACTGGAAGTTGAGATGATACAGAGGGAAGGGCCAATGGTAAGGGATACAGGTAGGGCTCCTGTAGTCACCTGGTCTCGCTTAGGAGGGATCTCTACACTCCCCAGGGAGGACTGAGACCTGCAGGGTGTGACCCCTGCCTACCTCCCTGGCATCATCTCCCCGTTGCACACTCAGCTCCAGCCACACTGTCCTACACCACGCCACACTCTTTCCTTGGGTGGGAGTGTCATCATCCAGCTGGGCTTCTTCACATCGTCCATGTTGCAGCTTTGAGGTCACCTCCCCAGAAAGGCTCTCCCTGGGTCCCCAGCCAGAGTACCCTCTTTCTTTCCCCCAGAGTCCTTATCATGAGCTGTTGTTATTGTGTTCATTTGTGTGCTGTCAGTTTCCCCCACAGGCCACCGGACAAGAGCAGAAACCAATGCCTTGTTCACATCCTTCCAATACGAGTTATTGTAATTGGCATATCATGGGTGTTCAACAAATATTCTTTAAAATATTTAAATAGAAGAATGCAGTTTTGCTGGAGACCTGGGAATACCTCAGCCACTATCTCTGAAAGCTTCCCTGCCTTCACCCTGCCCACTCGTTGCCAGAATCTTCCAGGATCCACCTTTTCCATCCTGCCCAAGGGCAGTGAAGTATTTCTTAAGGACTTCCTGGGGATCAAAGAGAGTAACCGACCCTGGATCTAGGAACACATCATTGGACCCTCTTCACTTTCAGGTTAGTGGGCGCCTCCGAGCTCCCCTGGGCTGGGGGGTGTGGCCTCAGGGAGTGGCCGGAAGAGGAGCAAGTCAAGACTGTGAGACTCTGCACCCCACAGGAGGCCCCAGCTACCCACCACCCCAGAAGGCCAAGTGTGGACGCCGGGCAAGCCCTGGGAAGTCAAGACGCCCCTCCCAAGTAAGAAGGGTCAGGCCGGGTGAACCGAGGGTCTTCCAAGCAAGTCCCAAGTGTGTCTAACTTTTCCTACAACTTCTATCTTCTACATGGCAAATCTGAATCTGTGCTCCACAAAGTGAGCATTTAAAAACACTACAATAGTGCCATTTGAGGTTTTTCTATACATGTATATGCATACATAAATTAAAGCATAAAGATTTTAGATGATAGATAAATTGATAGATAATAAAGTAGCAAAAATAATTATGGTGAAGGAATTTCCCTATTAGGTACAAAAATATACTATACAGACATAATAATTTTTAAATACTGGACTGGCACCAGGGTGGACAAACAACTCAATGGAAAACAATATAATGCCCAGGAATGTGGTAAATGTTTAAATAAATTTAGTATACAATCTAAGGAAGGATTTTAAATTTGTGGAGAAAAGATGTATTAATAGCCAATGAAAGGGTGCCCAAATAATTGCAATGTAAATTCTTTAGGAACAAAAGTAAGTTATATATCTATCTTATACTGTACATTCAAGTATATTTCAGATGGAATAAATAATTAAATCTAAAAATGAAAGCATAAAGCAACTAGTGTGATATATAGGTTGATAGTTATCTGATGCCTGGTAGGAAAGTCATTCTCAGGCATAAATGCTGGGGAAAAAATAATAAAAAATAAACTCTGGAAGTCAAAAAAACCCACCATAAATACAATTAAAAGTCACAGACTGGGGGGAAATGGTTTGCATTGATACATGATTAATGGTTACTGGTATAATTCATGGTATCAAGAAAGCATATGTATCTCTAAGAAAAATAAATAAATATCCAAATAGAAAATTTGGGCAAAATTCATGAACCAACAGCGTGCAAATAAAAAAATCCAAATAGCTAATGAACATTTGAGAAAATGTCAAGTGACAGCAATAACCACAGAAATGAACATTAAAACAACAAGGATAAGTCATTTTCACTTATCAAATTGACAAAAATGAAACACCACATTTCCATTGTTGAGGAGGGCTCAGTGAAGAGGCACCTACACATACTGCTGCAGGGAGTAAAAATGGATGGGGACTTTCCAGAAAATGATTAAGCAATATTTATCAAATTCTCTAAAATGTGCATACTCTTTGATTAATTACTCTTCTAGAGAGTTTTCCTCAGAAAATAATTGAAGACATGCACCAAGATTTATTTAATAAGAATGTCCAATCATAACTTGGGTTATAATTGTGAAATATAGGAAAGAACCTGAGTGTTCTAAAATAGATTGATTAAATAAATTATGGTACCTCTATGTGGTGGGGCAATATACAGTTCTGAAAGTTTAGGTGCTTTGAAATTAGTCACAATATATTTAATTAAAAAAAAGGAAAAGAAAAATAAGCAGAAAATAAGTAGATAGAAAAGGAATACAGATAATAAGATCTATAGGTGAAAAAAAGAGTACACCGAAAGATTATTGCGGTGGAATTACGAATAATGTTTATTCTTATATTCTATTTTATGCTTTTATTTTTTTACTACCAAAATATTCTATGATCAGCATGCATTAAATGCAGAATAAAATAATTATATTATAGCTTTTCCTGTGTGCCATATTCAATTTTGTTCAGAAACATGGGCTATGTACCTCCTGTGTGCCAGACATTGCTACTTTCTAGAATTCAGAGAGGAGAGGCACAATCCGTTTCCTGAAGAATGCACAGTCTGTATGTCTGCAGAAAACACAAGTGCAGGCAATAAAAACACCAGACAGAGATACCACAATGGGTAGTGAGTGTCTTTGTGATGTTTCCTTTCGTCTACTTTTTCCATATCATCCATATTTTTTTAAATGAGTTTGTCTTTATTTGGGGGTGAGGTGTTATTTTTAATTTTTAAAGAAACATCTCAATGCAACATGACCACAGTGTATGAAGGAAACCAAAACAAGCGATAAAATTCAGTAAAATGAAGACATGACAGCAGCAGCTTTCCGCCCAGGGGAGTGGGGAAAGCTATCGGGGCATGTCAGCAATCATCACTTGCTCAGGAAAGGCCCACTCCCACCTGAGCCAAAGTGTCTCCATGACCTTGTCTCGCAGCACTTAAGACATTGGTAATTTTACTCTCTTTGCAAGATCATACCTTCCTCACTTATGCTAAAAGTGGTAGCTAGCTAGCCTGTACAGCCTATTGTTCTAAGACTTCACATATATTATTTCATTTAATCCTCACAAACAACCCTCTGAGGTAGGTACGATTTTCACCCCCCTTTTACAGATGAAGAAACTGAGGAACAGAGAGGGCAAATAAGTTGCTCAAGGACAACCAGTGCATAAGCAGCAGAGCTGGGATTCAACCAGGCAGCCTGGCTCCCACACCTGGGATCTTGGGCAATTCTCTACTAGGGGTCAGTAGATGGCATCCTGCGGGCCAAATCCAGCCCGCCGCCTAGTTTGTAAATAAAGTTTTATTAGAACACAACCATGCTCGTTTGTTTATGTGCTGCCTAGGGCTGCTTTAGTGCTACAGCGGCCAAGGTGAGTGGTTGCCACAGAGGTGGGGCGCAGGGCTCTCGCAGCTCCATACGGCTGCTCCAAGCCCCCCAAGTTGCAAAGACGCAGCTGGGACTCAATTTTGTCTCTTGCCTTCCAAAGCTGAAAATATTTAGCATCTGGCCTTTTACAGAAAGAGGCGTGCCGACCCCCGCTACGCTGTCACTAGATCGCAGACTCCACTGCCTGCACTGAACCCCCAACCCTCACCCGTCACAGATACTCAAGAAAACGTTTGTTGAGAGAATCTGTGAATACACAAATGAGTTCTGGCTAATACCTTAATATTTACTGTGCACTAATGCTTACCCGGTGTATAAGCCACTACGCTAAGAAATGTCCAAAGGCTCGTAGAGACCCCACCAGACAATCGAGAAGACGCATTGCCCAGATTGCAGACTGCTGGACATGGAACCCAAACTCAGACCTAGGTATTAGGTATGGAAATGCCCACATACTTGTAAGCCACTGGCAGAAGGCTTAGAAAATGGTAGCCCCTTAAAAACAGACAGTTTCTTCACCATATAAAGATGATTATGGCCTAAATTCTGTGGTATTAGCAGAAAGTGTCCCAGGAGCCCCCAAAGGAAACAGACGGGCCTGGAGGGCCACGGGGTAGAGAGAGAGGCGAGGGACACAGTGAAAGAGAAAGCGAACACCACTAGAAAAGCTCTTTGAAATATGAACTGGCGTCTCATTCCCACCCCAGATTATCCAGTCCCCCCTTGGTCGGCTTCCCAGTCTCCAGAATTAAGCTCTTCCTGTCTCCAGGGAGATGGAAGGGATTTGGGAAAACACATGATGTTCTAAGATGGAAGAGGCAAGTTTCCTGCACCCTGAGCCACCCCAACCCGCCCTCGCCCCTTGATGAATTACCTTTCATGGCTCCCCAGGGCCCCAGGATACGGTAGAATGGCACAGCAGGCCCACGAGGCCCTGTGCGGCCCACTCCTCTCGCAGGCTCTAGGCTCCAGCCAAACCGAAGTCCACTCAGTTCCACCATCCAGCCCGCTCCCTCCTGACGCAGCACTTTGCAGGTGCTGTGCACCTGCCTGAAACATGCTTTTCCCTTCGTCCTTCGTGCCTCCTCGTCTTCGGGGGGCCGGCGCTGACCCCCAGTCTAGGACGAGTCCCCATCCCCTCCTCCCCCGCCCCGGGAGCGCCTGGACCTGGGCTTTGCCCACGGCCTCCTCCTGCAGGCGCCTGGTCAGTTCCTCCGGCTGCTTCCGAGCACCAGGCCCGGGCCGGGCAGTGGGGGCTCAGGGACGCTGCGGGGAGTCGGCAGGAGATCAGGAAGGCAGTGCGGTGTCCCCCTCGCATGGCCTCAGATACAGTCCTCACTGTGGTACAGAAAGTGCCGCTTGCCCGTCGTAGAGATGACCAACAGAGGCCCAGAGGGTAAGTGACGCCCTGAGAGCCGGAGCCACGGGACGCAACCGAGCAGACCTGGAAGCCAAGCCGGACCTCAAATCCTGAGCTCTTCTCACAGCTCGTTGCCCTCTCGGCTTGGTTCCATTTCTTTGCCTTCTTCTACACTTTTGCTCTCCCATTCATACCCCATATGCAGGTTTAGACTGAGAGGTAATTAATATAATATAGTATAATATAGTATAATATAATATAATATAATATAATATAATAATATATCAACAAAATATAAAAACAATATATGAAACATAATATAATGTAGCATAACATAATATATATGCATTATATATGCTATTAATAACACTGTTATTTTTAATATACTTTTATATAATATACATTAAAACTTAACTCTTATTGAGCATTTACTCTGTATCAAGTTCTTATCAGAAATCTTCTTTCTTAATTCTTATGATTGTCCTAAAACTTGCATTCTCAACAGGAGCAATATCACCCCCAAAGGAGCAAAAATTTGTTCTTGGTGGGGAGTGGGGTGGAAAATCTTAAATATTATGATAATCGGGGCCCTCCAACGGGCCTCAGTACCTAAACAGATATCCAGAATATCTGTGGTACTCAAATTCCATGGGGAGGGGAAAAATGTCTAAAATGGTTCCTCCAGGGGCAATAACAATTAAAAAAAAAAGGAAGAAAGGAAGGGAGGGAAGGAGGACAGTTTGAGGAAGACTGCCCTGAAACATAGGAGTTCTTGTCAACCCCATTGTACCGGCTCAAGAGGTCGGCTCCCTGGGCCAAGGGCGCACAGCCAGCCATCTGTAGAGGAAGAATCCAAACCGAAGACTGTCTAACGGGAAGCCATGGCCTGAGGGACTTCTGAAAGCCGGCCCCGGACATTAGGCTATAGTTAGAGGTGGGAAGGTCCTACAGGGCTCACCACTCAACATCAAACCAGCAACATCAGCATCACCTGGAGTGTGTTAACAATTCAGACTCTCAGGCCCCGCCCCAGAACCTGCATTTTAACAAGATGCCAGGGGAGGCATCAGTACTTTCCTTCGCTAAGGGACCTGGGAGCCCCATGGCCACAGAGGTCTCTCTAACAGCAAAGAGACAAAGACATTCACAGTTGTTCCCAAATCTCAGGTCTCCAGCTCCAGTTGGAAACGCCCTTGTCAGACTAATTATACTTATGGGTGTTCTGTGATTTGCTGTATTCTCGGAAAAAAGAAAGAAAAATGAAGTTCTCTTTCAGGTTTTCAGGGTAGATTATGTCAAATATTTACAAAGCAAACATCATTCTAGAGGCACACCATTCTCTTCCTGCTGATTAGGGCGCTGCCAATCACGCCTTGATGAGAGGGCCTGTCAGCTGTTCTCAATAGAAACCACCTGTCAGCTTGGCTGAACTGTGCAGCCTGCCTTGCTGGGTGGTGGAGGGAGAGGGCTCCGAAGGCAGGTGCTCCTTGGCACAGACCCACCTTTTGGGAGGAGATGGACTCGAGGCTGACTGTTCAATGAGGGTGGGCTAGAGGCCTTTGGTGTAGAAAACCAAAGCTCTGTCAAAAATGAGGGGTTTTCAAACTTGAGCATGCATCAGTATCCACTGCGGGGCCTAATTCAGGAGGTCTCGCCTAAGAATTTGCAAATCTTCCAAGCTTCTGGGTGATGCTGCTGATCTGGGGGCCACACTTTGGCCGGCAGCTTCAGCATCATCCACGAGTTCATTAGCCATGCAGAATCTTGGAACCTACCCCAGCTTCTGAACCAGAATCTACATTTAAACAAGGTCCGTGGGTGGCAACTATGCCTGTGAGACTTTGAAAAGCCCTGTTCTGTACAGAATTACACATCAGAATCATCTGGGGCAGCTGTTAAATGCAGATTCTTGGGCCCCACCCAGGATTTAAGTAATCAGAATATTTGAGGGGCAGGACCAGGAAAATAGTCTTTTTAACACAGTACCCAGGAGGCGGGGCAAGATGGCAGACTGGTGAGCTGTATGTTTTAGTTACTCCTCCAGGAAAGTAGGTAAAAAGCCAGGAACTGCGTGGACTGGACACCACAGAGCAATCTGTCTTTGGGCATACTTCATACAACACTCATGAAAACGTGGAACTGCTGAGATCAGCGAAATCTGTAAGTTTTTGCGGCCAGGGGACCTGCGCCCCTCCCTGCCAGGCTCAGTCCCGGGGGAGGAGGGGCTGTCAGCTCCAGGAAGGAGAAGGGAGAATTGCAGTGGCTGCTCTCATCGGAAACTCATTCTACTGATTCAAACTCCAACCATAGATAGACTGAGGCCAGACACCAGAGACTCTGAGAGCAGCCAGCCCAGCAGAGAGGAGACGGGCATAGAAGGAAAACAACACGAGAAGCTCCAAAGTAAAAGCAGAGGATTTTTGGAGTTCTGGTGAACACAGAAAGGGGAAGGGCGGAGATCAGGCCTTGAGGCGCATATGCAAATCCCGAAGCAAGGCTGATCTCTCTGCCCAGGGCACCTTTCCTTAATGGCCCTGGTTGCTTTGTCTATTAGCATTTCAATAACCCATTAGATCTCTGAGGAGGGCAGTTTTTTTTTTTTTTTTTTTTTTTTTTTTTTTTTTTTTTTTTTTTTTTTTTTTAAATCCTTTTTGCTTTTTCTAAAACAATTACTCTAAGAAGCTCAATACAGAAAGCTTCAAAGAATTGAAATTTGGGCACGTCAAGTCAAGAGCAGAAATAAGAGAGCTCTGAGACAAAAGGCAATAATCCAGTGGCTGAGAAAATTCACTAAACAACACAACTTCCCAAGAAAAGGGGGGTGTCCGCTCACAGCCACCATCCTGGTGGACAGGAAACACTCCTGCCCATCGCCAGCCCCATAGCCCAGAGCTGCCCCAGACAACCCAGTGTGACGGAAGTGCTTCAAATAACAGGCACACACCACAAAACTGGGCGTGGACATTAGCCTTCCCTGCAACCTCAGCTGAATGTCCCAGAGCTGGGAAGGGGGAGCAGTGTGAATTAACAGAGCCCCATTCAGCCATCATTTGAGCAGACTGGGAGCCTCCCAACACAGCCCAGCAGCCCAGAACTGCCCTGGGGGGACGGCACTCACCTGTGACATAGCACAGTCATCCCTCAACAGAGGACCCGGGGTGCACAGCCTGGAAGAGGGGCCCACTTGCAAGTCTCAGGAGCCATACGCCAATACCAAAGACTTGTGGGTCAGTGGCAGAGACAAACTGTGGCAGGACTGAACTGAAGGATTAGACTATTGCAGTAGCTTTAAAACTCTAGGATCATCAGGGAGATTTGATTGTTAGGGCCACCCCCCCTCCCCGACTGCCCAGAAACACGCCACACATACAGGGCAGGCAACACCAACTACACACGCAAGCTTGGGACACCAATTGGGCCCCACAAGACTCACTCCCCCACTCACCAAAAAGGCTAAGCAGGGGAGATCTGGCTTGTGGAGAACAGGTGGCTCGTGGACGCCACCTGCTGGTTAGTTAGAGAAAGTGTACTCCACGAAGCTGTAGATCTGATAAATTAGAGATAAGGACTTCAACTGGTCTACAAACCCTAAAAGAACCCTATCAAGGACAGCAAATGCCACGAGGCCAAAAACAACAGAAAATTATAAAGCATATGAAAAAACCAGACGATATGGATAACCCAAGCCCAAGCACCCAAATCAAAAGACCAGAAGAGACACACCTAGAGCAGCTACTCAAAGAACTAAAGATGAACAATGAGACCCTAGTACGGGATATGAAGGAAATCAAGAAGACCCTAGAAGAGCATAAAGAAGACATTGCAAGACTAAATAAAAAAATGGATGATCTTATGGAAATTAAAGAAACTGTTGACCAAATTAAAAAGATTCTGGACACTCATAGTACAAGACTAGAGGAAGTTGAACAACGAATCAGTGACCTGGAAGATGACAGAATGGAAAATGAAAGCATAAAAGAAAGAATGGGGAAAAAAATTGAAAAACTCGAAATGGACCTCAGGGATATGATAGATAATATGAAGCGTCCGAATATAAGACTCATTGGTGTCCCAGAAGGGGAAGAAAAGGGTAAAGGTCTAGGAAGAGTATTCAAAGAAATTGTTGGGGAAAACTTCCCAAATCTTCTAAACAACATAAATACACAAATCATAAATGCTCAGCGAACTCCAAATAGAATAAATCCAAAAAAACCCACTCCGAGACATATACTGATCACACTGTCAAACATAGAAGAGAAGGAGCAAGTTCTGAAAGCAGCAAGAGAAAAGCAATTCACCACATACAAAGGAAACAGCATAAGACTAAGTAGTGACTACTCAGCAGCCACCATGGAGGCGAGAAGGCAATGGCACGATATATTTAAAATTCTGAGAGAGAGGAATTTCCAGCCAAGAATACTTTATCCAGCAAAGCTCTCCTTCAAATTTGAGGGAGAGCTTAAATTTTTCACAGACAAAGAAATGCTGAGAGAATTTGCTAACAAGAGACCTGCCCTACTGGAGATACTAAAGGGAGCCCTACAGACAGAGAAACAAAGACAGGACAGAGAGACTTGGAGAAAGGTTCAGTACTAAAGAGATTCGGTATGGGTACAATAAAGGATATTAATAGAGAGAGGGAAAAATATGGCAAACATAATCCAAAGGATAAGATGGCCGATTCAAGAAATGCCTTCACGGTTTTAACGTTGAATGTAAATGGATTAAACTACCCAATTAAAGATATAGATTCGCAGAATGGATCAAAAAAAATGAACCATCAATATGTTGCATACAAGAGACTCATCTTAGACACAGGGACACAAAGAAATTGAAAGTGAAAGGATGGAAAAAAATATTTCATGCAAGCTACAGCCAAAAGAAAGCAGGTGTAGCAATATTAATCTCAGATAAAATAGACTTCAAATGCAGGGATGTTTTGAGAGACAAAGAAGGCCACTACATACTAATAAAAGGGGCAATTCAGCAAGAAGAAATAACAATCGTAAATGTCTATGCACCCAATCAAGGTGCCACAAAATACATGAGAGAAACATTGGCAAAACTAAAGGAAGCAATTGATGTTTCCACAATAATTGTGGGAGACTTCAACACATCACTCTCTCCTATAGATAGATCAACCAGACAGAAGACCAATAAGGAAATTGAAAACCTAAACAATCTGATAAATGAATTAGATTTAACAGACATCTACAGGACATTACATCCCAAATCACCAGGATACACATACTTTTCTAGTGCCCACGGAACTTTCTCCAGAATAGATCATATGCTGGGACATAAAACAAGCCTCAATAAATTTAAAAAGATTGAAATTATTCAAAGCACATTCTCTGACCACAATGGAATACAATTAGAAGTCAATAACCATCAGAGACTTAGAAAATTCACAAATACCTGGAGGTTAAACAACACACTCCTAAACAATCAGTGGGTTAAAGAAGAAATAGCAAGAGAAATTGCTAAATATATAGAGACGAATGAAAATGAGAACACAACATACCAAAACCTATGGGATGCAGCAAAAGCAGTGCTAAGGGGGAAATTTATAGCACTAAACGCATATATTAAAAAGGAAGAAAGAGCCAAAATCAAAGAACTAATGGATCAACTGAAGAAGCTAGAAAATGAACAGCAAACCAATCCTAAACCAAGTAGAAGAAAAGAAATAACAAGGATTAAAGCAGAAATAAATGACATAGAGAACAAAAAAACAATAGAAAGGATAAATATCACCAAAAGTTGGTTCTTTGAGAAGATCAACAAGATTGACAAGCCCCTAGCTAGACTGACAAAATCAAAAAGAGAGAAGACCCATATAAACAAAATAATGAATGAAAAAGGTGACATAACTGCAGATCCTGAAGAAATTAAAAAAATTATAAGAGGATATTATGAACAACTGTATGGCAACAAACTGGATAATGTAGAAGAAATGGACAATTTCCTGGAAACATATGAACAACCTAGACTGACCAGAGAAGAAATAGAAGACCTCAACCAACCCATCACAAGCAAAGAGATCCAATCAGTCATCAAAAATCTTCCCACAAATAAATGCCCAGGGCCAGATGGCTTCACAGGGGAATTCTACCAAACTTTCCAGAAAGAACTGACACCAATCTTACTCAAACTCTTTCAAAACATTGAAAAAAATGGAACACTACCTAACTCATTTTATGAAGCTAACATCAATCTAATACCAAAACCAGGCAAAGATGCTACAAAAAAGGAAAACTACCGGCCAATCTCCCTAATGAATATAGATGCAAAAATCCTCAACAAAATACTTGCAAATCGAATCCAAAGACACATTAAAAAAATCATACACCATGACCAAGTGGGGTTCATTCCAGGCATGCAAGGATGGTTCAACATCAGAAAAACAATCAATGTATTACAACACATTAAAAACTCGAAAGGGAAAAATCAATTGATCATCTCAATAGATGCTGAAAAAGCATTTGACAAAATCCAACATCCCTTTTTGATAAAAACACTTCAAAAGGTAGGAATTGAAGGAAACTTCCTCAACATGATAAAGAGCATATATGAAAAACCCACAGCCAGCATAGTACTCAATGGTGAGAGACTGAAAGCCTTCCCTCTAAGATCAGGAACAAGACAAGGATGCCCGCTGTCACCACTGTTATTCAACATTGTGCTGGAAGTGCTAGCCAGGGCAATCCGGCAAGACAAAGAAATAAAAGGCATCCAAATTGGAAAAGAAGAAGTAAAACTGTCATTGTTTGCAGATGATATGATCTTATATCTAGAAAACCCTGACAAATCAACGATACACCTACTAGAGCTAATAAACAAATTTAGCAAAGTAGCGGGATACAAGATTAATGCACATAAGTCAGTAATGTTTCTATATGCTAGAAATGAACAAACTGAAGAGACACTCAAGAAAAAGATACCATTTTCAATAGCAACTAAAAAAATCAAGTACCTAGGAATCAACTTAACCAAAGATGTAAAAGACCTATACAAAGAAAACTACATAACTCTACTAAAAGAAATAGAAGGGGACCTTAAAAGATGGAAAAATATTCCATGTTCATGGATAGGAAGGCTAAATGTCATTAAGATGTCAATTCTACCCAAACTCATCTACAGATTCAATGCAATCCCAATCAAAATTCCAACAACCTACTTTGCAGACTTGGAAAAGCTAGTTATCAAATTTATTTGGAAAGGGAAGATGCCTCGAATTGCTAAAGACACTCTAAAAAAGAAAAACGAAGTGGGAGGACTTACACTCCCTGACTTTGAAGCTTATTATAAAGCCACAGTTGCCAAGACAGCATGGTACTGGCACAAAGATAGACATATAGATCAATGGAATCGAATTGAGAATTCAGAGATAGACCCTCAGATCTATGGCCGACTGATCTTTGATAAGGCCCCCAAAGTCACCGAACTGAGCCATAATGGTCTTTTCAACAAATGGGGCTGGGAGAGTTGGATATCCATATCCAAAAGAATGAAAGAGGACCCCTACCTCACCCCCTACACAAAAATTAACTCAAAATGGACCAAAGATCTCAATATAAAAGAAAGTACCATAAAACTCCTAGAAGATAATGTAGGAAAACATCTTCAAGACCTTGTATTAGGAGGCCACTTCCTAGACTTTACACCCAAAGCACAAGCAACAAAAGAGAAAATAGATAAATGGGAACTCCTCAAGCTTAGAAGTTTCTGCACCTCAAAGGAATTTCTCAAAAAGGTAAAGAGGCAGCCAACTCAATGGGAAAAAATTTTTGGAAACCATGTATCTGACAAAAGACTGATATCTTGCATATACAAAGAAATCCTACAACTCAATGACAATAGTACAGACAGCCCAATTATAAAATGGGCAAAAGATATGAAAAGACAGTTCTCTGAAGAGGAAATACAAATGACCAAGAAACACATGAAAAAATGTTCAGCTTCACTAGCTATTAGAGAGATGCAAATTAAGACCACAATGAGATACCATCTAACACCGGTTAGAATGGCTGCCATTAAACAAACAGGAAACTACAAATGCTGGAGGGGATGTGGAGAAATTGGAACTCTTATTCATTGTTGGTGGGACTGTATAATGGTTCAGCCACTCTGGAAGTCAGTCTGGCAGTTCCTTAGAAAACTAGATATAGAGCTACCATTCGATCCAGCGATTGCACTCCTCGGTATATACCCGGAAGATCGGAAAGCAGTGACACGAACAGATATCTGCACGCCAATGTTCATAGCAGCATTATTCACAATTGCCAAGAGATGGAAACAACCCAAATGTCCTTCAACAGATGAGTGGATAAATAAAATGTGGTATATACACACGATGGAATACTACGCGGCAGTAAGAAGGAACGATCTGGTGAAACATATGACAACATGGATGAACCTTGAAGACATAATGCTGAGCGAAATAAGCCAGGCACAAAAAGAGAAATATTATATTCTACCACTAATGTGAACTTTGAAAAATGTAAAACAAATGGTTTATAATGTAGAATGTAGGGGAACTAGCAGTAGAGAGCAATTAAGGAAGGGGGAACAATAATCCAGGAAGAACAGATAAGCTATTTAACGTTCTGGGGATGCCCAGAAATGACTATGGTCTGTTAATTTCTGATGGTTGTAGTAGGAACAAGTTCACTGAAATGTTGCTATATTATGTAACTTTCTTGGGGTAAAGTAGGAACATGTTGGAAGTTAAGCAGTTATCTTAGGTTAGTTGTCTTTTTCTTACTCCCTTGCTATGGTCTCTTTGAAATGCTCTTTTATTGTATGTTTGTTTTCTTTTTAACCTTTTTTTTCATACAGGTGATTTGAAAAAAGAAGGGAAAGTTAAAAAAAAAAAAAAAAAAAAAAGAAAAAAGACAAACAAGGGGAAAAAAAAAAAAAAAAAAGATGTAGTGCCCCCTTGAGGAGCCTGTGGAGAATGCAGGGGTATTCGCCTACCCCACCTCCATGGTTGCTAACATGACCACAGACATAGGGGACTGGTGGTTTGATGGGTTGAGCCCTCTACCATAAGTTTTACCCTTGGGAAGACGGTTGCTGCAAAGGAGAGGCTAGGCCTCCCTGTATTTGTGCCTAAGAGTCTCCTCCTGAATGCCTCTTTGTTGCTCAGATGTGGCCCTCTCTCTCTGGCTAAGCCAACTTGAAAGGAGAAATCACTGCCCTCCCCCCTACGTGGGATCAGACACCCAGGGAAGTGAATCTCCCTGGCAACGTGGAATATGACTCCCAGGGAGGAATGTAGACCCGGCACCGTGGGACGGAGAACATCTTCTTGACCAAAAGGGGGATGTGAAAGGAAATGAAATAAGCTTCAGTGGCAGAGAGATTCCAAAAGGAGCCGAGAGGTCACTCTGGTGGGCACTCTTATGCACACTTTAGACAACCCTTTTTAGGTTCTAAAGAATTGGGGTAGCTGGTGGTGGATACCTGAAACTATCAAACTACAACCCAGAACCCATGAATCTCGAAGACAGTTGTATAAAAATGTAGCTTATGAGGGGTGACAATGGGATTGGGAAAGCCATAAGGACCAAACACCACTTTGTCTAGTTTATGGATGGATGTGTAGAAAAGTAGGGGAAGGAAACAAACAGACAAAGGTACCCAGTGTTCTTTTTTACTTCAATTGCTCTTTTTCACTCTAATTATTATTCTTGTTATTTTTGTGTGTGTGCTAATGAAGGTGTCAGGGATTGATTTAGGTGATGAATGTACAACTATGTAATGGTACTGTAAACAATCGAAAGTACAATTTGTTTTGTATGACTGCGTGGTATGTGAATATATCTCAATAAAATGATGATTTAAAATAAAAAAAAAAAAAAAAAAAAAAAAAAAAAAAAAAAAAAAAAAAAAAAACACAGTACCCAGGTGAAGGCTCATGGAGTCTGCACCATGAAAGAGGGGTCCCAAAACTTACATGGGGTGCACAGGTTTATCATCCTCAATAGGTCTTCACTTCATTATTTGGAAATAATGTGCATACCCTAATATACTGATTTATTGTGTGTGTTATGTAAAACATAACCCAAAGCACTTAAAGCATTTTATA
This sequence comes from Choloepus didactylus, assembly GCF_015220235.1. Lineage (NCBI taxonomy): Eukaryota > Metazoa > Chordata > Mammalia > Pilosa > Megalonychidae > Choloepus > Choloepus didactylus. Next base: position 56,380,656 of record NC_051325.1, read on the forward strand.
TATATATATGCATATAAAATGATAATATAAACTATAATATATAATGTATAATGATATATAATCTAGGATTTACATTACATATACATGCATACATACATGCTGCCCAATAGAGCTCTTGCTCACCCTCATTTGGAGACCACTGGAAACAACAGTTGAATGTTTCTTCTGAGACTCTACCAATCACTTTGCTCAAATCCTCTCAATTAATATTGACAACAACCCATTTTACAGATGAGGGATATATCATCATGGCTTGTTGCAACTTCATTTATGTCTCTGCTTAAATGGCCCCTTATCAGGGATGCCTGAATCTCTGTCCCCTTAACCCACTTTAAATTTTTCTTCATAGCACACATCACCACCAAACATTATATTATTTAACTATTAGTTTACATCCGTGGTTTGCAACTGAGCAATGCTCCCCCACACCGGACATGTGGCAGTGTCTGGGGACACTGTTGATTGCTGGGACTGGGGCGGCTGCTACTAGCATTCAGTGGGTACAGATGAGGAATGCTGCTAAACATCCTACAGTGCACACGACAGCTCCCACAACAAAGAATCATCCAGCCCCAAATCCCAATATTGCTCAAGTTCAGAAACCTCGTTAGTATGTTTATTGTCTTCACATGATCAGGGACAGTGCCTGACACACAGTGGATATTCAGGAAACAGCTTTGGATGAATGAAAAATAAATGAATGAATGAACAAATAATGACTCAGTTTGAAGACTCAGAAAAGATATTACTCTTTCCTCACCTCTTTGCCCCCAACTCCTATCCATCCTTCGGATCTGTTTATATGAAGCCTTCTTTGATTCATCTCTCATATACAAACATACACACACACATACCTGTGAGTACACACATATGAGTGTGCACACACACACATGCACACACACTAGGTGAGGTTCTCCTGGACCCACCTTTTGAAGGCAACTTTTACTTTCCCCACTAGCACCGATTCGGAAGATAATAATTATTCATTTGATGGTCTGTTCCATGCTGCACCCCCTCCACTAACTATAAATTCCCCAAGAAGCAAGCCCTGTCTGCCTGTTCACCAATTAATCCCCAAAGTGCCTGGCAGAGTAATCACTCCCTACATTCATTAAATAAATGAAGATAATTTAAGGAAAAAAGCTTTGAAATATGGCAGTAAATAATTTGTTGAACAATGAAGTTGTGGAAGAATTATTTATTGAAATATTAATTTGTTTTGTTCAGCCTACAATATGGAAATAGCAGAAGACGTTTCCATTCTCTTGTCCTCTGAAAGCAGGTTAGGCGTCCATGTCTCTTTTTCCCAAGGGAGAATGAATAAGTCTTTGTTTCCATTAAGAAGACGCCAGAGGAAAAGGATCTGGATTGTCCAGAGAGCAAGGACGTCCAAAGCTTGGGGGAGGAGACCAAGGATTCAGTAACCCAGCCCTAGGGACCAAAGACATGGAACCCCCTGGCAGGATGGAGAAGCAACAGAGGTCCAACATGACCCCAACTGGAGGTGAAGCATGGAAACCTGTGTTTTCTATATCTGGCAAAAAGTGCCATGGCTTGGCAACCTTGGCAAAGGCACCCAGTGCTCTAGCTTGGAATGGTGGCCCACCTGGTTTGAATGGAGCAAAGGTACTTTGGACAGTGATATCTGAATTTTGATCATAATGCAATCAAGAACAAAGGCCCATTTCTGTGGTTTTCTAGAGCCCTGGAGTTTTGTTTACCTTTTGGGAGGGGAAGGAATTCCCCCTAAGAGCAGAAATATCCCAACCTCTAGATCAGTGCTTTCCATTTGAAATATAATGCAAGCCACAGGCATATAATGTTTAAATTTTCTAATACCCACATTTTTTAAAAATTTAAAGAAATGTGAAATGAATTTTAATAATACATTTCATTTAACCCAATATATCCAAAATATGTCAGCATGTAATCAATATAAAAATTATTAAGATATTTTACATTCTTGTTTTTCATTCAAATTTTTTAAATCCACATGTACTATAAACTTACAGCACATCTCAATTTGGACCAGCCATATTTCACGTGCTCAGAGAGCCACATGCGACCACACTGGACAGCTCAGCAACACGGGATGTGGACTTTTGGATCTTTTCTTTGATGGCCCAGCATCCATCTCCCAATTTCTTCTAATAATAACATCCCATTTCTTTTGGGGAGCTACTTCTCTGTATCAGTTATCTATTGCAGCGTAACAAATTAGCCCAAAATACAAAGACGTAAAACAACAAATGCTTATCCCACGGCTTCTGTGAGTCAGGAATCCAGGGGTGGCTTAGCCCCAAGATCTCTCAGAAACCAAAGTATCGGCCAGGGCTGCGGCCATCTCAAGGTCTAGGGCAAGAGCCACTTCCGGGCAAAATCTGTGGTTGCGAGCAGGGTTTATTTCCTCAGTTCTTCACGGGCCATTGGCTGGAGGCGTCCGTCAGTTTGTTGCCACATGGGACTCTCTAAAGGGTGCTCACACGTGGGGGCAGCTCCCCACAGCAAGCACGGAGCCAGAGGGCAGCAAGACAGAAGCCAGAGTCCCTTTGTAGCCTAATTGGGAGAGGGGCATCCCGCACTTTTGCCTTATTTTGTTCTTTGGGAGCAAGTCAATAGGCCCAACCCACACTCAAGGGCACGTCACACAAGGCAGGAACACCAGGAGGGGATCTGTGGGGCCATCTGAGAGACTGCCCATCACATCTCCCAGGTCGTGTCAAGGGGTGGGCATACTTCCTATCCAGGAAGACTCCTTCTCCCTGGAACCCCCAAACTGCCCTGTGGCCGCCCTCCCCAAGCCCCATCCTTCAGCTGGTCATTTGTAAGCTACTGTATACAATTTCAAAATTCAGAGAGTCGATTTTGTTTCTTACACCCTTCAAATTATAACTGATAGAGAGTTGAACAAGATTTATCCAATTTAGAAAAACATACAATAAATAATCAGCTTTGAATCTAAGTGTTGTGAAGTAAATGTCTACCTACTCCAAATGAACGGGTGCATGGTTGGACAGACGGATGGATGGATGGATGGATGGATGGATGGATGGATGGTTGGAAGGATGGATGGATGGATGGATGGATGGATGGATGGGAGGATGGATGGATGGATGGTTGGAAGGTGGGTGGGGGGATGGAAACCCAAGTGAGGAAAATTTGAATCTCTATGTGACATGACCACTAGCCCTAATCTCTTTCATCTGCTGAAAAACTTTTAATATCAAGGTCATGATAACATCAAGCTTCCTATTTCAGTTTATATTTCTGGGTTTTTATCTACTTAAAGCCAAGTAACAACAGCAGATGCGTGTGTGTGTGTGTATGTGAGCGTGGGTGAGTGTGTGTGTGTGTGCTTGTTAGTTCACATTTATTGGCTTTCTTAGGTATTCTGAAATTAACCAGGCCTGCTAGGGGACATTAGCAAATATTGGGTCATAAAGTATCTTCAGAGAACTGTTTTCCGAGTTAACCACACCCGATAAAATCCTCTTGCATCACTGAAAGGCTTGTCTGGCTGTCAGGCAATGAGATCGTTTTATTGAAAAGACTCATGATGTAGTGAACAAAAGCTTAGGAAATAAACTCTAATCCCCAAAGGAACACTCGCTACAACTCTACTCATACTAAAATATTCAATTTATGACCTATATTGAATCTTATGTCTATAATTTACTGCCCTAACTACAAAGGAGTTTTTTTTAATACAAACCAATTTCAATATATTTTACTATTTTCCTTGCTTCTGTTACAGCAGAAATAACAAATTTTGCTGCAAGATTAGAAGACAAATGCAACAGAGACTCCCAGGGATGCATCTTCCAACCACCTTGCTTTCATCAGACTCAAACTGGGTGCCTAGGATTGCAATGGATGCCCTGGACACCCTAAAGGACATTCTTAGCTGGACTTGGCCTCCCAGGGAGCTGTGACACACCCCAAAGGACCTCAGCTCTTAGGAAAGCAATGATTTATTTTTTCAATAAATATAGACAGGGCACCTACTATGTGCCAAGAATCATTCTAGATGCTGGCGACAAAAGAGTGAATGAACTAGACGATGCAGTCCCTGTCTTTAAGGAACTGTCATTATAGAGGTAAGGGAGGAAATAAAGCAATAAATACATAAATTGTGCAGTACGAGAATGCTCAAGGGTCAACCAAGCTCTGTCTAAGAAGGTGATATTTGGATAAAGATCTGAAGGAAATTAAAGGAGGGAGCCATTCATACATCTGGAGGAAAAGCAACCCACAAGGGGTTTGGAGCAGAGGACTTGGTATAATTAGGCTTCTGTTTTTAAATATAAGCTACTGGCTACTATATTTAGAAATGACTCTAGGAGTGCCAAGGGTGAAATGAGGTTGGGTCACTGGCTACTGCAAGCAACTTGGTGAGAGATGGTGGTGGTGGACCAGGGTGGTACCTGAGAACAAGGGAAGGAGTGGTTGGATTTTGGTTAAATTTTAAGGTTGGAACAATGGCATTCACTCTTACTTTGGATTCACATTGTGAAATTAAGATGAGCTTTAAGGGTGACTGTGAGGTTTGGGCCTGGTAACAAATTTGTGATGTTGCCATTTTCTCAATGAGGGAAGATTGTATTTGCAGAATGAAGATAAAGGAGATCAGCTTTTGACGTGTTATGAGATGCTTTATTAATTATCTACTGCTGTGTAATAAATTCACCCAAAACTTATCAACTTGAAACAAATATTTTTTATCTCACAGTTTCTGTGGGCCAGGAACTTGGGAGTGACCTAACTGGGTGATTCAGCCTCAGAGTTTCTTATGAAGTAGCCATCAAAATGCCGGCTGGGTCCGCCATCACGTCAAGGCTTGACTGGACTGGAGGATCCACTTCCAAGATGGCTCTTCACAAACCTGTTAGCAGGAGGCCTGAGCTCCTCACCATGTGGGCTCTTCTGGAGGGATTTATTGAGTGTTCTCACCTTATGGCCGCTGACTTCCCCCAGAGCGAGTGATCCACAGAGCAAGGCAGAAGCCACAATGCCTTTTATAATGTCATCTTGGAAACCATACACCATCATTTCCAGCATATTCTATCAGTTAGAAACAAGTCACTAAGTCAGTCCACACTCAAAGAGAGGGGAACCAAACTTCACTTCTTAAAGGAAGTTGCATCAAAAAACTCATAGACATTTTCCAAACTATCACAGGTTCCTGGTAGACATCCAAGTGGAGATATTGAATATGCAATTGAATATACAAATCTGGAGCTCATTGACAAGGTATGGAATGAGATCTAGCCTGACAGTGGATGGTATATGGTTATTATCACTATTATTATCATTTTTATTATATTCTTGGACCATAGTGGTTAAGCACATGAACTTTGGTGTTAGATATGAGTTCAAATTCCAAATCATGCATTCACCAGCTGTTTCACCTTGGTCCACATATATAAACCTCATTGAGCCTCACTCTTCTTCTTTATAAAATGGGGATAGTAATGTCTACCTGTTCTTATCCCATGGAGCTTTGGGCCACCGCATTAAACCTCAGTGTGTGTCAGCTGATTCCCTAAAGAAAATACAGATTGTGTTACCAGGATAAAGAGGAAGGAAAACAGGAAAAGCCAAACCAACAAAGGCCCCTGCAGACATTTTAAGGAGATCAGTGCCTACTGAGCCCTGTAAAATACATTTGCATGTTGGTATGAAAAACACTTCACTGTTCTAAGAAATGGTCAATAAATCTTTGGTGCCTATTAAGTGACTGGTCTGAAATGGATTTTTCTTATTTAAAAATGGAGAGGCACAGTTTCAGGAAGGCAATGAGGAGAAAGAGGTAGCACATTCAGAAATGAAGCCCAGAAGAGAGAGAAGTCCTAAATCCCTAAACCCCCACAAGAATTAACAGAAATCTTTGGGAGAGCGCTGACATTGCACAAGTTTCGGAAAGGAGGACTTCAAGGAATTTTACCTAGATATCAAGGGTCAGGGAGTTCTCTGGCTGTCATCCAAGCTATAATGATAATACTGAGCATCCTTTCAAACTATATCCACCACCACACCCAACAGAGATTAAGAAAAGTCAGCTATGTCCCCCAAATTAGAATCCCAGTTCCTCAGGACTTGCAAGCTGTAGTACTTGGATCTGATGAGTGGGAAGAGGGGAAGAAAAGTGAGGACGATCAACAACTCCAAGAAAACAAAGAAGCTGGTGGGATGGGAAAAGGAGAAGGTAGGATGATATGATGAATTCAACTCTTAGAAAAGTTTAAGATCAATAAATCTGTAGACACAGAGCTATTCCAAGGGAATTTTTTTGTTTTTATAATGATTTTATGAGTGTCTGAGTATTTTTAATGAAATGTTTCCAATTTATACAAATTTATTAGAGAACAATAAACAAACATCTATGTTTCTAACTTTATACGGTTAACAAATCTCATAGAAAGATTCACATTTTTAAACCATTGGGCATGCAGGGCTATGATAAAACAGAAAAAGTGAAAACAAGTTATTACAAAACAAAACTAACAGTAAACAGAGCAACAGAAGGAATTTTAACAATAAAATTAAGTTTCAGTACCTTATGTGCTCATAATGGACTTGTTTTAAGCAGCTGTTTCTCTTTAATGAATAGTTACATCCAAACAATTTTTTTTTAATAGGCCCTGTGGACCCGTCCCCTCTGTGATCATATCTCCCCAGAGATTGCCACTATGCTGAGTTTGATGTTTTCCATTCCCAAGCATATCTTTATGTTTTTCACATTTGTATCCCTTCATGATAGATAGTGCTGTTTGCATGCCTTTATAACTTCATACCAATGGTGTCATTCTACACTTAGCATTCTGCAACTTGCTTGTTTCACTCAAAGTAACTTCTCAAAATGTATCCATGCTGATTAGCAGAGCTCCATTTCCGTCTTTTCAGCTGCAGGAGAACTTTCCATTCCCTAAGTACATTAGGATTCATTCATTCATTCTTCTAATGTTGAACTTTTGAGTTGTTTCCAGTGTTTGGCATCATACATATTCTTGGACTTGGCTCCTTGTCCACACGTGTAAGTGTCTCTAGGCACATGCCTTGGAGCAAAAAGGCTGAGTCCTAGCAAGTGCCCATGAAAATCCCCTTCGCTCTCACCTTTAACCCTTGCTGTTACAGAACCTTATAAAAATTTTGCCAGAGTTTTTTATATACATGAAACAGTCTCCTTGTCAAATTTCTTAGCTGAAAGCCCTAACCGCAGCCTCATTCACTATCCCACCTACTCAATAATGCTATTTCTTTCCTAACGTCATTGACATACTACTCTTTCTAGAAAGCTCTAGCATCCGTATTTCTCCTCAGTCTTCATCCTCCTTGATCTCTCTGCAGTGTTTGGCGCTGTTGACTCAGGGTAGAGTAGGGGCCAGAACTCAGCAATTTAAGACACTGTCCTCACCCCTGGGAAGTCTATACTCTAGATCAGAGTAGTCCAATACAACTTTTAAATTTTCTAGTAGCTACGTTTTAAAAAGCAAGAAGAAACTTATGAAATTCATTTTAATAATATAATTCATTTAACCTAATATATTCAAAATATTATCATTTCAACTTACAATTTAAAAGTTATAAATGATATAAATTACAGGGTTTCTTTGATACCAAGTCTCCAAATTTCTGTGTGTATTTTGCACTCACAGCAGATCTCAGTTCAGACTAGCCTTGTTTCAAATGCTCAATAGCCACAAGTAGCTAGTATCTACCATACAGATTGTATAGCAGTTTCTAGACCTTGTTTCTCAAAGTGTGGTCTTCAAAACAACAGCATCAACATCACCCAGCAACTTACCAGAAATCCAGAATCTCTGGCCTTACCACGGAGAGATGCGGCAAGGCCAGAATGGCGGTATCCTCTGTCTTTGTCCAGTTTCTCACTTCCAGAATGAACGTCAACATGCCCCATCTTATTACTTGTGGGCATATTAGAGTCTGAGAATCAGCCTTGGAAATTCCTCAGAGACCGATAGATCTGTGGCTTTCCTCAGAATAAGCCTGTTCATTCATTCATTCCTTCATTCATTCATTCATCAAATATTTACTGAGCCCCAACTCTGTGCCAAGTACCATGCTAGGGACTGAAGATATATTGGAGAATGATCCATTTGTGGCTCAAGCCCTCAAGGAGATTACTATCTGTTGAAAGTTATAGCAAAATCCAACCCAAACTGCTTCAATCAAAATATGCAAATCATTGGGTTATGACTAAGAACATGGGACCTGGAATTAGCTGGCTGTTCTTGGGCAATCTCTTCATTTCTCTGTTTCAGTTCCTTCAGCTCTAAAGTCAGGATCACTGCTCTGTTGGAGGCTGTTGGTTTTGTATTCAGCACCCCTTTCCTCCTTACCAGCAGAACTCTGGTTTTGTTTCAAGGTCCCGTTCCTCCCCTACATGGCCCAGGGGACTCAGGGAAAGTTGAGATTAATCCCAGCCACTCAGTGCATGACATTTCTTCGGCCATTGTCACATTGGGTCACTTGCTTATTGCTGAACCAATGACTGTGGCCAGAGGGAGATGAGATTCCAGTTGCCACGCCGAGTCCCATGCCCATCCCAGCCAGGTGTAGAGTGATTTCCTCCAGGAGCCCATCAATGTAGACTGGGTGAGGCCCTCCCTCAGAAGGAAATCATTGAGGAATTGTTCCAAAAAGAGAGCATGACAATTAAAACACTCCTTCTAATTCACAATCTTCTTGTGTGTCCAAGTTGCTAAGCCAGGATCAGAAAGACTAGGGAGAAAACAATTATTTTCTTGAGATCCTACTATATGCCAAGCACTCCACTCCATTTACATTACCATCAATTGTCTCTGTGTCATGCAAGATCAACAATTTTATCTTCAATTAACAGAGGAGAAACTGAGGCCGACAGGGGTAAGACAACTCCCCCAAAATAGACACCTTTAGAAAATGGTAAGCCAGCACGCTCCTTGAGATGGAGTCCCTCCAAAGCTTGGGAGCACTCTACTCCTGAACCATAAATAATTGTTTTCTTTCTCCTTCCTTACCTCCTAAACCTTCCTTGTTGTCCTGGGCCCCATGTAAAGGGGAAGCCAAAGTGAGATGGAGCAAGGCCAGAATGGGGGTGTCCTCCCACTTTCTGCAGCTTCTCACTTCCAGAATGAGCGTTAACATGCCCTGTCTCATGGAAAGGTGGACCATTTAGCATGTGTCTCTTTGGGAAGTCGATCTTCCACATCTCTAGCATGTCACTGTCAAATCACGCACACTGTTGCATCAACTTGAATCTAGAAAGTTCTACAAGCTAATGATAAAGAACAAGAGCCCTGAGTCTAACTGACAAGTTCTGCTCCCAGCTCTGATCAATTACTAGCTATGTGACCTCAAATTTATTATTCAACCTCTCTGTGCTTCAGTTTCCTCATCTGTCAAGTGTGTCATATCACAATGCCTTCCTCACAGGCCTGGGAGGACTAACTGGGAAAGCACTGTCACATGGTGGAAATAGTGAAGTTAGCTATTATTAAAGGCCCAGCTTTCTTCTAAGGCTTTGCTTCCTTAGACTTAACTTTAGCCATTTGAGCCTTGACACAATAAGGGCTAAAGAATCTGCAAACAGCTTTGATTAGCAAGGCCAACACATTCAACAGCATCTACCCCTGAACAACTGCTAAACTGGAAAACTCTTGAAACAATAGTAATAATACAGATTGCTGCCAATAATCGAGAACTTAATATGTTCCAGACATGACTAAGAGCACCCTACATTCAATCTCATTGAAGCCCTTCAGCTCTAGGAGTGGGTGCTGTCATTGTGCACATTTAAAGAGGAGATAACTGAGCTCGCTATGGTCAAGTGACTTACCCTCCTTGGAGGTAAGTGACAGAACTAGGAACTTCAGTCTCCCTGACCCCTTGATGGAAATGCTATTTAAAAATGGTGAGATGCTCAGTTAATAGATTGGCAAGAACGTAGAAGACTGAGTATATCTAACTCTGGCAAGAGTGTGGGGAACCTGGTGTTTTAGTTTCCCTAGCTCAATTCACCAAAAATTTATTTTCTTATGGTTTTGAGGCTAGGAGAAGTACAAAATTGAGATGTCAGCAAGGTGATATGTTCTCCCTGCAGACTGTGGCTTTCTTGGGCTGGCTGCTGGTGATCCTTGGGTCCTTGGCTTTTCCATCACATGGCAATGCACACAGAGACATCTTGTCCTTTCTCCTACAGGTTGTATTGACTTCCAGCTTCTACTCCTCCCTAGTGGCTTTCTAATGGGGCCTCAGTAATAGGATTAAGACTCATCTGATTCTGTTGGCCACATCTTAACTAAAAATAACATCTTCAAAAAGTCCTATGTACAATGGGTTCACAAGCACAGAAAGGGGATTAAGATTAAGAACATGTTTTTATGGGATACATAATGGAAACTACCACACCTGACATCCTCATACCTGCTAGTAGTGTGCAAATTGTGCATCTATTGTGGACATGAATTTGGCAATACAAATTCAAATTGCATATGTACATGCTCAATGACCCAGGAATTCCACCTATGCAAGTGAAATACTCTCACATGTGCACAAGAAGGCAAAACAAGGTCGTTCAAGCAGCACTGTTTGTAAGAGTGGCTGGAAACAACCTCCAGCACCATTAGTAGAAGAATGCTTGCTTGTGCTATGAACACATCCACAGGCTGGGTTCTATAAGGCTTTTTTTTTTTTTTAATTAAATAAGTCTAAGGGTACTAACATGAGCCAATCTGCTATATTAAAATTGTAAAATAAGCAAATTACAGGAAAAAAATATGAAGACAGTGAAGTTATTTACCTTTTTTAAAACCCTTCATATCTATGTTATGCATCAGAAAAACTTAAGAAAGATACACCTGAAACTGAAAGCAGAACTTATCTCTGAGAAGGGGAGTGGATTGGGAGTGGGCAGGGGATTAAAGGATGATTTTTGTTTTTTTTTAAATGTTACAAGAGTCTATTCATATTTTCTTGGGAGAATTTTGAAGAGTAGTGGGACGAGATAAGACTCAGGTGAACAGAAGATCATCATGCAGTGATTCATAATCTTGAAAGCTCAGATCTCACTGAAATTTTTATTTTCCCCTTTAAAAATGCATGTTGTGCACATTTGTACAAAACCGTGCATTCAGAAGAATCACAGATTCACTGATGCTTCTCCTCGAGACCCAAAGCCCTGGTTGAGAACACCCATAATGGAGAGATGGTGCTTGGTGGATAAACTATGGCAGCGGATCCTTTTCTGCTCCTCTCATCGAAAGGTGGGGATCTAAATCTGCTCCCCTCCGATCTGAGCCAGATTTGGTGATGTGATTGCCAATAGAATGTAAAGGAAGTGGTGTTCTAGGACTTCGAGGCTAGTGGTTAGGAAGCTCTGCTTGCCTCTTCTGCCCAGACCCTTGAAACACACTTTGGGGGAAGCCAGCCCCACGCTGCAGTGGCCACGTCCTAGGCCGACCCGCCTGAGCCCAGCCTGCAGCCGTCCTCGCCAAGCCCCCAACAGGGAGTGCAGCATCTTCTGCCCTCCAACAGGCCTGGCCACCAGCCTCTGGGCGACCACAACTGACACCACGAGGAGCAGAAAAACTGCCCAAGCAACCCTGCCCAGATTCCTGACCTCCAGAATCAAGAGAGGTGGCAAATTGGTCAAAGTTTTAAGCCACCACGTTTGGGGGTAGTTTCTTCCTTGGCAATAACTGGAATGGGAAGAGGCTGCACTTCCATGACCTGGGGTGGAGGTGGGTCTCTCACCACCCAGGGGCCCTGGGAGAGGTCCTCTCTTCAGCCCTGGTGTACTGATGTGTCCTGACAACCCCCTGGGAAAACGGGCTAACTTCCTTCTCTCCTTCCTTCCACAAACGTTAATTGAGCACCTATGAAATCATTACCAGGCATGGGCTAGACTCGGGGGAAATCCAGACTCATCAGGTATGTTCTCAGATCTCAAGGAATTCACAGCCTCAGATTCACAGACATACAAACAAATAATTACAATATCTTGTGAAATAATAAATGTAGTAGTAAAAGCAATTGCTTTTATGATGACGATAAAACAATTAACGTTTGTTGGCTTTATATGGATTAACTCACTAATCCTCCATGAGAAGGCTCCTTTTATTATATCTGTTCAATAGATGAGGAAACTGAGGCACACAGCTGTTAAGAGGCATGCCCAAAATCACATGGACAGGAAGTAGCAGAGTCAGAAGGTGAACCCAAGTTTTCTGGTTTCAAAGTTGTTGGAGCTGTTTGGAGAAAAAATATATGTAGACAGCAGGGCCCCAAGGAGAGGCGGACAACTCTGTGAGGAGGTGATGGCAATGGCTCCAGTACAAGTGAAGGGATGGAGGTAGTAAGAAGTAATGAGCTTCAAGATATATGTGGAAGTTAAAACTATAAAACTCTTAGAAGATAACATAGGGACAAACCTAAATGACCTGGGATTCAGCAATGGATCCTTAAGATATGACACCAAAAGCACAGGCAATAAAAGAAACAATAGATAAATTTGTTCTAATCATAATGTAAAACTTTTGTGCATCAAAGGAAATTCTCTAAAAAGTAAAATGCAACCTACAGAATGGGAGAAAATTGTTGCAAACCACATACTGGATAAGGGCTTAATATGCAGAATATATTTAAAAAAAACTCTTACAACTCAACAACAAAAAAACAACCCAATTTTTAAAATAGGCAAAGAACTTAAATAGACATTTCTCCAAAGACATACAAATGGCCAATAAGCATGTGAAAAGATGCTCAACATCATTAGTCATTAGGGAAATGCAAATCAAGTCCATAATGAGGCACTACTTCACACCCACTAGGATGGCTATTAATCAAAAGAAATGGAAAATAACAACTGTTAGTAAAGATGCAGAGAAATTGGAACCCTTGTATATTGCTGGTGGAAACGTAAAATGATTCAGCTGCTATGGGAAACAGTTTGGCAGTTCCGCCAAAAGTTAAACTTAGAATTACCATAAGACCCAGCAATCCCACTCATGGGTGTATAACCACAGGAACTGAAACGAGTGCAAACTCAAACAAGCACATGCAGATACACATTCCCAGCAGCACTAGTCACAAGAGCCAAAGGGTGGAAACAACCCGAATGTCCATCAACAGATGAGTGGATAATGTGTTGCTGTCTATCCATCCGATGGAATATTACTGAGCCATAAAACAGGAAAGAAGTTCTGATAACATGCAACAACATGGATGAACCCCCAAAACATTATGCTAACTGGAAGAAGCCAGACACAAAAGGATGACTACCGTATGATTCCATTTTATATGAAATATCTAGAATAGAGAAATCCATAGAGATAGAATTCAGACTGGTGGTTGCTGGAGGAGAGGGGAATGGGGAGAAACTGCTTAATGGGGAAGGGATTTTACTTGAAAGTGATGGAATGTTCTGGATCTCAAGAGAGGTGGTGGTTGCACAACATTGTGAATGTCATAAATGCTGCTGAATTGTTCACTTTTAAATGGTTAATTTTATGGTATGTGAATATCACCTCAATAAAAAAAATTTTTGAATAAGATCCTGGATTTGGGGACTCTCTTGAAAAGTTGGAAGAGCTGGGAAAGCTGTGATGTGCTGAGCTGCACGGTGGCTGCTCCTTCGATGGACCAAGCCCTCCAGGTCACGGCTCACAAGCCCCAGCACCGTCCCACCTGCCCCTGCTTTGCTCGGAGATGGAACCTGGCTTCCCAGGGAGCATCCCTCTTTCTGAGGATACCTTTGCTTCCTCCAGGATCTGTGGCATAGAAAGGGTTAGCGTGAGGAGAGCCGGGTCTCTATGGCAGAGAAGCTGGCAGGGCAGCGACCCCCGCTTCCAGTCCGTCCCTAATTAGGATGATGGTCGTTGCCCAACTATTAGGAGGCTTTGCCACCAGCATGAAACGGTCATTTATCAAACCCAGAGACTCCTTCAGTGGAGACGCCTGGCCCTTGCCCTGCGCTCGGGCAAAGGGAAGCCCCTCGGAGCAGCTGTCAGCACGCCAGGCAGCAGTTCCTGATGTGTGAGAGGGAGAGAGGAGTCCAGGCCAAAAGACACTGTAAGGGGACACATCTGCCCGTCACTGGTGTGTGTGTGTGTGTGTGTGTGTGTGTGTGTGTACTTAGAATTCAGACAGGGCCGCTTTCACACCCAGGGTGAGACACTGTGTGTTCATCCCACAGATGGTTCTAGCAGGTCTGAGAGAGGTCAGAAAAAGCAGCTTTCTTTTTCTTTCTTTGTAATTGTTTTTAGACTACCTTTGCATTCGTTTTCTATGGCTGCTGCAACAAATGACACAAACACGATGGCTTAAAGTAACAGAAATGTCTTCTCTCACAGTTCTGCAGGCCAAAGTTCTGAATTCAAGGTGTCAGCAGGGTTGTACTCCCTCAGAAGGCTCTAGAAGAGGATCCATTCTTGCCTCTTCCACCTTCTGGGGCCTCCAGGCTTTCCCTGCGCTCCTTGGCTCCTGGTGGTTTCACTCCAGTCTCCCACGGAGTCCTCCCTGCGGCTCTGACACCTCCTTTTCTGCCTCGTGTAAAGACACTTGTCTTTGGATTTAAGGCTCCCAATCCAGGATGATCTCATCACATTCCTCAATTCCATCGGCAAAGAGTGCTCCTCCAAACAAGGTCACATTCTGAGGTTCCCGGTGACATGTCTTTTGGGGAAGATGCAGTTGAACCTACTACATCCTCTAATTTCAGACTCTGATCCCCCAGGCCACTGGGCTTAGGGCATGTGTCACCTGAGTCCTTCAGGGGCCTCCCCCCACCCCACCCCACCTCAAAGTCTGCAGCACAGTTCTGGGGCCTTATGCACGGGTGCGGGCGAGCATAGGAGAATCTCGTCCTCAGCCATCTGTCGACCCAGGAAAACACCAAGGATACCACGTCCTCATCTCTGTAATCCCTTCCAGAGTCACCATGCACAAAGAGCTATGGTTTCAGGGCTACCACATGGCACACTTCTGGGGTACTCTTCCCCAAAGACTGTGATGTGCACAGCTGCAGCAGCCCCTGTGGGCGAGAACCTATCAGGACTGCATCTGAGGACAGGTTAACAGGTCCAGTCCCCACACAGGCACTTCCTAACTGTGCAACTTTAAGAAGTTACTTAACCTCTCTGTGCACTGTTTCCTCATCCTAAAAATAGGGATGCTCATTGCACTTACCTCATAGGATTGTGGTAAGATTAAATAAGTTGATGTATGCCTGGCACACAGCAGTGCTGCATATATGTGGATAATATTGTTACAATCATCATCATTATTTTGTGAACTACATAGATTGGACCACATAAATTGGACACCTGCAAAGGTGTATCACTTGTCCTACACATGTTTTTAAAAATTTGAACTTATATTTTTATTAAGGCTGACTTCACATGAAAATCCAGATTTCTAGCTTCTCTAGAAAAATCTGGCAATTTGACAACACTGGACTTACAAAACCGCATGGCAATCGCCGGCTGTAACTAAGTAACCCCTGCTCCCTTTAAATGGACCAAAGGCTGCACGTTTCCCTCCCTCCCTGATTCCTACATGCTCATGTCCACACACACCTGACCCACTTCACAGACCCTCAGTCACCTGCCTGAGCCTGATGGCCTTTGAGTTTGCCACCTCTGCTCTACTCCATTCCCTTCATTTCCCAGGCAAGGAAACTGATGCCCAGGTAGGTTGTGTGACCCACCCAAAGTCACACAGCAAGTTGTCACAGAACTGAGACTAGAACCCCGGCCCCTGGACTCCCATCTTCCTCGTGGTCACTAAGACGCTAGGAAATGTGGGATGACCCTGCTTGATGTTTCAAGATGATAGAAATGAAAAGAAAAGTTGTAGCTTCTCCTTACTGTTCCACAAATATCTTAAATATTCTTTCTAGGAATTAAGGGGGGATCTTAGAGTTACCTCCCAGACCACTAGTTCTTGACCAGGGCTAATTTTGCCCCCCTGGGCACATTCAGCAATGTCTGAAGACAGTTTTGGTTGTCACAACTTGGGGGATGCCACTGGCATCTTGTGGATAGCAGCCAGGGATGCTGACAAACATCCCACTATGCCCAGGACAGCACTCACGACAAAGAAGCATCCAGCCCCAAACATCACAAGTGCAGAGTTGAAAATCCGCACCCTAGACCTTGCTTCATGAAGCATGGACCAGCACCATCAACATCACCTGGCTGCTTGTAGGAAATGCAAGTTCTTGGGCCCACCCCAGACCTATTGAGTTAGAAACTGTCCTTTAGCAAGATCCAGGTGATTCACCGGCCCTTCAAAATGTGAGAAGCATGCACTGTAAACAGGGTTTCTTAACCTTGGCTGTATGTTACAATTTCCCAAGGAGTTTTTGAAAAGCCTGCTGGGTAGACCACACTCCAGACCTATTAAATCAGAATCTCTGGGGAAGGGAACCAGACAGTACTTTTTTTAAACTCCCCAAGTGATGATGGTTGCATTTGCCACACAGATGTGATTTGTTTGGCCAGAACAATTTTTTAAAATTACACTTGTTGTCAACATTTAATCATCAGTAGATTTCAGACTAAAATCTTGATTTCTAGCTTCTCTTTAAAATCAGAACATCTAGCAACACTGAGCTCACATCCCCACATGACAACAATCAGCCAGGTCTGAGTGATGCTTCACTTTGGGGAGACAGACATCCTCTCCAGCTTTCCACAGTCCCCACCACTCCCTACTGCCTCCCAGATCCAGGGGCTGGGTGTCTGTTCCCATTTCCATCACTCAGGCTCATATGATTGTTTTGCTCATAGGAGAGAATTATTTCTCTTTAGAAAAGTATTCATCAAAAGTATAAAAGTGGGAGAGAGGGTGGGGCAAGATGGCGGAGTGGTGAGGAGCAGAATTTCGTCTCTCCCCTAGAGTAGCTGGCAATTACTCAAGAACTATATGAAACAGTGTTTTCGGGCTCTCCAGTAACCAGTCACACATTGGACACAAGTTTGGAATTGGAGGAAAAGCTGAGATCGCAGCGAACATTGTAAGTTCCCCAGACCAGGGGTCTGGCGCCCCTCCCCACCCAGACCTCACAGACTGTCTTGCTGCCCGCTCCTTGAAAGGAGGGGAAAAAAAAACCAAAACACAGCAATCTGCTGAGGGCAAGAAGGGAGGCTCAACCCAGCCTCAACTGCAGAATTAATTAACAAATTAATTAACTGTAAGAAAGGAATAAGTTTCGTTTTCACATAGAGACAGCATGGAATAAGGGAAATGGAGGCAAAACCAGTTTAAACAAGCCCCAGACAAAGAGAAGAGAGAATCTGCCTGATGTAAAGAGACATGAGGTAGTATCAGAGGCGGGAACTCACAGCAAAAAAAAATAAAAATTTGGGGGGGCATTGGCTAATCAGTTCAAAATCTTAATAATGAGCTAGTTGGCTCTCTGGGATTGGCTGTACAAATTAAAATCTCAAAAGATGAATTAGTTAGTGTTCTCGGATAGGCTGTAACCTCTGTAGTACCCAGTCAATGGGGAAACAGGGGAGGGACTTGCGAATTAGGAGTAGGGGATTTAAACATCGCCATTCTCTTCCTCTGGCGCGCCAGCCTCCCGCGTGTTTGGCTGGACGCCCCATCTTGCAAGATTGTAAATAAATTCTTTTCTCCTCCAGAACCGAGAGAGCGTTTATTCCCTTACAGGCACCGCTTTATTTCCGACAACTTGGGGGCTCGTCCGGGATCCAAAGCTTCGGAGGGGGACCCCCGAGGTGGACAAAGGGAAGGCGCGCCCCGCTGATTGAGCGGTCTCGGACTCCGCCATTGGGGGCCCATCTCCGGCAGCTAAAGGGCCCGAGACCAGACGCTTGGATCTGCCGGTTGTGGATGAGAAAAGGGGGAAAGGGCTTGCCTCTGTTTGACCAGGCAACTCCGTGCACGGACCAAGGTAAGGAAAGTAATATATTGCCTTGGTGGTCGGGAATTCCTGATGAGTCTGGAGCTGCTTGTGTGTGACTGAGACGTGGGACATACTGCACGAAGCGAGTGCGGAGTCTCAATCTGCGGTTCCCTTCTCCCGCGAGGGAAAGGGCCAGAGACAGACGAAGCGAAAGGAACTGAGAGAAAGAAGCCCAGACAAGACTCAGGATGGGAAATAGAGGCAGTTGGCCGGCCGGGGAAGAAGAAAAGGGGGCACCTATAGAGTCCCTCGGGGACATCCCTCCAGATAGCCCACTAGGTAGGATGTTAAAATATTGGACCGATAGCGATCGGACCAAGGGAAAGGACAAAAAGAAAATGATTAAATACTGTTGTTACATTTGGACTGAAGAAAGCATTTCACCACCAGACGTATTCTGGCCAAAGTATGGGTCAGAGGAGGACTGGCTCTGTGCCAACCTTGTAATTTATGTTAATGAGAAGAAACCCTTTTCTAAGGAGGAGTCTGATTATGCCACGTGCTGGCTAAAGAACAAAAAAACTCCCCTTTACCTTGTGAAAGATAAAAACCCAAACTTGGAAGATGAGTTGGTAGAATCTAAACCCTGGGACCCCTTATTAAGCCTTCCTCCTCCCTACTATTCCCCTCCTCCCCCAGGGCAGAGATTGTTAGAGTCTGAGGACCTAATAAGGTCCGCACAGGTTCCAGGGGAATCAGGAGGCCCATCGGCGCCAACTGCCCCACCAGATATGACCCATCAATGGTTGAGGAAAGAATTAATACAGTGCAAAAAGGATGTACAGAATTTTCCATTTCCAAAAACTCTTGAAGGAAAGAGAGTAAGGGAACATCACCCCGTTAAATCCCTTTACCCCTTGAGGGAGGTGCCTATGGGGCCAAAGGAAGTCGGGTATGTAAATGCCCCATTAACGAGTGCAGAAGTAAGAAATTTTAAGAAGGAGATGAAATTGCTAATAGAGGACCCAATGGGGCTGGCTGAGCAAATAGATCAGTTCCTAGGCTCTAGCCTATACACGTGGTCTGAACTTATGTCCATATTAAACATCCTCTTTACAAAAGAGGAGAGAGGAATGATAAGAGGGGCTGCTATGAAAGAATGGGAAAGGCAACACCCGCCAGGGCAAGGGGTGATGGCAGCAGAGCAAAAATTTCCAAATACTGACCCTGATTGGGATAATAATGATAAAGAGGATAGAGCACAAATGAAGGATCTCAGAGACCTCATTGTAGAGGGAATAAAATTGGCGGTACCCAAATCTCAAAATTTGGATAAGGCCTTTGAGGTAAATCAAGAGAAAGATGAGTCTCCCTCTGCTTATCTACAAAGATTGAGAGAACAAGTAAGGAAATATTCAGGTATGAACCCTGATGACCCTGTAGCCCAGGGAATGTTAAAGGTCAGCTATGTGAAGGGATCTTGGCCTGATATTCGGAAAAAGATTCAGAAAATAGATGGATGGATGAATAAGCCATTGGAGGAGTTATTAAGGGAAGCACAGAAAGTATTTGTAAGAAGGGAGGACGAAAAACAAAAGCAGCAGGCTAAAGTCATGATAGCCACTGTTGACCACTTGGTCAAGAAAAGATTAGAAACAGGAAATGGGGGATGCAGACAGAGGTGAGATAGGGGAGGGGGCTGGGCTGATTTAAAAAAAGGAGCAAGGAAAATGCAGAACTCTGCAGGGTGTTATCATTGTGAAAAGCCTGGCCATTTCAAAAGGGAGTGCCCAGACTTACAGAAGGAGGGTCGAGTTATACCGCTAATGAATTTTGAAGACTAGGAGAGTCAGAGGCTCCTCATCTCAGAAGCCCACCGGGAGCCTTTAGTAAATTTAAAGGTGGGCCCATATCAAGAGGAAATTACATTCTTGGTAGACACTGGAGCAGCTTGCTCCTCTGTAAATCATCTTCCAAAGGGGGCCAGGCTCTCTGGCAGTTCCCTCACCGTCACAGGGGTAAAAGGGGAGGGATTTAAAGTTCCCATTCTTGAACCTACTAACATTTGTTGGGAAAATAATCAAATCATAGCTCCCTTGTTGCACATCCCAGAAGCTGGGAGTAATTTATTAGGAAGAGACCTAATAATACCTATGGGACTGGATTTAGAGGTAAGGAATGGATGGATTGAGGTTTTGGCCCTGCTCACTGAAGAAGATGAAAGAGACATTAAGGAGGAGGTATGGGTAAAAGAAGGAAACAGGGGAGGGTTGCAAATTCCCCCAATTAAAATCAAGTTAAAAAAGGAAGGGGAGGTCGTGTGCCAGAAACTATCCTATTCCTCTTAAAGGAAGACAAGGACTCCAACCCATCATTGAGGGTCTCCTTCGGGATGGACTCTTGGAAACCTGTATGTCCTCTTTTAATACTCCCATTCTCCCCATTCAGAAACCAGATGGTAGCTGGAGAATGGTGCAGGATCTAAGGGCCATTAATAAAATTGTCCAGGTTCGACACCCTGTAGTTCCTAATCCTTACACTCTCCTGAGTAAAATTCCCTTCCATCATAAGTGGTTTAGTGTAGTAGATTTAAAGGATGCCTTCTGGTCCTGTCCCCTTGATCCAGAAAGTAGAGACCTGTTTGCCTTTGAGTGGGAAGATCCCTTCAATGGGCGAAAGCAGCAATACAGATGGACGGTCTTACCTCAGGGTTTCACGGAGTCCCCCAATCTCTTTGGGCAAGAGTTAGAGAGGGTACTGGAAAAATTTCCAGTCCCACCTGAAATCACCCTTCTGCAATATGTAGATGATCTATTAATATCAGGTAAAGAAAGGCAAGTGGTGGCTCAAGCTACGAAAAATCTACTGAACTTTTTAGGGGAACAAGGATTAAGGGTATCTAAAAGTAAACTGCAATTTGTAGCAAGGGAAGTTAAGTACCTAGGCCACCTCATAAGTGAAGGAAAAAGAAAAATCCATCCAGAAAGAATCCAGGCCATAGTAGAGTTGCCTCTTCCTCAAACAAAAAGAGAGCTAAGAAAATTCCTGGGATTGGTAGGGTACTGTAGATTGTGGATAGATTCTTTTGCATCTCGAACTAAAGAGCTATACCAAAAATTACTAGAGGAAGAGCCTGACAAGATAGAATGGGAGGAAGTGGAAATAAAGGCATTAAATGAACTCAAGCAGGCACTGGTGCAAGCTCCTGTTCTAGCACTTCCTTCCCTCGAAAAACCCTTTCACCTGTTTGTTACAGTAGATAAGGGAACAGCTTTGGGGGTCCTAACCCAAATCTGGGGAGGCCAAAGAAGGCCGGTGGCTTTCCTTTCGAAGGTTTTAGATCCAGTCTCTAGGGGGTGGCCTGGGTGTGTTCAAGCCATTGCAGCAACTGCCCTTTTAGTAGAAGAAAGCAGGAAATTAACCTTTGCAGGGGCATTAGTAGTTAGTACTCCTCATCAAGTGAGAACTATTCTGTCTCAAAGGGCAGGGAAATGGTTAACTGATTCTCGAATCTTAAAATATGAAGCAATCCTAATGGAAAAAGATGATTTGGTCTTAACAACAGATCATAGCCTAAACCCGGCCTCCTTCCTCTGGAAGGGGCCTGAGCAAGTAGAGACCCCTGAGCATGACTGTTTAGACCTAATTGAATACCAAACTCGAGTCCGACCTGACCTAAGGGATCTTCCCCTGCACTCGGGGGAAAGACTGTTCATAGATGGATCCTCCAAAGTCCTAGAAGGAGAAAGGCACAATGGCTATGCAGTTGTGGATGGGATAACTTGTGAAGTAAAAGAAGCTAGCCGATTGCCCAATAAGTGGTCAGCTCAAACTTGTGAATTGTATGCACTAAATCAAGCCCTCAAATTATTAGAAGGAAAGGATGGTACAATATACACTGACTCTAAGTATGCCTTTGGGGTAGTCCACACCTTTGGAAAGATCTGGGAAGAAAGGGGATTAATCAATAGCAAAGGAAAAGAACTGGTTCATGGGGAATTGGTGAAACAAGTATTAACCAATCTACTCTTACCTAGAGAAATATCAGTGGTGCATATAAATGGACACCAGAAGGGACCTACTTTTGAGGCAAAAGGCAATAGGTTGGCTGATGAAAAGGCTAAGGAGGCCTCTCTCTACCCCCCTTTAAAAATAATGATCCTAATACCCTCTATCCCTAAGGAATTTGGGGTCCCTACATTCTCTGCCAAAGAAGTAAAAGAGTTGAAACAGTTAGGAGCAACCTTAAATGATCAGGGGAAATGGTTTCTCCCAGATGGCAGACAAATGTTAAATAAACAAATAATGAGGGAGATATTAGCAGTCCTACACCAGGGGAGTCATTGGGGGGTACAAGCCATGTGTGATGTAGTACTTAGACAATTTGGATGTGTAGGCCTTTATACAGTTGCTAAACAAATCTGTGAGCGGTGCATAATTTGTCAAAAAAAATTAATAAAAAGGTTTTAAGAAAACAGGTACAAGGGGGAAGAGAGCCGGGCCTGAGACCATTCCAGAGCATTCAAGTTGATTATACTGAAATGCCACCAATCGGTCGTTTAAAATATATTTTGGTAATTGTCGACCACCTCACTGGATGGGTGGAAGCCTACCCTCTATCCTCAGCTACAGCATTGGGAACTTCTAAAGTTATCCTTGAACAAATCATTCCCCGTTATGGGTTAGTGGAAAATATAGACTCTGATAATGGCAGTCACTTTACCTCCTGTGTGTTGCAGAATGTCATGAGAAGCCTGGGTGTCACTTGGGACTTCCACACTCCCTGGCATCCACCATCCTCTGGGAGAGTGGAAAGAATGAATCAAACCATAAAGAAACATCTTTCTAAATTAGTTTTGGAAACAAAGTTACCTTGGATCAAGTGCTTACCTATAGCTCTACTAAGAATCAGGACTGCCCCTAGAAAAGAACTGGGAATTTCCCCTTATGAAATGCTTTTTGGTTTGCCTTTCCCCAGGTGGACTGGAGAGCTCCCCTCCCTAGACACAAAAGATCTTTTTCTTAAGAATTATATACTGGCCTTGTCTTCTACTTTATCATCTCTCAGGCACCGTGGACTGCTGGCTCAGACCCCGCCTCTTGAATTTGCTGCCCATCGACATCAGCCTGGCAGCTGGGTTCTGATCCGGTCGTGGAAAGAATCCAAACTTCAACCGATCTGGGAAGGACCCTATCAGGTCTTGCTGACAACTGAGACGGCAGTCCGAACGGCAGAAAGAGGCTGGACTCATTACACACGAGTGAAGGGACCGGTGCCTGAACCAGACGATAAGTATCCAGCAACTCAACCTGAATCCTGGAAAGTGACTCCTACCTCAGATCCCCTAAGGATCACTTTAAATAGGCAACAGTTGAAAGAACATACTAGGAGGGAGGAAGGGCTGAATTAAACCCTATGTTTGCATTGTGCTCTGTGTATAGCTTAATGATGAAATTGCTTATACTGATCATAATGTTCTATATTCAAGGAGTAACAGGTTCTGCTAAGCTGGTTATAAGTGTAGTCAAAGGCTTAAAGTCTCAAACTGTACAATTTGATGTTTGTCAAGTAATGAGCTGTAAAAATCTAAAACGTCAGCAACAACTGAGTGAGGAATATAAGCATTTATGTAAGCAGACTGTTCAAATAGAAAGCAAGATTGTTGGGGGGCGAACATTTGAGAGTATAACTTATGAGACACCTAACCCCTGTTATTCTTGGGACACTGCTTGGTGGACCACACAGTATGAGGGATGGGTCTTACCCAGGTTGGAGGAAAAACCATTAAGGGAAACTTGGCTGGAATTTAACTCTCCAGTTCAAATTGACCCCAAGGTCATTAGAACACTTAAGACCAAAGACTTAAAGCAAACCACAGAAATAGAGACAGGTTATGGAAATACAAATGCCTGGGTAGAATGGGGCAAACATACCATCCAGAGTCTAAACAGAAGTGACTGTTATGCTTGTACAACCAAACAACCCACTGTTCAGATTATGCCCTTCCCCTTGGGGATGAAAAAGCATGAAAGGGAGTTTAAATGTATAACACTCCTCTTTCAAAATGCTACTCCTGGTGAAAGTTGTAGTACGTTGTCCTCCCTTTTCCCTCCAGTCCAGAAGGGAAGTGTCAAAGCCATACCAGCGTCTCACCTCGGTCCCGGAAACCACTCTGCCTGTCTCTCCAGATGGGAAGAAGGGCTCCAGGATCTTGGTACCATGGCTTTGTGTACACAGGTGTGGAATGTGAGCAAGGATAGTACTGGCAACTTCTCCAGCCTAACTATACCCCGAGCAGACCTCTGGTGGTACTGTGGGAAGGGCATCCTCTGGCCAACGCTACCTGAAAGGTGGGAAGGAACCTGTGCTCTGGTTCAATTGGCTATCTCATTTACCCTGGCGTTTGAAAGTAATAAAAAAGTACCAACCCAAGGCAAAGGAGAAAAGAAAAATGTACAAAGTGTACCTAGTTCCTTCAATAAAAAAAATGTTTGTAGATAGTATAGGGGTTCCCCAGAAAGTTCCTAATGAGTTTAAAGCTAAAAATCAAGTAGCTGCAGAATTTAAATCGTCCTTATTCTGGTGGGTCACCATCAATAAAAATGTCAATCATCAGCTAAAATTTATCAACTATACCAGGGATGTCATTAAAGAAATAGCAGAACAGTTAGATGCCACTAGCCGAATGGCATGGGAAAACAGAATGGCCCTAGACATGATGCTAGCTGAAAAAGGAGGCATCTGTGCTATAGTTGGGGGAAATTGTCGCACATTCATCCCCTATAATACCGCGCCTAATGGAACTATCACCAAAGCCCTACAAGGCTTAACAGCCTTATTTCAGAAACTAGAAAAGAATTCTAGCATTAACAACCCACTCATAGAATGGTTGGAAAATTGGTTCGAGAAATGGAAAGGAATTGCAACATCTATTTTAATTTCCTTATCATTCCAGCCAAAATGTTTATAACAGCTGGGTGCTACATAATCCTGTGTGCTCAAAGGCTAGTTCATAAACCCATCAAAACCACTAGAATCAAAAATAAGAAAGATCCGTATGATGAGGAATGTGAAAAAGCCCTTAGCAAATTTGAGAATCTAAAATGTGAAAACTAAAAGTGTTTAAAAAGAAAGAGGAGGGAATCTGTAAGAAAGGAATAAGTTTCGTTTTCACATAGAGACAGCATGGAATAAGGGAAATGGAGGCAAAACCAGTTTAAACAAGCCCCAGACAAAGAGAAGAGAGAATCTGCCTGATGTAAAGAGACATGAGGTAGTATCAGAGGCGGGAACTCACAGCAAAAAAAAATAAAAATTTGGGGGGGCATTGGCTAATCAGTTCAAAATCTCAATAATGAGCTAGTTGGCTCTCTGGGATTGGCTGTACAAATTAAAATCTCAAAAGATGAATTAGTTAGTGTTCTCGGATAGGCTGTAACCTCTGTAGTACCCAGTCAATGGGGAAACAGGGGAGGGACTTGCGAATTAGGAGTAGGGGATTTAAACATCGCCATTCTCTTCCTCTGGCGCGCCAGCCTCCCGCGTGTTTGGCTGGACGCCCCATCTTGCAAGATTGTAAATAAATTCTTTTCTCCTCCAGAACCGAGAGAGCGTTTATTCCCTTACAGGCACCGCTTTATTTCCGACATTAACTAATTTTGGGAGCTGGGGTCCTAAAGAAGGGCTGGGCTCCAAGAAGTGGGGGCACGTAAAAGCAGGCACCCATTCCCAGACTCCAAAAACGCCATTTTTTTTTCCCTACATTTTGTCCCTTCTGGCTTCTCACTGATCCCTTATCCTTTTGCATTTCAATAGCCCCAGGCAGGGGTGGAACTGAAGCTGCTGGAGAGTAATTATCAGACAATAGCCCAAAGCATATCTTTAAATGCTCTATTCTGACACTGACAAAACTTCCAGGCTGGGGAAAGACTTTTAAAAGAGACTCTTTTTTTTTTCTTTTTTCTTTTTCTTGTTTTCCTTTTCTATTTTTTTCTTTTAATCTAAAAGCAACGTATGTGGTTATTTTCTATCGGAAAGCCCAGGTTGAGGGACTAGGCTGGGCTTGGGGGGAGACAGAGTACCCACAGTGTCTTTGAGTTCCGTATTCACTACTGAAGGCCTCCACCCCTGTCTTTAATTGGCAACTCAGGCTGACCAAGGAATCTACCTGGAGGGGCCCCAAAGAGGAGAGGGGAGAAGGGAATAGTGCCCCTGAGAGATAGCTGGAGTTCTGAGGATTGGGAGAGTGGAGGGGGTTCCAGCTCAACTGGCAGTCCTCCTTTTGGGAACTCAGACCCCAGGGGCTGGAATTCAGATTCCGGCTTCAGTCAGCCACGCCCCCGACAGGATCAGAGTCACCA
The DNA here is from genome assembly GCF_015220235.1 of Choloepus didactylus. Taxonomy (NCBI): domain Eukaryota; kingdom Metazoa; phylum Chordata; class Mammalia; order Pilosa; family Megalonychidae; genus Choloepus; species Choloepus didactylus. The sequence continues at coordinate 56,406,889 of NC_051325.1, forward strand.
GGAGAACTAAAGTCTACATACCTCCTTACACTGGTGGGGGAGCTGCGGGCTGGCAAGCACCACCTGCTGGACAGGAGAGGAAAAGCACCAATTCTAAAGGCCTCATAGGAGGGTCTCATTCTCAGGAAAACTCCATACCCTCCCAAAGAGACCTGGGCCTCACTAGACTGGGGAAATCTGACTAGGGTTGACCATATCTGAGGAGACCCACTCACAAAATGGTTACATAGAGGCAGAGCAAGAAACAGAAAAAACAAGAGGGGAAAAATTCTGGTCAACTAAATAGAACCTAAGTTAGAGGTCTAGAATAAGTTGAACTGAATAACAGAGGCCAGAGAACAAAGCCAACCAACAAGAAAACCACTAGGTAAAACACAGAAAACAAGCTCCAAAATAAACTAATCAAGAAAATCAGATGCCTAGACAACTTAAGATAACAAGCCATACCAGGAAACATGAAAACATGGACCAGCCAAAGGAACAAACTCAGCTGAGATACAGGAGTGGAGGCAACTAATGCTAAATAAATTTGATGAAATGAAGGAAGATATAGCAAAAGAGCTGAAGGATATAAAGAAGACACTGGATGACCATAAAGAAGAATTCATGAACTTAAAAAAACAAATGGCAGAACTCATGGGAATGAAGGCCACAATGGAGGAGATGAAAAACACAATGGAGGGACACAACAGTAGATTTGAACAGGCAGAAGAAAGGATCAGTGAACTGGAAGAGAGGTCATTCGAATTCATACACACGAAAGAACAGATGGTGAAAAAAATGGAAAAATATGAGCAGGGTCTTAGGGAGCTGAGTGACAATATGAAACACACAAATATATGTGTTATGGGTATCCCAGAAGGAGAAGAAAGGGGAAAGGGGGCAGAAAGAGCAATAGAAGACATATTCACTGAAAATTTCCCAATTCTTATAAAAGACAGAAAATTAGAGATTCAAGAAGTACAACGTACCCCAAATAGAATAGATCCCAATAGACCTACTCCAAGACACTTACTGGTCAGATTGTCCAATGTCAAAGACAAAGAGAGGATTCTGAAAGCAACAAGAGAAAAGTGATCCATCACATACAAGGGAAGGTCAATAAGACTATGTACAGATTTCTCTGCAGAAATCATGGAGGCAAGAAGACAGTGGCATGATATATTTAAGATACTGAAAGAGGAAAACTGCCAACCAAGAATTCTATATCCAGCAAAACGTTCCTTCAAAATGAGGGAGAGATTAAAACATTTTCAGACAAACAGACACTGAGAGAGTTTGTGAATAAGAGACTGGCACTACAAGAAATACTAAAGGGAGTGTTACAGGCTGATAGGAAAAGACAGGAGAAAGAGAGTTGGAGAAGAGTGCAGAAATGAAGATTATCAGGAAAGGTAAAAAGGAGAGGAAAAAATAAGATACGACATATAAATCCCAAAAAACAAAATGGTAGTTGAAAGTACTGCCCTTACAGTAATAACACTACATGTAAATGGATTAAACTCCCCAATAAAAAGACACAGACTGGCAGAATGGATTAAAAAACAGGACCCATCTATATGTTGTCTACAAGAAACTCACTTTAGACACAAGGACAAAAATAGACTGAAAGTGAAAGGTTGGAAAAAGATATTTCATGCAAACAACAACCAGAAAAAAACAGGAGTAGCTATATTAATATCAGACAAGTTAGACTTCAAAAGCAAAACAATTAAAAGAGACAAGGACACTATATATTAATAAAAGGGTCAATTCATCAAGAAAACATAACAATCATAAATATTTATGCACCAAGCCATAATGCCCCAAAATTCATGAGGCAAACGCTGCAATCACTGAAAGGAGAAATAGATACCTCTACAATAATAGTTGGAGACTTCAATACACCACTCTCATCAATGGATAGAACATCTAGACAGAGGATCACTAAAGAAATAGAGATGTTGAATTGTATGATAAATGAACTAGACTTGACAGACATTTATAGAACACTACATCCGACAACAGCAGGATACACTTTTTTCTCAAGTGCTCATGGAACATTCTCTAGGGTAGACCACATGTTGGGTCACAAAGCAAATCTCAACAAATTTAAAAATATTGATATTATACAAAACACTTTCTCAGACCACAGTAGAATGAAGTTGGAAATAAATAAAAGGCAGAGGGTCATAAAATTCACAAACATACGGAGGCTAAACAACACCCTCTTAGAAAACCAGTGGGTAAAGGAAGAAATTACAAGAGAAATTAGTAAATACCTCGAGGCAAACGACAATAAAAACACAACTTATCAAAACTTATGGGATGCAGCAAAGGCGGTGCTGAGAGGGAAATTTATTGCCCTAAATGCCTATATTAAAAGAGAAGAGAGAGCAAAAATTGAAGAGTTAACTGCTCACCTGGAGGAATTAGAGAAAGAACAGCAAACTAACCCCAAAGCAAGCAGAAGGGAAGAAATAACAAAGATTAGAGCAGAAATAAATGCAATTGAGAACAGGAAAACAATAGAGAGAATCAACAAAACCAGAAGTTGGTTCTTTGAGAAAATCAATAAAATCGATGGACCACTGGCTAGGCTAACAAAAAAAAAAGAGAGAGCAGATACAAATAAACACAATCAGAAATGGGAAAGGAAATATAACCAACAACCCTGCAGAAATTAAGGAGATAATGAGAAGATACTAAGAGCAACTATATGCTAATAAACTAGACAACTTAGATGAAATGGACAACTTCCTAGAAAAGCATAAACAACCAACTTTAACTCAAGACAAAATAGATGACCTCAACAAACTGATCACAAGTAAAGAGATTGAGTCAGTCATCAAAAAGCTCCCAAAAAGGAAAAGCCCAGGACCACATGGTTTCATATGTGAATTCTACCAAGCATTCAAGAAAGAATTAGTACCAATCCTGCTCAAACTCTTCAAAAAAATTGAAGAAGAGGGAAAGCTACCTAACTCTTTCTATGAAGCCAACATCACCCTAATACCAAAACCAGACAAAATTACTACAAAAAAGAAAATTATAGACCAATTTCTTTAATGAATATAGACGCAAAAATCCTCAACAACATACTCGCAAATCAAATCCAGCAGCACATTAAAAAAATTATACACCACGACCAGGTGGGATTTATTCCAGGTATACAAGGCTGGTTGAACACAAGAAAATCAATTAATGTAATATACCACATCAATAAATCAAAGCAGAAGAACCACATGATCACCTCGATTGATGCAGAAAAGGCATTTGACAAAATTCAACATCCTTTCCTGATGAAAACACTTCAAAGGATAGGAATAGAAGGAAACTTTTCAATATGATAAAGGCAATATATGAAAAACCCACAGCTAACATCACACTCAATGGGGAGAGACTGAAAGCTTTTCCTCTAAGATCAGGAACAAGACAGGGATGCCCACTATCACCATTGCTATTCAACATTGTGCTGGAAGTTCTAGCTAGAGCAATTAGGCAAGAAAAAGAAATAAAAGGCATCCAAATTGGAGAGGAAGAAGTAAAACTTTCACTATTTGCAGATGACATGATTCTGTATGTAGGAAATCCAGAAAAATCTACAGCAAAGCTACTAGAACTAGTCAATGAATACAGCAAAGTAGCAGGCTACAAGATCAACATACAAAAATCTGTAGTGTTCCTATACACAAGTAATGTGCAACAAGAGGAGGAAATCAAGAAAAAAATCCCATTTACAATAGCAACCAAAAGAATCAAGTATTTAGGAATAAACCTAACCAAGGACACAAAAGACCTTTACATAGAAAACTATAAGAAACTGATAAAAGAAATTGAACAAGACCTAAAAAAATGGAAGAACATACCATGTTCATGGATTGGAAGACTAAATATAGTTAAGATGGCAATTTTACCTAAACTGATTTACAGATTCAATGCAGTACCAATTCAAATCCCAACAACTTACTTTACAGAAATAGAAAAACCAATAACTATATTTATTTGGAAGGGTAAGTTGCCCCGAATAGCCAAAAATATCTTGAGAAAGAGGAATGAAGTGGGAGGTCTCACACTACCTGACTTTGAAGCATATTACAAAGCTACAGTGCTCAAAACAGCATGGTACTGGCATAAGGACAGATATACTGATCAATGGAATCGAATTGAGTGTTCAGAAGTAGACCCTCACATCTACAGACAACTGATCTTTGATAAGGCAGTGAAGCCGAAGCAACTGGGAAAGAGCAGCCTGTTCAATAAATGGTGTTTGGAGAACTGGCTATCCATTTCCAAAAGAATGAAAGAGGATGTCCATCTCACACCTTATACCAAAATTAATTCAAAGTGGATCAAAGACCTAAACATTAGCACCAAGACCATAAAACTCTTAGAAGAAAATGTAGGGCAATATCTTAAAGATCTTGTGATAGGAGGTGGTTTCTTAGACCTCACACCCAAGGCGCGAGCAACCAAAGAACAAATAGACAAATGGGATCTCCTCAAAATTAAACACTTTTGTACATCAAAGGACTTTGTCAGAAAAGTAAAAAGGCAACCTACACAATGGGAGATGATATTTGGAAATCACAAATCAGATAAGGGTTTAATATCCCGAATATATAAAGGAATCCTGCATCTCAATAACAGAAAGACAAACAATCCAATTAAAAAATGGGCAAAAGACATAAACAGACATTTTTCTGAAGAGGAAATACAAATGGCTCAAAAACATATGAAAAAATGCTCAAATTCACTGGCTATTAAGGAAATGCAAATCAAAACCACAATGAGATATCATCTCACACCTACCAGAATGGCCATTATCCAAAAAACAAAAAATGACAAGTGCTGGAGAGGATGTGGAGAAAGAGGCACACTTATTCATTTTTGGTGGGAATGTAGAATGGTGCAACCACTCTGGAAGACAGTGTGGAGGTTCCTCAGGAAGCTAAATATAGATTTGCCATATGACCCAGCTATTCCATTACTGAGTATATACTCAGAGGAACTGAAACTTAAGACACAAACAGACATTTGTAAACCGATGTTTATTGCAGCATTATTCACAATAGCCAAGAGATGGAAACAGCCCAAATGTCCATCAAAGGACGAGTGGATAAATGAACTGTGGTATATACACATGATGGAATATTATGCAGCTGTAAGACAGAACAAAGACATGGACCATGTAATAATGTGGATGAACCTTGAGGACCTTATGTTGAGTGAAGTTAGCCAGAAACAAAAGGACAGATTCTGTATGGTCTCACTAATATGAACAGACATTAATGAATAAACTTTGGGAGTTAAAAGCTGACAACACAGGTGACCAGGAGATAGAAAGAGGGCAGAGACCAGCCGTTTGATGCTGAAGGACTACAGAATGTTTAGGATTGATTGCATAGATCCAGAAATAGATAGCATAATACTGTGTGATGGTAGCACAGTATTGTAAGTACACTGAACAAAGATGTCTGTGAGTAAAGCTGAAACAAGTGGGATAGGAGAATGTATGACACCAGAGGCAAAGATAGATGATAAAGACTGGGACTGTATAATGTGGCAAAAATTGGAGTGGCCAATGACTGTTACTAAATATACAAATATAAAAATGTTTTTGCATGTGGAAAAGCAAATGAATGTCAACCATGTAGAGAGTTGAAAACGGGATGGTATTCAGGAAAAAACATAATCAAAGCAAACTGGAGTCTATGGTCAACAGTAACATTGTAATATATCTTCATTAAATGTAACAAAGGCAATATGACAATGCTAAATGTATATGAGAGGGGGATATAGGGGAGGAATATGGGATTCTTGGAAGTGGTGTTATTTGCTGTCCTTACTAGTATATTGTATTGTATGACATGTTATTTTTCTTTTTATCATTTTTTTCTTATTGCTAAAAAAAAAAAAACACAATTCTTGTAGTAATCAATATGTTCAAGTGCTGATTGTGGTGATAAATGTACAACTTTATGATGATACCATGAATAACTGATTGTACCCTGTGGATAAATGTATGGTATGTGAATATAACTCTATAAAATTGTAGGAAAAAATATATATAGGAGTAAAAGTGTTGGAGAAAACATGGTGAGAGGGATGATGCCTCACCAATATGGACTAACTGCAATGTGTAAACTCAGAATTAAATCTTAGAACATAGCCTAATGTGGACATAATAATTGTAATAGTCCCTAGATTGTAAGCTCTTACAGCAGTTAACTCTATCCCTGAATTGTAATGCCTATCTCTAAACTTTGAGATGCTGATCCCCTAGCATATAACCTGATTGGTCTCTGGAACAATGCATATCTCTGAGACACCTGAAACTCAGAGCTAGAGCTCAGCAGATATGAATGTCAGTATTAGTGCATACAGCCACTGTCAAAAAAAAAAAAAAAAAAGCTGAAAAAGAGCCCAGACTTCAATTAGTGATATGAACGAAGCAGGTCTGGTTAAGACCAGGGCAAGCCAGGCCAAAGGGTAAAGGTTGAAACTGATTGTGTTTTAAAACTTCAACTTCCATATGAGACCAAGGGAAGAGATATCTATTTGGTACAGGATCTAAATTTTCTAAACGGTACAGCTCTACAGTCGATTTGTTCAAACACCACAATTGCATGGAACTTTGAATAGGAAGTGAGATATGGTAGGTTAGCATAGGCTGGAGTGAAATAGTGACACATCCCAGAGTAATTTGGGCAGATAATAAAAAATATATTTACAGCCTCCCCCTCCCCAGCCCCGAGGATCTGGGGGAAGGTGCAGATGTGTTGGACATCCTCACCTGGACTGGTGTTGATGTTGTCACAAATGTTGGGACTGGCTGTTTGATATGCTGAGCCCTCGATCATGGGACTTGCCCTTATGAAGCTCGTTACTGCAAAGGAGAGTCTAAACTTGCATGTAATTGTGCCTAAGAGTCTCCCCCTGACTGCCTCTTTGTTGCTCAGATGTGGTCCTCTCTCTCTCTAACTGAACCATCTCAACAGGTGAACTCACTGCCCTCCCCCCTACGTGGGACCCGACTCCCAGGGTTGTAAATCTCCTTGGCAATGCAGAATATGATTCCCAGGGATGAATCTGGACCTGGCATCATGGGACTGAGAGTATCTTCTTGACCAAAAGGGGGATGCAAAATGAGACGAAATAGTTTCGTGGCTGAGAGATTTCAAATGGAGTCGAAAGGTCACTCTGGTGGACATTCTTATGCACTGTATAGATAACACCTCTTAGGTTTTAATGTGTTGGAATAGCTAGAAGTAAATACCTGAAACTACCAAACTCCAACCCAGCAGTCTGGACTCCTGAAGACAATTATATAATAATGTAGATTACAAGGGGTGACAGTGTGATTGTGAACACCTTGTGGATCACACCCCCTTTATCTAGTGTATGGATGAGTAGAAAAATGGGGATAAAAACTAAGGGACAAATGGGGTGGGATGGGGGGATGATTTGGGTGTTCTTTTTTCACTTTTATTTTTTATTCTTGTTCTGGTTTTTTCTGATGTAAGCAAAATGTTCAGAGATAGATTGTGGTAATGAACACATAACTATGTTATCGTACTGTGGACAGTGGATTGTATACCATGGATGATTGTATGGTGTGTGAATGTATTTCAATAAACTGAATTTAATAAAAAAAAAAAAAAAAAAAAGGGAGGGGGGAGAACATGGAAAGGAAAGCAAATGGAAAAAAAAAAAAAACTAAATGAAAAATAGGGTGAGATGGGACGGGGGTGATTTGGGTGTTCTTTTCTACTTTTATTTTTTATTCTCATTTTTATTCTTTCTGATAAGCAAAATGTTCAAAAAATTGATTGGGTATGATGGATGCACAATTATATGATGGAACTGTGAACAGTTGACTGTATACCACAGATGATTGTATGATATATGAATATATCTCAATAAAACTGATTTTAAAATAAAAAAAAAATAAAATAAAAAAACAAAAAAGCCATCCAAAAAAAAAAAAATGTATAAAAGTGAAAAAAGGCCAGAAAGGCCCTGGAGATTTTCTAGATAAGCCACATCACTTCACTTACTTACATTACCTGCCTGGCTCCCTTAGATGTTGGAGTTGATGATACCTGTTACAACTTCTCTGAAAAGCTTTGATTCAGTAAAACAAAAGTCAGAAGGATTTTCAGGCCTCTCTGCTTTCCGTGCTGCTGCACATCTCCCCCAACAGAGCATGGTCCAAAGCAGGGGTTCCTGAGCTTTCTGTGCCCTGGACCCCTCTGATGAGGCCCACAAACCCCTGCTCATAATGGTATTTTAAACCATAAAAAAGAAACAATATAGAATTACAAGGGAAATCAATTGTGTTTCCATAAAATCATTACAATATTTATAAAAACAAATTTGGGATATAGTAATATGTGTACTTCTTTAGCGCATTAGAAAGAAGACCTACGTCAGGGTTTAATAAATTCTACAATTCCAAAGTAATGATGAGGGGAGTGATATTTTCAGATACTCACAACAATTGTAATGTGATAGAAAAATATCTGCCACCTCTATGGGTGGCAAAGTCAGAGATAATTCTGCTACTATGAGGAATTATGCCAACTTTCATAATTCAAGGAAATCCTAAATTAGAGTTTAGTGAGAGAAATATTTTTAAATTTTTCACACACAAGTTCACAGATCTGAATTCTACAGACCCCAGATTAAGAATCCCTGGTAGGGGAAAGCAGACAGGGAGGTGAGGATGCACAGTGATTAAGGGCAGTGGCCAGGAAGGTAATAGAGGACAATGCAGTGGTTTTAAAATGCCCACAAGTTTGTGATGCTCCTGCCATTAAGGGGTGGAAGCTAATTCCCCTCCCCTTGAATATAGGCTGGATTTAGTGGTTTGCTTCTAATAAGCAGAAGGCAGCAGAAGTGACAATGTACAACTTTGGAGGTCAGGCCATAAAAGACAATGGAGGTTCAGCTGGCTCTTTCTCTCTCCAGGAGACTCGCCCTTGGAACGAGCCGCCATGCTGCAAGGAGATCCAGGCCATGTGGAGACGCTCGTGTAGTTGTTTAATTGTCCAGCCGACAGCCCCAGCTGAGACCCTATGCGACAGCCAATATCAAGCCCCAGGCATGTGACCGAGGACAGTCTTTGGAAGGACTCCCATCCCAGCCATTGTCTGGCTGCAACTGCATGAAGGACTCTAAGTAAGAACCGCCCGGCTGAGCCCCATCAACCCCAGAACCAGGAGAGTCAGTAATAATTACTGACTGCGGTTGCTTTATACCAAACCCACACTAGAGGTCAGGAAAATCTTCCTAGAAGAGGTGGCATTGAGTTGAGATTGCGGCCAAGCTGAGGCAGAATAAAAACGATGTGAAAATTCATGTCAGTTCAATAACTATGTTGGTGGCAGTTGCCCCATGTTTCCTACAAAGCCCAGACTGCAAATATTCTGATTCATCACCTCCAAATCCAAAATGGTCTAGAGATGTTAATTTCAGTGTCCACTATGCATTTCCCAAATTGCCTCTTGGTCTCAAATGCTACACAAATTTCTTTTGTCTGATCTTATGACCCAAATTTTGATTTGGAAATACAATCATACCCCAAATTGTGTAAAATAAATCTTCCATTTAACACCTGAAGATTCCTAGGCTTCAGTGACCCTGATATAGGTAGAAAGACGTAACCATCCTCTCCCCCTAAAATGGTGTAAACAAGCCTGAAATTAATGACCCATTAAAAAGAAATAAATATGTGGTCACCATATCTCTATTGTGCAATTTTAGGATCCTTAGTGGATTCCCACTTCCGCCCATCGACCCTATACAGCCTCCGATTTTCTCATCCCTTTTGCTGCTAATATTCTACTATGGACAATGCTTTTCTTTTGGAAAACATTTATTTTCCCCTTTACAGGTTACATTGTTTCTCTTTTAAATCCAAGTCCCCCAGGAAAGGAAAATGAATAAAACATTTAGCTCTAACAGCATGATATAAAAAAGGGCATGTAATTTCTCTTCTAAATCAGAAAAAAGATTGGGCAGTTGATGACTGACAACTAGTAATAAAGGGAATGATAGGGAAAGCACATAGAAATCTGGTGTCTTTTGCAACCCAGCATCTATCCTCCCTTCTTTTGGTAATAGTATCTGGATTTCCTTTGGGGAGTCACAGCCCCCATTCTCAGTGGACATGGCTGCAAAGATGAGCAATCTGACCCAACCAATCAGAGCCAAGCATCTCCCTGGCTACCATGATTGGTTCATGGATTAGTGCTTGGCCCAAGCCAAGCCAATGAGAATGTTCCCTGGGACTTTCACAAGAACCACTGAGAAAGAAGTAAAGAAGCACTCTCTTTTTGAGTTGCTAAGCTGGTAGGACATATGCCAGCACCTGCCCATATTTGCCATATTGTAGGAAGAGCCTGCCCAGAGCCAACCCAGAGGAAGGCAGAACCCAGAGAAAAGCTAACCATGTCACCTCTTGAGCTTCTGGATACAGACACAGCTGGGGTCCAACCCACCCCTAGAATTTCTATTTATGGGAGTTGCTATGATTATTATTTGTTTAAGCCAATTCAAACTGAATTTCTGTTACATGTAACCAAAGAGTCCTGACCAATTGAAAAAGTATGAGCTGTAAGAGCTTTAGAATAGGAGGGGGGCATGAAGCCTGTTGGAAATGACCCAAATAGGGTTGCTGAGGCAAAGGCAAACTTTGCATCTACAGGTTCGCCAAGGGTATAAATGCACCGCAGTGTAAGTACAAGCAGGCGAAATGTTGACCCGCAAGTAAAAAATCTAGGCATTCAATGCCTGCATCCATTTCAAAGTTCAACATTCCTCTATTTAATGCTGTGCAACCCTGTTTAAAAAAAAAGAGCAAGGAATTGAATAGATATTTCACAAAAATAAAAAAGATATACAAATGACCAGCATGCACATGAAAAGATGCTCTGCATCATTGGTCATTAAGAAAATGCAAATGAAAACCACAGTGGATAACACTTCACACCCAGTAGGATGGCTCTAGTCAAAACAGCAGAAAATAAGTGTTGACGAGAGTGTAGAGAAATCGGAGCCCTTATACCCTGATGGTGGGAATGTAAAAGGGTGCAAATGCTGTGGAAAAGAGCTTTGTGGTTCCTGAAAAAGTTAAACATAGAATTAATTGACCCAGCAATTCCACTCCTGGGGGATACCCACAAGAATTGAAAACAGGGACTCAAACAAATACATGTTCATAGCAGCACTATTCACAGTACCAAACAGTGGAAGCAGCGCAAGTGAATGGAGAAACCAAATGTGATCTATACATATTCCAGCTTGCCAATGCTGCCGTCATACAAAACACCAGAAATGGGTTGGCTTTTATAAAGGGGGTTTATTTGGTTACAGGTACAGTCTTAAAGCCATTAAGTGTCCAAGGTAATGCATCAACAATCAGGTACCTTCACTGGAGGATGGCCAATGGTGTCCAGAAAACCTCTGTTAGCTGGGAAGGCACGTGGCTGGTGTCTGCTCTGGAGTTCTGGTTTCAAAATGGCTTTCTCCCAGGACATTCTTCTCTAGGCTGCAGTTCCTCAAAAATGTCACTCTCAGTTGCTCTTGGGGCATTTTTCTTCTCTTGGCTTCTCTGGAGCAAAAGTCTGCTTTCTACGGCCATCTTTAAATTATCTCTCATCTGCAGCTACTCTCTCAAATCCTGTACGTTCTTCAAGTGTTCCCATTGGTGTAGCAAGCTCGCTCCTTCTGTCTGAGCTTATATAGTGCTCCAGTAAACTAATCAAGGCCCATGCTGAATGGGCAGGCCCACACCTCCATGAAAACTATCCAATAAGAGCTATCACCTGTAGTTGGGTGGGTCACATCTCCATGGAAACACTCAAAGAATTACAATCTAATCAACACTGATATGTCTGCCCACACAAGACTGCATCAAAGAACATGGCATTTTGGGGGACATAATACATCCAAACTGGCAAACATATGATGGAATATTTTTCTGCCATATAGAGAAATGAAGTTCTGATACATATTACAAAATGGATGAACCCTGAAAACATTACGCCAAGTAAAAGAAGCCAGTCACGAAGGACCATATAGCATACGATTCCACTTAATCGAAGTGTCCAGAACAGGTTAATCCATAAAGACAAAGTAGATTAGTGGTTGCTCAAGTCTGTGGGGGTATGCAGGGATATGAGGCTGATAGCTAAAGGGTACCAGGTTTCTCTCCACGGTTCTAAAATTGACTGTGGTGCTGGCTGCACATATCTGTAAACATCCTAAAACACTTATAATTGTGCACTTTAAATGGGTGAACTGTATGATCTGTGAATTTTATCTTCATAAAGCTGGGTTTTTTTAATAAAATATATTTAAAAAGAAAAAGAGAGATTAAAGTTCTATGGGCCAGAGCCAGACCCATTCTCTAGAACACTGTTTTCACAACATCTGCCATGATGACCTTTTATTGTCAGGGTAGTGGCGGCTGTTCCAATCCAAGACAGCACAACGGCTTTGTAAAATATGAAATATTTAAAAGATAATATCAAACTAAAGCCCTCAGTTATATGCATTAGATTCAACAGACATAAAATTATTTTAATTGCTATAAAATTTCTAAACTCTTTCTCCTGATTCTGCACTTACCTTATCACCGGCCAGGTAGCAGCGGTTCACAGGCAGGCCTTGATGAGAAGAACAGAGTTTGGGAAGCACTGGTCCAGGGAGAGGCTGATAAGGTTCAGCTGACGCGGAGGCCCCGTTAACGTCCAGCCTGGATCTGCAAACTGCAGCCCTTGGGCCAAATCTGGTTCCCTACATGTTTTTGTAAATGAAGTCAATATTGTCTACAGCTGCTTTGGGGGTACAAAGGCAGAGCAGAGTAGCTGTGACAGAGCGTGGCTGGCCTGCAAAGCCCAATGTGTTTGCTCTCTGGCCTTTCACAGAACACATGTGCCAGCCCATGTCAAGCCATGAAGAGGGCGACAGTCTAGAGATGGAAAATCTGAGGCTGGGAAGCCTCCTGAGCTGTGGGAATATTTCATCATAGCAACATCAGTTGTAACGAGCACTGACTTGCCTTTTTCATTTCTTTTGCGGGTTTAAGTGTGTTTGGTTGTATTCTGTGGCTGATTTGATCACAGCCAATCCTTCCATCAGCACTGTCCCTCTGTCTAAGGCCAGAGAGGGGATTTTCAGTTAAACTTCAAAAGCCTTCAACCTTCCATCAAATCCCAAACCCAGGCAAAGGACGAGAAGGGCCTCTCTCAACTCCAGTCCCACTTTCAACCACCTGGATCCATGAGCTTCATGGTTGGAGGCCTCGGAGCCTGCCTGTCAAAAAAAATGGAGAGAAAAGAAGACAAGAAATATGAGTTGGGGAAGGCAATGCACTTCCCCGGAAACCACCAGACAGGCTGTAGTAATTAATCCAGAGAGGAGGAATACCTGATTAAACGCTAGAAGAACCATCTGGGAAAGCAAGAGTCAACTTCTAATGCATTCCACCTTGATGAATAACAAAAATTTTAAAACAACGATAGCTCACATTTACTGAATGTTTACTATATATTCCAGGCTTCTCTCCAAGCTTAATAGGAATAAATTAATGCATGAAATCCTTGCAACAAACAGCATGAGGTTGGTTCTGTTATCATCCCCATCTTACAGATGAGAAGACTGAGGCTCAGAGAGGATAAGTAACACATCCAAGGCCACCCAGCCAGGAAGGGGCAGAATTGGAATTTGATCCCAGGTTCCAGGGCTATGGCACTACAAAATAGTGGGGCCATCCCTTTGCTTTTACTATAATTGGGGTTACAGTAGAGTGTCATGTACTTGCTTATCACCCATTTCCAAAGCCTCTCTCTTGCATTCTTCTTTGCTCTTTCAACAACCTAATACTGGGAGTCTATTTCCAGCCCTGATTTAGGGCCCACAACCGTAAAGACGAGTTACGAAAAAAACAATACTATCCACATACCTGAAATTTCACACAAATCATTCTTTCGGCTTGAAGTTTTGATTTTTGTTAACAAATTTTCTTTGGGATAATTTAAACTGTTATCAGATATTACACCTTTCTGTGGGTGTGTTTCTGTAGAGACATTAGCTGTTCTCCAAAGATTCATGACCTCTCTATCTAGTGGAGAGTTATTTCAGAGTTGAACTGCCTTCTCCTTTAAAAAAGGAAAAATCAGCTCCCTTTAGCAGAGGCATCTTGGCCCGCCCAGACTGGGTTCAGAACTCGGCTGTTTGCTAACTAACTGGGTGTCCAGCTACCTCCAGTGATGTCTCTCTGGATGTGTTGGTGACCCTGGAAGCCTTCGATTTTGGTTGAACGAGACGGCTTTGGGGTTTTATTGGTGTGTGTGCCTGTGTGTGTGTCTATTTAATATGCTTGGTTTGGGTGGAAGAGGGCACCAAGGAAGGAAGAGGAGAGAGCTGTACCGGAAGGATGTCAGCTCTCATCCTTTGGACCTGGTTGAAAAAGCCCATAGAAACAGGAGCTCTTTCATGAGAAACTTCTGGAAAACTCTAAATGCAAGCAATACTGCTTGGGCAGAGCAGGGACTAGAAGAAAAGGAGTGTACTCATCTCAGGCATAAAAAGTACAGAGTTGCCAAACAACCTGGTAATCAAGATAAATGATATTTTAATGCACTATTGTCAAAAATCAAAAGTAATGCAAAAAAAAAGGAAGGAAAAGGAGATGCCATGATGAACAAAATACCAAAGTTTTAAATAGAGGATTGGGGGCCCCAGAAACAACATGTGGCAATGAACTGGGAGAAGAGGCCTTCTTGAAGCGTGGGCAGGGAACCTGTTCCACTCTGACACCCCAGCACCGGCAGCCATGGAGCTCTCAGAGGCAGAACCCACAGCGGGCACTGGCTTCTTCTTGGGTATCGATTGCAGCAAAGCAGGGGTAAGATGCTGCCCGAGAAGGACACAGTAAGCTCTGCTGCTGGGCCTGCGTGAGAAACATCCCCACACTGCCGAAGGGACTGGTGGGAGGGAGGGACGCCCAAAACTTCCGGCTATGGGATGGAAGCTGTTAGAACATGGGCACCAGGGAGAGGGCTCATTGGCCAGTGAAGCTTCTAGGAGTTTCTTTATTCTTTCAACGAAGAAGGAAGCTGCCTACGAGAGCCGGGCATGTGCCAGGCACGTGGAACACCAGACACTGCCTCCCTCAAGCTGGGGAAACACTGAACCCACATACACGTGATGGCAAACTGTGGGACCAGCCACGGTGGAGAAGCAGAGAAAGGGCCCGGCCAAGACCTAAGGCTGCGGCCCCGCGGAGCTGCCTGAGCTCGTCTTTGCATTTTCTGTGTCTTCTTTGCTCATCTTCCCCATTCTCCCTCCTTCTTCTTTCCTTCCGCATGGAACTGCCCAGCCTTGCTCAATGCACTGGTAGATGTCAGGGCTGAGCAACTCTATTAAAAATGCTTCCAAGATAAACTAGGTGGAGAAACAAAACAAGCAAAATTGTATATGCAGAATGATCTAAATTATGCAAAATTATGCTCATTAAAAAAAAGAAAAGAAAACTGGAAGACAATGATATTGATCGCTGTCTTGGAATGGTAACCTTGAAAACTCACCCCATTCCTCCCTCTTTTTTTAGATGATTTTCCAAATATATAGAATATAAATTTTTAAAGATGTTTCTGATTAGATTTAGGTCTTAGAAATAGCTACATAGGAGAAAGACTTTCTCTTCACTCATAAGAAAATTTATAGATGATATTTCTATGTACATTAGATTCAATCATATGGCCTTTTATTATGACATTTTGAAATTTATATTCTGCCTCATTTCACAAAGGACTTAGAACAGAAATTTGGACATATTTTATGGAAATAACCATTTCACTGAGACTGTGCCTTGTTAGTGTAGTATTCAAAAAGTTTCTTTGAGAATTATATTTTCAAGGAAATACATCAGCAAACTTTTTCTGTCTAGGGCCAGACGGTAAGTATTTTAGGCTCTGTGGGCCAGATGACCTTGTCACCACTGTTTTCCTCAGTCCTTGTAACACAAAAGCAGCTACAGATAATATGTAAACAAAGGAGAGTGGCTGTGTTCTCATAAGATTTCATTTATGGACTCTGAAATTTGAGTTTCATATAATTTTCATGTGCCATGAAATAATATTTTTCTTTTGATTTTTTTTTAACCATTTAAAGATGGAAAAATCACTCCTAGCTCCCCAACCTTACTAACCCAGGCAGCAGGTAGGATTTGTTCTGCCAGTCGTAATTTGCTAACCCTTACAGTAGAGCAACAATTTCCAAACAGTGTTCCCCAAGGTGCAAACCTTCCCTGAGATGGTAATAGATGGTCAAGTAAATTTGAATCAGTTATAGATTAAACAAGACTCTCCCGAGCCTTTGCTCTGCTAATATACATGGTGAATTCTCCAAGCGATGAAGACATTATCCAGTGTTCCCTAAACATCTTATTAATAACAATAATAACCAGTAACATTAGATGCCATCCACATGTCAGGAGCCATGCTCATCGTTTTGCAGAGATCGATACACTTACTCTTCATCTGAGTTATGAATTCCTGTGGGGTAAGGATCATTGTGAATAACTTATTTTGGAATATCAATGTGCCAAGGAATACAGCTTTGGAAATACAACTGTAGACTCTGGAGCTGGAAGTTCTCAACCTCAGGACTACTGAATCTCAGGCAGGACACTTCTTTGTCCTGGGGGTGGGATAGGGGACTGTCCTTGTGCCTTACAGGAGGTCCAGCACCCACAGGATACTCATGGCACACACCCCAGTTGTGACAACCAAGAATGTCTCCAGACATTGCCCGATGCCCCTAGTTGACAACATGCCTCAAGGGTCTCAGAGGAAGTGTGAGCGCGCTGCAGTGGAAGCTGTAAGACGGTCCTCTACCTGGATTGGAACAAATCTAGGCTTGGGACACGATCTGAAAATAATTGGTACTTATTACCTGTGGTGTAACCAACCAAACAAGGATTGCTATTTCCCTTGGCCTCTGTGATAAATCACCTGTGATAAATCACAAGAGAATGATTTCTGAGAAACTTTAAACTATTCTAGGCTTTGACCCAATAATTCCATTTCTGAAAAATCTAACCATAAGAATCTGAAATGCAAACAAAGCTAACTGCATGAAGATGTCTGAGGCAGTGTTTTCTTTAAATAATGAACATCGGAAGCAACCGTAAACCAAGTATAGAGTATTAGTGTCAAAATGCATGTTTCATTCCTCAATGCAAAATGTTTCAACTTTCAAAAATCATGGCTACAGAGCTCTTAATGACTAGGAAAATGTCTTACATTATACCAGTAAGTAAAGAAAAGGGATCTAAATTTGGTTATAAAGTTCAATCTCAAAAAAAATTTTTTTAATGCAGGAAAAGAACCACGCCCCTATGTTAACTGCCTTGATACTGGGAAATTATGGGTTATTTTCTTTATCTGTGGTCAGTTCTGGTTGTTGTTAATTCTTTTTTATTTATCAGGGAGCTCACTGCTTTTTTCCTAGAGTAACCTGGGGAAACGAGAGTGCAGTTAAGCAGTAAGCTCAGAGGTTAAGGGATTTGCTGTTGCCCCCGCCTGGATTCAAATCTTAGCACCACACTCTTACCACCTGCCTGCAGGTTACATAAACCCTTCAAGGTTTGGTTTCCTTACCTGTAAAATGGGGATAATAAAAAGTTCCTATCATGAAGGGTAGTTGTGAGAATTAAATAAGACAAGGCATGTAAGAGTCGTGGCTCACTGCCTTTGCTCATAAGGATTAATTATCCTCTGTCTGATAGAAATGTACAAAATGTGTTTGGGGAAATTCATATCAATTACTCTTCCTTTGTTGTCTTGATTTCCTTAAGAAGTTTCTCTAAAACCGAAAGAATGGCTGCCTTCAGAATAATGCCTCTCGACACTGACCTCCTGTGAGTCTTGATGTAACATTTACTGATTTGTTTTTCATAAGGATTTTTGTTTCCAATTTAAAGGGCTATCCTTTAGTCATTAGTTATGATTTTCTTCCTCTTTCCCATTTTTATGAAATGATGGCAACAATAACTGCCAATTGTATTTTCTTAATACCCTTAACCGGCAGAATTAAAATTTTAATTCACACCAGTTTTTCACTTTGGTTAACAGATTGGTTAATGGGCTCCAAAAATCAGAGGACCACCACCCCGCCACCAAAATTTACAGACACCCATCAGCAGGACACCTGCTTTGGTCTGCTTTTGAAAACAAGCGTGTTATGCGATCGCCGGCCCTGTCAGGAAAAGAACAGTTAGGAAGTTCTTCGGGGGCTAAGCGGTGCTGAGGTCTTTCAAGGCTTCACCTGCCGGTGACAACGTCAATAGCAGCGAGAACAAACCCAGGATCACCTCTGGCAGCTCCAGATGCAAATGCTTGTCGGGTAGGCGGTTGGGAGGGTGTGCCATGGGCCCTCTCCCTCCAGCTAAATAGGTCAGAATCCTCGCTGTGCTTTCCTGAGCTGATGCCTGCCTTCTGTTTTATTTTTGTTTACCCAGACTTCTATAGTTGCTGATTAATTTCCCAAAGTTGGCCTAGAAATCCAGCAGCCAGGTTCTGCGTTGGTGACTGGCGTGGCCTTTGTTTCCCGTTTACCGCTGGTAGCGATTCTTAGCGCATAGTGCCGCCCTGTGGACACAAGTTGCATTACCAGCACCTGGGAAAGGAGCCTGCCCTCTGGTCCACTATTCATGAAAGTCACTCTACTAGGCCTTCTTCATAAAACAAAAGTGCCTGTTTTTCTATAAAACTAAAGTGCTGTCTCTTCCTGTGTCTGGGTTCTGAGTGTTCCAGAGTTCTCTGGAGTTACAGAGAGAAGGTACCACGGCAGAGAAGGTGCTAAGATGTGGGTGTGACTCTAAGCCCCCAGGCCTGTTTGCTAATGGGTGAAATAGAGCAGAAGGCCCCACACACTGGTTGTGAGATTGAGATAGGAAAATACAAAGCAAGATACACGCTGTGATCCTTGGCACAAATAAGGGCTCAATAAACCTTCACTATTGTTGGGGCCACTTCTTGTAGAGACTCAGTACATTTTATGCCTAAAATATACATTACACATATAATAATTTTTCAAGTGTAAGCAAAATTTGTCTTTAATGAGATTCAAATCCACTGACTATCACCATAGAAGTCTTGGTAGTTTTTATCATAAGGGTTGCCCCAATGCATATCCTTCATTCATTTATTCAACAAATATTTATTGAGCACCTTCTGTATACCAATCACTGTACCAAGCATTGGAGACTCAATGGCTAAAGGTACAATTACTGTCATTTAGTCTAAAAGTCTGGGGTAAAATATCATATTAAAAATGGGATATTAATATCTTAAAATAAAAAAAAATCAAAAAAACACAATGCAGTAGATATAGTGACCCATATGACCAGCAATTCCACTCCTAGGTAAATATCTCAAAGAGTCAAACACTTGAACATGAATGTCTACAGTAGCATTATTCACAATAGCCCCAAAGTGGAAACAACAACAAATACCCATCAACTGAATCACAGATAGGCAAAATGTGCTCTATCTACACAATGGGATGATTCCACCATACAGAGGAATGAAATGCTGATTCCTGCTACAACAGGGACGAACCTTGAAAACATAAGTGAAAGAAGCCAGACAAAAAAGGTCACCTATTGTATGATTCCATCTGTGAGAAACGTTCAGAATATATAAAACCATAGAGACAGACAGCAGATTAGTGGTTGCCACGGGGTAGGGGGTGGGTGAACTGTAGGTTAGGGAGCTACTACTTAATGGGCACAGAGCTTTCTTTTGAGTTGACGGGAATACTTTAGAGCTAGGTAAGTGATGGTTGCACAACATTGTGAATGTACTAAATGCCACTGAACTTCAGACTTTAAAATAGTTAATTTTATGTTCTGTGAGTTTTCACACATCGATGAATCAATAAAAACAAATCAATTATTTTAAGTATGTGTGATACAGTGAATAGAGCCCAAGACTGTAGTTCAATCCCAGCTCAGCCACCTGGGCACACCCAGTCTTGGGAGCAGAGGATAGCCAGGAAGGGACATCAGCTGAGGCCCCAGAAATGAACTGAGATCATCCAGAAGAAGGTAGGAAGCAGAAAGGGGCATCTTGGGGAAAATTTCAGAGGCAGGAGAGAACCGCGGGGAGGAGGGTAGACGCGAGAGCAGAGCAGGGGCTGGGGGCTGCACCTCCATGCCCACATTTTAAGGAGTTGGCATTTCATTCTGGAAGAAAGTGTTTGGCCTCGTGACGCCAAGTGTCTGTGAAAGAATCATTTCCCCCAAGCTCAACCTCCTGTATCATCCGCTCGGGGCTGGTGTCTCCGTTAGGCACAGGGTCACAGGGCCTGTGGCCCGTAATACCATTAGGGCCCTTGAAAATGTTTTAATTTTAATTTCTATTAAAATTAGAAAAAAACCCTGATTATAATAATATTAGATAAAGGATAATGAATCTAGCCTGGATTATATTCATCTTTATGACAATACAGTCATAAAATAGACTTTTTAATGTATAGGTATATATGTGTCTATATGTGTATTTTTTTTATTTTATTTTTTAGACCACAGTGCCAGGGGCCCACGGAAGTCCTGCAGCAGCCCTGACCCTCCTCACTCTCCAGCCAGTCTCCAGCTCTGCCTCCTTCCAGCATCCCCTGACTGTCAGGCCAGGTGCTGTTACCTGGGGGACACCAGGATAAGCAAGGCTGTCCCAGTGTTTCCAGAATCAATGCTGTGTGAGGACAGGAAAATGGCCAAATGCTAAAAACTAAAAGCCATATAGTACGAGAAAGGAGAAATGATCATACTATATCATTTGACTCTTCAATAAAATAGCATTTACCTAATGATAACTATTGATTTCTCAGCATGTAAAATCAATTTATATAACGAGTATGGATGACTTTCTTATCATTCCAGAACTCAAATCAAGTGTCACCCATCTTGAGCATGTATGTACATCTAAGTACAAACATGAGAACTTGTAAGTGCACTTGACAGAAATTAAGAAGTAGAAATGGAAGAGATGTGGTACCCTCATCTTATGAAGTGGGGAGGCAAGAGATACTAAATATCAGGAAAAATTGAAGATGAGACAACATTGCTAAGAGTTACTAAGGTGAGCCATGGAGAGCAGTGGTTCTTTTCCAAGGACATTTGGAAACATTCTTCCTCACATAAAGGGTGGGATCCACTGGCTCTGACTGGGGGGCAGGAATGCTAATGTTCCATCTGGCAGTGGCTGGGCAATCTCACACCACACGAAGTTGTCCTGCCCAAGATGCCAATAGCACCCCCACTGAGAAACACTGTTGTGGGCAAATTAAAAATCTTGGCACACCTTGGCAGGTGAACTCACTGCCCTCCCCCCTATGTGGGACCCCATTCCCAGGGGTATAAATCTCCCTGGCAATGCAGGATATGACTCCCAGGGATGAGCCTTTACCCAGCATTGTGGGATTGAGAAAGTCTTCTTGACCAAAAGGGTGATGTGAAACGAAACGAAACAAAGTTTCAGTGGCTGAGAGATTCCAAATGGAGTCGAGAGGTCACTCTGGTGGACATTCTTACGCACTATATAGATAACCCTTTTTAGGTGTTAAGGTATTGGAATAGCTGGAAGTAAATACCTGAAACTACCAAACTCCAACCCAGTAGCCTTGACTTTTTGTTTGTTTGTTTGTTTGTTTGTTTGTTTTAATCTTCATTTTATTGAGATATATTCACATACCACGCAGTCATACAAAACAAATCGTACATTCGATTGTTCACAGTACCATTACATAGTTGTACATTCATCACCTAAATCAATCCCTGACACCTTCATTAGCACACACCCAAAAATAACAAGAATAATAATTAAAGTGAAAAAGAGCAATTGAAGTAAAAAAGAACACTGGGTACCTTTGTCTGTTTGTCTGTTTGTTTCCTTCCCCTATTTTTCTACTCATCCATCCATAAACTAGGCAAAATGGAGTGTGGTCCTTATGGCTTTCCCAATCCCATTGTCATCCCTCATAAGCTACATTTTTATACAACTGTCTTCGAGATTCATGGGTTCTGGGTTGTAGTTTGATAGTTTCAGGTATCCACCACCAGCTACCCCAATTCTTTAGAACCTAAAAAGGGTTGTCTAAATTGTGCGTAAGAGTGCCCACCAGAGTGACCTCTTGGCTCCTTTTGGAATCTCTCTGCCACTGAAGCTTATTTCATTTCCTTTCACATCCCCCGTTTGGTCAAGAAGATGTTCTCCATCCCACGATGCCAGGTCTACATTCCTCCCCGGGAGTCATATTCCACGTTGCCAGGGAGATTCACTCCCCTGGGTGTCTGATCCCACGTAGGGGGGAGGGCAGTGATTTCACCTTTCAAGTTGAGTAGCCTTGACTTTTGAAGACGATTGTATAACAATGTAGCTTACAAGGGGTGACAGTGTGATTGTGAAAACCCTATGGATCGCACTCCCTTTATCCAGTGTATGGATGGATGAGTAGAAAAATGGGGACAAAAACTAAATTAAAAATAGGGTGGGATGGGAGGGATGATTTGGGTGTTGTTATTTTTATTTTTTATTCTTATTCTGATTCTTTCTGGTATAAGGAAAATGTTCAAAAATAGATTGGGGTGATGAATGCACAACTAAAAGTTGCTACTGTGAACAGTTGATTGTACATCATGGATGATTGCATGGTATGTGAATATATCTCAGTAAAACTGAATTTTTAAAAAATTGCGGCACAACAGAACAACAGAATGGAGAGGATGAGAGGAGCAAGAGCCAGCAATAAAATGCAGAGACCATCTGGAAGTTTGGGGAAATGGAAGTCATTGCATCTGGAAAGAAGGATTGGGGTGGGGACAGATGGGGCAAACTCTTGCTTTTCATTAGAAATCCTATCTGAAGAATTTAACCATTTGCATCTATGATTTTTAAAATTATTTTTAAATGGCAACAACAACAGTGTGATAAGGGCTATGACACAAGGGAAAATAATCACTCTTCAATTAAGGGTTCCCCTGCAATCTTTCATTTGAATTTTTTAATGCTTTCTTTCACCAAATGACCTTCAGTTTCAAAAGCATCTCTTGCCTGGAACTACAGAGCAAATGCTTATTTTCCAAGGGAAGAAACCCAAAGCCCTGACATCCTTTGAAGTCACATAATTCAAGTCTAATCTCAACAAAGGACAGAGGTTCTGCTTACCTGAGGACAAGGGCGCCACCTTGTGGCAAAGATAAAACATGCTCTTCATTCAGTACACCAGCTGAAACAAGATTCCTGCAGAATTGCTAATCTTGTGAGACTGACATTGCAAATTTGGTACATACAGAGGAACTCTATTAAAATGTCTCTAATTCACAATTTCAGATGTGCATAATTCTAATTTGCATAAAATAAGACCTGGTTGTGTCAGCCCAGGAGTCCAAACAGTTTCCTTCCTAAACTCTTTAAGTTTCTCAAGTCCAGGTATTGTTGGTAGCATTGAAGAAAGGAGGCCATCGAGCTGGCTGTGATTTAGGATTACTTGATTTATAGTAAGGATCAGCAACAGCAATAAGCACAAGTTATTAGAGGGTTCCATTTTCCAATTCTCTACACTTGCCTGCTCACCTTCAAAATAACCGATGACACTGAGCGGAAGCTAATAAAAGTTCAACCAAAAGTTTCCAGTCTGTCCATTGAATTTTGGCATTGCCTTTCCACTTCTGGTAAACAAAACAGCTGATCTTGTCATTTGGCAATTTTAGCACCCTGCAGCGTCTCCCTATCGGCTGCAAACAGGCCCAACCCTTTAGCCAGCTAATCGGCACCTTTTCAGCCTCTTCCACCCCTTCCTCAGCAGGAAACTCTGCTCAATTGGTTCCCACTGACTAATAATCCCTGAAGTGGACCTTGCTGCCTTCAAACTCCCAAAGGAGAAGTTCAAAGAGAACATCAGCTGCAAAGTCTCCCAGTTCCTTGTGCACACTCAGATTAGGTGGGATTTCTTCCAGGAAGCCCTGTCACCCCATCTCAGCACTGACAGGTGATGTCTTCCAGAAAGGGAAATCAAGATCTACGTTGTGAGATGCAGGCTTCAGTTTCTGCTGCACGAATGTTTAACCTCATCTGGAGCTAACATCAGTTGTCCTATGACCTGGGGCCAAAAAGCACACTGGGTGCCAGGAATACAGCTGGGACTAAGTGCAATTGCATCAATCCTCCAACCAAACCCCCCAAAGTTTCCCCATTACACTTACTGCAAACGCCCAGATCCTTGGACCCATCTCCCCACCTCTCCCTTTGCACCTGGCACACCAGCCACCTGGGCCACCTTTGCACCTGCCCTCTCCAGGGCCAGGGTGTTTCTCTCCCAGGTAACCATGAGGCTCTCTCCTTCACCTCCTCCAAGCCTTTGTCCCAACATCACCTTTTCAGTCAGGACTTTTACGACCATCACATTTAAAACTGACCCTTCCTCCTTACAGGTTCATTTTTTCTGCATAGCTCTCATTGCTTCTGATATTCTATGTCATATCCTTATTTATTGCTCCCTCACGCCAGGGATTTTTGTCTATTTTGTTTACTGGTGTAGACCCAGGGCTAAGGATAGCGTCTCTCACAGGATATGCCTTCAATAAATAAATAATGAACAAATGAATGAACCTGTTCTGCCCTCATGGAGCCCACAATTGAGCAAGAGAACATGTCTTCGGCAGACTTTACAAATAGGCATGCCAAATTTGCAGTGGTGTAACAGGGACTGTATAACCAATAGAAGCAGGCTGCTTCGGCTACACTGGATGTGCTTGAAGCGTCTCAGCCACCCACACCCGGACCCAAAGCCTGGCTCTCCGTAGTCCTTTCTGCACCGAGGCCCGTGGCAAAACTGTCTGAGCCTCGGAGTGTTTGTAAAATGACATTAAATAATGCCTATCTAAAGACTCATTGTGAGTTGTAACCTCGGTATTTTTCTGGTCTTGGAAGCTCGGTTGTACCATTTTTTTTCATATTTTATTGAAGTATAGCATACATATACAGAAAAGTGCCCAAATCATAAGTGTAGACCTCAATGAATTTTCACAAAATAACCTAATACCCATCAGGAATTGGGGGTGGGGGGAAGCATGGATAAGGGGTATGGGAGGATTTGGGTTTTATTTTTATTTTTATTTCTTTTCTCAAGTGATGAAAATGTTTAAAATTGATCATGGGGATGAACAAACAACTATGTGATGATACTGTGAGGCAGTGATTGTATACTTTGGATGGTTTATATAGTGTGTGAATATATCTCAATAAAATTGCATTTTAAGAAAACCTAGCCCCCAGATTAAGAAACAGAATATCACCAGCCCCCCACAAGCCATCTCCTACATCCCCTTCCAGTCATTCTCCCACCCCATGTACCCACCATTTTGACTTTTAACAGCACAGATTAGTTTTGCCTGTTTTTGTCATTTACATAGATGGAATCATATAGAAAGTGCTCCTTTGCACCTGGCATCTTTCACTCAACAGGTTAGCTGTGGGGTTTCCCGTGTTGCTGTGTGTAATTGTAGAGCATCCCTCCTCATCCCTGTATAGCGTGCAACTGTGAGAACACACACAGTTTGCTTATCCATTCTACTCTTGGTAGGCGTTGGTGTCTTTGTGATTGTAAAGTACCAAAGCACCACTTTTATTGTTGGTGTATTACCATCATTTCCATACTTTTTAAAAAAGTAAAATCAGAATTATTCACATCATGTGGCACACTCAGGCAGATATTTGTTGCATTGAACTTGCATCTGAACAAAAGTTTGGAAAGTCTTGTGAGCACTAGGATTTAATTCCCATTGGAGGGGCGATGGGTGAGTTTGAGCATTTGTCTGTGTTAGAGCCAGATTGAGTCAAGTCCTCTTCCAGCAGTTCCTGACGGAGTCATCTTAGAATGTGGGGCAGAGGGAAGAGAAGCAGGGGGCAGGAAAAAGGGAGGAGGGTGTGGGAAAGAAAGAGGAAGACAGGCAGGGGGATGCTGGAGGCTCAGCTCCCCACCCTGCCTGGAGCCTGAGATTCCTTCTCCCAGAAAAAGGATTTCACTCCTTTTTTGGGCCAAAACCTTTCCCTTGGGACTTGACCCTTCCTAATAACTTATTTTAACCTGGATTTTCTTGCCCTCCATTCATTCTACCAAGTCAGAAGGCAGAGGCACCCCATCCTGTCTCCAGCAGGTTCTCTCAGAACTGAGAATCTCTGGGCAAAATGGAGAAAACTGCGGCAATAAGAGTTCCTTTTTTTTTTTAATTAAACTAGGTTTTTGTCATTACTGGGAGTAATTACCAAAATGCCGGCAGTATGATTTTGTTCCAGCATTTCAATGGCAAAATGCAAGGACTAAACTGGGTAATTAAAACAAAGAGAACCCATGGAACTTTGAATTATGAAAATGAAAAGTATGGCAATAAAGGCATTTTAATATCACAGTAGTCAAAAGTGGAAACAAAAAACCGAGCAATCAAAGAAGAAATAGATAAATGGGAGCTCCTCAAAATTAAACACTTTTGTACATCAAAGGACTTTATCAGAAAAGTGAAAAGGCAGCCTATGCAATGGGAGACAATATCTGGAAACCACATATCAGATAAGGGTTTAATATCCAGAATATATTAAGAGATCCTATAACTCAACAACAGAAAGACAAACAACCCAATTTTAAAATGGGCAAAGGACATGGATAGACACTTCTCTGAAGAGGAAATACAGATGACTCAAAAACATAAGAAAAGATGCTCAACTAAACCAGCTATTAGGTAAATGCAAATCAAAACCACGAGATATCATCTTACATCTACCAGAATGGCCATTATCAATAAAACAAAAAATTACAAGTGCTGGAGAGGATGTGGAGAAAGAGGCTCACTTATTCACTGTTGGTGGGAATGCACCCTGGAAGGCAGTAAGACAGTTCCTCAGGAAGCTAAGGATAGAATTGCCATATGATCCAGCAATTCCATTACTAGATACATACCCAGAGGAGCTGAAAGCTAAGACACGAACGGACATTTGTAAACTAATGTTGATGGCAGCATTATTCAAGATTGCCAAGTGATGGAAACAGCCCAAATGTCCATCAACGGACAAGAAGATAAACAAACTATGGTATATACACACGATGGAATGTTATGCAGCTGTAAGACAGAACAAAGTCACAGAACATACAATAACATGGATGAAACTTGGGGACATTATTTTGAGTCAGCCAGAAACAAAAGGACAACTACTGTATGGTCTCACTAATATGAACTAACATTAATGAGGAAAATTTGAGAGTCAAAAGCTGAGAACACAGGTTATCAGGAGAGAGAAAAAGGGTACAGATTGGATGTTTGATGCTGAAGGAAAATAGAATGTTCAAGAGGATTGATTGTATAGATCCAGAAATAGATAGCATAATACTCTGTGATGGTAGCACAATATCGTAAGTACACTGAACAAAGGTGTCTGTGAGTAAAACTGAAAGAGGGGTGCTAGGGGCAAGTATGATACCAGAAGGAAAGATAGACAATAAAGATGGGGACAGTATTACTTAGTGAAAACTAGAGTGGCCAATGTTGGTGACTAAATGTACAAATACAAAAATGTTGTTACATGTGGGAGAACAAATGAATGTCAACTTTGCAAGGTGTTGAAAAAGGGATGGTATTGGGGAAAAATATAATCAAAACAAACTGGAGTCTATAGTTAACAGTAACATTGTAATATACCTCCACTAATTGTAACAAAGGCAATAAACCAAAGCTAAATGTCTATGAAGGGGATATAAGGGAAGGGTATGGGATTCTTAGTAGTGGTTTTGTTGTCTGACCCTATATTGTATTGTATCGTTTTTTAAATTTTTATATATTTTTATTATTCTTTTAAAAAAACTTTGAAGTAATGAATATGTTCAAGTGCTGATTGTAGTGATGAATGCACAAATATATGATGATACTGTGAACAATTGATTGTATGGTATATGAATGTATCTCTATAAAATCACAGGGAAAAATATAAACAGAGGGATACAAGTGCTGGAGAAAACATGGAGAGAGGGGTGTACCTATTTACTGTTTGTGGGGAAGTAGAATGGTGTAGCCTTTCTGGAGGACAGTGTGTTGGTTCCACCAGAAGCAAAATATGTGGGTGCCATAAGGTCCTGTAATCTCATTATGGGGGATATACTTGAAAAATCTGACAGCAGGGACACATATGGACATTTGCACACTGGTGTTTATGGCGGCAGTATTCATGATTTGCAATGGATGGAGGTGGCCTAAGGGTACACTGACTGATGAACAGAGTGGTGAACTGTGGGGCATGCATACAATGGAATATTGAGCTGCTGCAAGAAGGGATGAAGATGTGAGACACACAACTAGGTGAACGGATCTTGAGGACAGCATTTTGAGTGAAGTACTCCAGAAACAAAAAGACAAACATTATAATGCCTCACTAACATGGACTAACTATTTTGTGTAAACTCAGAATTGAATCTTAAAGCACAGCTTATCAAGGGAATGTTTATTGTAATGGTCCCTAGATTGTAAGCTCTTACAGCAGTCACATCTATTCCTGAGTTGTAATGCTTATCTCTAAATTCTGAGATGCTGAGCTCTTTGTGTATAACCTGGTCAGTCTCTGGAACTTTGAGTATCTGAGTGACACCTGAAACTCAGAGCTAGAGCTCAGCAGATATGAATGTCAGTATTATCTTATACAACATCTGTTTAAAAAGCTGAAAAAGAGTTCAGACCTCAATTAGAGATATGAATGAAGCGAATCCGGTTAGGACTAAGGCAAACCAGGCCAAAGGGTAAAGGATGATATTGACTGTGTTTTAAAACTCCAACTTCTGTGTGAGACCAAGGGAAGAGATGTTTATTTGGTGCAGGATCTGTATCTTCTGCAACACACAAAATAATTTAACTTGTACAGTCAGTTTATTCAAACACCATAATTACATGGAACTTTGAATAGGAAGTGAGATCTGGTAGGTTTGCACAGGTTAGTGTGAAATTTCGATACATCCCAAAGTAATTTGGGCAGAGAATGAGGATATATTTGCAGGGTCCCCCTCGGTAACTGGGGAAAAATGCGGAAATATTGGATTTCTCCTTCTGGGTTATTACTGATATTCTCACAAACTAACAATTTGGTAGGATGAGCCCTCAATCTTGGGGCATGCTTGTGAAGCTCATTGCTGCAAAGGAGAGGCTGAGCCTACTTATAATTGTGCCTAAGAGTCTCCTCCAGAGAACCTCTTTGTTGCTCAAATGTGGCCCCCTCTCTCCAAACCCATGTGGCAGGTGAACTCACTGCCATCCCCTCTACATGGGACCTGACTCTCAGGGGTATAAATCTCCTTGGCAATGTGAGACATGACTCCCAGGGATGAGCCTGGACCTGGCATCTTGGGATTGAGAAAATCTTCCTGACCAAAAGGGGGATGTGAAACGAAACAAAATAAAGTCTCAGTGGCTGAGAGATTTCAAATGGAGTCAAGAGGTCACTCTGGAGGGCATTCTTACATGCTATATAGATACGCCGCTTTAGTTTTTAGTGTATTGGAATAGCTAGAAGGAAATATCTGAAACTGTTGAACTGCAACCCAGTAGCCTTGATTCTTGAAGACGATTGTGTAGCTATGTAGCTTACATGGTATGACTGTGTGATTGTGAAAACCTCATGGCTCACACTCCCTTTGCCCATCATACGGACAGATGCGTAGAAAAATGGGGACAAAAACTAAATGTAAAATAGGGTGGGATTGGGGGGGTGGAATGTTTTGGGAGCTCTTTATAACTTTTTTTTTTGGAGTAAGGAAAATGTTTGAAAGTTGATTCTGGTGATGAATGCACAACTATATGATGGTACTGTGAATAATTGATTGTACACTGTGGATGGTTGTAGGGTATGTGAATATATCTCAATAAAACTGTATTTTTTTTTAAAGTGGAAATAATTCAGTGTCCTTTAACTAATGAATGGATAAACAAAATGCCGTACGTCCATGCAATGGAATATTACTCAGCCATAAAAAAGGAATGAAGTTCTGGTACATGCTAAAACATGGATGAATCTTGAAAATATAATGCTGAGTGAAAAAAGCCAGACACGGAAGGACAAATATTGTATGATTCCACTTATACGAATTATTTAGAGTAAGCATATGCATAGAGATGGAAAGTAGGTTAGAGGTTACCATGGGCTGGGAAAGGAGGAAGGGAAAATTGGAAGTTATTGCTTAATGAGTACAGAGTTTCTGTTTGAAGTCAAGAAAGAGTTTGAGTAATGGATAGTGTGAAGATAGTGCAACATTGTGCCACTGAATTTTACACTTAAAAATGGTTAAAATGGCAGATTTTGTGTTTTATGTATGTTACCAAAATAAAATTTTTAAAGAAGCATATTAATACTCATATTTCCTTCCACATTTGAAATATCACCGATGTTGCATCTTTAAAAACTTGTCCCAAATAGTTGAACATCAAAGTCGATGATCAAGTTTATTTACACCAGTGCCACCTGGAGATCCTACTTGCCAGTGTTACAATATCTGCCTTGATATCTATGGAGAAAATATTCTTGGATTACTCAAGTGTTGAATTATCGAGGTTTTCAAGAACACACCTCTAGCATAAAATCTGGCAGAAACGCATTCCATGCATCACCTTTGTGACTAGAGGCCAGCTTGGTTCTGAATAGGGTCAAAGCCTCGTCACCGCTTCAGCTGAATTCAGACATGCCTGCCTTTTACAAAGGTGAGAAATCTACTGTGACCAGCTAGCTCTCTACAACATAAAAGCACAGACCCAGCTCAACCCCTTTACCAATTGTGGGCAAGTTACTTAACTTCCCTGGACCTCCATTTCCTCATCTGAAAAATGGGAGAATGAACAATACCGGCCACATGCAGATAATGTATGTAAACCCTTGGTGCTGCCCCTCCCCCACTGCTACCCCCTCCCTTCTTTCCCACCCCCACCCACCCATAGTAAATGTTCAATGCTTATTATATAAAATGGGGGAGCAATTTTCAAAAGGTTATATAATAAACCTTATTTCTGGGAACAATATTGTAAGTGGTGGCATGGGCATAGAGAAATATCTACAGTAAATTCTGAACTTTCAAAGGCGGCTATCTTTAGAGGAGGGGAGGTTCACTTCCTACAGTATAAATTTACATGAAGCTAGCTTTTTTAATAAAGATATATCATGCTTGTAATTTTTAAATTAGGTTTTTTAATGCACCAAATAGTGGATGTTAAAGCACTATCTCTGTTCTGCTAAGGCCCTGAATTACGTGCATTCTTTCAGCGGTTCTAACAATGTGGTTCAGGAACCCCTGAGGGTTCCCAAGACCCTTTCAGGGGTTCCACAAGGTCAAAATTATTTCATAATAGTGCTAAGATGTTATTTGTCTTTTTCACACTCGTCTCACAACTGGAGTTTTCTAGAGGCCACGTGACACACGTATCTCAAAGACTAAATGCAGAAATAGATATGATAATCCAACCCTCTTTTATTGACTCACACACGAAAAAGAGTTACAAAAATATAAAACAGTGCTGCTTTTCTCATAATTTCTCTTTCATGCTTTGGAAAATATAGTTATTTTTCATTAAAAGATGTGTTATGTCAACATGAAATGGATTTATTGGTGGTCCTTTAAAGTGAATAAATATTTTTTAAATTGTTTTAAATCCAACATGGTAAATATAGATAGATATAACCCACATAAACAAAAGTTTTGATGATCCTGAATAATTTTTAAGAGTATAAAGGGGCTCTGAAGCCAAAAAAGTTTGAGAATGGCCATATTATATAAACTTTCTCTATGGAGAAGAATAAATGAACAGGCATGTGACTCAAGAAAAACCTTTTCTATAATACCGGTGGCTTGTGAATGTCTAAATCTCTCAGATGTGGAGATCACCTTTCCTAGGCAATATCTTTAAAATCCAAAAACCGGATCATCACACTCTGTTTCCCAGCCTCCTCTACCCCACCCCACCCAAAAAGCCTTTCAGATACTCCAGAGCAAAGCTCCCATGGTATTATCTATCTTTTATTTTTCTAAAATGCCCACCCCACCCAAGAATCATCCTTTCTGTGAAACTCTTTTCACTTGGTGTAATGATGTGTAAGGAATGTATAAAGAACTAACAATTATTGAGTGTGCACTAAAGTTATTGCATTAGACAGAAAGAAATACTTTACATGGATTAACTAAGTAAATTATCTCAGGGGTGTGAGATTCTTCAAAGATAATTTTAGGAGACCACCTGTCATTAATGAATTACTGGGCAAGAGCAA
Source organism: Choloepus didactylus (assembly GCF_015220235.1). Lineage (NCBI taxonomy): Eukaryota > Metazoa > Chordata > Mammalia > Pilosa > Megalonychidae > Choloepus > Choloepus didactylus. Next base: position 56,439,225 of record NC_051325.1, read on the forward strand.
ACCACATCCATCCACCCACCCACCCATCCATATACCCATCCATCCATCCACCCACCCACCCACCCATCTACCCACCCACCCATTCGTCCACTCCACGCATCCACCTATCCATCCATCCAGCCGTCTGTCCATCCGTCCATCCATGCTACCAGCAAATATTAAATGAGCACCTTCTACGTGGCAGGCACCATGCTAGGCCCAAGGGAAACACTGACGAACAAAACAAAGGTCAACCTGGAGCTCGCGTTAAACTGAGGGAGACCGACAAGCAAATAAACGAATATGTCAGACTGTTATAAGTACTATGAAAAAAAATGCCAGGGAGAGAGATAGAGAGCTCAAAAAGCTTTAGGGCAGGCAACATATGAGCACTGGAGTAAAATGGAGAGGAAGGCCAGGGGTTATCTGAGATAAAAGTGTTACCAGGCAGTGAAAGGAAAGGGCACAGCTACTGAGGGAGGAAGGAGCATAGAAAGTTCCAGAGGAAACACAAATCCCATATGGCTGCTGATTAATAAATTGGAAAAGAGGGATAGGAAACGAGAGTGCAGAGGTAGCCAGGAGCCAGATCGTGCATGGCCTGACCGTAAGCAAGCCACGGCAAGTGTAGGGGTTCTGGTCCATGCTTGATATGAAAGCATTGGAGGGTTCGAGCAAGGACAGGGGTGGTGGCAAGTAATAAAATTATCTGTATTTTTAAAGGATCATTTTGGCAGCTGTGTGGAGACTGAAGGAGTGGAGGTTCAATGGGAAGCAGGGAGACAATAAGGAGGCACTTGCTGTCATCCAGGTAAAAAATAAGCAGCTTGGTCTAGGGTGATCACAATGGAGAGGATGAGAAAAGTCTATATTCCTGGGTATATTTGAAAGGAATAGAGACCACAGGTTTGCTCTTAGACTGGAAGGGGAAATGGGAAACAGGAGTCGACAAAAACTGTAAAATTTCTGGCCCACTGGATGGCATGGAGAAGACAGGCTAGGGTGGGTGCTGGGGCAGAGAGCGGGTGCTGGGCAGCCTTGGATTTGGGGCTCATAGACTTCAGGTGCCAGTTAGCTATCATGGTGGAGCTATCAGGCAGGAGGTTATGTGTGACACGTCAGAGCTTCTGGGGCAGAGGCGGGGTTTGAGATGCCACTGGACGAGATCCCTGAGGATCCAACACAGGCAGACAGCTCATCTCTGTCCCCTGGCTCATTGAGAGATAAGGAAGGAAAAGATCAATCCATTCCTAAAATCCCTACCTGGGGCTGCCAGAGAGAAAGAGAAAATCCCTGGTGGACTGAGGATGGAATTAATTCATTAAACTGAAAAGATATGTAGGCACTTTGAACAGGGTCCAGCACCCAATAAATGAAACATTTTTAATATTTGTTTTTGTGAGATTACAGTTATCTGTTGAAAGCTATTGTAGGTCACTTGGAATTCCAAATAGAATACCTGGAAAGCTTGGGTTAGGAAATTACACTTCCTCACACTTTCAGGTAAATAAAAATCACTTGGTTAAATATGAGATGTCTTAGAGAATCTGGGAGACAGTGCTTGAAAATCTGTCTTTTTACCAAGTTTGTCAGGTGATTCTGATGTGCACTGTCTGTAAAAGCGAGATGTTCAGGAGTTTGATGTATATTGCAAATGTGATCACAAAACTTTGCTATAGTGAATAAGGGTAAAGGACAGGTAAGAAATGTGATTTTTCTTTCTCCTTTTTTGATGACTATAAACTCACAGATTGGAAATCTTTTGTCACGACATATGCCAACATCCATATGAGAAACTTAAAATTCTCATGTTAATGTGGGGTTGCCAAGTTCAGACACTGCCACACAGATGTCACCCAGCACCACAAACATCCAAGTTCGAAGGTACTTAAGGAAGGTCCAGGGATAACCAGACTAAAAATCAACCTGAATCCCCACACATTCCCTCTGCCCTTGGAAACAGCTCAGTGGGATGAGAGGCACAGCAGTGGAGCCAGCCACCTCCCCACCAATGCCCCGCAAAGGTGTCTGGCCTTGGGAAACCACTGCAGCTTTTTTGGGGACCCCAGTTTCCCCACCTGTATAACTAGGGCATTGAGCATCCCTCGAAGTCCAGCTCTCACTTGCTGATATTGTCCCATGTTGGGCTGTTGCCTGTTCAAGTTCTTTTAACATCAAGCTCTCTTTTCTAACACTTACCGAATCCAGGCTAAGATGTTGCCAGCCTCTTCACATCTTCACATTAAAATTTCGAATTGTTGGGGGTATGGGAGGATTTGAGTTTCCTTTTTTTGTTTTTATTTCTTTTCTGGAGTAATGAAAATGTTCTAAAAATTGAAAAAAAAAAGTGGTAGATGCACAGCTGTATGATGGTACCATGGGCAACTGACTGCACACTTTGGATCTTTGGATAGTTGTATGGTATGTGAACGATCTCAATTTAAAAAAAATTTTTTTTTAATTTTTGAATTCTAACTGTACCAGATATTGTGCAGGGAAAAGGCTGGAATGCATGAAAGTGATTACCCCTGTATGATTTTTTCTGAGTCTTTTTTATCACTCTGATATTGGAATACTAAAGAATTTGGACATCTCTACTTCCACTGCTGCCCTTCTGATCTATTTCCTCGCAGTGCCCAGAATTATTCTGAAATATAAATCTGACCATACTCTCTCCCCAAAACCTTCAAAGTCTCCCGAAACTGTACTTAGACAAACTCCAAATGGTCACCGTGTCATTTGACTCTTGTGTGACGCCTCCAAACTTGTCTCTGACAGGTCTTCCTGGGAGCAGTTCTCCTGCAGGGGTGATGTTGCGCCTTACTGGCGGTGACATGTGGCAGTGTCTGCAGGTGTATTTGGGTGTCACAGCTGGGGGAAAAGGGTGCTACTGGCATCTAGAGGATAGAGGCCAAGGATGCTGGTAAACATCCTACGATGCACAGGTCAGCCCCTGGAAGAAACTTACCTGGCCCCAATGGCAACAGCTCCAAGGCTGAGATGCCTGCTAGTTAACCCAGTTGGCATCCTTCTGAGGTCTCCGTCCAACTTCAGAGCCATGCCCGTGCCTGAGGTGTCGTCAAAAGACACCCTTCTCATTGCTTTGCCAGCTCCTTTGATTCTTAGGTCACTGCTTAGAACCTGGCCTGACCACCCAGCTCACATGAATTCTACAATATCCTGCTCTCCACCGGTTTCCTTCCCAGCATTTACTGCCACGTGTCATAATTGGGTCCATTGAGTTGCTTTCAGTCTGTCTTTTGCCACTTGCACCCACACAGAGATTAGCTCCATGAGGGTAGGAATTGTGACTTCTGTTACCAGCACAAGCCCCGTGGTGAATGAATCAAAGCAGACAGACAGAAGGCCATCCGTCCGTCGCCTCTCAAATTACATATTTTTCTTGGAGTCATTTATTTTCAGGAGAAAAGTGTGCTCTTCTATTTTAAGAAATATTCTAAAAATCAGCCTGTGCTAGTGTGTGCAATATATGTTCCTTTGAATTTAAGAAAAGAAGGGAATATAAACATACAACTATGCCTATATTTTCAAAAAGAAACAATGGAATAAACCAAATAAATGATTTTTGAAAATGGTTACTTACAGAAGAGAAGGGGCAGGGTGAATGGGATGAAAAGCTAGATTTCTCTCAATATACCTTGTTTTATAGTTTTGACTTTGAAACTATTTTCCATAATGAAATTATATATTCTTTAAAAAGCAAAGTAGCATCTAATGATGGTAAAGAGTGACTCTAGCTGTGTAAGTCCATGGCACACCCACACACATAAAATTTATTTCAACTGACTCTAGAATACAATACCTATACTATCCTCTAGTGGAATTTACAAAATATAGACCAGTGTTCTCTGGAGGACTTGTTAAAACAGATTACTGGGCCCCTCCCCCAGGGGTCCTGACTGTCTGGGGTGGACCTGATAATTTGCATTCCTGACAAGTTACCAGTGATGATTTTGTTGGTCTAGGGTCCAAAATTTGAGAACCACTGCTATAGACAAATAGAACCACCAAAACAAACAAACAAATAAACAGTAAAAAACTTAAATCTTCATTTAGTAATCATTAATAATACTGGTATTGTAATTTTTTAGTTGTTATATTTAGTAGGATATAGCAGTTATTATGCTGATGTCATCAGAACCAAGGTTTTCAGCTTAAGTAAAATTCTACATGAAAATTCTATCATCTTAAATTTGAATTGGAAATGGCAACATGAATTCAATTCAATGAGGAATTTTTTCTTTAAAAAGTATACTATGGGGAGTGATGTCATCAACATGGAGACGTAAACAGCTGTTGAAAACTCCTCTCCAGAGATTCAACAACAAAAAAGGATAATTCTGAATTGTTTCAAACTCTGGCGGAGGATATAGACTGGAGAAGGACCCTGCAGATGCAGAATTGAAGTAAAAGAAGAAATATCAGGTAGGATTCTTCCATCCCGGACCAGCCAGTCCTCTCCCCTCCTCTTCACTCTGTCTCATGTGGGAAAGGCACAGAAGCAGCAGATAGGGAACCTCCCACTATGGGCACAGACAATAAAATCTCAACCAGCAGTGAGACATACCCCCATCATCTGAAGACCCAGGGGACTGGGAAGGACATCACAAGGCCCAGTTCAGTGAGGGACAAAGAGATTGAGAAAACGCAGACAGAGACTGTGTTTCCAGCCCCAGGTCTTAAAACCCTTCCGCCACCCTTGAGGGAAGCATCAGCCAGCGGCTGTTTCCTTGCCTTGGGGATGGCTGGAGTATTAGGCCAGATGAGGATGTAATTTGCCACAGATGTAGGCCCACATCAAGCCAGATTGTGGCTGGCAAAGTGAGGGCATAGGAATCCCACAGTTTCAGCTCACCTGTGTAGACACAGTCTGTGCTCAGAGGCAAAGCAGCTTCTGAAGATGATTAAGTTACCAAACATCACCATCTGCTGGACAGACTGGAAAGTGCAAGGGAATTGAAACACTTTTAAAAAGATGCTCCAAACCCTTTCTTAGGACCACAGGAAATGGTCTACATGTCTGGTACAGAAACCTGGACCTGTTTTGGCTGAGAAATGTGGAAGACTCAACTGTTAAAGCAGGGCTCTAAAACAAACCCAGGTCTTACTGGCCAGCAGAAGACAAAGCACCTCTGGAAGCCAGCAGATTTGCTGGGGTTGCTGGGGTGCCCAGTACCTACCTACCATCCCTGTGGCAGGCCACAGGGGACACCTGATTTTAAGGGGAAGACTAGGGATCAGAAAAAATCTGATAACTTGGAAGCAAGAGAAACAAAGAAAAGAAAGAGATCAAAGAAAACCAACAAGAAAACCCTAGGCAAAAGAGAGAACAACCTCCAGAATAAGCTAATCAAGAAAATCATATGCCTAGACAGCAAAAAATCATAAGCCAGACCAGAAAACATACAGATATGGCCCAAAGGAAAAAACTAACAACTCAACTGAGACTCAGGAGTTGAAACAACTAAAAAAGATGCTCACTCTTCTAAATCAAAGCAAGAAGTTGAAAGAAAATGTGACAAAAGGGATGAAGGAAATAAACAAGACACTGAGTGACCATAAGGAAGAATTCATAAACTTGAAGTAACAAATGGCAGAACTTATGGGAATGAAAGGCAAATAGAAGAGATGAAAAACACAATGAAGACACACAACAACACACTTGGAGAGGCAGAAGGAAGAATCACAACTAGAGGACAGGACATCTGAAATCCTACACACAAAAGAACAGATGGAAAAAGAATGGAAAAAATATGAGCAGGATCTCAGGAACTGAATGACAGTATGAAGCACACAAATATATGTGTTGTAGGTGTCCCAGAAGGAGAAGAGAAGGCTAAAGGGGCAGAAAGAACAATAGAGGAAATAATCAATGAAAATTTCGCAGCTCTTATGAAAGACATAAAATTACAGGTCCAAGAAGAGCGGCATACCCCAAACAGAATTGATCCAAATAGACCTATTCCATGACACTTACTAATCAGATTTTTAAATGTCAAAGACAAAGAGAGAATTCTGAAAGCAGCAAGAGAAAAGCAATCCATCACATACAAGGAAAGCTCGATACAACTAAGTGCAGATCTCTCAGCAGAAACCATGGAGATACAGATAACCATGGAGATATATTCAAGATACTGAAAGAGAAAAGCTGCCAACCAAGAATCCTATATCCAGCAAAACTATCCTTCAAAAATGAGAGTGACAGGGGAGTGAATCTCCCTGGCAACGTGGAACATGACTCCCAGGGAGGAATGTAGACCCGGCATCATGGGATGGAGAACATCTTCTTGACCAAAAGGGGGAAATGAAAGGAAATGAAATAAGCTTCAGTGGCAGAGAGATTCCAAAAGGAGCCGAGAGGTCACTCTGGTGGGCACTATTATGCACAATATAGACAACCCTTTTTAGGTTCTAATGAATTGGGGTAGCTGACAGTAGATACCTGAAACTATCAAACTACAACCCAGAACCCATGAATTTTGAAGATGATTATATAAAAATGTAGCTTATAAACATGACCACAGACATAGGGGACTGGTGGTTTGATGGGTTGAGTCCTCTACCACAGGTTTTACCCTTGGGAAGACGGTTGCTGCAAAGGAGAGGCTAGGCCTCCCTATGGTTGTGCCTAAGAGCCTCCTCCCGAATGCCTCTTTGTTGCTCAGATGTGGCCCTGTCTCTCTAGCTAAGCCAACTTGAAAGGTGAAATCACTGCCCTCCCTCCTACGTGGGATCAGACACCCAGGGGAGTGAATCTCCCTGGCAATGTGGAATATGACTCCCGGGGAGGAATGTAGACCTGGCATCGTGGGATGGAGAACATCTTCTTGACCAAAAGGGGGATGTGAAAGGAAATGAAATAAGCTTCAGTGGCAGAGAGATTCCAAAAGGAGCCGAGAGGTCACTCTGGTGGGCACTCTTATGCACACTTTAGACAACCCTTTTTAGGTTCTAAAGAATTGGGGTAGCTGGTGGTGGATACCTGAAACTATCAAACTACAACCCAGAACCCATGAATCTCGAAGACAGTTGTATAAAAATGTAGCTTATGAGGGGTGACAAGGGGATTGGGAAAGCCATAAGGACCACACTCCACTTTGTCTAGTTTATGGATGGATGAGTAGAAAAATAGGGGAAGGAAACAAACAGACAAAGGTACCCAGTGTTCTTTTTTACTTCAATTGCTCTTTTTCACTCTAATTATTATTCTTGTTATTTTTGTGTGTGTGCTAATGAAGGTGTCAGGGATTGATTTAGGTGATGAATGTACAACTATGTAATGGTACTGTAAACAATCAAAAGTACAATTTGTTTTGTATGACTGCGTGGTATGTAAATATATCTCAATAAAATGATGATTAAAAAAAAAAAAAAAAGAATTGGGGTAGCTGGTGGTGGATACCTGAAACTATCAAACTACAACCCAGAACCCATGAATCTCGAAGACAGTTGTATAAAAATGTAGCTTATGAGGGGTGACAGTGGGATTGGGAAAGCCATAAGGACCACACTCCACTTTGTCTAGTTTATGGATGGATGAGTAGAAAAATAGGGAAAGGAAACAAACAGACAAAGGTACCCAGTGTTCTTTTTTACTTCAATTGCTCTTTTTCACTCTAATTATTATTCTTGTTATTTTTGTGTGTGTGCTAATGAAGGTGTCAGGGATTGATTTGGGTGATGAATGTACCACTATGTAATGGTACTGTAAACAATCGAAAGTACGATTTGTTTTGTATGACTGCGTGGTATGTGAATATATCTCAATAAAATGAAGATTTAAAAAAAAAAAATGTAGCTTATAAGGGGTGACAATGGGATTGGGAAAGCCATAAGGACCACACTCTCATTTGTCTAGTTTATGGATGGATGAGTAGAAAAATGGGGGAAGGAAACAAACAAACAAAGGCACCCAGTGTTCTTTTTTACTTTAATTGCTCTTTTTAACTCTAATTATTATTCTTGTTGTTTTTGTGTGTGTGGTAATGAAGGTGTCAGGAATTGATTTTGGTGATGAATGCACAACTATGTAATGGTACTGTGAACAATCGAAAGTACGATTTGTTTTGTATGACTGCGTGGTATGTGAATATATCTCAATAAAATGAATATTTTTAAAAAAATGAGGGTGAGTTTAAAATATTAACAGATAAACAGACACTGAGAGTTCTTGAACAGGAGAACTCCTGTACAAGATATATTCAAGTGAGTGCCACAGACATAGGAAAAAACAGGAGAAAGAGGTTTGGAGAAGAGTGTAGAAATGAAGGAGACAGAAAGAGGGTAGAGATCAAGCATTTGATGCTGAAGGAGTACAGAACATTTAAAAGGATTCATTGTACAGATCCAGAAATGGATAGCACAATACTGTGTGATGGCAGCACAATATTTTAAGCACACTAAATGAAGATGACTGTGAGTACGGTTGAAAGAGGAAAGTTAGTGGTATGCATGACACCAGAAGGAAAGATAGAAGGTAAAGACTGGGACTATATAACTTAGTGAAACCTACAGTGGTCAATGATTGTGATTAAATGTACCAATACAATAATTTTACATGAGGGAGAACAAATTAATGTCAACTTTGCAAGGTATTAAAAATGGGATGGTATTAGGGAAAAAATACAATCAATGCAAACTACAGTCTATAGTTAACAGTAACATTGAAATATGTTACCATCTGTGCCAGTTTGAATGTATTATGTCCCCCAGAAAAAGCCATATTCTTTGATGAAATCTTGTGGGGCAAACATAATAGTCGGGATTAAGTTGGAAAGTTTGGATTAGGTTGTTTGCATGGAGATGTGCCCCACCCAACTGTAGATGATAATTGATGGGATATTTCCATGGAGGTGTGGCCCCACCTATTCAGGGTGGGCCTTGATCAGTGGAGCCATATAAACGTGCTGACTCAGGGAGACAGAACTCAGTGCAGCTGTGAGTGATGTTTTGAAGAGGAGCAAGCTTGCTAGAGAGGAACGTCCTGGGAGAAAGCCATTTTGAAACCAGAACTTTGGAGCAGATGCCAGCCACGTGCCTTCCCAGCTAACAGAGGTCTTCCGGACACCATTGGCCATCCTCCAGTGAAGGTACCCGATTACTGATGTGTTACCTTGGACATTTATGACCTTAAGACTGTAACTGTGTAGCCAAATAAACCCCCTTTTTATAAAAGCCAATCCATCTCTGGTGTTTTGCATTCTGCAGTATTAGCAAACTAGAACAGATTTTGGTACCGAGAGAAGTGGGGTGCTTTTGCTGCTGAGTTTGCAAATACCAAACATGTTGGAACGGCTTTTTAAATGGATAAGGGGAAGTTTCTGGAAGAATTGTGAGGAGCTTGATAGAAAAGGCCAAAACTGCTTTAAAGAGACTGTTTGTGGAAATATGGACTCTAAAGATACTTCTGATGAGGCCTTGAATAGAAATGATGAATCTGTTGTTGTAAACTGGATGAAAGGTGATCCTTGTTTTAAAGTGGCACAGAATTTGGCAAAATTGAGTCCTGGTGTCAGATGGAAGGAGGAATTTGAAAGCAACAACCTGGAATACTTAGCTGAGGAGATCTCCAGACTACATGTGGAGGATGTATCCTGGCTTCTCCTTGCAGCTTATAGTAAAATGCGAGTGGAGAGAGATAAACTTAGAACTGAACTCTTGGGTTCAAAGAAACCAGAAGCTGATGGCTTGGAAAATTCCAGGCTTCCAAGGGGTGGAATCCCAGAAGCTACAGCCCAACGTGGGGATGTAACCAAACATGGAACCCAGCCACCATTTCAGTACAAGCCAAGATTGGAAAAGGAGTTAAGCAGAAAGGATTTGTGGAAAGTCCTATTGTCTGATGGCTTTGACCCCTGCATGCTTCATGCAAAGCCAACAGAATTTTTGCGAGATCTTTATAGACGGAGCCATTGCCAGTCTAGACTAGAGGAGACAGACAAGAAAAAAAATAAAGGAAAAATTTCTTCAAAGACAGAGCCATGGAGGTTGAGGTCTGGAGTCAAGAGGTCTCAGGCTGGGAGAGCGGAGCAGCCCACATGCATGGAAAGGGTGAGTTTGCCCTGGAGGTCGAGGGCGGGCTTTCCGCCTTGATGCTCTGGAAGAGTTTTGCCATCTGAGGTCCCAAAGAGGGCGGAGCACATTCCCAGGGTATTGGGGAGAGCCTGGCTGCCACCACACTGTTCTGAAGGGGTTGAGCGTGTGCCCCGGAGATGGAAGGGAATCTGGGAGCTGCCCCGAGGTTTGAGGAGTGTGGGGCCGAGAAGGTGGTCTCCCCAATGTGTGGATATGTTGGAGCACTCACCTAAGTGTTTGGAGAGGAAAGGGCTGCCAAAAAGGCCCTTAGGAAGGGTTAGGCTCCTGCTCTCTCAAGCCCCAAGGATGCAACATTGTTCTGTAAATGACTCTCAGACTTTGAAGTCCAATGGAATTTGTCCTGCAGGCTTTAGGAACTGTTTTGGTCCTGTTAACCCTGTTTTCCTTTCAGTTTCTCCTTATGGGAATGGGAATGTTTATCCTATGAATGTCCCTCCTTTGTATATTGGAAGCATATAACTTGTTCTAAGTTCACAGATCCACAGCTAGAGGAGAATTATGCCTTAGGACTGACCACACCTAAATTGATTTTGATGGGATTTTGTACTTAACTATTGTTACTGAAATGATTTAAGTTTCTGTGGTATTGTGGGATGAATGTATTTTGTATTTGGAAAGAATATGTTTTTCTGGGGTCCAGGGGGTGGAATGTGCCAGTTTGAATGTATTATGTCCCCCAGAAAAAGCCATATTCTTTGATGAAATCTTGTAGGGCAGACATAATAGTGGGGATTAAGTTGGAAAGTTTGGATTAGGTTGTTTGCATGGAGATGCGCCCCACCCAACTGTAGATGATAACTGATGGGATATTTCCATGGAGGTGTGGCCCCACCCATTCAGGGTGGGCCTTGATCAGTGGAGCCATATAAATGTGCTGACTCAGGGAGACAGAACTCAGTGCAGCTGTGAGTGATGTTTTGAAGAGGAGCAAGCTTGCTAGAGAGGAACATCCTGGGAGAAAGCCATTTTGAAACCAGAACTTTGGAGCAGATGCCAGCCACGTGCCTTCCCAGCTAACAGAGGTCTTCCGGACACCATTGGCCGTCCTCCAGTGAAGGTACCCGATTAATGATGTGTTACCTTGGACACTTTATGACCTTAAGACTGTAACTGTGTAGCCATATAAACCCCCTTTTTATAAAAGCCAATCCATCTCTGGTGTTTTGCATTCTGCAGCATTAACAAACTAGAACACCATTAATTGTAACAAAGGCAATATACCAAAACTAAATGTCTATAAGGGTATATAAGGAAGGGATATGGGATTCTTGGCATTGGTATTGTTGTCTGACCTTTTAATTTTATTTACTTATTTTTTTTTAGTCATTTTTTCTTTTTTCTTTTTTACTTTTTCTTTTTTCTCTTCTTCTTTCTTTGCAGAAGAAATGGAACTGTCCTCTTATAGACTGTGGCGGTGAAGGCATAGCTATGTGATTATACCAGGAATGGTGTTTCAAAACTTCAACTTCAGTATGAGACCAAAGGAAGAGATATTTATTAGGTGAAAAATCTGTACTTTCTGTAGTACACTATATAATTTAACTTGTATTGTCAGTTTATTCAAACACCGTAATTATATGGAACTTTGAATAGGGAGTGAGAGCTGGTTGGTTTGTACAGGTTAGTGTGAAGCCCCGAAACATCCCAGAGTAATTCGGGCAGAGAATAAAAATATATTTGCAAAACACCCTTGAGGGACTGGGGAGAAATGTGGAAATACTAAACTTCCCTACCTGGGGAATTACTGATATTCTCACAAGCATACAAATTTAGAAGGCTGAGCCCTCAGTCTTGGGGCTTGTCTTTATGAAGCTTCTTACCGCAAATGAGAGGATGAGCCTACTTACAATTGTGCTAAGAGTCACCTCCAGAGAACCTCTTTTGTTGCTCAGATGTGGCCTCTCTCTCCAGGCCAACTCTGCAGGTAAACTCACTGCTCACCCCACTATGTGGGACTTGACTCCCAGGGGTGTAAATGTCCCTGGCAAAAGGGATGTTCCTGGCCCAGTATCGAGGGATTGAGAATGACTTCTTAACCAAAAGGGGGAAGAGAAATGAAATTATAAAGTTTCAGTGCCTGAGAGATTTCAAATGGAGCCCAGAGGACATTCTGGAGGATATTCTTGTGTGTTATATAGAGATCCCTTTTTAGTTTTAGTGTATTGGAATAGCTAGAAGGAAATACCTGAAATTTTGGAACTGGAACCCAGTAGTCTTGATTCTTGAAGACAACTGTATAACTATATAGCATACATTGTGGGACGATGTGATTGTGAAAACCTTGTGGCTCCCACTCCCTTTATCCAGTGTATGGACAAAAGGAAATGAATAATAGGGAGGGATGGGGGATGGGATGTTTTAGGTTTATCTTTTTAACCTTAATTTTTATTATTCTTACCTTTTTTTGCAGCAATGAAAATGTTCAAAAATTAATTGTGGTGATGAACGCACAATTACAGAATGACACTGTGAACTGATTATACACTTTGGATGACTGTATGATATGTGAATATATCTCAATAAAATTGAGTTTTAAAAAAGGTATATTTCCATCAAAAAGGGCCAGAAGCTCAAGCAATGCAGTAGCAACCAGCACCCTTATCCCCACGTCATCATTTCCAAGGATCATTTCCCACAAAATGAAGCCAGGATCCTTGGAGAAAGGAACTGTTTTCAAGTCTGGATCAGGAAACACACAAGAAGAGCCTGGAGCATCCGGTAACGTATGGTTTCGAGGCTACCAGACTGCTGTCCAATAAATGTTAAGAGCCAATTTGAAGGACCCCCTCCTCCCCACTGGCCAAAGATGGAAGAATGTGAGCCTAACAGATACTGACTGCAGTTGCTTAGCACACATCAAATGAGTGGATCCATGAGTTCTGAACATTTTAAAAAGAAATTCACTGGTCTAGGTGCCGATGCATTATTCTGAAAGTTGATAAATCAAAAGGAAGAATCAAACATCTCTACTGCCTTTTTTATTCAAGCTGTATTTCATAGAAACCAATTAATCTCAAGAAAGGTCTTTTTTATAAATCAACTACTAAATGCAGAAGGAATGATAAATTTAATTAAAATTCTTCAATTTTCGAACACTCCTTTTGTGATCATCAGTGGAGGCTAAAATCATAGGGAGAAAAGCTGAGGGGTAACTTTATGATGGCTGGATTGGTCTGACATCACCTGAACCCACCAATCAAGCTTAAATCACTACAGATAGGAAAGCTGATACTGAATGTCTCCACAGAGGCAAAATAAGATCTACAGAGTCACAATTCCCCTAAAAAAAAAATTGCACCTGAATGTACATTAAGCCTCAAGATGTATTATACCGCTTTACAGGACAGAGGATGGGTTAAATGAAATCACAAAGTTGCAAATAAATGAAAGCAAGAATGAGAGGACTTCTACAGGACAAATGACCCAGTTCCTTCAATAAATAAAATGTCACGAAGTGGAGGCAGATTTTTTAAATTAAAAAAGATGTTAGAAATCTACCAGCCGAACACAGTGTTTTTGGATCCTCACTGCAGAATGCCAACTGTCAGAGGCCACTTCTGAGACAACCAGGAAATACGGACTAGGACAAGATAGAATTTGAGTTATAAGAAATCATTGCCCATTGTTAGGTGTGATGATGCTATTTTGGGCTTCAGTTTATTTTAAAAGTCCTTCTCTGTTACAGATACCTGCTGATGAAATTATATCCTGTCTGAGATTTGCCCTAAAATACTCCAGTGGGGGGAGTTGGGACAAGATTGGCAAAACACTGCCAACTGACAGGCACAAGAGGGCTCGTAACACTCAGCTCTCTACTTCTGTGTATGGGTGAAGCCCATTTTCTAAAAAGTTACATAAAACAAAATCAGAAACCAGAAACACAATAATGACCAAAACCCAAGACTGCAAAACACCAAATCTATATTTACATCCACATATAATAACATAACTTTAAGCTGAACTATATCATAAATAAAACAAGTCAAGTCTACTGCTTGACAACTTAAGCATCAACAATTATAATAAATCAAACTGGAATGAAATAAATACATAAACAAAAATCCAAAGAATTGTACCTCTATTATATGTACTGTTGCCTCAAAAGAAAAAAAACAAAACAAAACAAAACATAAAACCAGTAGTATCCCAATAGTTAATACTGATGGGCAAAAACATACTTTGTAGAAGTACAGGGCTGTGGAAAAAAAATTTTTTTTGACATTTTCATGCATTCAGAAATGTGGTTGGAAAGGAGAAATCTGAAAGCCCCCAGAATTTCAGCATAATATATACTGGCTGTTTTCAAATAGATTTGGTGATTTTTTTTTTTTTTTTTAAATACAGGTTTAAATCTCAGCCCTCTATTATCACATATCCCCTTTAAGATTTACATTTATAGTCACAGCAAGCTTTCTGTAACACTCATTGAATTAGGCAAAGATCAAGTCAATCATCTTGCAAATGTGTTAATCTTCAAAAATAGGCTATAAAAGTGCAAAACTATGAAAACAAAATCTAGATTATGTACATATGGCTCAGCTTGTGAACAGGAAAAAAGGTAAATAGTGTACACTTTCCTGATACGAAGCACTTCATTGCAATCCAGCAGACTGATCTCAGTTGAGGTCTCCCTTTAATAACACGGGAGTTAAGACTTGTATCAAGGACCTATCAAATGCTGCATAATGAAAAAAAAACACAGGATTTTTTTCCAGGTTTTCCTATTTTAGGACTTTACACTTGCTCTATGGAGAAGGGCAGGGCAAGAAAAACTGACAGTGCAAATTTATTTTTGAAACAGTTTCTTAAAAAATATTTTGTGGCTGTTTAACCCACATACTCCTGAATATCAACAGCCATGGACTGCACATTAAAGGGACAGAACTTTAAAATACCCAGTAAGCCAGCTGGTGGCTGTCTTCTCTTTAAAACCCAAATTGCACATGCACTGAGAAAAACATTGCTGCTTCAAAACAACCAAAAACGGGGAAAGGAAGGAAGACAACTGAGGTCTAGAAGTAGAGCCTCTCTCCCCGGACTCCCAGGAGGCTCAGCCAGCAGTTCCTTATTCAGAACCAATGCGTTCATAATTAACTCTAATACAGTTAACCCCAGTGCCAGACAACGTCAAGACTTCTAAAATACAAACCTAAGATTTACCAAAAAAACTGTCATTGCCTTTAAAACTGCTTCTGGTATTTGTAATTCACATGTATAATTTAGCAAGTGTTTATATTTTTATACTTATTTAGGCAAAGGCCCCAAACACCGAATTTTGCCTCCCCCCCCAAAAAATGATTAATTTGATAAAAAACAAATTTAAATAACTCTACATATGGTTTGGTATTTACTCAACATCTGGCTGCTCTGAAATGCTGCTTAAACACACTTTAAAAATCCTACAAAGCACACCCTCTTGGTCAAGAGTTGTGGTGGTTCCAGGACAGTCTGCGGAGCAGCTAAGAAGAATGCATCTTTCTCAGCTGACATGCTGAAATTCACAATAAAAGGGCACCAAATACCGAATGGCTGATCTCAATATATGCAGCACAATTGATAGAGGGTCAATAATTTTAACAATTTTGGTTAAGACAACAATAGACTGCGGAGGATTTAACATCATACAAATCATTAAGAATTAAAAAAAAACATACATTTTAAATGAAAGAGCACAAATAGCAGAAACTGCTCAAGGTGATGAGCTACATTAGAGAAAAAAAACACACACAGTATTTAAACAAGCAGGTTTCCAACTTATCTATTTACAGATTTTTTTTTTTTACCTGAGGTGCAAGCATTATATACTTTCCCCCCCACCCCACCCTCAACCCAAACAATTTCTTTTCAGCAGCGCTCAAGTATGCAAAAAACTCCACTTCTTTATTTGGTCAATTCTAAAAAAAATATTATTCAGGGACAAAATAGAGATTTCCAGTCTCCATTTGTGTACAACCCAACTGTTCCAACTATAGTTTTTATTGCTATTTGGTACAAAAGTCAACAGAACAACTTTACAAAACTTTAGTGTTCCTTATGTGTTATATGTACAGTACAATCACAGCTTATTTCAGTAGCTTTCACCATTCGTTTTCTCAAAGGATGAACTAATGTAATTCCATGGAGAGTATGCATTTATATCCATCAAGACCTAAGGGAAAAGAGGTTTAAAAAGTGATTAAGAGAACTGAATGAGGTTTAGAAAATTCCTTTTTAAGAAAAGTATAATAAACAAATAAATAGAACTAAGGGGACCTAGAAATACAATGGGTTCCATTTAAGCTCAAAATTTTTCAATATAAGTATCAGAAAATTAAATAAATAATGAAGAGCTCTGCAGGAAAAGCTAATATACACCGACAGTGACTTAACCAAGATGATTTAACCAAGAATGCGAGTCCCTGTCATTACACTAAGCCACCTATATAGCAAACGGTGTGCCTGGAGCCCTGCATCGGGCAGGCATTTGAAAATCCCTCCTCTCGAGCTCAGCGAGTGGGAGAAAACACACACACACGCCCAGGCAAAGGGATCAGAAGCATAGTCAGCGTTGTGATGGGCACGTATCAGGGCCAAGGAACAAATGGGAAAATGACAAGTGAGCTGGTCCTGAAGTATCAGAGATTGCTGGGCAGAGTGGATGCAGCGGGAAGGGTGCTAAAGGAAGGGGCACCTGCAGGCAGGGACGCTCAGGGGGTCAGAGAAAGTGGTGGGCAAATGGGAGTTATCCCTTGCCGTGACAGATCAGCTGTAAGGTATGTATAGCCAGGAATCCGTTTCTAAGAACCTATTCCTTCTCATCCATACTGTTTTTATGATTTCATCTTAGTCCTGTGCTGATACCACTTTATCCACTTATATTCTGCCTCCAATAACTTGAGTGGGAAAGAGGATGTAGAAGCCGCATGAGGCTGACAGATGTCCAGGAGAGAACACCGTCTTGGCATCCATTATCTCCCTGAGCACCCCATCATCTCTGCCTCCTGAGCATCCAGCAGGCACTCAGGGAGAAGGCTGTCGGTGAGTACATGGTGATAGGTTTACAAGATAAGAATTATCTAAGAACTCAATCTGTTCTATGAGCCCCAATCTCTTCAGGCAATTTTACCAGTAAGTCCTGGTATAACCCTTCAGCAGACGTCACGCCCTCTGCCCAAACTGAGTAAACTAAATACAGCACCTACCATTGGTAAAAGACTTAAGTCTTACACTGTGGGGCACTCTACAGTTAGATGCTTGTCAAAGTGCCTTTCCACTTTCCCCCCACCCAACAGCTAAGGACTTAGAAGGGTGTTAAACAGGCGCTCAGAAATGAAGGGCTGGGGCACAGCCTTCAGTGGGGGCAGGCTCCTGCTACCCTCTGGCAAGCGGGGCTTTGGGCAAGTTGCATAACTCAGGTCTGTTTCCTTGCCTTAAGAGTGTGGGCAGAGCCACCCAACATAGTGGACGGCCAACTTTTTCTGTGAAGGGCCAAGCAGTGAATACTTCCAGCTTGGCAGGCCTGCAGCCTCTGCCACAACCACCCAGCTCTGCTTCTGCGGCACAAAAGTAATCACAGCCAATGTGCCAACATATGGGCGTGGCTGTGTTCCAGCAAAAGTTTATTTACAAAAATAGGTGGAGGGTGTACTGTGCTGCTCCCTGACCTAACTCACCCTGTTGTAAAAGGATTAAATGAGATCATGTTTATAAAACATTTTGTTCAAGGTGCAGCACAAAGTAAATGCTTATTAGTAAAATTCCAGCTATTATTACTGGTTTTACTGGTATCATCATCACAGATATCCAAAGTTCCTCAGCACCCTCACAAGTAAACCCACAAAGGAAATCAAAACTAAAATTTAAATCAATTTTACTTTATATTAAGCTAAATGGCTTGTTTTCAATTAAATAAGGTCAATACATTATATTTAGTTAAAAACATGCTCACCTTTTTCCCCAAATAAGAAATCAAGTTTTTTTGTCATTTGGTCGATAATGTGCATTCCCAATAAAATTCTCATAGTTTCTCTTCTGTAACATGCTGCTAGATAAGTGTTGATAGGACACTGGCCTTTTTCCTGATTGAAAAAAATGTAAAAGGTAGTTAAAGTTCACGCAGTTAGGCAGGTGTATATGAGTTGTTGGAGGTCGACTTTCAAAATTCCCAACACTGACATTAACAGAACATAGAAGTCACATATATGTGTCTCTAAACTTATAGGTGAAATGTTTTTAAGCAAAAAATTTGTTTGCACAGAATCTTTTTTAAGTCAATAAGGCTAAAATTATCTAGCCAACAGGAAGCTAAAAGAAAGGGGCAATATAAAATATTTTAAACTTATAGATATCATGAACCAAATCTGTGTAGAAGTGAAAAAAATTCTCATTAAAAAGAGGATCTGACTTTAACAGAGCCTTTTCTCAAGCATAAAGACAAAGTTTTAACTCATGCCCATCTGCTTTAAGCCCTGAAGGGAAAAACTGGATGCTTTTAATCAGAAGGCAGCAAAAATTAATATCTCATCATGATTTTTATAAAACTCACTGGAGTGTGTCAAAGCAATTGTTTTTTAATTTGGTACCCCTACCAGATCAATTGCCATCAGGTTACTCTTGATAGAATGTTGTCGCTGCACAGAATCCTTAATTTGAATCTTAACAAACCAAGGGGTTTCAAACGGGTTTTTTTTTTCCTCTCTTCAGGGCAGCACAAACCAGTGGAGCTCACACGTGAGGCTGGACGGCACTATGACAAATGAAATCTGCTGAGTGAGACGAGTCCCTGCGATGCTCTCATCTACCTGCTCACGTGCACAGGTACGCACCTGTCACCTTTACGAGATGGTGCATGAGGGAGCACAGGCTTTAAGAGCATTTCATGTGCAAAATAAACCACCATGGGCAGAAATGCCGAAGTAATCGACAACACTGACAATTTACTTCTGTGGGAAAATGATGTTATTTTTTAAATCCACTTACTATTTAACAAAGGCTAAGCGGGTGGTTCTTACATTTTCTGCCTCTGGTGGGTCAAGGGTCTTCGTTTGCTATTTACCGAGCACCCCCTGCCCCTGCCTGGGAGGCACTGTGCTAGGGCTGAGTGCGATTCTAAGTTACATAAGACAGGGTTTTGCTCTTAAGGAGGTCACAGTCTAGTGGGGTGGTAAGACTTGAACAGAAATCCCTCCCCATCCCAAGGCAGGCTGGAATTGTGTGTGGAGCGTAACACCGAGGGGCAAAGGAGGAAGAGACAGGACGAGGTGCTCAGAGGGGCACCTAAATGCCACCCAGGACTTCAATAGCAAAGAAAGGAATGGAAGAGACGGCTGTTTCTCAACCTTTTTTTTCTCCTTTTTATCATCACCCCTCGGCAGAGAAAAATTAAGTTAATGAGAGACAATTAAATAATAAGGAATGAAACCTTGTTGGGTAAGGGTTGCACTTTGGAGGGCTGCCAAAGCCACACCTAAGCATGTTTTTGCCCCCCAAGAACCAGCTTTAGCTCATTGAGGCCTAAGTACCAGCCAAACCCGATGGCGGCCCTCAGGCAGTACCTTCTAGCACAGAGCTGGACACCTGGCCACCAGCGGGCCCACACGACGTGTAAAGTGGCCCAGGGCCGCCAAAGGGCTTCTGAACCGCCGGCCCGTTTGGAGGGTCGACCTCGCTCGATCGCAGGAACCTCTGCTTGGGGGGCAACACTGATGGCGGCGGGCAGGCGCACTCCTGAGGTAACAGGCTCGTGATTCCTCGGACAACGTGGTACTTGGGCAGATCGTAGCCTCTTCTGTAATTGGGCCCTGGCTGGTCAACGTCCAGAGTGACCACACTCGACTTCAGTCTTTTGGGAAGCGGCTCACCAAATTCCACACCGGCTCCACTCGCGTTCCGACTGCAGAAATGGTCTCTCCCTGGAGGAACCCACAGGTTCTCATTCTTGAGAGGGTAGTCGACGGGCCCACTGACACTGCTGCTGCAGAGGGTGGGCTGAGGCACGGCTACTGAGAGAGGTTTTAATTTTGTCTCCGGTCTTTTTGTTTTATCTGGTGCGGGAGAAACACTGCTTTTAGGAAACATCTCAGATGGCTGCTGTCTGGGGGTGGCAGGCCCTTGCCCTCCGATGCTCTGTGGAGGCCGGTGGGACTTCAGGTTACTTGGGACTAAAGTGCTGGAGTCAATCCCTGAAGTTGGTGGCGCTCGGCCTGGCCCCGCGGGGCTCTGCTTCGCTTTCTCAGACGGCAGGGACTTGGACTGCGCTGGGAAAAGAGACTTGGGCTTGGGTTTGTGGAAATTAGACAGGGGAGGCACATCCTTGCCCAGTAAAGCGGGTGGGCATCCAGTACGTCGACTTCTAAGCAGAGATTTGTTCCTACAGTTTTTATGGATGTCGGGATTGTATTTGTGCTCCAGTCTCTGGTGCATCATTAGAACTTCTGGATAAAATGTCTTGAAGGTACAAAATGGGCAGGTGATACTAGGGATCAAACTTTTACTCAAAGAAATTGCTGGGCAACTGTGAAGCATGCCAAGGGATAGATTCAAAGGTTTTTCCTGGCAGTCCATGTTTGGCTTGTATTTGCAGTCTCCGGCCGGCTCTGCTTTCTTCTCCTTGTGGCTGACTTCGCTGATCTGGGTGGAGCTGCCGTCTGGAGGAGGGCGAGGAGTGGCATCCATTTCTGTTTTGCAGATGAGGTTATTTGCCTGAGGTTCGATGGTGCATCTCTTTTTCAGCACGTCCAAGTAAGCAGGGGCAGGAGTTTTGTTCAGCTTGTCAGCACTGCCGTCGGCTGCATTTCTGTGGCAGTCCTGAGTATCCCTGTGTCCTGGCGAGAGGACAGCAGTGCCCAGAACACTCTCGAAGGTGGAAGGCACCTCCCGAAGCTGCTTTGCAGGTGGACTCCCTTTGACATCTTTGGCACCCTCAAAAAATCTTTTCAAATTTTTGGTTTGCACACTCTCAGCGGTTAATAGTGCATCTTCAGTCTCCTGGCTTTTACTGTCACTCTTAACTTCAGGGGCAATGTCAATCTGCTTGTCCTTGTGATGTCTCTCCAAGTGATAGCGCAGAGATGTCTTCTGGGCTGCAGCATAGTCACAAAATTCACATTTGTATGGTTTTTCACCTAAAATGAGAAATGTCACTCTATTATAGAAGTTTATGAAGAGCATCAAAATAGATCTTTGGAAACTAGAATGTAACCTTTTATAGACAGGATAGAGGGTTCTTTCCTTCTCCCTTCCCTGCCTACTAATTTTCACATCCAGGATTTCTCCTGAGTTGTTTTATTACCCTTACTGTACTGACTATTTGACTATGTGAGTACTTGCCTTTATACAGACATAATAAAATAGCAGTGGTACTTTAAACTTATCTCATTTAATCTTCATAACAGTCCTACAGAAGCAAAGGTTATTATCCTCCTTTTGAGAAATTAGAGCACAGAAGAGGGTGATAACTTGCCCAAGGCTGCACAGCAAGTAAGTGGAAGAGATGAAATTTAAGTCCATGCAGTCTCCAAAAACCACTGTTACAGCTATTTCTACAATCTAAAGAAAAGACTATGAAATTTATTCTCATTCCCACTAAATTGTATGTGTGCGTGTATATGTATGTGTGTATATATAAGCATTAAAAAATTTTAAAATTTTAATAAATGAGTGCTGGGATATGTAGTCATAAACTAAGCAGGATACTAAAAAAAATGATAGCTGCAGTCAGCACACTACACATTTATTCTGAAGCTATTCCAGGGATCTAGCAGTAATAACAACACTTTTTAAAAATCAGACATACATGTTCAAAAGGAAATCTAAGTAGTTCTTTACCTGTATGCGTTCTGAGATGAATATTGAGGTAATAATTTGAACGGAAAAACTTTCCACAATAACTACACTCTCTTGAGGATGTAAGATGCTTTATTTTTCCTCCATCATCACTTTTATCTTCAAACAGAAACAAAAATATTTATGTAAGAAAATAGCTGAAGCACATAAGGCACATTGGCTTAAATTACATACATATTAAATATTTTTGATATAAACATTTTCTGAAAGCCTAAATAAAGAATTCTTAGTGTTGGGGTACATCCAAAAAAGCTAAAAACACACCGCCAAATGTTGTCTTGAAGTTCTATCACCATAAATACATGCATGCAATTTTTTCTTCTGGGTGTTAACACAGTTCATTATTTAAGATTTGGAACCTTGTTTGCCTTAATCCCAAGAAAGATCATTTAACATAGGGAAACACACAAACAGCATTCTGTTCTCTATACTGTCAGAAACCAGCAGCATCTGGCACACTGAAATGGGAGCACAGCCACTGGCTAGAATAACCGGCTTCTTCAGAAGAAAAGATTTAGAAAAGTGAGCCAACCAAAATCGCCAATTCTTCTCCCAACCACTGGGGGGGAGTGTTATAATTAAGTAAGTTACCACTAGAGGGTAGCAACTTCACATTTTAACAGAAAATTTAAACTTTTGGCATGGGGCAAACACCTGGGAAAATTTGTCAAAACTTAGCCTAGTTTTGGAAAGCAGACTGTGTCATCCACAAGCACTAGCATGGGCAAAGTATATCCTACAAATCAAAATCTGTCCCCAAGATGACAAGGTGGTAAACTTTAAACTTCTTTGCAGCATCATCAGGTCACTGTGTCTTAAGTGCAACAGAGTTAAAGGTTCATTTGGGACACTAACCAAATGATTTTAAGTCAAACATCAGCCCTCCAAAAGACAGACTACAATCAAAAATACCTCACCCCCAAATAAATGAATATATATATATATATATATATATATATATATATATGGTCCAGATAAACACCTCCTTATTTGCAGATCATATTGCATATATTACAATATGACAGCAACAAAGTGCTGGTCATCTGTTAACATTCACCATAATTAAACTCATTTTGCCTTTAAAAACTGTTATTTCCAATTAAAAGGCCTCTTCCCTACTCTTACTTGGCATATAGATTGCTGAGAGCGCACTAATTTACAAAAGCACCTTATAAGCAGACCTTAGTGAGCTCCCGGGTACAATGTAGACAAGATCATTTAATCTCCCCCTTATCCCTAAATTCACCTGGCAGGAAAACTGTACTGACTTATAAAACAGAGAGAACCCATCCATGATCAAAAAAGGTAATGTGAAGACTTTTAAAAACTATTTATTTTGCCCTCTGATCTTCTTAAAAGTAAATCCAGAGAAAGCCAAGTTGATAGTACAGTTTATTAAGGTACACCTACACTAGAAAACCACCAAATACGAATTCAGGAAAATGAATTCCCTAACATGAAACGCCCAGCTGACCCATCAGACCCAACTAACCAGCTTGGTTTGTGTCTTGCTGTCATTTCCTACTTCCAACTCTGTGTCAGGATTTATGGTATGTGCACCGTATGTAAAAAATAACGAAAAGTCTTTATTTTAAAACAAAAAGCACAAAATTCCACATCTACCTGGTCCCTGCTGTTTTAGCACTACCTTTGATTTTACGGCGCCATTCTTTAAAAGGATTGCAAACCGTTTACAAATAGGCTAACAGAAATTATCCTTGGGAGGAGGAAGACAAGGGTTGATGAACCAATTTTGCAAACAGAAATCAGGGCAAAGAAAGATTAAGCAACATGTAATCAGCCACAAAACAATGCAGTGGCAGAACCAGAACTAAAGGACAATCTCGGCGCTCCCATCTGTTTACTGGGTATTCTATCAACCCAAGGGCCTGGCCCAAGTTTTCCACCTGATTCTTCTGCCCACATCACTGATCAGTAGCTGGCCATTTCACTTCTTTCAAGGCTGGGACATCTCACGGGGCCCAGTTATTCCCCCACCACTGCAGGCCCCTACACAGCACAGAGCATTAAAAGGCATCACCTAGAAACCCAGAGCTCT
This sequence comes from Choloepus didactylus, assembly GCF_015220235.1. Taxonomy (NCBI): domain Eukaryota; kingdom Metazoa; phylum Chordata; class Mammalia; order Pilosa; family Megalonychidae; genus Choloepus; species Choloepus didactylus. The sequence continues at coordinate 56,463,202 of NC_051325.1, forward strand.
GTTTAAAGACCTTTTTTATGATGTCATTTAAGACACCATAATGTGTTTTCTAGATTTCTGAAAACTGAAGATTTGTAATACACTAGGCACTAGGTTTCCTGTGTCCAAGGAAACTCAAAACAATCTAAATATTTGATGTGAAAACTACTGCTCTGGTATCTGCCACGTGATCAGAAAGAGAACTGGTACTGGCGTAAGGGACGGTGGAGCCCAGTACACTGCCTGGTGAAGTCCAGCTTCGCTCTTACATGCAGAGTCTCAGAAGATTTCAAACACCCAGTCAAATTACACTAAAAAGAGAACAAAGGGGCCGTATTCTTTTAACAGAGACCCCTTGTAAATGATGTTTCTCTAAAACTAATTCAAGTTCTCAAAATTCATCTATGATTATGTCCTACACATCTATGATTTTAAGCTGTTTTTAAGCAGCCAAATCCTTTATTCAAAACAGTATTAAAATGATGAGAAGCAATATATGGAACAGAAATTAAAGTGGGGCTGCCCTGGATGAAGAGAAGATGGACAAGGCTCAAACCACAGATGTAATCCTTTGCCCTCAATAATCCCAGTGGGTTCAGGAAATACAACAATATGTGAACAAGCCTTCAAAGATAGCTTGTTTCTTATAAATGCTGTTAGTACATTGGAAATTTTACTGAGCAAATGAGATGGTTTTAAAAAAACATCTCTAGTGTATTAACACTCCTTGTTTTTAACAAATTGTTTTGGTGATGATGGATGAGAGACTCTCCAGCACCAAATGGCTTCTCTAACAATATTCTTGCTCTGGTTGATAACGAGTCCCAACACCTTTTGTGATCACTAGAAATCCATTTGGAATAAATGAATGAGAATGGGCCTTGAGAGAAGGAAAGTGTATTGTATAAAAGGATAACTTGATCTTATAGATAAGATCAGGAATGCTGGAAAAACTTGAGTCAAGGACAGGGTCTCTCAACCTCAACACTCTTGACATTTGGGCTCTACAACTCTGTCAGGGGGACAGTCCTGGGCATCATAGGATGGTTAGTACCATCCCTGGCCTGGACCCACTCGATACCAGTAGCGCCCCAGGTAGAATCCCCAAACTGTAACAATCAAAAATGTCTCCAAACACTGACTCATGTCCCCTGGGGAGCAGAATCGCCCCAGCTGAGAAGCACCACTCTAGGCTGATGCAAAAGTATACTGTGTGTCCTTTGTTAGAAAAATGTAAAATCATAGAATTTTCAGAAGAAGAAACCTTGACAGGACTTTTTTTCAACCCAATTATTACAGAAATGAGAAAACTAAGGGAGAGGTTAAGTGACTTACCAGGGTCTTACCAAAAAGAGCTTGGACCGGAACCCAGCTCTCCAAACTCCCACTACTTGCCAGTGTTGTTTGGGGTGAGAACAGAGGGAGAAACAGCGTGCAGTGGTGCAGCTTACCCAGATTGAGGCCTTCAGGAAGCCCATCCTCAGATCCATCTTCAGAACCACCTTCTCCTCGATCAGGAGCTCCACTTTCATCCAGGGTGGTGGTGAGGTCTGGAGAGCAGGTCCTAGGCTGCCTTCCATCCACCGACATTGTTGGCGATTCAGTATCCATCCTCCTGTCCTTCTTGTGTACCCTTGAGTGCAAGACCAGCTGGTGGTAGGTTCTGAAAGCTTTGCCACATTCAGAGCAATGTGTCGGCTTCTCTTTGCTACTGGATGATTTGGGATCTGCATCCACAGAAGGCACTTCACCATTGGCATGTCGAGGCTTCTCCTTATCGTGTGAGAGGCCTGCACAATTGCTTCTATTTGTTTTGGACTTTCCAGAACCTTCAGAATGGCTTTTATTCGCGCTCCAAATTTCTCCAAGTTCTTCTTTATCTGAACACGAATCATCGTTGTCAGTACTTCCTTCATGCCCTGGTTCCTTGACTTCTCCTCGGCCAATGGCAACTTTTCCTTTGGTAGCCAACTGCCAAGCCTGATAGGTGATGAATGGATCAAGCTGAGGTATCCATTTTGCCGGCTTCTTATCATTTTCAGGGTGAGATTTTGGTCTTAAGTTTAAAAACTGCAAGAACTCTTCCTTCGTTGATGGTGCTCCCTCTTGAGAGTCTGTGTGTGTACTGCTGGGAGCGGAAACAGTTTCTTTGGCATGCATCTTACTGTGCTCAATGAGACCTTCTTTATCTAGATATACAAAGCCACAAACCATGCAGGTTTTGTAAGGACATGAGATGCTTTCAGCTGCATGCTCCTGGACAACCTCGTTGATTGTTACTGGACTTTCCAAGCCCTGCTGTAGTTTGTTTCTAGCCCCAGATTTGCCAGTATGTGTCCGCATGTGATTTTTAAGAAACCAGGGCTCTTTGAATCTTCTTCCGCAAACACTACATCCATAAGTGAAAGAGTCCTTATGTTTCTTCATGTGGATCTCAACATCGAAAGCTACTCTAAATGTCTGCCCACATACTTCACAGCTAAAGTCTTCATTTTCTTTGCAATTCTTCTCCTTCAGAGGTTCTGTTCTCACTTGACTTTTATCAAGAGGACTAAGATATTCCGCTTCAACACGCAAAACTGCTGGTTCACAAAGTATAGGCCGATGTTGCATTAAGACATGTTTATTAAGATCTTCCGAATGTGTGAAAGTCTGATTGCAAAACATGCAGTCCAAAGGCATATACCCTTCTACTATTTGGATTATGTTTTTCTCTTGCGTAGCTCTGAAAGGAACAGTGGCCGTCCCCTTTATTGACATGACATCATCCACCTCCATCTGGGTTCCAAGTGAATTGCCAATAACTTCTGGTCCATCCATATACACTAAGAGGGATTGAGTTGGCATGCTGCCTGTCACTTTAGGATTGTATATAAAATAAAAATCTCAAAGTTTTGCTGGGGAATTTCTGGAGTTGGAATAAGGCCACTTGTTAGACTTGTCACTTACACCTCCAGCAGCCCTGGGCTTCAAACCTAGGGCAAATATTTATTATAGAAGTTCAAATGAAAGTGGATATTCCTCTAACTTCTTTCTTGGCTTCAGAAGTTTTAGGAAACTCAGTGAGAGACTGTCACTGGTTCTTTCACACAAAAGGCATACAGACTCGCCAATGCTTTGTTTCAAGTATGAATCAGCACAAAGCATTAGTTCTCTTTGTCTCCAATGAATATGAGTGACTCAGTTGAGCAAGAAGTCAATCCCGGCAACCTTGAGACAAGGGATTTCCAAACCCTAGAGGAAAAAAAAGAAACATTAGCTACATTTTTATCTCAAAGGAGAGATAAAAAAGGTCTTTTCCATGTAACAGAGGAGATATCTAATTTAACTGCTTCACTGTTAACATACATTGCACCCTGCTAAATATGTCTGCTAATTAAATCATTCCTTCCATCCAATCTGTACACTTACTAAATCACCAGCATTTCATTCCATTAAGAACTTAAGACATGGTGTTTTATTAATTTAAATATAAGATGTAAACTTTCAAAACAGAAATGTTAAATTCAGTTGACTATGTTTTAATGGACACTAAAACACATATGAACAGCCTCCACAAATCCGGGGACTAAATGAATTGTTAAAAATAAAGACGACAAAATTAAAGCACTTTAAGTACAATTTTAAAAGCCAGAGCTTCAAATTGTTTTCTATATAAACAAACATACATACAGATGCTGAAGGGACACTCGATGATTACACCTACATGATCAACAATGTTAAGCACAAAAAAAACAGGAAGTTTTCCTAAAATTCTCATTCAAGAAATACAGAGCACTGCAGAATGGTGGCGCTCCATGGCCAAGGTGACCGTGACACGTGACACATTCTCTGTCACCAGATATTCTAAACCTCATCCTACTGTTCAAATCCCAGTTTGCTTTTAACAACTTCCTACCTTCCACAAGTATCCTGGCAGAATTTCCTTATCCAAGACAATCAATAAGGAATCATATACATAAAGCAACTTTGTGAACATCCACATTTAAAATAAAATCCTCAACAAGGCTATATCAACATGGCTTGGTCTTTAATCAGAAAATGAATCCTTTTATTTCTATATCTCCTCTTTCATGTTATTATGCTTTGGCCAGGTGAAAAAGGGATTACTTTTCTTAGTTCTGAAGGTTCTGATTTAGAAGCTTTTCTCTCACAAGCTGGAAAGGTCTTCTCCGTGTAGAAGAGAAATCTAATCCAATTGTTTCACTGTTAAAACATACTGCACTCTAATTTTCCATCTTGAAGAAGTGAACTCTAGAGCTAATATCCTACACCTTTATGACAAGCATAGAACTGTTTTTAAAAGTCCCAACCACATTAAATTGATGTATTCTATCCAAGAAAACAAAAAGGCATGCAAACTACTCCCTTCGGTCAATGTTTAAAAAAAAACTACTTTCCTTCTCTTCACTTCCTCAAAGAACAAGGGTTTGTAGGCGCAGAGAAGAGGAAACATTTCTTCCCCTTCTTCACACTAAAAAAACAAATTTCTCATGCTCCTTGTTATCTTTAGTTTTGAATAAACTAGATCTTTGACATCAAGCTATTCGATTAGGACTGCAGATTAAAGATTCCAGTAGAGAAAATGTACTGAAGTGTTTATCTTAATTTCTCAGTCTTTCCTTTGTTGCAATCACAATGGAGGATAAACACATGGGCTGGTAACCAGCTGTGATGCACTCTCATAGAACACTCCAGAAACCCGAGTTCTAGTCCTGGCTCAGTCACAACACAACCTTAAAGTCGTCACCGCCATGGACCTCATCTTTCTGATGTTCATTTAATGCAGATGGTTAAACTATAAGATGGCCCTTCCAATTCCAAAGTTCCTTGTTTCTGGAAGTAGATCTACATTTATGGATGGACACATTCAAAAGATTTTCAATGACTTCACTAATCAGGTGTATGACTGATAATTTAGGTTTCTATGTAATCATTTACTCACTCAACAAATATTTACTGAATGCCAGTGTGCCAGGCAGCATTTTAACTTTAGAATTAGCAGCATGTATTTCAGAAAAGCAGTTAGCAAACTCTGATGACACTGTACTCACTGGCCAGCAGCTAAATGAGACCCAATCCAGTGAGTTCTACAAAAAGCTACATGTACTATTTCAATGTGACTAAAGACCACCCTTTATTCTACGGGCCCTTCCTACTTTTTGGTGCTAAAAGACCCTTTAAAAAAAAATCTGGGAACCTCATTTTCTATAGCTACCCTTTCCACAAAAGGAACCAACCTTCCAACACTCTCAAATCCAATCTCTGTTAGAAATATGTGGGTACATCATTACTACTTCCCACCCAGGGTAGCAGCATAATTTAGTTACCGGAAATGTTGAGACATCTGTCTTAGAAAGATGGTTGGTTACAATTTTACTACCTGAAATTTTCAAATATTGGGGTATGGTAAGTCACCACTGTCTTCTAACTCAAGACCCTCTAAGATTCTTTCCCACTGGGCCTCTTTTACCATCATCTTTCTCTCCAGTAAATTCCGGCTCCCCAGTTCCCAGAGGGTCTGGCAGCCTGAAAAGACTCCTTGGACTGCGACCGCCTTCCATCTTCATGTCTCCTGACTTATTCCCTATCCCACGTAAAGCTGAAGCACCTTCTCCGGGGAAGCTTCCCAGACAGATCCCGATAGCCACTGACTGTGCCCAGCTATCCTGAGTACCAGCTGCCCTAGAGGTGAAGCCAACCTTACAGCCTTCGCCAGCCCCAGCCTGCCCCCAAAAGGCACAGAGTAAAGTCTGAGTTTTCAGCACAGGGCCCCCTCCTCATCAGAGGCTGCTTCCTGACTACTGTTTGCTGTGAAATTCCGGCCATATAAAGTCATATTGTTTACTTGGTTCTTTGCAACTGTCTTTCTCCACCACCCCTTTAAAGTAAGATCCTTTAAGAGCAGAGATCTCGTTGGCATTGTTCCTGGCTGCCCCACCCCCCACCCCCCGCCGCCGCGCAGCGCCTAGAACAGGGTACCCAGCAAGGGTCAGGCCTTCAAAAACCACCTGGGGAATAAAGGAACAAACGCCACATACTTAGCACAGGGGAAAAGTCAGTACACACATCTCTGGCCATGGGTGGCAACCCTAAGTGATCTGACATTAAAATTAACTTGAAATGTTCACCAAAACTTCTATATGGCTACTGTCTAATTATCATTCCTGCAATTTCAAGAGTGCAATTTAAAAAATGAATCGTGTAATCATCCATAAAGTTGACCATCAGAAGCCAAACTGCATCCCTCAGATTTATACACCCTCTCCTTACTGACCCCCCATCACCAAACAGAAATGCTGGGTGCCCTAGGGAAATCTGGCAGCAAATGCCCTGAGCTCAACTTAGAAACTATAATGTAGGTAGAGAAAACACTACCTTGGCATAGAAGTGATAACTAATCCTTTAAACCAAATCTATAACACTTAAAACCAATTTGCTTAGCAAAACTCTAGAACGTGGTTATAACATGCAAACAGCCTTCCCAGAGTCCATCTTTCTGTAAGTACAGCACACAGACGCCAACTGTAAACTGATGGTGCTGCTGAGAGATAAAGTAAATTGTCTTTCTTGACAAAGAACTGGAGGCGAAAAAGAGATTATAATCCAATGCTATACTCTAAAGGCATCTGGTCTGCAGGAAAGTGAACATTCTGAACACAACTGACTAAGCATATTGAGAGGTACTTCCCGAAAATGTTTTTCAACATTAAAAAAAAAAAATTAAAACTTTTTCTTAGGTAAATGACAATACTTAGCTCTTTCAGCCAATGTTTGTATACTATAACCTTACAATCTTAAGAGAATAATAGGGTTTCATTTATATTGTGACCACTTTAGTAAGGTATTTTTTTTAATTGACCATAATTGAAATCCAGTAGAAAGCATATTGCTATAACTGCTGCAAAATCAGTCTGATGTTCCTTCTTCAAGCCACTTCTTTTGTTTATTTTATTTTTTTAAGTGGACGTTGATTTGTGACTAAAGCTACTGTGAATTTTACCTATAGATCTTGAAATTAGCAAATACTGCGCATTAGACAACGCTTAATGAAAAGCACAGTAATTTGAGCAAGTAAGGTGACGACTGCCACTTACTGCATTGCAAGTACTGTTCTTTATACAGAAATGTGCTCAAACTGTTAACCTTCCCAGATAGCACAGCTCCTCCTATCAGCTTATCTTACATTTCTTGATATGGAACATTTATCTACTATGGTATGGAGCAATAAGGTATTTTCGAAAACACATAAAAGTTCTATTTATAGACAATCTGCAGCATTCCTGCAAATCTACTTTTTCCCAAGTTCACAGTGCCCAAATTATTGACTACCAAATGATCATTGAAACATTCACCCTAAACAAAACCCAAACAAAACTGCTCTCCTTTGGCCAATTCATTTGTAGTTCTTAAAACTACAAATGAACACCAAGACCTGGTAGGAAACATATAGTTTTTCTACAAACTATCCCCATGTATTTTACACATATTTTTTCTGAATCTGGCAAATGATTCATAACAATCAACAGTGACAATCAAAACCTGCAACTTTAAATCCTTCAACACTGTTTCAAGGAAATCACCAAGGTCACAACCCATGAGCTGAACGGTCACTCCAACTTGCCTAATTTAGTTGTGGGAAAAATGCTTAAAAGTTAAGTGAATAAAAAATATTAAAATATTCAAAATGTATGTCCAACATTACAACCTACACTAGCAGACTTTTCAAAGGCAAAACTTTGGAAGACCCTATAGGAAACAGACTCATTTTCCAGAAATTGTATACAAATGCAACAGGGTTAAACAAAATTAGAGACCAAAGCACTATGAAAGTATAATCACATATTAGCATATGAGTGCCATAATTACAAACTGCCTAATTCAATCCAAATCAGTTAAGGTCAGTTAAAGGATGTAACCTTAAATATGAACTAAAAGCACCACGAATTACTTTTAGTTTCAATATTATTGATATTAATAGGTACTATCATAATGTAAATTGACTTTTTACTTGACTGTATCTTGACCTACAAAGAGAACTATCATATGAGGGGCAGGAATAAAGAAAAAAAGTTTAAGCAAGATGAAGCTGCGCTACAAGAGTTTCTGCTCTCACCACTACTTAACCAGTACAACCTTAAATACTCTGAAAAGATTTTAGACAGGATGAACTGCACCAAAAAAAAAAGATTTCAGTCAAATTTAAAAATAAACTTTTATCTTCATTTGTGCTCTTTTAACTCTCTACAAAGAAAACACTGAGCATATACATAGACACACAAATAACTATATATTTTTAACTATAACTACATGTGTGTATGTATATATGCAAGTAAATATGCCCACTGAAACAAGTATTCTCCTAATATTGTTCAAGAACAAAACTATCTGGCCTCTATTTCCAATCCATACAACTGCATTTGGGCTTCTAGACACACTAGAAGCTACTGAATAGCAAAACACAAAACACTCCAGGAGCCCATTAAAAAACATCTGGCTCCGGGTGGCTCTTCGGTATGAAACAGAGCAACGTCCAAGTCTGAAAGTAACTTTGGGAAAGCTTAAGACCAAAGAAATTAAACTAATTCTCTCATTCAAGTTACTCAGCTGTCATTTCAGGTTTAGTAATTTTATTTCTCAACTTTATCATAAAATTACCAAACTGGCCCCAAATTTCCAGTAACTCAGTTATGTTGTTACCCTGGGCAGGAAGTAATGGGGATGTTTAGAACAGTCAGTCAACAAATGTTCAAATGTGAAGTTCTTTAAAAACCATCCCAGTATTAGGCATTAAAGGACAATTTGCAGTGGCAGCTGGCAAACCTCCCCTCTGTTTAATTGGAAGATAGGTTTGTATAGGAACTGAGCTTGCTCATCATGAGGTGTGGATTTTAGGAAAGAACCCCACTCCCCTAATGTCAGATTTCTATCTGTGCTGTTATCTAAATTCAAAAACCTTCGTTCCACATACCACTGTGAATCTGTCTAAATATATTACTGGCTGGAGAAAAATAATCCAGATCCTCCTATTCCCAAAAGCCAGCAATTCAGAACATGTTTTATGCTGTCCCCCAAATGAGGCCATTGAGTTATATTCAATTATCAAACTACCCTCACCCGAATTTAAGAAACTTCCTGCTGTCTTTGGGTAAGACATTCTTTCTTCCTTGTTCATATAAACTAGTTGGCACCCCTCCCCCCCAAAATCTGGGGATGAGGGGAACAAATCAAGACTTCTTCATTGTCTCCTGGACTTAATTTACATGCTTATCACTAAACTCTTTATGGTTTACAATATTCTTTTCATCACAGTTCTATAGCTGTTCTGTAAATACCTCCAGGCTTGTTGTTTTTTAAAAATGCCTCAGCAATTTCAAAACTATTCTACGTATTCCAGTCGTAGGAATTTAACTTAAAATCTCATTACATTTATTTTATTCCAATTGTAATACTCATGAGTTTATACAACTGAGTGCCTCACCTTTTTCATTCCTGCTGTATAATTCTAAAGCTTGAAAACACAGTTGCTTTTACATCTGTTTATCCATTACACAGGTAAAAATAAACTTTTCAGTGACTTAAAAAAAAAAAACCCCACACAGCCAATTGTTCAGTACTTAGCTTGTAACTTTACAATTCATTTGTTAAACATACTGCTATGGGATTAAGCTGAAAGTGGGAAATTAGGAATGAGCCATTTAAGACAAGTGATATCCAGCAAAACCTCAAAAACCGTAACATACAGGCAGGACACACTGGTGTTCCCATACATGAGATGAAACAATCAGAAGCTTTTTTGAGCAAATGGAAACAAAGCTTCACATAGAACTTTTTATAAGCTCCAATCACCTACTTTCAGACAAAAGTCAGATAAAAGTAGATCCTTTTTAAAGTAGTATATCTTATGCAGTCAAGGGCCATTAAAACTACTCTAAAGGTCTTATCATCCAATATCATGTTGGTGATAACTGTGAGAAAAGAGTGTAATTTTATAAAGTGGGTAAACAGCACATCTTTTGGGACCCCTGAGGCTCTAATCAAGCATCCCAGAATTAAAGAGTGTTCCTGGGCTGTGTAATGGCAACCCTGCTGTGACAATAACATACCATTTTATAATACATGTTGTTAAAAGAGAGAGAAGTGATTAGGATTTATCTGAAATGAGGAGACAGAGGGACTTAGTCACTGCCAGGCCATTATATTCCTTAATTATTCCATCAGTTTGAAAGTGACTTGATGATTAAGACTTATTTTCAGATTCCTCCAAAAACATCCACTGGAAGGGAACCTGGAGCTCCTACTCCTCAAGTTCCTTCTACCAAAAACGGAGGATTACAAAGGAACTGCAAATCCACCTCCACCTTGAAAGTAAAGACAAAGCTAAAATCGTCACTCCTACCTCTTCCTCCTCTACTATCGGGATATCTATACAGATTTTTCAGGGTGAAGGCGAAAAAATTATTTTCCACAAATTTTATCTAGGTGGTGATTTAGTTCCTTTTTTTGAGCAAGAAGTGAAAGGGAATAATAGGAACCCAAGGCAAGTAAGTGATAAACTTCGATCTCACGAGTTATTAAAACACAAGGCAAAAGGTCAAACTGCAAAGTGTTAGGAAGGTGTTGTGAAGATAAAAGGATTAAAAGCAGTTGAACACTGAAGAAAAGTGTGTCCTTCACTTGTAAAAGTCATAATCTTTTCCTCTACTTCCTCCTCCTGTATGCAAATAAATGTGCAATTCTAAAGTGGCCTTCCTCTTCATTCGAAATAATTGAAACTCCAAACAACCAGATTATTAATCCTCCTGGAGCAAGCAATTCAAATCATAAATTTCTTGTAACTATGGACAACTGAATTTTAAAACAAAAAGTCACTACCTCTTGAATTTCATACTTACATAACTGATTACAATTGGCAGCAATTTGGGGGAGGGGGAGGTGACTTGGACAAAAACACCAGGATTAAAAAAAAAATACACTTCTACAACAAAGTAGTCTTTGGAACACTGAACAAAACAGTATCTAAAATAATCACGACTTCTCAGAAGGGAAAAGTCATCTACCATTAAGGACACACCTTAAAAGTTCTTAGCACACATTAACTAAGCAAGCACAAAGTAGTGGTTTGACTGTTGGATTTTTCAGACAAAAAGCAACTAGTAGGTTATTACCCTGCACTCGAGCTTTCAGATACAGAAAAGCTGTTTAGAAGTCTAGATCTTTTACTAATTCCCAAAGTATTATAAAATTAAGCATTGTTCGGTATCAACCAAGGCAGTCCATCTGTTCAGGGGAAAACAGTACAGTAAAAGATGAACATTTTAAATGTTCTTAACACGTAAAGAGAAGGTGAAAGGCCCCCTGAGACCCCACCTAGCCCGCCAGGCCGGCAGCTGTGCTTACCCTGCCTTTTCTTTTGTTGAGCTTAATCTCATGTCAAGTCATTCAACCAACTCAAAAGCGATGAAGACATAATTGAATCAACCTGAACTAAATCAGACCTAGGCTTCTTAAAACATACAGCTTAATGATTTCAAAACGATCTAGAAAACTAGGAAACGCGATATGCGGTAGAACACACGGTGGTCAACAGTATCTGATCTCCAGCTCTCCAATGGACCACTGCCACCGCCATTTATTTAATGCCTGTTTAGGAATGTCCAAAGCCTCACGCCCTATAGGCTGATTCAGAAAGATAAATCGAGGCTCAAAGAATTTCTAAGTGGAACAACGGCACGCCAGAGACTTAAATCTTGATAGAACTATTCTTTTCGGGAAAAAAAAAGGGAGGGGGGGTATAAAAAAAAAAAAGTTTCTGCTGCTCCAAGTGTGATCAGGATACTGGGGGTCCCAGAAGTAGCCACCAGCGGCTTGTTCTCGCTCCTATAACTAAATCTTGCAGAGAACTCCCCGCCTGCCCACCCCAGCCCCCCACCCCACCCGCCCAAGAATGCGGCTTCCCGTCCCCGGTGGCCCTACCCTGAATCCTAAAAGCATGGGTTCCAACCCGGGAATTGAACGTCTTTCCCTATTCCCGGAACCCAGACGCCCGCCCACGCACCCCGCTTGCCAGGTACTGTCCCCTAGGAACCGGAGCCCCCCAGCAGCGCCCCCCTCCCCATCCCATCCCGCTCTCATTTGGGGGCCGAATCAAGAGCGAAGAGGGCTCTGCATGTGAAACTGCGCGGTTTCACCACTGCGCCCCCAGGCAGAAACTCCCCTTTAAAAAAAAAAAAAAAAGGAAAGAAAGAAACACTTTTAGGCTAACGTTTCAATCCCTCCGGCCCTTTAGAGTTCCTAGTTCCACTTTCAGCTGGCTTTGGGTCTCCCACTAGAACTGAGAGTTGTTGGGATACTCTTTAAGCGTTTAAGGGCCATGCAAAGAGTTAAAAAAAAAAAAAAAAATCTTAAAATGGGGGAAAAAAACACCTTATCACACACATCCAGGAAACGCAGCGTGTGCACCGCCCGCTCAGCGATGGGCAGGCGACCCAGGATTCAGGGAGACGGATTTAGGGGCGCCAGGGAGGACCCCCCCCCCGGTGCGCGTCGGGGGTCCGCGGCGAGGCCAAGTCCCCCCCCCCGACCCCTGTAGACGCGCACTCCGCCCGGCCGGTATGGACCGTCCCAGCCATTGTTTGCGGGGGACGCCTGTTAGGACGCATTGTTTTGCCCGTTTCCAACTTGCCCCGGCCCCTCCCGGGCCATCGGCGGGGACCCCGCGCCCGCCCCCTCCCCTCCGCCCGCCCCCCGAGCCAAGTGGGCAAACTGGGAGACCTGCCGGGCGGAGCGACCCAACTTTTCAGGAACAGCCCCCCACGCACCCACCCACGCAGCCCCCGGACACCCTCCGGCTGGCCCTGCCCAGCCCCTATCTCCCGACCGAGAATATGGGGAGCCTCCAACCCCAAGCCATCTTGACTATTCCGAAGTGTGTGTGATGGTACAACACTGTCGGTGCACACCCGGGGCTCGCCCAACACCTCGCTGGTGGAATCGCTGGGAAGCCGGGTGGGAAGGGGGCGCCCTGGCGGAGCGGAATAGAAAGAGCAGAAAAGGGGGGGGGGGGTGTAAAGAAGGGGCGGGGCGGGGGGATCATCCGGGGAGGGGGGACAAGATAACGAGCACGGGGAGGCTTCCAGGGCGGGCTCGGGGGGACTCCGGAGGGGCCGGGCGAGGCGTCCCGCTCCGGGGGCACCCTCGGGGGCGCCCCTTCGGGCTCGGCGCGGGCGGGGGGCGCGCCCCCTTTACCTGCGGCTCCGGCTCCTCGGCCATTTCCTCGCTCGGCGGCGGCCGGGACTGAACTGACACCACACGAGCGAGCCGAGGTTTGAATGAGGAGGGGAGGGGGCGGGGAAGGCAGGAGGGAGGGGAGGCGACGGGGAGTTTCTCTCGGCCTTTTGTGCGGACACCTCCCGGATTCCACGCCCGCACCCGGCCCCCCAAATGAGACAGGGGGTCCACTGGGCGAGCGGCGAAGCCATCCCCCGGGGTGCCTCGGAACTTGGGGCCTCCGAGACCCTCCCCCAAAAGGACGCCCCCCCCGTCCCCACCCCACCCCCGCCCGGAGAATTTGGGGGCTGGGCTCACCTCGGGCGCGGGGCTAAGGTGAGCGGGGCGGGGGTGCGCACGGGGGGCAAAGGCGCGGGCGCCCCCTACTCGTCCGCGCGAGGACAGTGCAGGCGCGGGGGGGGGGGGGTCCCTAGAGCCGCCCGGGCGCGGCGCGTCCAGCGGTGGGGGACTGTTAGGTCAGAAAGTGTTCTGGGAGCAGCTGTTGCGCCCTCCCTCAGCCCCGCCGCTCGGAGACGCCCCGCCTCCCGCCTTCACCGGCCGCCCGGCTCCGCCTCCGCAGCCACGCCCCGGAGCCCACGTGACCCGCGCCGGCGCACCCCCCTGCCCCGCCCCCCGCCGCGGACTCCGCCTCCAGGGCGAGCGCGAGCGGACGGACGCGCGCGCTCCCAGCTCTCGCCCTTCGATTCCCGCGCACGCGCGCGCCTTACTGCCGCCCCCCGTCGTCCGGCTTAACGTAGCCCGCGCGCGCCCCGGCCGTTCCAGTGACAGGTACAGGGGGCGGGGGAGGCTGGGGGCACGAGGGTAGTGCGCAGGCGCAGCCCCATGCCTCTTTCTTCCTCACCGCCTCCCCCGCCCTCCCTTGCAAGGTGTGCCCGGGCGAGGGGGGTAGCTCGTAGCCCTAACTCCCGGGTCATCCAGAATCATAAACAAAAAAACCTTGACGCTCGTTTGGACAGGTTAGAAGGTAGCTGTGTCCAAAAAAAAACACCCTTTTTTTCAGCCTTTTTTCGAGTGTGAAGTTAAGATGATGAAAAGGAAATCAATTAGTAATAGCATAAAGCCATTCTTTAATTGTGATTTTATTTTCCAAAAGGGATTGGTTGCACTGCTGTTATAACTTGAGGTTTCTCAACTTGGCCTAGGTTCCAAGAATCTACTAGGTTTTGATAGAAATCCACTTGGATGAAACAGGGCTGAAGGTGGGGACCAAAAAAAACTAATCTTTTCCGGTCCTCGCCAGTCCAACTCATTTTAAGTGTTGCCCAACTGTTCTTTACCCTTCCCTTCTCCCTCCCCCCACCCCCCAAAGGTAATGAGTCGGAAGACCTGCGATATGCCCTCATTTTAAGTAAGCTCATTTTAAGTAAGGAGGAACCAAAGAAGTAGCAATCAGATCCACTAAGTTTTCTGCCCCCAAATGAAAACGAATGCAAATATGAAAGGGAGCTACGCAAGCCACTACAAACAAAAGAGCCAAGTATTTTTTTTTAATTGGCCTTGAGTGTATCCAAAAAGAAAAAAAAAACTTCAAGTGAGGCATTTAAATTATACATTAAATAAACCAAAAGGGTAAAAAAAAAAAAAAAAACTACATAAAAACGATATGGAGCTGGTGAGCAATGCAATCCTTAATAAATAGGAAAAGGAATTTGAGAAACAGCTTCTTAGCAAAAGGGAAGAATTTGCTAAGTGTGATGTTTCGCTGTCGTTGTATATACAACTACTAACCATCACATATGGCCTGGTTAGTCTTTTTTTAAAAAGGAAGTGACTCACTTACTCACACTTAATTAATTAGCAGTGCCAGAAGTAGATTCTTAAGCCGGAACTCTTTTTTTTTTCACTCAGGTACACTGATATTGATTATTTCTTGTACTAGGTTTCCTTTTCTCAAAAAAGATATTTTCCGTAAAATATTTCTTAAGGCCTTATAAATACTCACATTCTAAAAGTCTAAAAATACACTCCTCATCAACATGAAACTTCATTTAACTTATGAAAACAAATGACTGGGAGCATTGCAACAAAACAAAGAAACGATGAACAAGTGGGACCAGGTTGAGCCTTCACAGAACTGTAGCCTCACTCTCCATGTTAATGGATAACCTTTGAACTCTGAAACCTTGAATGCTGTAAACACAATAGCGCTGATCGTTGGAAATCCTAGTGTCAAAATTGAGCAAAAGGAAAGTCCAAACTTTTCAGTAGGAATAGGGAAACAATCAAATGTTCTGACAAATAATCGTTTCACTAAGAACAATGAGCCTCCCCGCTCTCAGACCTTGTTGCTACTGAATTGTATTCTGAGCAAAAACTGGTTGTGCTTTTTCTCTATGCCCTCACAAAGCCATCATTTTGTTAGCATAATAGCATCACAAAGTTTGTTACTGTTTCTCACCCCCCCCAAAAGGAAAAAGAATGTATTTTGTTGTGACTTTTAAAATTGAAAGATAATTGTATAACTGGATCTATCTCCTAAGAGTTTTATATGTGATCCTTATGTTTGCGCAAAGAATCACAAAGAACCTTATTCCTGGAGCCGTGCCACCAAAACTGGGAAATGGTTGCAAAATTCTGCCTGTGATTCGACTGCTAGGTTGCAAATACGTACTGTTTTTTTTCAAATGGACATAGAGTGATCTGAAATTGCCTGGAGCCTGTTTGTGAGACACATTCTTCCCTTAGAATGTAAGAACCACACATTTAAGGTTTATTTGGAAAGCCATGTATAGTTATAACAATTAAAAACGGAAACTCCAGAAGTAACAGAACACTAGGAACATTTGGTTTATAATAAAAGCTAAGAACTCATTATTGTATGAAATGAAAACTGAAAATTGAAACGTTGCTCTACATATACTTAGCTCCACCCACACATAATCCGGCTGTGCCACCACCCCCTAGCTAGAGTATCTCTAAAGGAGTCAGGTGGTGCAGAAACATCGGCAACAAAAACAAAGAATGGAGCCCGAAGAAATGTCCCCTCCAATGTGAACTGATGCTGTGCACATGTGTCTCTGGTAAGGGATACAAAAAAAAAAAAAAAAAAGCCCCACTTCACCTCTTTTTAATGCGGCAGACATCAGCTCCACCTCATTTTTTTTTCACAATTATCCTAACAGGCACTCCTTAAGATATATTTCCCAGTGTTCGCTTATAAAATCACACCATTATCTCTGATTTAATCCCAGTGATATAAGGCCTCTTCATTTAGCTAACAAGATTCTCTATCCAGAGGTCATGCCTGCCAGGACATTCTCATGTCTAATAACAACAACAAAATAGCCCTTCTAATTTGCAGCATTTAACACTTACTGGAATCATCTTTTGAGATGTAACCTTATTTAGAACAGAAAGCCGTATGATATTTCGCAAGTATCTATTTTACTGTGGACCTAGTCTAGAAAAACAGTTTGGAAACTGCGTTGTAAATCTCTGGAGTTGAAACAGAGCCAACACAGATACTAAACTTAAAAGAATTCAGTGTTCAGAGCAGGAAAACCTGAAAAACTGCAGTGAGGAGTTAGCAGGAAAAGAAAACGAAAAAGTTAGGCAAAGCTGCCAAGATTTACAAACTACAAAGGACATTTGAGAAGGAAACAGGGACAACCCTTTTAACACGACTGAACGCTCCAAAATTAAGCAGGGATTAAAAAAATAAAAAATAAATTAAAAAAACAGAACTGGAGGGAACACCACTCCCCTCTTTTCTATTGTTTTGTGACCCCACTCAAGTCATCGCACAATTCTTAACTCTCCATAAAACACCGTAACAACATACAAGAGAACTACATGGCACAGATTACCTTTCAGAAGGGAAGGCAGTCTCTGGAAACTGGAGACTCCGGGCGTTTGCCAGTCCACCTGGCTCGGGACAATACTGGAAGAGGGATGTGACTGCTGGTTTTTACAAGCAAACCAAAAAGGGAGGGGCTAAGAAGAAGGCTCAGTTTAAATCGGTTTTGATACAATCCTGGCTTGATTACATCAACCCATCTTGATGAAAGAGCACTGTTTATTTCAACTATATTTGTCCCATTGGCAAGTTGGGTGAGTGCCCTTCCCCCACTTTTGTAGGCACAAACTTGTCTTCCAGTATTCTGGATGGTTCTCCAGGGTTGGCTTTACTCAAAATGTGAATGTAAACTTTCTTAAAAATTACACGTGTTAACAAAACATTGGAGCACCTCTTTAAAGCTCCCTTTACTCGTCTGATAGTCCAAACGGGGGACTTTTGTAATGAGAGGAGGTGGGGGGGAGGGGAGAAAAGTAACTGACATTTGTTGAAATCCCATTACCATCATCATCTCAATAAAGGGAACCATCATCCATTCATCCTCTTACTCAAATCGAAACCTAGAAATCAAACTGTGATCATGTCATTTCCATGCCCCCTACCACATACCCACCTTTAACAGCAAACAGCAAGCTCTAAAATTTCTGCCTTAATGTATCTCAACTTTGTCCACTCATCTTCATCTCGACTACAAGCCTACTCAAGGCCCTCTTCCAGAAAGAGTGGGTTCACACAAGTTTCTCCAAGCGTTTTCCCTCTCTAGGTTTGCCTTAACACATTCTCCGCCCAGTAGCCCTAGAGATCTTTTACAATGTAAATTGGATCACGGCACCACCCTGCTTAATGCCTTCCTATTGCCTGGGGGGAAAGAGCAAACTCCAGAGCTTGCCTTACAAGCCCAGCTGATCTGGCCGCTGCCTACTCTGGAGCTGCCAGTCTGTACCTTAGAGCGCAAGGTCTCTGGGGTTCTAAACTTCAGCCATGAGGCCAAAGCCTGACCCAGGGCCTTCAGAACTTCGGTTCCCTTTACCTGACACTCTTTCCATCCTCTTCAGGAAACTAGCTTTTCTTCCTTCTGAGAGTGGTTTAAACCATGCTCTCTGGCCATGCATCCTGATTAAGAACATTCTCCCTCCAATCACTTGGGCTCCAGTACTCCAGTTCCAATCCGTAACGGCTACCTGATCCTAGAATATCACTCTCTCTAGATTTCAGTTCAATTTCCTTACCTGTAAAATGGGGATGATGATGACAATAAAATAATAACAGTAATAATAATAATTATATGCTTCCCTCTTGGGGCTCTTTGGAGAATTCAATGAAACATACCCTGCAAAACTCATAAACCCAGAACTATCGGGGGCTTGGCACCCCTTGAGGCATAGAGACCTCAATGAGGTCAGGCATGGTAAGATGGGGAGCGGCCATCCAGTCAGGGGGAATGGAAGTGAGAACTCAGGGAACTGAGTGGGAGAGTCTAGCTTGGGGAAAGAAGCGCAAGAAGCCCAGGGAGTCTGGGTCCCAATGAGTGAGGCTAGGGGAGGCAGAACCATGGCCAGGACGGAGGATTTGACTTTGGTTGTGATGGGATATCGGATGGTCAGTGCTCTGTCCTTATTTTACTTGCTACATCTGCAGCATTTGATGGAGATGATCCCTCCCTTTCCTTGAAATACTTTGTTCTCCGGATTTTAGGGTACTCGGCTCTCCTGATTTCCCTCAGTCCTCAGTGGCTATTCCTCAGTCCCCTTTGCTGGTTCTTTCTCTTCTCCCAGACCGCTAAATTTTGAAGTGCCCCTGGCCTAATGCTGGGCCTCCTTTTCTTCTCTTTCTTACTCATTCCCTAGGTAATTTCATCCATTCCAATGGCTCAAAATACCATCTATATGTTGAAGTCTCCTAAGTGTATACATTTCCCACCCAGCCATCTCCCATCAACTCCCAAACATATTTCCACCTGCCTACTACATCTCTGTTTAGATGTCCAGAAATCAATTCTGAATTTCACTCTCAGACCCTCTCCTCCCACAATGCTCCACCACTGACAGATATTTAAAATTATGAAATTGGATGAGACTCTCCAGGAAGTGAAAGTAGATGGAGAAGAAAGAAGGATAGAGTGATGGATTAGCCATTGGCATGAGATCAGGAATTGCTGACAGGTACTCACAGAGTTCAAACCCACGTAATAATACCCATTACACATTGTAATGATTTATTCCTAGCTTTGTCCTTCTCCTACTGGACTCTTAACTCCATAAAAATAGATGACTGTGTCTTATTCTCTTGTTGGATCACCAAGTTTTAGTATGGCATACGGTAGTGATCAATAAATGCCTTTCAAACAATATAGAAATGAATGATCATATTTAGAACTCACCTACAGTGAGTCCCAGTGGAAAGGGAACTAGACTTCAGCTCAGTTTCTTCATCTGTAAAATGGGGATTATGGTTGTGTCGACCCCATGCCATACCACAGGTGAAAATGAATCATTTTGTGAATATTTGGAGTTGTGAGCATCATCTCCACATAGGGCTTGGGATTCATCTTTGAACACACACACCTTGGTTCTCCAGTCTCAGTTACCCTGATGGATAATCTGAAATCCAGAGAGGTTCCATAGTTTGCTAGGAAAAGCATTCACAGTAGGAACTTTGACCTCCCTTTTCTCCTTTTCCTTCACTTTCTTCCTTTTGGATGAGATAAATGGCATGGTGAGTTTTTTGTTTGTATAGTCTGTTGGCCAGGGAATTTTGTTTTGGGTCTGAATCAGATTGTTAACTCCATCAAGAGCAGACTTGTCCAAACTCACACCCAAAAGCGTCACTTGTATTTCTCTGCCTTGGGATGGGTTGGGGGAACCTGAGCACCAAAAGGAAAGAGGATGCTGGGAGGCCAGCTGATAAGAGTCAGCAATTATTGAAAACTCAGTATGTGCTCTTTATAACTCATTTAATCCTCAAAACACTCAATGATGTATGGCCTATATTTTTACCCCATTTTACAGATGATAAACCTGAGAGGGATTAAGCAACTCTCCCAGTGCGCTCCTGGGCCTCTGTCATTCACCAGGACATACAGCCTCTCGAATACCCAAGGCCCCTGCCTGGGTTCCATCTTCAGCTGGTGCCTCTTCCCCTCACTGCACTCCAGCCACATGGGTCTCCTTTCAGATCCAGGAACTGGCTAAGCCTTTCCCCACCTGCACTGGCATATCCCTAGGACCTTGAACCAGGCCTAGCACATAGTAGATGCTCAATAAATACTTGATGAAAAATGAATATGATGTGAAAGGCACTTTACATCCAGGATCTCATTACATTGTCCTAGTAACACTAGGAGGTGGGTAGTTTTAATCTCACTTGAAAAATGCAGAGAGGTTAAGTATGAATTCAACCAATGGAATGCAAGCATACCATGTGCTTGGCTACAGTTTTCTATGTGCTGGGCATACAGCTGCAAGGAAACTGAACAAGGCCCTGTGTCTACAGAGCTTCCCTTATAGCAGAAAAGCAGACAATACACCTCCCAGCAGCCAAACTGATTTTTTCAAAAGTCAAATCTGATCATTGCCTAAAACCCACAATGGCTCTCTGGATAAAGACAATTATTTCCATTAACATGGGAACTGCTAAAACTGGATTTTATTCCAAGAGCACTTATGCCAAAGCCACTGAAAGGAAATGGAATAAAACGGAAAGGATTATTCAACTTCAGATGAATGTTTCTTCCTCAAAGGAGATATTATCTCCCAAAAGATCCCTTCCTGGTTAAACAAAGATGACATGACCAACTTTCAAGAAATTGGAGTCCTTTTATTTCAAGCTGACATCTTCCTCTCCTTGTGCTGAGGGTAAATCAGAGCTGTCACTCATAAGCATGCTGGGCACTGGGCTAGGTGTAATCTAACTAATCTTCACCACTAGAGGTATAATCACCTTTTTTTTTTTAAAAGAAAAAAAGAGGAAACTGAGGCTCCAGATGGTTAAGTAACCTGCCTGAAGTCACACAGTCGGCAGCTTGTTTCTCTACCTCCCAGACTACACTAAAGCCATTTGACCAAGTTGTACCCAAGGTCAAACCCCAGCTCTGTGACAAACCTGAATTTCTTTACTTCTAAAGAGCTACACTGTTAGACATTTCTTGACACCCCATTTCCTGACTGTTCACCAGAGTCAGCCATGTGTGGCTCTGGAGCAAGGCTGAAAACTCCTTACCTGCCCTCCTCCCCACCCCTCCCCTCAATAGGGAACAGCAATATTTCCTCTGGAACAGCCCTTGGGCCAGTCTCCTGCCCCCACGCAGGCACTCCCTTGTCATCTTGGTCTGACTTCCCCAATAGACTACAAATCTCTGTCGAAAGGAGGGAAGAGAAGTCATGCAAATTTATGTCCCAACAGCAATTAGCAGAGTGTTTTTTGCACAGAGCTGGGAGGCAATAAATGTTTGTAAAGCTCATATGTCCTAGACTGGGTATGTACCTTCCATACCTTCCTTTACCTTACCTCATATCTAATCAGTTGGTAAATCTCACAGATCCTATCATCCCAGTTCTTTCAAATTCAACTTTTCCTTTCCATTCCCACCCTCCTGGCTTCTTGCTTCCTTCTGACCTGTGTAATAATCTCATCTTCCTCCCGAGCCTGCCCCTGATTCATCAATAAATATTAATTAACCACCTCTTTTGTCCCAGGTACCCGGGTAGTAATTAAAGAGTGAGGAACAAAACAAAAAGTTCTACCCTCATGGAGCATATGTTTCAGTAGGAGAAACAGAAACCAAGCACATTAAGACGTAAATAGATACACATATAATTACAATCTATACTCTGGAGAATAATCATTCATGAGCACAAAGCAGCAGATAAAAGGATGTTCCCTTCAGCCTTGTTTATGATACAGAAAAATTAGAAACAACCTACATGCCCATTCAAAAGGCAGATGGCCCCATAAACTTGGGAATTTGCAAGTTTTAGAAAATAGCACTAAGGAGGTATGAAGTGAGGGTACATGTACCCATGGGTTAGATCACCAAGACATACTGTGGAATAAAAAATTCACGTTGCAAAAAAGATAGGTTCATTATTAGGCCATTTTTTGTTTAAAAACAAACAGTATTTTCTAAAGGAAATATATGTATGTGTGTATATGTATAGATACACAGAGACCCATAAGGCATATCTATGCAAATACATGGAAAAAAGTTAGGAAATGGTTAATTCTGGAATGTTTGCCATGGGACCAGGATAGTTTAGTTGGTGGCTAAATGTTTTGATCTTTTTACATGGGAAACACATTCATACTTTACCTGTATAGTTAAAATTAGTTGCTTATTAACATATAATTACAAATTGTGTTAAGTACCCTGAAAGAAAACAGTGAGGAATGTAGTTCATATTTTGCCATATACTGCTTTTTGATAAGCATTTAATAACCTTTCTTCCCTTATCCCCAAACACACATGCCATATACATATATGTATATAATATATATATGCAAAACATCAATCTGTTGCCATCCTTGCCATCCCACAAGGCCCACCCAAATACAAACTCCTTCACTAACTCTCTCCTTTGTTCACTGCCTCCTTTGTGACATTCACAGTAGTCTGTCCTGCCCTGGATGTGTGTCTTACCGTCCGAATAGAATGCAGGCCCTGTGAAGGGAAGGTATTTCCCTCCAACTTTTGCTGCACTCACAGCAGGGCCTGGCACTTGGGAAGAGTTCCAACACTCAGCCATGTTATTTAAGTAATTAAATGGTTTGGTCTCCCGACTCTTTCATTCACTCATTTACTCTCTCATTCAACAAATTCGTATTAAGCAATGTGCCTAGCACTCATTGTTCTAGGAGCTGGTGATAGATCATGGAACCAAACAGATAAAAATCCCCATCCTCAAGGAGTTAACATTTAAGATTATGGTGTATTAGATGGTGAGTGCCATGGAGAAAAATAAGGCCAACAAGGGTGGGGAATAGAGGGCGTGGGTGGAGGTGATGTTAAGTGGGCTGATCCAGAAAGACTTCACTGTGGGGACATTTGAGTAAAAATCTGAAGGGGGCGAGGGTGGGAGCCACAGGGAGTTCTAGGGAAAGGGTGTTCGGATAAGGCCCTTGAAGCAAAGGGTGCCCGGTGGTTCAAGGACCAGCAAGAAGGCCCGTGGGCCTTCTTGTTGCTGTCATGGATTAAGAAGAGACAAGTCAGAAAAGTAGAGTGGGTTGGAGGTGGTGCATAATGATTGCATGGGACCTTTTACAATTAAGGACACTGGATTTTACGCTGTGCCGGAGCACCAGTGAAGGGTTGTGAGCAGAACAGCAACATGACCTGGCTTATTAAAACAGACTGATAAAACAAAGAGCACTCATAAAAATAGTATCCCAGATGGCTTCCTTTGCTGAAATCACTCAGATTTTAAGTGTATCCTGTTTCCAGGTTACTTTTAAACAATAACAACAATGATAATAGCAATGTAAGAAGAGAAAAGATACGGAGAAGGGAAAAATAAAACAACTGGGGCTCTTGCTATGTGTCTGTGTCTTTACTTTACATATGCTTTAGATAACCTGTATATATTTAAATCCATTTGGCAGATGCAGAAACTGAGGTCTTCAGAGGTTAACTAACTTACTGACTTAATGTACTTCTTTAATGTACTTGAGATTTGACAACTAGAAGAAAGTGGTAATCTAGCCCAGATCTGTCTAACTCCAAAGCCCATGCTCACTCAGTCCATTTTTTGTACTAAGCAGTTGACCTTTGCCTTAAGAGAATAAGGAATAATAATAATAATAATAATAGTTGTCATTCATCGGGTACTTATGTTATGCCAAGCACTTTATATGCACCATTTCAGGACACCCAGATAGAATCCATACCCCCCCATCAGTGATACAGTGCAGAGGTGAAAAGGCTGAGCACTTCCTAAGAGGTACCTCCAGAGAACCTCTTTTGTTGTTCAGATGTGGCCTTTCTCTCACTAATCCAAATCGGCAAATAAATTCATTAACCTCCCCACTACATGGGACATGACTCCCAGGGGAGTGAATCTCCCTGGTGACGTGGGACACAACTCCCAGGAATGAGCCTGGCCCTGGCATCAAGGGATTGAAAATGCCTTCTTGACCAAAAGGGGAAAGGAAAGGTAACAATAAGATTTCAGTAGCTGAGAGATTTCAAACAGAGTCAAGAGGCTATCCTGGAGGTTTCTCTTATGCAAGCTCCAGCTAGACATCCCAAATGGCCACAGCATGCCAAGTTCTAACCAATAGTAGTCCCTAAATACCTAGGTCCCTATCCGAGATTCTATAAAAGTTTTACACACTAAGTTTATCTCTCAGAAAGTTAAATCCACCAGAGTGTTCCTATGCCAGACAAGTCCTAAACCAGAGGCAGCAGCCTCTTTAAGAACAACAACCAGATGCAGCCCCCTTCCCCATAATGTCAACACCCCTTTTCAGTACGAACAAGTTAGTGTGCTCACTGCTAGACATCCCTGAAGATCGAGAAAGTGATTAAACAAGAGGAAGGGGTAGCAACAGACAAGATTTAACAAAGGATTACGAATACTGAATATTTATATAAATATATATATTTTTTAGATGCTAGGGTATTAGAATAGCTAGAAGGAAAATAACTGAAGTGGTGGAAATGTAACCCATAACATTCTTTGACATTTGCTGTATAGCTACTCATTGAATTGTACTTTGAAAAGTGTCACCTTTCTGTATATGTTTTATATTTCACAATAAGGAAAGAACTCAAACTGTGGAAGGATATCCCATAACATTCTTTGAAATTACCTATATAACTACTTGTTAAATTGTACTTTGAAAGTTATCAATTTTCTGTATATATGTTATATTTCACAATAAGGAAATAACTGAAATTGTGGAGCTGTAACCCATAACATTCTTTGAAATTTGCTCTCTAACTAGTTG
Organism: Choloepus didactylus; assembly: GCF_015220235.1. Taxonomy (NCBI): domain Eukaryota; kingdom Metazoa; phylum Chordata; class Mammalia; order Pilosa; family Megalonychidae; genus Choloepus; species Choloepus didactylus. The sequence goes on from NC_051325.1 coordinate 56,488,208, forward strand.
TTAACTCATACTTTGAAAGTTATCACTGTTATGTATATATGTTAAATTTCACAATAAAAATGTATTTAAAAAAAAAAAAGCTGAGTGCTTGAAACTGGCTTTCTGGGTTCCAGTCAAGACCCTACAACTACACAGCCATGCTGCCTCTGCCACCACACTCAAGCTCTCTTTGCCTCTGTTTCCCCCATTTTATAGATGGAGATAATGGTACTCACTGACAAGTGTATTAGTGAGGAATAAATAAGTCCTCCCAATAAAATGCTTCAGTGAGGTTTTGGCATACAGTAAGCACTTCTGCTATTTGATGAATACCAGTGCCCACAGTCAGAGTTAGTGAGAAGCTCGCCAGTGCTCCAAACCAGGCCTGGAGGCCCAACCCCATCAACACAGCAGAACGAGATGCTTTGGGGCTCTGTCTCCCCACAGAGCTTTGAACAAACAGTAAGAAATGCAGATACATCTTGTTCGGGACTCCAGAAAATACTTAAAGGACTGCAGTAATAGGGCAAGCGCCGAATCAAGAAAAAGACTTCTTAAAAGCAGTAGGATCTCATGGCGCCCTGATTGGGTCCCTTGCCCACCAGGCTCAGCATGGAGTGGCCGGCATGACCGGCACAGATCCCTGATCCCGTTCTGGGGGGAGCAGAGTGGCCCTCGTGCACATGCTGGAGGACTCACTGTCCTAGAGCTTGCCCTGTGTGTAGAAGTAGCTCGCAGAGCTCTTCTACAGAACACTGTGTGAGAGAAGTCACATTATGCTGCCTGGAGCAAGGGACTCTTGGCTGTAGGACCAATAATGTTGGCTGTACAATCATGAAGAAACTGTTTCCTAGGGAAGAGGGGATATTTGTAACCATGTAAAGGGGGAATTTCTAGAGCCACACACATGCCCCAGACTAGAGGAATGCACACAAAGGATCAGGAAGGCCCCCATGCTTTGGTCTGGAGCTATTCTTGACACTCATTGTATGGACAAGCCCTAGAGGAGAGCACTCATTCAGGTCAATCTGCAAAGACTGAGAAAGATGTATTCTCTTTTTCTGCTCTTCTTTTTTTTTTTTTTTTTGTTAGCTCCTGGCATTCAAGGAAAACCTGGTCATAACATTAGCTGGATACAAGCTTAAGGAACAGATGTGGCAGCATCTAAATTTCAGCTGTAACACATTAAAATATTAAAATGTCCAGGTTTCAACAAAAGGTTACAAAACATACAAAGAAACAGGAAGTGATGGCCCAGGCAAAGGAGAAAATTAAAGTATTTGAAACCAACAATGAGGAGGATCAGATCTGGGACATACCAGACAATGATTTTTAAAAATGATCCTAAATGTGCCCAAAGTGCTAAAGGAAAACATGGACAAAGAAGTAAAGGAAATCAGGAAAACAATGGATGAACACAAAGAGAATATCGATAAAGAGATGAAAAGTATGAAAAGGAACCAAACAGAGCTGAAGACCATAGTAACAGAAATTAAAAATTCCCTAGAGGGGATCAACAGCAGAGTGGAGCTGGCAGTGGACTTGAAGGTAAGACAATTTACATCATTCAGTCCGAGGAGTAGAAAGGAAAAGGAATGATGAAAAGTGAACAGAGCTGAGGAACCTGTGGGACACCATCAAGCATACCAATAATATGCACTGTGGGAGTCCTGAAGGAGAAGAAAGAGAGAAAGGGGCAGAGAGAATATTCAAATAAATAATAGCTGAAAACTTCCCAAATTTAACAAAAGACAGGAATATGCACATCCAAGATGCTCAACAAACTCCCACCAGGATAAATCCAAATAGACCCACACTGCAGCACATTATAATCAGATTATTGATGCCAAAGATAAAGAGACAATTCTGAAGGCCAGAAGAAAGAAGCAACATGTCCTGTACAAGGGAGCCTCAATAAGGTTATGTGCTGATTTCTCATCAGAAACCATGGAGGCAAGAAGGCATCTTTTCAGTGCCAAATGCAAAAAATTGCCACCCCCAAATTCTATATCCAGCAAAACCGTCTTTCAAAAATGAGGGAGAGATTAAGACATCCCCAGACAAACAAAAGCTGAGGGACTTCATCACCATTAGAAGGGACCTACAGGAAATGCTAAAGAGAGCTCTGCAGGTTGAAATGAAAGGAGAATAGACAATAGATTGTAGAAATAAGATCCTCTATGAAGAAATAAGATCTCCAGTGAGGGTAATGACATGAATAATATAAATGCCAGTGCTACTGTATTTTTGGTTTGTAACTCTACTTTTTACTTCCTACAGATCTAAAAGGCAATGCTATGATAAATGAGTGGTTTGTGGACTCATAATGTATAAACATGTAATTTGTGACAACAACTACAGAAAGGTGGGGGGACAAAGGGGTATAGGAACAGTTTGTATATACTATTGAAGTTAAGTTGGTATCAAAACAAACAAGATTGTAATAGATTTAGGATGTTAAATTTAAGCCCCATGGTAATTACAAAGAAAATACTAGAGAATATGCAAGCTCATGGAGACAGATATTAGAGTGCAAGTTGCAGGGGGGAGGGGTTGGGGGGCAGGAGGAATGATGAGTGAATGCATAATGCTGTAGGGCTTTGGGGAAATGGGAAAGTTTTAGTAATGAAAGGTGGTGAGGGTATTGCAATATTGTGAATGTGAATAATCCTATTGAATGGTGTGCTTGCAGTGGTTGAGATGGGAAAGCTTACAGTGTATATATGTTCCCACAATTTAAAAAGAAAGAAAGAAAGAATGACAAAAGAGACAATAGAATTTTTTTTTTTGAGACAATGACAACTAAATGCAATACATGATCCTGGATGGGCTCCAGCAAGGGAGGAGAAAAGGTTCAAAGAGTCATTATTGGGGTACATGAAATATTGGAATATAGACTATAAGCTTTATATCAATGTTAAATTTCTTGAACTCGATAACTGTACTTAAGGTGGTTACATAGAATATCCTTGTTCTTAAAAAATGTACATGACAATATTGAGTCTTCAAGGAACATGATGTATACAACCTATACTCAAGTGTTCAGAAAATGGATTGATGAATAGTCAGATGCAGATAAACAGACGGATAGAGAGAATGGGACAGCAAATGTGGCAACATGTTAAAATTGGTGGATCTGGGTATCTGGGGGGAGGATAGGGGCATGTTGGAGTCCTCTGTATGGGGTTTGTATTACTTTTGTTAACTGTCCTGTAAGTTTGAAAATATTTCAAAATAAATAAAAAGTTAAAACAACAGCAACAACGACCAGGTCTGACACCCAAAAACGTGCTCCTACCCACCGCAGAACCCTGCCAGAATACTTATTCCAGGAGCTGAAAAGAGAAGTGAGTGTGTTTACAGTACAGGAGGGAGACAGTCAAGATTTGAACCCAGATTTGTCTGCACTGAGAACCTGGGTAGCTCCTAATCACCAGCTAGACCACCCAGTGTAGACAAAGCAGGCAGAATTCTTTGAAGAAGTATACCTTGATCTGGGCAATCCTCACAGGTGAGCGGTTCTTGGCATCTTCTCAGCTGGAGGTCAGGCGAGACCCTGGAAGGAGACCGAGTCGAAGGTAAGTGGCATCGGGGAAGTATATAAAGTTGATGAGCTCCACGTCTTCTGACTGTAGGTGTGCCCTCTCAAACCACACCCTCAGACAGAACTTGGAGACTCAGCAGGGGTGGGGGTGGGGTGGAGATGCTGGAAATGGGATTAAGTCGGAGCCATACCCCTGATAGGTTTACAGTGACAGAAAAATCACGCCTCTAGACTGGAGATCAGACAGTCGCCCTAAAGTTCAGGACTATAATTTGTCAACTCTTCACAACTTTCCGCTGAAGGGCATTTGCTCCACAGCTCCCAACACTAGCACAGCAGGTTTTTTCAGAAACCGGAAATGAACAAAATACACAGTGCTTTAGAGAGAAACCACCTGGATTCAAATCCCAACTCCACTGCTCAACCACAGAGAGACCTTAGCCAGATTCCTTAACCTCTCCTGCCTCACCTATGCATCCATCCATTGTGAGGGTTAAAATAAGCTAAGCAGGAGGAAGCCCTGAAACTTTGCCTGGCATATGGGGATCACTCAATAAACATCAGCCAAAATGACATTAGCCATTATTCCCTCTGGCTGTCTCCCTGTTCTAAAACAGCTCTTTAATGTAACTAATCCTTTTGGCTTCTTTGACAACTTCTTTTTCAATGTGGTTGTCATATTTTTACAAATACCAAGCCTGTGTGTCCTCTTAAAAATATTTTAAAATGCACCTAAATAACAGCTACCATTTATTGCACAGTAAAAAAAAAAAAAAAAAAAAAAAAAAAAAAAAAAAAAAAAAAAAAAATTAAGAGATTATGTTTTGTTCTCACTTGCTTTGAGGAACTACTTTGACATCCTTGAGTGGGATGAAAGCAGTGAAAAGCAAACGTGGATAAAAGGACCGCCTTTCCTCAACTATTTCCAACAACAAACAAAAACCACCAAAAAAAAAAAAAAAAAAATTCAGGTGCTGGGTTTCTAAGGATCAACATGCTAAGTATTTTCTTATCAACTTCCTTCTTTGTTTTCCCCTCTCTCCTCTTTTAAACATGACAGTAATGAGATGGTTTTCTTTCTCCTCGCCTTAAAAAAAAAAAAAAAAACTGTCATATAAACTTCTGCAAACCAATACAGTGGAATTTTCTAGATGTATCTGTAACCAGCATGCTATATTCCTTAAAGAAAATATAAATGCTATGAACAGAAACAAACATTTTCTAAAGCAGTTTTTTGAAGTCTACAAATAAGAACAGTGTGTCCCCAAGGAAACAAAGTCGAATCTGGAGTCGCAGCTAAAATGGCTCTGCCTTAATCCTCTATCACCCAGCACCGTGGGGCTGGGCTTACAGGAAACGCCTGTCACTAGGAGTTTCGTGCTTAGTTATCAACCAGTTTTTAACCGTATCGCCGCATCATCGTCCCAGCCATACAGAAACAAATAAAATACCCAGCTTTTTAAAAATGGCGTTAACGGAGACGAAGAGAAAGCCGACCTGCTCCCGTCTACCTCCTTCGGGATAGGTAGGATGGTGGGAGGACGGGCCGGCTCCCCTCCCGCTCCGGGCCGGGCTTCCCGGCTGGGTGGACGCGGTCTCGTTACCGCCCCATTCTGAGCAAGCAGACCGGTTTCCTCCCTTAATCAGAGTTAGTTTGTGGTCGTTTGGCAGTGTGCGCTGGCCAAGTTTTTATAGCTATAGAAAATATGTATTTATTTATTTATTTTGAGATGACTCTGACAGTATGAGAAACCTAAGTAAGCCTCTTAAAGCCAATGATTTATAAGGGCTCTGAAAAGCACTGCCTTTAGACATCTTAACAGAGGCGCTCTCATCCTTAGTAAGTGGAAGTGTAAATTGGTCGAGTCCTTTTGTAAACAGCTCACTGAGACAAGTCAAGGGCCTTACAAATGTTCATACTTTTTGTTGCAGCAGTAACACCCCTGGAATCGATCCTGAAGAAACAGCCCTGATCAAGGAAAAAGGGTTAAGAACAAAGATATATATGGCAACAAGATTTGCTATAGGAAGAACAACAACACATTCTCTCTCTCTCTCTCTCCAGATACAGACAAATAGATGAATGGTGTTAATCACCTAAGATGTCCCCAGAAAGTGGGAAAGCTTACATCCAGATTTTAAAAATTACAAAGTTTTGAAAAATATACCATTGGGAGTACTTATAATAGAAAACGTTAAAATCAAAATACAAAAGTAAGGTTTTAATAAACTATAAATCTTTTTATTAGTAAGCAAAAAGGAAGGATATACACATACATAAAAATGTTAAAATTGGCTTTCCTATCACGGAAATTTTATTATGGACTGATATCACACACCACACAGGACTTACTGTTAAATTCATTAGCTTTGATAATGGCTTTGTGGGTTATTAGAGAAAATTCATATATATATATATATATATTCTTAAAGATGCATCCTGAAGTACATAGGATGAGAATGACAGGATATCTTGGAATTTACTATATGTTCACAAAGCAACAGCAGTGTAGAATTTAAGCAAATATAGTTAACATCTTAAAAGTATAGAACTGGATGGGTATGGGGGGCTCATTTTTTACTATTCCTTCAACTTTTGTGTATGTTTCAAATTTTTTATAATAATTTTAAGTGCTTCTCTTTGGATAATGGGATATGCATGACCTTTTTTCTACTTCCTATTTTTCTCTGTTTCTATAATATGCCTGGATTAGCTCTGAAATAAAACCAATTAACACTTATTTCATCAAACAGAAATTAAAAATAAGAAGAGTTAACAGTCCCACAGAGATGGATTTATTGCTGTGTAACTCTAGTGAATCCTCAGAATTCTCCGATAAGCTTGTGTACCTTAAAATGTTAGCTGGTAAATGGTCCAAATCTTCTCTTTTGGATAGCAGCGTGACATCTGAGACTTTGCAGTAAATATGATCAGCTGATTAAAAAAAGGCCAGCTGCAACTAACCAGTTTAAAGATTAGGAACCATTTAAACACACACACACACACACACACACACCTTCTTGCTTCTTAAATGTTAACTGACAAGAGACTGGTTTCATTTCTAAAGTTTCATGCAATAATCATGTAAGTAATACAGAGTTCTACATACCGCCAAGCTGTCTCAGAAGGAAGTGTTCCACATTCCTTAATTAGCAGCATCTGAAAAGCACCACTTCCTGCAGTGGAGTTTCCCATTTCATCCAGCTACTCAGCTGGCTCAGTGTACTCGATAAGCTCATCTGGAGAATTTCCATAAAATCTGGAAACTTAGTGTTAGTTCATTTTTCTTTACTCTGTGTTGTTTTATTCTAGTATACTCTAGTCTGTCCTAATTTTTATAGATTAAAGATGTCCTTGATGACATTATGTATATTATACTTTGTTTCCAGACTTCATGGACACCCTGTATATACTGAGATCACAGTTGGAGACAGAATAGACAAAACCTTTACCAACTTGAAAATACAGCTTTCTTGGTTATTCATAGTCAAAAGGTTCAAAGTACTGGGCCAGAAGTTTATTTTTTTTAGTAGCAAATTACTTAAATAAAGTTTATGATTCGTATTAAAGTGCTCTGGCAGAACTCATAACGGATGCAAAAGTGTCAGGAAGATTTCCAAACAAGATTACACTGTTCTCCAATGTGATATATTTAATCATGTTTCAAAAGGCAGTGGCAGCACTATTACAACCTTAAATGAAATGTCAAATTCTCAGCAAACATATTCTCCTTGTATATATTGGATTTAGTCGTCCTAGCAGTTATTTACCTTGAACTTCAGAGGTTTTAAAGACATGCAGACTAACTTTAATCGGTTGACTGACTGACTTGACAGACACTTTAAAAGAAACGAGTTGGAGAAACACCATTTTTGCAGTTTCAGAACCAAATCTGTTCTTCGAGGCATTGTTCTATTTTCTCCTTTTGGTCTTCTCTTCCTTAAACTACATCTTTTCAAAGAGTTTTTTGATCACGAGGTTGATAGATCTGTATTCGGTTTTTTAATTCAGTACTTCAGCTGTAAATAAGAGGACAAATAAGAAAAGCCCATGGTTATCTGCTCCAAGGGAGAGCAAGTGTTTGCCTTAGTGACAAATCTGCCTTCACAAAGGTCTAAGAAGGAGCAAGTTAGAACTTTTGTTTCTTCTGAAGACATTACAGCATTTGAGAACTTCTAAGGCTGTTTGGTGTGGTAGACCAAGACTTGACTGGATCTCAGAGAATGAGACCCTTTCCTTCTATGCTGACGCTGGACAATGAATTTCCTATAATATTACATGATAATTATGATGGGAAATTGATCGTAAAAGGCATTTCCTTTAATAGTTATGCCAAGTGCCAAGTGGACTACTTAGATTAAAGAAACCGTGGGCTTTGGTATGCTTGTGTCATGGAACAGCACAGTTTGACCCTATCTCGGCCTCAGTTTCTCTGCTCCTTGCTTATATCACAAGAAACTACGAAGGTTCATGGAAACCACAAAAGAAAACTGCACCAAGACCATGATGTTGTCTTAATGGAGAAATAATTATGGCATAGTTGTTTTGTTCTTGAAAAGAATGTTTACAAAATTAATACATTGTGAAACATGATCCTGAACACAAGAAGCTGAGTCTTCCTATAATTTCAAAGAAATCAAAAGTGAAATAATTTGTTCTTATTAACATCTGGGAGATATTATTGACATCTAAGTGGGAGTTTTGCTTGTGAAAAAAGATTAAATCTGAATTCAGTCTCAAGTTGTCTTCAATTCCTATTGTACTTGAAATCAATTTCTCCCTTCCTCTTTCACTTTTTCCAAGTTGCTAAAGATTTTATGTGTCTCTTAGTTTTCAGGTATGCTGCAAAACACGGTAGATCCATTGGAAAGACCCTGACATTTTAACCTGCCAGAATTCAGGGCTTCCACTGTCTAGAACCTGAGGGTGCTTACTCTCCACAGCATATTCTATTTTATTCATTCTATTCTGTTTACTTAGAGTACAGTGTTAATGGGGTGTCCACGTGGAGTTGTTCAATGGACTGAAATAATCCTAGTAAGCCTGTAATGGTTTGGGCACAACCAGTGCTCCTTCAGCATCTAGCTGGGTCGGCCGCCTGCTGCCACAGTTTGTTAGATAGCGACTAAAGAGGCCTCCTGGACTTGTTGATATTTCTTTGCCTATCGGTGGATCATTAGTTTGAGTATTTCCTTAGTCATAGAGACTGGCCGTTTAGCAGATATTCTCTGTAGACCTTTGAAAACATTTGAAGATAACAAATTATTTAAATTCCATTCAACATGATTGAGGAATAAAAAATAGACTTTTGCAGGGCTTAAAATGATTTTTACTATTTTCTGATTCTTGCGTTTTGACTGTTTTTAAGAGTGGAAATCTGATTTTTAAAAATCTTTCCTATGACATTTGAATGTTAAAGTCTTTTGAAAACATTTTTCATTTCCCAACCAGCTAGCAACACTTAATATCTTCTCTAGTTCCTAAGATTAAGAAAATAGGAGAGAGCTGGAGAGATTTGGCAAACAAGTTGGTAATAATCTGGCGAGGAGATTCTTGAGCAAGAGTATATGGGTTTGTGTTTATGGGAACATTTGAAAGCAATTAAAATTTTTTTTCCCCAAACTAATTTTTGTCCTTTTTTACTTTAAGCACACACAGGCATACAACTGGAAAATAACATTATGAGTATAAATGAATCATGAAGCTGATTAAGCCAAGAAACTACTGCCAGCTCTTTGTAGCATATTAGGGTGGAGTGTCTGTAATCTCTTTTCAAGTTTATTTCAGGTGTTGAGACCAATCCTTTTAAGAAAAGCTGATCAGACTCTTTATATGCAAATCTAATTAATATATATTGACCTGATACAGAATGTTCAATATAGTATCGAAAATGCCATCTTCTAATCATGAGAATAGATGCTGAAATGATGTCTATATGGTTAAACCATAAATGTATGTTGAACAAATATAAATAAAATATAGCACGGAATCAAAATTATTCAGGATAATGCCACAATAAACTAGTAGAATATTGTCATTAGGTTTATGTACTTCATATGCATTAGGTTCTATGTACTCCTGCTGTACTTCAAATATGAGCTCTCAAATTTTGCAATGTCACTTAGAAAAAATTTAAGAACATTGTATGCCATGTATACTTCTTTAAAAATCCTTTTTTATTTTTATAGTTAGATTTCTAATGACTTTTAAATTGTTTTTTATGATTTTTATGATTAGAAAGCTTTTCATTATAGAAAACCTGAAAAATGCAGAAAGCACCCATAAACCCAAAACATAAAATACAGAAATAACCAGTGTTCCCATTTGGCTGTCTTTCCTTTCAACTTTTGAAAAAGGACATAGTGCTGGATAGAATTCTGCTTTTCTTTGCCTAATATTTTACCATGATCATTCTTCTCATGTACTGAAAATAATGTCAGCTTCTTAAATCACATCTTGTTTTTCTTTAACTTATAAAATTTTATAAAATACTAATGCTGAACCATAGTTCAGTTTCTCTCTCTCTCCTTCTCTCTCCCTCTCTCTTTTCCCCCATCTGCCTTGACTCTCCCAATTCCTTTGGGTTGTGGAAGGTTGGGCAAGATGGTGCAGAATATCTCTAAAAAATGAAACACAATAAAAATTGTTTCACTGATAGTCAAATTAAAACCCTAATAGGTAAAAACTACCATACCACTGAAACTCTTTTTTTTCTCTGCATCTTAAGATATTTCAGAGCAAATTATTCAGGAATAAAAGCCACAAAAGGCATATTCACATTATAAAAGAAAACCAAGTTGACAGGATAATTATCTGCTTTAAAAACAAACCATCACACTGGCTATACTGGTGACCTCCAGGGAGGGGAACTGCGGGGCTGGGGACCTGGGTGGGAAGGGGTTTGCTTTTTCCTCCCTGTACCCTTTTATGCCTTATGAATTTGGTATCAGAAGCATGTGGTAACTTCTTAAAAATATATATACATAGATTTTTTTTTAAAGCCCAGTAATACATGTATCTGAATTTACAAACTTAGATCAAGCCCATTAAATAAGAGACATATCACCTCTATTCCAAGTATATAAGACTCTTCTCCCTTCTCTCACCCCACTTCAGAATCAGACTTTTTTTTCTTTTTTTTTTTTTTTTGGCACAGTAACTAAAAATAGGACACTTGCTCCATTTTGTCCATGAGCAAGTTCTCAGAAAAATCTTGACACCACCTGCCAGAACTAGATTGTCTAACTATATAAAATAGAAATATCTATAGATATTTATGAAATGGATTTTACATCATTTGAATGTTTTTCGTTCCTAGCATTTATCACTAATTCTGTGGCCATGTCGGACCTCAAGGATGGTCAGTCCGCTACCGGAAGATGGAGTGTCCGATTTCCTGCAACCCAGAGTAAGAGATGCCTTTTTCTTCAGCATCATCTTCAAAGAGAGCATCACCTTCACCAGAACGAAACCTGACTGCCAATGAGCACTCTCTGACTTCCTCATATTCAACCACACACATGTGATTAATTTAGATATTTTCTAAAGTATTTATTTAAATCCATTCTCTTCCTGAGTTAGCGTGTATTCTGCTCATTCTGCAATTTCCTTGGAAAACCTTACATGGATGAGCAAGCAGTAAGTCTCCTTCCAGAGTACAAAATGGATTATATGTACTTACATAGATATTAAAAATAAAAAAGTACAATTTGAGCTTTCCTTCAATGATTACAAGTGAACAAGTGATTTTGGTTTTACTACGCAGTATTAAAAGCTGCAGGATTTACAATTTGATATGTAGCATAAGATTCGAATACGGGGAGCCTCTCTTTTTTTGTCTTTCCCTATCGTGTTTCATTCTGACTGCATGTTTGCCTTGGAGAAATAGCAAAGGACAGGCGTGGTCATTAGCCCAGCAACTGAGGCAGGACAGACAGACTACTGTAACCGGAGTTGTAACAGAATCAGTTCTGACCTAACACAACAGGCACTAGTGACAAAAAGTTTGTGCAATTTTCTCAGTAAGATGACCTGAGGCTAGTCCCATGTTTGTTCTCTACATTCTAGAAAAGGTTTTCAATGGGTTTTGGATTCTTCCACACTAAGCATTTTTTTTTTTTTTTTTTCGCTTGGGAACAGCTTGCACTCCTGTGCTTTATTGAGATTGTGTTTTGTGAACACGTGGTGAAAGTTGGGATTTTTGTCTTCCTCCTTTTTCCTTCTTCTGCTTTAAAAACGAGATAAGCCTGTATGCAAATAGAGTCTGCAGTAACCACAGTAACAGTCTCAACTTTATTTATTGAATTACAGAGTCTTCCTTCACCCGGTTAAACTCTATTTGCATACCTTTAACATTAGAAACATTTATTCCAGTAATGAGTCATTGGAGACATCTTCTGGGTTTGTAGCTCTGAGGGCTGGATTCATCAGTGCTCATGCCAGAAAAATGGACGCCTTCTGTGTTAAAAGTTGAGGATTGTTTCTGTGCATGGGGAGAGAGAGGGAGAGAGACAGAGAGGGAGAGAGAGAGATAGATATTTCTTTTGAAATTCTAAAATTGAAATGTGCACCAATGGATTGCAGATAATATTTGAAATACATTTTGTCATGTAGTTCATACACTTTAAGAAATATACAGAACAGCCTTCTCATTCTCTGGAGAAATGAGTTTACCCTTTTTTCGTGTACTGAATATAACTAGTCTCTTGAAGAAGAGTAATGGCTTTAGTTTTTGAATATTTTCAAACGGAAAAAAAAAAGGAAAGAAAGAGATAAAGAGAAAGACCTAACCTAAATGCTTTTCTCAGAAAGAGCAGGAAGCCCAGAAGAGGAAGTATGTGACAGTTTATTTTTCAACAATTACATGTTATCAAGTGAATGAAATTCCTCTGGAAGCCATAAAAATGAAGATTGGAGGGTGGCTGCGTTAAGATAACACAGAAGGCTCCTCAATATTTAGAAACTTTTTTCAAAACTAAGTTATTAATGAAAGCCAATTATTGCACTTTTCCAAAAGGAAACACTGAGTCATTCATGAAATGATCTAAGATTTCGAAACTTGCTTACACCATGTTTTTTGTTGTGCCTTTTTTTTTTTTCTCCTCCTTTCCTACCTGTGCCAAAAGTAGGCTAAGAAAAGCCAGATAATAACTGCAGCCTAAAGCCAGAGAGCCGGCACCAAATTAACCAAAGGCTGGAATAATTTAACAAAGATTCCTGATGCCTCAAAGGGTTGGATAGGGATGGCAGGCCTAGAAGTGCCCCCACCCTCTTGCAGGGTCCGGAGCAGGGGCCACTGTCCTCGTTTTGGGAGGACCTGTCATTAACTGGTTCTGGCACAATAATTATTCGGCCATACCGCTGGCCTCCTTCCAAGTTTCATGGGGAACAGCAAATGGGCGTGGGCCCCAGAGAAGCAGGCCCCTGTTTCCAGGAGGCATTACATATTTACAGCCAGAACCCTACAGAATTTGGCCAGAGATGGGATAGAGATGAGAATGTGTTTGGCTAGGAAATGCCGACTTCTGGATCCATTTCTCAAAAGTGCTTCAGCTTAGGCCAATAAACTGTGTCCAAATGCAGTAAACCAATGTTTTCATCAGGAATTAGCTGTGAGTGAGGCTGTTTTAACCTGGGGACAGTCTCATCTTGTCTCTTTCCTGCTGAGGGAGGGTATTTCTAGGTACTAAATTCACTAAGAATTAAACCACTGAAGTTTCTGGAGAAGCTGTCAGTGGAAACAGCTTATTTCATCGTTACAAACAACTGTAAGTCTGTGTAGATAAATAATGTAGACAAGGAAACAATATTTTGGTCCAAACAATACAGGAAAGCTTGGAATTGTGCCTCCTTCACATAATATCTAATATTTGTATTGTACTTCTAAAAGGGATTTTACAGATTCATTATCTCACGATGATGCTAGAAGGTAGAGAGGGGAAGTGTGCAGACCCGTTTCACAGTTAGGAGCCGGTGCCTCAGGGAGACCTTCTGAAGAGCTCAAGAGTTTAGCAGATTACAGAGTACTGACTTCACTCCAGGGTTCCTGGAGAATACTCACTGGTCTTTCCTCATAGCTCCCTGCAGCTTGTCTCTACGAGTAGGTCTTTTGCTTTTATATTAAGCCTGTACTTTTAACTCCTAGAACTCCCACAGAATTTTCAAGTCTTGTTTCTACTCCCAAACTTGCAGTTCCTGGTCGTTTTTCTCAACAAGGGCTGTACCCATCTGAGAAGGAAGTGATCAAAATTCTGATATTGATGCAGAATGGCTTCCTCTTTTCTCCTTGAATTTATTTTGGTTTTTATGTTGGTATTTTTTCCCAACACCTAAAACAACCTCAGTTTCACACCTCATACAAGGGAAGTATTTGAAAACCCTTTCTCAATTCATTAAGTTGTTACTAATGATCATTAGTGATTTTTAATTTCCTTTCTCTGCGTGGGCATTTATTTTTTACATACTTTACAATAATTTTTCTTTTGTCATTTAGGGAAAAAATTATCTTCAAAAAAAATGATCTTTTTTTTTTTGTCTACTATGACTCTCCACACTAGAAGTAAACTCCATGAGGCCAAGGACCTTGTTTGTTTTCTAGGTACTCCTAGCACCCAGAAGAGTGTCTCATATACTCATGTATGCAATAAATGCTTGTTAAAAAAAAAAAAATGAATATAAAACAGACAAAAAACCTACCCCTATATATACATATATATATATATTTTTGTAAATCACATGGTGTAATTCACACAATGGTGTGCTTCTTACTAACACCATTAGAAAAAATATTGCCAAGCTTTATGATAAACCATTAGACACTGTTCAGGTTCTTACTTATTTAGAAAATACCTGGCAAGCAGTGGTTAAAAACTGATGATCTCAGGGCAGTGGTTTTCAAGTGGTTTTTGTAAAATACCTGGGAGACCTTGAGAATTCTGCTGCAGAGTTTTACAGACTTGGGGGCAAGCGTGAGGAATTCTGCTTTATTACTCAGCTAAAAGTCCCTTTGGCCCTGCCCTCCTCCCGAGTGCGGCCAGCAGGGAGGAGCCAGCACTTTCTCTCCTTTCCTGGCATTTTTACTATGCAAAACAGTTGTCTTCTGTGAACCAGTCCATTTTTGAAATACCTAAAAGAAAACTTTGTTCTTTAGTAAATGATCCCTCCCTCCCCGCCCCAGCGGTTCAAATCCTTCCCTCTTCAGAGGATGTTTCCTACATTCTTCTCTCTGTTTTAAAGCTAGAATTCATGCATAGCCCAGATGCTCCTAAACTATTATTTGCTGAGGAGTAGCCATTTGGGGAAAGGGGAGTATTGTCACAAACTAACATAATCACAATGGTAAATATTTCTATAGAGCACTCACCAAGTCCCAATCACTGTTCTGAGAGTTCTATCTATGTGTATTAAGTCAGCTCATCTGCTCTGCATTACAGCCCTGGGGGGTCGATGTTACTATCATGCCCATTTTACAGAGGAGAAAGTGAGGCACGGAGACGTTAATTCACATATCCATGACCACACAACTAAGTGCCATGCTCTGACCCATGATTCTTTGCCTCCTCCTGGTATCACTGCAGCCTGCAAACTTTCCGTGACGTTTCCGTGGTTGGGGTTAAGTGGCTGGCTTGTCTTAAAAGTAGAACTTTTTTCCTAATCTCACAGGAATGTTGGTGAAAGTCTGGGAAGTTTCACCACAGAGACCTAGGTTGAATAAAGACTTGGAACTCATTGAGAAAGAGAAGTTGTGTGACATCCATCTGGGCCAACACTTCGTTTCTACCCATTAATATCTCCTTTAAATCTATGAGCCAACCCAGGTGTTGCAACACCAATGCCTAGTGGTTTGCTAGCTAGGCTGGGTCCGCTAGAGAAGACCATGTTTAAGAGTAAGTGCTAGATGCTTTAGACTGGACACATGGACTCATTTCAGCCCATTTTAAATGCTTATAAAATTTAAATTGTAAACTATTGAAAATTTAGAGGATTTTATTCACCTCTGAAGAACTTGTTACTACCTTAAAAAAAAAATTAGGAACACGCAATCGAGAAAGAGGCCAACAAAATAAACACAACACAACAAACAATAAACTGGATTTAGCCTTAAAGCTTGGGAGAATGTATATTTTGTTTAATTATGTTTTCTGGTTATATATCCACAAGTGAAACACTTTGTTTCATCTTTTATACATTTTTAGTAAATATATAAAATATTTCAGTAAATTAAAAATATTTTTCAGTCTTTAAACATGTAGTATGGTAAATATGTCATCTTTTACGAAACAAGGTTTGAGATCAATAACAAAACCACAAGTAGGAAGAATATTTTTCTTGAAAAATTCACAGTTCTTCAATGCCCTCACTCTGATTCTGAATGATTTCACCATTCGTGATGAAATTGAAAGCACATTAAATTTTACCTACACAGCCCATAACATTCCCTGGAAGCTTCTGTTTTTTTTACTAACTCCTTAATATCAGCTCTGTTCTTTTGATTTATCTCTTCCTCCTCCTAAAGAGGAACTAAAAAAAAAAAAAAAAAAAAAAAAAACAACCTTAGGCCCAGTTTATATATATAATATGTAAAATATTATATATATGTATAATTTTTTTAAGCAACACACTGTGTGGGATATAGCAGTGCAATTTTAACAAGAGAAAGGAGAACTATCTCTTGGGGCACAATCTTACAGGGCATAAAAATCTGTCTTTATTATGTAGTTGCTAAACACCGAAGGACACATGCTAATGTTTATGACAAGTATAATTTAATTAAGCTTTCCATTCTGTGTAGGAAGAAAAGAACTTAAGGCTCTCACCTTAAAGTGAACTCAGTGTAAACCCCATATGAGAAAGATCAGATGATTTTATTGTATGAAAGAGTTCAGTGAACTTTCTAATTCTTATTGAACTTAATAGATTAATACTGATAAGGCCAAATACAATGGATGCAAAAGGCTGTCCCACCCCACTTTCTCAGAGAAGAAGTAGTCCCCTCTTACCACATTTGGGGTGCTTTCCATTTGCCCAAAGCATAACTAAAGGAAAACATAGTAAGCAAATGCAGCCAAATAGATCATCCATGTAGATTCAGTAGGTTTTTATGTCTTTGGCATTACAAATCTAGGATTCAAATAGATAGAGATGGTGATGGTAGCACAACATTCTGAGTGTAATTAACACCACTGAATTGTATATTTGAAAGTGGTTAAAATGAGAAAGTTTATGTTTTATAAATATTATCACAATAAAAATTAAACAACAACAACAAAAACAAAACCCATAGACCCATACAACACAGAGTGAAACCTCATGTAAACTTTGGGCTTCAGTTACTAATATAATTCTAATAATATTGGTTCTTCAATTGTAACAAATGTACCACACAAATGCAAAACGTTAAAATAGGGAAAATGGTGTGGGTTTGGGTGTGTAGTGGGTATGTGGGAGCTCTGTACTTTCTGCATAATTTTTTCCTGTAAACCTACAACTTCTCTAAAACCTAAGCTATTTTTAAAATGTAGAACATTATTCACAAGATCCCCAGAGTGGAAGCAACTCAAGTGGTCACCAACAGATGTATATACCAAAATGTGGTATATACACACAGTGGAATGTCATTCAGCTATTAAAAAGAATGAAATTATGACACATGCTACAACATGGATGAACCTCGAAGACATCACGTTGAGTGAAAGAAGCCAGACACGAAAGGGCTAATTGTGTGATTCTGCTTATATAAAATATCTGGAATAGGCAAATTCATACAGACAGAAAGTAGGTTAGAGGTGACCAGGGCCGGCGGGGAGGGAGAAAGAGGGAATGGGGATGTATTGCTTAATGGGTACAGTTTCTGTTTGGGGTGATGAAAAAGTTTTGATAATGGATGGTGGTGATGCTTGCACAACATTGTGAATATAATTAGTGCCACTGAATTGCACACTTAAAAATGGTTAGAATGGCAAATTTTTTTGTATATAAATGTATAATATATATGTATAGGCAAAAAAATTTTTAAAAAGCTATAGAAAGACATTTATGAAGTTATTAACTTGCAATTTGAGAAAAAATCATGTTAGCTGCAATACATGACAGTCTTACACCCATGTGCATTCATTCAATGACAAACATCTATCACAAGCCTACTCCACCAGGCAACATACTAAGAGCTAGGGGTACATTGCTATACAAGACTCACAAGGTCCTTGAAAATATAGTGACTTTCCTACAGCCATAAGTGACAAAATGGGAACCTTGCGAAATATGTCAAGGCACGTTCCTTTTCTTCTTCTTGTCTATTGAAAATTTATCGAGCACCTGCTGTGTGTCAGTACCTGAGTTGGTGCAGAGATGCCAAATTTCACACACATACGGTCCTACCAGAGTCAACATTTTAGCCAGGTAAACAGACATTAAACATCTACTTCCACTGTTCTCCAACCATTTGTAAGCTGAAGAATTACCAAGAATTTGATTCAAAATGCAGATGGTCTCCCTGGGAGACTAGAGGTCTGGCACCTCTGAGTGCCCTACACACCCCCCACCCCACACCAAATGCAGATGTTCTTAACCCACACCTTGAAGGACTATAACTACAGGGGGAGTCACCGTTGTGCAGAATGACCCAGTGCTATGGGGCCGACTTCTCAGTTCCTAGGTCCCAGGGGTCTTTCAGGGGTCCCTGGAAATATTTTCACTTTAGTTTCTTTAAAGTCAGAATAAAAAATATATAATAATAATAAATATATAATAATGAATCCAGCCTGTATTACATTCGTCTTTATGCCAACGCAGTCATAAAATATAATTTTTGGTATCCTTTTATGGAGGAAGGAACCCACAAAGGCAAATTGTCCAGGTCCCACCACAACCATAGCCCTCAGTGCTATGTGAATACGGAAGAGGGAGCCTATCCTTGGGGACACTCGGGGAAGGAGTCTGGATAAGGCTTCCTGGTGGAACGGTCAATAAAGCTGATACCTGAAAAGAGAATAGGAATTGACTATGCTGCAGGCAGGGTAGTGAGCAGAGAGAAGTTAGGAAAAGGAAGAGCTTTCTAAGTAGAAGTAACAGGCTGTGCAAAGGCCCTGGGGTATGTGGGAGCATGAAAATTTGAAGAGCTAAAGAAGCCCAAAGTTAGAGTAGCTGAGGCAAGAGGTGTGAGCTGGAGCAGGAGCCAGTCAATTGCAGAGCTTACTGACAAGCATGAAAAATAGATGTCTAATTTTTTTCCTCCTTTGCCTGATTCCTACTTTCCTTCCAAGAAGAGATAAACCATTCAGATGCATTGGTTTTGTCTCATTGATTTGCAAAGTGTGTGTGACTACCTACTTTTAGGTGTTATTTTAAAATTATTTTTGGTTGTTTATTAGGGTTTGAAGGTGCCTCAGGAAAAAAGAAGGAAGAAAATGTTTAACACTTCTGCATATAAAATGAGCCAGCTTCTCTGTCCTCCAGTTTTCTGGGTTGGTTTCTCCCATATTGAGATTTGATAGCTAGGCAAAATAATCAAGTTGTCATCACTGGTATTATAATCTGGAAAGGTCCCAAAGCTTTATGTCTGATTGTAAAAACACACATGAAGATCTTAGCTGCAAAATCCTTACTTATTACAGAACAAAGGTAAAGGGGGCTGCCTGTTTTGGTAACTGGGACCCAAAGGGAGGATGAAAACCACAAATATCATGGTTTTCATTTATCATTCTACCCCATATTTTTAGTGCACGCCACAAGAAATTGACTACCTCATCATGTCACACCGAGGCCTCTTGTAACCATACTCCCGTCTAAACGTTAGGGAGAACTGGGAACTGTGACACAGGGGACATGACTTCTAAAGGGAGCAACCATATGCAGTTTTAGCTAATGGCCCCACTATGGAAATGCAGGTCTAATAATGCCAGGACTTCTACTTTTTCAAAAGAAACCAGAAATCTGGATTTTTACGTGAAGTCTCCCAGTATTCCAAATGCTGTGGACAAACCAAAAGGCCTCAATTTCAGGGCTGCCGTTGTGGATTTGCACAACTCTTGGGGCCACCCTTCGGAGAGCAATGCCTTGGAATTGTGCAATAGGGTGACCGTGCCTCTGAATCACAACTTACTCATTCTTAATATCCACTAGAAATAAGGCTCCGTGCTTGTTCCTCACTATATTTATATTTTCCAGCATCTAGAATGAGCCTAAGCCACAGCAAGCCCATAATAAATATTTGTTGAATGAATCAGGATCTTGTTCTCTTTATGAAGACTTTCCAGCTGATTTAGCCCTTTTTCTCCTTGCGAAACTTTTCTAATTAGCAGCATTTGTTCCTCTTATTTCCACAAGTTATAAATTGTGTGACTTTGGGCAAGTTACTTAACTTCTCTGTGCTTCTCTTTTCTCAACTATAAATGGGAAGGAAAACGGTCTCTAACTCAATCTCGTTGTGAGGACTAGAAGAGTTAATATGTATAAGGTGCTCAGAGCAATGTCTGGCATATAGTAAGTACTCAATACATGCTACCTAGTATTATTATTTAATTATGTCTTAATGTTATATTTTGTGTATCGTTCTCTTATTGAGATGAAAAATCTCTTGTGTGCTGATTCTACAACTTTCATATTATTTCCCTCACAGCAATTAGCACATTATTCACAGAGTAAACATTCAATAATATTAGGGAACTGATAAAAATAAATTTTTCCATAAATAATAGGACCAGAATCAGTTGTGAATATCAAAAAACACAAGATAAGAATTTATTTCTCTCTCATGAAAAATAAGTTTGGAGGTTGTCAGTCTAGAGCTCTGTGGCACTCCATCATGTTGGGTATTAGGCTCTTTCTTACTGTTCCACTCTTCTCTCATACAGCTTCTCCCTCATGATCCAACAAGGCTGCTCAAGGTCCAGCCATCAAACTACATTCTCAAAAGCAGGAAGAATGGGGGGAGATCAGAAGAGGACATACATGGGTCTTTAAAGACACTTCCGGAAAGTCATATATACCACTTCCCCTTACAAACCATAGGTCAGAACATAGTCACATGGCTACCTCCAGGTGCAAAAGAGGCTGGGAGACATACTTTAATCTGGGTGGCCATGTGACAACTAAGAGCTGGGGATTTTATTGCCAGAAAGAAGGGGACACTGATAATGGGGCAACCAGAGGTCTCTGTCATGGCAGTTCAGTTTGACGTGTGAATACCACGAAGAACTAGAATGGTTCCAACTCTCTTCAAGGACACTGGAAACACTGGCCTGCCTGTGATTTTGGTAAAAGCACTGCTTCATCTCCTACTTAAAACTATAAAAATACTTTTAGAATTGATGATTTTTCATTTATAAATATCAGCATTCACTTATAATGGAACTCTCCAAGGAAGACAGACATATATATAAAACCAGTTGATTAGTGTTTACATTTTTTAATATTATGGCAATTTTGAGCAACTACAAAAGTAGAGAAGAGTATAATAGACCTTCATCTACTCTTTAAGCAACTTCAGCATCTATCAACTCATGACACTCTTTATAATCTGTACCTTACTCCCCTCACTGTGTTATTTTGATGCAACTCCAAGATATCATATGATTTCATCTATTGATATGTCAATAAGTATCTCTAAAAGACAAGGACTCTTTTAAACAGCACAGCCACAATATCATTATCATGCCTGAAAAATTAACTATTTAAGTCCTTACTGCCATCAAATATTTTGTCTGTTTAAATTTCCCTGATTGTCTCATATATATGGATCTTTATTTGTTTAAATAAGAATTCAAACAAGGTATGTATGTTGCAGTTGGCTCCTATGTCTCAAGTCTCTGTAGTTGTACAGTTCAGAACAGGAGCTGCTAGCCACAGGTGGCTATTTACATTTAAATGAATTAAAATTAAGAACATTTAAAATTCAGTCCTTGAGTCACACAGGCCACATTGCAAGTTTTCAATAGCCACATATGGCTGGCAGCTACCGTACTGGACAGAGCAGACAGAAAATTCCGATCACAGCACTGCTCCAGATGCTGCCCTGACTCTTCCGTTTTCCTTGTAATTTATTTGTTGAAGAAACAGGGTTGTTTGTCCTGTAGATGTCCTCACCTTCTAGACTGCAGATTCCAACACCTAGTGCCATTTAATACATTCCTCTGTCCTCTGTACTTGCCTGAAATTATTCCTCTAGAGTTTGATCAAATTCAGATTACCACACTGTAAAATGACAGGCAACCTAATTCTTGGGATTGTGTTAAAAAGTACACAGAGATCAAAATCTGGAAGGATGTACACCAGGGCATTTTCCGTAGTGATTTAAGGGATGGAAAATAACTTTTATTATCATTATCATTATTATTATTATTACTTTCTTTCCATGGATTTGCATTTTCTTATTTTTCCACAGTGAGCATGCTAGTCCAGTAAAAAAAAAATTAACATTTTAAAAATTATTTGCTATTTATTGAAAACAATGTGCCGAGCACGGTGCTGAGAGATTCACTTACATTAGCTCATTGAATCCTCATGACAATTCTATGAGGTAATTATTATCTCCACATTGCAGTAAACAGAAAGATGAAGTAACTTGCCCAGAGTCATAGGGTCAGTATTTGGCGGAGTCTGGATTTAATCTCTCAACCGCCTGCCTCCAAAGGAATTTCGATTTGGTAAGTGTGCCGTGGGAAGGGGGAGAGAGAGTTTTTGGAACCTCTCCCCACTCCCCAGGTTCTTTTCAAGCAGGTCTGGGAACCATGACCCATCCCTGCCACCTCACTGCACCATCTACAAGTTATCTCACCCTCCCCTGCCAAGCCTTACTCTCACCGGAAAAGTATCCCCACTCCCACCCCGCAACCAGTTGCATCTAAGCCCAAAGGGTGATCTCGGCACAGCACATGTGCTCCACAAATGTGCCGTCCTCTCACCCCCTTGCTTCTTGGAAACGATGCTGGAGACTCACATAAGAGCCACAGACTGCTGAGTAGGCTCTTTACTTCCGCCTCGACTACCCACCCACCCCCGCCCCGGACTTCTCCCCATATCCTTTCTCCTCACAGGTGCCATTCTTGCAACAAATGTTTGTTGAGCTCGTACTATATGCCAAGTACGTCTGAATATATTACTGCACCAAAACAGACAAAACCTCAGGGAAGTTACGTTCAGAGGTGTTGGAAGGAGACATTAAATATATATATGTATGTAAATCTAAAAATAAATATAAAGAAGTTGTTAAGTAAAATATAGTGAAAGCCAGATGGTGATACACTATTAAGATGGGTAGGTAGAATCCATACTTTGTGTGCACGTGTGTGAGTGTAATTTTAGAGAGGATGGTCAGGTAATGGTTTCCTAAGTCAGAGATCAGCAAACTATGGCCCGAGGGCCCAATCCAGCCTACCTGTTCTTGTGCTGCTGAGAGCTAGGGATGGATTTTACATTTTTAAGTGACTGGGAAAAAAATCAAAAGATAATATTTTGTGACACACGAAAATTATATGAAATTCCAATTTCAATGCCCATAAATAACATTTTATTAGAATACAGATATGCTCATTTGTTTACTTATTGTCAGTGGCTGCTTTTGTGCAACAACGTGTTGCATTGTTGCAGCAAGACCTGCAAAGCCTGAAATAATGACTTTCTGGCCCTTTACAGAAATAATTTGCCGACTCCTGCTCTTAAGGGTCATTTGGACAGAGACCTGAAGTAGGTGAGGTAGCAAGCCATGCATTTATCCGAGGGAATATCCAAGGAGATGAAACAGCAAATGCAAAGGCCCCGAGGCAGGATCAGGTCCAGTGTGTTCTCATAAGACAAGGAACTCCTTGTGGGTGGAATGAGTGAATGAGGTCAGAAAACAAAGGGAGACCAGAACACACACAGGTCACTGTAAGGACTTTGGTTTCTAGTCTGAGATGAGAAGCTATGGCAGTTTTGAGCCAAAGGGGGGATGTGGTCTGGCTTATACTTTAACAAGCACTCTTTATTTTGAGAATTGACTGAAGGAAGGCAAGAATAGGGACAGAGAAACCAGTTATGAGAGTAAGAGATGATGAAGAGTTGAACTAGAAGAACTGGGATCTGCCAAGTGAGATTTTAGATAAATATAAAAAAAATTTTAACTACTCTCAAATATACAATTTGGCGGTATTGATTATATTCACTGTGATCTGCTACCATCACCACCATCCATTACCAAATTTTTCCAACATCTAAAACAGAAGCTCTGTACCCATTATTAAGCAATAACTTCCCATTTCCTCCGTCCCATCACCACCAAGATTTTAGATAATTCTTGAAGGTAGAGTCAACAGGATTCACTCTGGATTAGACATGGTATGTGAGTGAAAAGGAGAAGTCAAGGATGACTCCAACTTTTTTGGCCTGAGCCAACAGAAGACTGGCATTTTCTTTAACAAAGCTGGGGAAGACTGTGGGAAGAGCAGATTGGGGAGAGGGGCAGGGGCAGAGATGAAGTACTCTGTTTGGGGTATGCCAAGTTTGAGAAACCCTTTAGACATCCAAGGGGAGCTGTGGAGCAAGGAGCTGGACGTGGCAGTTGGGAGTCAGAGGAAAGGCGCAAGCTGCAGATTTATATTCCGATGGTCACCATCACATGGCCACAACACTGGAGGAGACCACTGAGGCAGAGCTCAGGTAGCAAAGATAAAATATAAGTCATAGGCTGCTCCCCCTCCCTACACCTCAGACAGTTCTCCAACTGGCTCCCATCTTGTTTATAATAAAATCCAAAACTCATATCATATCATCCCCCTCTGACCTCTACTCCCACCAATTTTCTCCTTGTTCTATTGTCTCTAACTATGTTGTTCTTGTCTCCAGCCTTAGGGCCTTCTTGACTTGTTGGAACATTCTCTTTGCCCAGAACGCTTTATTTGTGGACCCTCACTTGTCGGCCTGGCCTCACTTCATTCAAAGCTCCAGACAAATACCAGCCCTGTAGGGATCTTCCCTACTCATGTAACCAAACAGACCTCTGGTCATCTCTATCCCATTACTCTGTCTCATTTTCTTTTTTTGGTAAATGCATATGTTAGTATTTGTCTTCTTCCACCAGACCGTAAGCTCCATGAGGGCAGGGACTTTGTGTTTTTCTTGAGCGGAACCTGGCACATAGTAGACACTCAAATATTTGTTGAATAATTTAATGAATGAATGAATGGATAAGGTACAGTACTTCTCTCCCTTCTTTGTTCTACGTTCTCTCTCCAAAGCCTACGAATCTACTACCTAAATATTCCATTTAGGAGAAGGCTTTGGTCCCAACCATAGGCTCAGAGGCTGAAAACTGATGAGTGCAGTAACAGAGGGGTCTTGTTAACAAGACATTGTCCCTTCCAAGACGATGATAGGAAAAACAATCCTGTGTTTGTGCAGCTTAATAAGATAATCAGGGTGTGCAAATATAAAATAAGGTGAGGAGAGGCCAGGGAGGGGCAGGGAATCGGTGGACATGCCCCCGCCCAGCTCCTCTCTTGTCTGCCCCATCACTGCAGGAAGAAGCTTCCTCCTGGATGTTTGGCAAAGCAAGTTTTAGCATTTTCCTGCCTGGGCAAAGATACAAACACCAGGAGAATGGGAGATTTTCCAGGGATATCCAAACAGCAGCCAACTAAGAGATTTTCTATAGGTCTCTGCCAAAATGGAGAATCAGCTCTCATCTATTCCTAAAAATAAGATAAAACCTCTTTGGAGGTGCAAACAGGAAAAAAAAAAAAGCAATTATGATAAAAGTACAGAATTTAGAATGGCAACTTACTGGAACAAAAAAAGGGGATTTTGGGGGCAGTGAAACTATTCTGTGTGATACTGTAATGGTGCATTTGTCAAACCCCTAGAACTGTACAACACAAAGAGTGAACCCCAATGTAAGCTATGGACTTTTAGTTAATACCAGTGTGTTAGTATCAGTTCATCAATTGTAGCAAATATGCCAACCCTAATGCAAGATGTTAATAATAAGGAAAACTGTGAGGTGTGGAGAGGGAGTGTCTTGGAATTCTCTGTAATATCTGCTTAATTTTCTGTAAACTCTAACACTGCTCTAAAAATAAAGTCTATTAACTAAAAAAAGATAAAAGCTTAAAAGGCACACTTGTTAATGAATAGAAAAACTATGAAGATGACCCTTCATTTCAGTATTGTGTAAATGGGAAATAGAAACCTTTTTAAGCAAATGTATTTCTTGAGAGAGAGAGAGAGAGAGGTGAAAAACAAGGAGAAGGATCCACCATCCTTTAATTTGGAATCGATCCATTGCACTTGAATTTGAATAGCATGTAGCTTTGCTTCTTTTGTTGTTGCTTTTTAATGTTAGAGTTTTGTAAATCCCAAAAGAAAACCCTCAGAGCCCTGAGACTTTTAAAAGACAGTATCAAATGTTTCAACAACCGACAAACCTCAGACTTCCTGTATTTCTGTAACTTGCAGTTTTCCTTTCCTTCTTCTTTTAATTTGTTAATGATCTCTGGGCCCCAGACTGTCTCTCTGTCACACATCCCTAACTAAATCAGTAGATCAAAGGTGAGGCTTCGCTAAGTAATCAGTGTAATTTCACCCGTGTAGCAAGCTATTAAAAACAGACCTGCAGGGGTTTTCAAGGACAGTCGAGGTATTGATTTGACAACCCCAAACTCCAGCAGTGCGAGCAGTAATTCACAAGGGCCAGGGTTTCCACATCGTCACGATTCCTTACTCACTCCGTCCCTGGTGAAATCCTGGGAGGTTCAGCAAAGGAAAATGCACCCAGCCCCGCCGCCCTTCCCCCTCCTCGCCCCCGTCCCTGCCTTCAGGAAGGAATTTCGCTGCTATAAATCAGACCAGGGAAGAGAAACCTCCTCCTTTCTTTGGCAAGCATTTTTCTTGGGGGTTTGTTTTCCCATGCATGCACCTTCCTCCCAGGCCGTACACCTTTATGCAGATCGTTTTTTTTTTTGTTTTTGTGTTTTTTTTTTTTTTTTAAGAACACATTCCTTATGTAATTTGTTTTGCATTTCTGGAATGAGGAACCCTTTCTGCTCGCATTTTTGTTACAATCTAGACAAGGCCTCCCGTGTGACAGATTCCCCGGAGCCGTGGAAGGAAACGATTCACCGCAATACTGTAACCGAAAGTGTTCTGCCACCGGGGTCATTAGCCGCGATACCTGTGCGGCCCCAGGAAGCCAGAACCGCCCGGGCCGGGCCTCCGCCCTCGGGCTCCCCGCGCCCGGCCCGGCCCGCTGCCCGCAGCGCTGATCCTGCTCCCGGCTCGCTTCCTCCCTCCGACTAGCAAATTAGACTCCGGGAGCCCATCCTCCATCTTTAACTTGTACAAGAAACGGACAAATTTGGGATTTCTTAGGAATCCTTTTCTGTCCATCTGCCCCCAAAGGCACCTTCCCAGGCTACTCTTCTAATTTTGAACTTGAATTTTTATTTAAACCCAAAACGTGCACTAAAGCAATGTGTGGGAGAAGTGGACGCCCGGAACCATCTATTAGTGATAAAGTCAAACAATGAAAACAGAACACCAGGGAAACCAATAATGAAATTTAAGTATTTGGCTTTCCTCTCACTGCTTTGGTGTGTTAGGATCCAGAAGCCAGAAAACAGATACACCCATGTCAGAATCTACAGAGGTTCGTCAGGCTCTATGAAAAATGATGTGAAGTATTTGTCATCTTCCTTTATTCGGTTACATTTCAAAATTGAAAGTTGATCACCATTGATGGGAAATTATCTCGAGAGTTTATGCATAGAGATTCAAATGGATACTTTTATTTCACTTATTCTGGATCAAAGTGCTTTGAGCAAATATTTTAAAACCAGGCAGGGCCATAATATGATTTTCGTGGGCCCCTTCCCCCATAAAAAATATGAAAAATCACATTTTACAGCTGCATTTGTATAAAGGTAAGTATATTACAGTTAAACATTTCCTTTAAACCGAAAAGTCCCTTTTTTCCCCCCTTCTGGTTTTAAAAGGCATTAAAACTATTTTGTGGGTTCCTAAAAAGTACCGTGGGCCCCCAACCACTTCACCCACTGTGCCCTAATGGAGAAATTGGTCTGGAGGAAGATCATTTTTATAGAAACACAGATGAAACAATCCTATGACTCAAACACAGAAGAGAAATATTTTTTAGCCTTTAAAAATAATCGGTCAGTGAATTGCGACAATAATGAAAACTATTTGTCCTCATTAAAAAAAGATACTAAAAAAATTAAAAAACAAAGTGATTGTTTAATGTCAGGGCAATATAAATGAATTATGGTGTCTCTATTCAATTCAACATTTTTCCACCACTAAAAAAAAACAGGTTTTTCAACAAATAGATAATTATTTTTTATATATTAGTCATGCGAACATTTTTTTAATGGATTTTTTCCTACAGTGAGTGAGGGTCTGTGGAAATGGACACATACATAAGGTGGGGGAAAAAACTAGCAAAGACTTTCCAGACTTTCTGGAAGGCACATGGGTGACAGCTATTTAAATGTAAACTACATGTACTCTCTGACTCACAAATTCCACTTCGAGAAATGTGTCCTATAAATCTGCTCCCACAAGCGTGCAAATATATAAACACACAGATGTCCATGGTAGCGTTGCTTGTAACAGTAAAAAATTGATAAGGAAATTAATACCCACCAATAATGGACTGGTTATATAAATGACGGCCTGTTTATACTACGGAATACTATAAAGCCATTAAAAAGGAAAAACACAAATATACAAAGACCTGGATCATTGGCTGGAATTGTATTGTATACTTATTCCTAAACCAGTAGTTCTCAACCGGGAGCAATTTTTGCTCCCCAGGGGACATGTTGCAGTTACTGGAGACATTTCAGGTTGTTACGACTGGAGGGAGGTGCTCCTGGTCAGCAGTGTGTAGAGATCAGAGGTGTTGCTAAACAACCTACACTGCCTGGGACAGGCCCCACACAGCCAGGGATTATCCAGCCCCAAATGACAGTAGTTTCAAGGGACCCTGTCCTCAACCAATCACTGGCAAGGAGATTAGAATAGCCCACTCATGTGTGAGATTAATCAAGTTTTACCTTTTGGGGCAGGAGAGAGTCATACCTCCCCTCTGAAGTACGTAACCTCACAATATCTGAAAACATGAGCCAGGAAGAACAGAAGAATGGCTGTGGTGTTATGTATCAATTAACAGTGTCTACTACCTACACCCACATAGAAAATAGAGGCAGAACAATATATAAGCAAGGAATATTTTCATATGTATGCAAAAAATTGAAAGGAAATGCCTCAAACTGCTTAAGTCATTGCAGGCAGGGATAAAGTTTTGAGTGACTTTTATTTGCTTTTGTGTCCTGCTTCATATTTTAAATTTTTTCTATAATGAGCATATCTTCCCTTTATTATAAGAAAAAAATCTTAAAAATATTTCAGTAAAACTTAGGGACAAATCTGGCAAGAACATAGTTCTTGATTTTCTTCACTCTGCTGCTATTTTCTAAACAATGAATGAAATTTCAAAATCAGAGTGAATGTGTGTATGAAACATGAATAAATTTGACACTTTCTGACGTACACTTGATTAAATTTGTCACTTGCTGACATAAGCTTGATTTCCCAGATTATAGCTGAAACTGAGTTAAACTGGAACAAATATTCAGATTGTTTATTTTTTTTGCTTTAGTTAATCTCCTTTTCCACACATGGGATTCAATGCAAAGGGAGACCGAAGTGGGAGCTAGAAAGCCTGGCTTCTAGAGCACAGTTTGTGAGGCAAGGACAATTGGGCAAGTTAATCATCTATCATAATAACAGCAAACACCCACAGAGAGCCCACCATGAGCCGGGCCCTGTTCTCAGTACTTTACACACATTAATTTGCTTAGTCCTCATAGCTACTATATGAGGAGGGTGCTACTATTATCCCCCTTTTTCAGCAGTGGACAGCAAGCCCTAGCACCTTCTGCAAAGTTACAGAACTATTTAGTGGTGAGGCAGGGATTTGAACCCAGGTCCTCTAGGCCTCGAATTCATGCTCTGGTGTCCCAACACTCTGGGCCTCTAGATCACCAGCCTCTTTCCTGAGTTACTGCATCTCCCTCCTAACTTGTCAGCTGCTCCAGAGTCTTAATCCCCACGGATCCATCCCATTGTCTTTTTGCAATGAGTCATTTTTCTAAAACGTAAGTCCAGCCACATCACTCACCTGCTTGGAATCCTTCAGTGGCATCTTACACATTCTGGATAGAGTCAGACCCTCTAAACCAGGGACCGGCTCACAACCAGGTGGGTTCCTGCCAAGTCTTCACATCCCAGCTTGCACCCTGATGGCTAGATTCATCCTGTACATTGTTTCAATTTTTAAAAAATTACTTGATAACATCTAAACTTTTGGAGAATGAGGAAATAGCCATACAAAGGCAAAAAAAAGGGAACATAACTGGCTTGGCCTATTTAACAAGGCAGTGTCATAGAAAAAAAAAAGGGACTATGCTGGATTAGGAAAGGCTTGAGCAGCATCACAACCTGATTCCATGCCTGGGTCTGGACTGGATCTTGGTTTGGACAAACCAGCTACAAAAAGACATTTTTGGGTCAGAGGAGAAATTTGAATATTGAATGGGTCCTAGATAAGAAAAGAATGCATTGAAATGGAAAGGCGGGGATTGTTAATTGAACAAATCGGGCATGATCTCATTTTGGTAAAAAAAAATGCATTATGTATATAAATGCACATAGGGAGGATCTGGAAGCTTGTATAATGAAGTGTTAGTAGAGGTTGGAGCCTGATATTTTAATTTTTTCATTATTGTTTAGTTTTATGTTCTAATTTTCTACAAAATGCACATATATTACACTTGAGATGGCAAGTTTCTTTTTAATATAAACAATTAACCTGGAGTGTTTACATTATGAAATCCAGATTTCTGACTGGAAAAATTGCAAGATGGCCTACCTACATATTCCCTTATAGTTCAAACAGGAAATACAATACAAGGTGTTTCCTTTGGATGAGACATAGTTCAAAACCATCCCATCTGGTCTGCTTGCTTATTGTAGTCACTCATTCATTCGGTTGTTCATTCATTCAACAAATATTTTTCAAGTGCTTTCCCTGAGCCTGACAGTGCTTTGGACACGAGGTTGCAACCACGAATAGTACATGTAATATGTCATGTAACTTAGATTCTAGTGGAGCAGAGCAGACAATAATCAAGTAAGCATACGATTATTTAACATATGTTTCAGTTAGGAATGCTGCCATGGAGACACGCAGAGACTGATGAGGGCGGTGGTTTTGTCTGAGTAGGCAGATGAGCAGACAAGATTGAGATTCAGGGCAGAGGATTGAGCTGGAGGGGAAGTTTCGGGGTGGGGGGAGTTGTCTTTGGCTTGAACACTGGGTTTAAAGCCACCGGATTAGATGAGGTCACTTAGGCAGGGAGTATGGTGTACTTTAGTATCCCCAAATTCTTAAAAGTATTGGGGTACACAATGGTAGACTCTGCTTATGTCTGGACCAAATGAGAAAGAAGGAAAAAATTAAAAAGATGAAAACAAATGGAGACCAGGACAGCTAGTGCTAAGCGAAGATGGTGAGCTTCTTGAGGCTGAACCCCAGAATTAGCCAGACTCACCCCCAAGTCACAAGGGTGCTGGGCCACCACAGGACTCCAGCTCAGGGACAGGACTTTGAAGCTCTCCGTGGGAAGCATTGATAGTGGGTAGTTTTTGCTGGCTCCCTGGAGAGCTGGTGAGATGAAAGGGCTGGGCTAAAGGTGTCCAGTTCTTCAAAACTCAGCCATTAGGGTAAGCCCTTCCACCTACCCTGTGTAGGAGAAATGAGAGCAGGGAGAGGCCAGGGGCTTCAAGCTAGAGGAGGTCTTTCCGTATGGAAGGAAACACCAGCGGTAGAGAGCAAGTGTTTTCCTCCCGCTGACATCTTTCAGTTCTCTTTTTCCTAGCCCTAGGAGCAGGATGCCACCGTGTTCACTCTTTTTTCACTCATGGCCACACCCTCACATGCCTCCAAAGTATGCCTCCATACACTCCTTATAATATTAATTGTATGACTAGCTTTTCCTTCAATAACTGTGTGCCAAGCTCCCTTCTAAGCCTTCTTCATGCATTAGCTCATTTAATCCTTTCTATGATGTAGACGCTATTATGATCCCATCACACAGATGACGGGGCATTTATGTCATCTGCCCACGGCTCACATGCAGTAAATGGTGGAGCTGAGCCTTGAATCTGCAACTCTGGTTCCAGAATCTGCACCACTGACACCAGAGTTAGCAGGTAATGCCTATTTCCTTAACAGGGAAAAGGGACATTTGTGTCCCCACTTACACACCCGCTGGCTGTGTGACTAGGGTTAGGTTGTTCATTTTCTCTCCAGCTTTAGTTTCTCCATCTAGAAAATGGAATAGTAATAATACAGATGTTCTCAAGAGTGAACGTTGAATGAATTAATGCATCTAAAGCAGGGGTCAACACACTATGGCGTGTGGGCAAATCTGGCCAGCTATTCTTGTAAATAAAGTTTTATTGGAACATGCCATGCCTGTTTGTTTACACGTTATCTATGCCTGCTTTTGTGCTATGAGCTGAGTAGTAATTGAGACAAAAACTGAATGGCCAGTCAAGGCTAAAATATTTATCTGGTTCTTCCTGTAAAAAGTTTGCTGACCCCTGATCCAAAGAATCTAGTCCAGCCCCTTGCACATGGAAAACACCTGATATTTATATTTTAAGTAAATTCAAGGACAGCGATCAGGTCCTATTTGTCATTGTCTTTCCCAGGTCCAGCAAAGGTCTACACATATTAGGTACTTTGTAAAAAATAAGGTTAGCATAATTAGTGATACTAAAATATAACCGTTCATGACTTAGCATTCAGAGAAAAGTGGTAAATAATGAAACGGCAGGAAATTTTCCAATTTACTTTTTCAGTGTTCTGCCACTTCAGTTAGTGTGTAAGTGATTATGTAATATTGGAAAGTCAATCAGCTGGTTTGCATTTACATGCTGGGGAAAGAAGGTGGAGCTGATGTGGGAGGAGACCAAGTTGGTTTGCGTTATTTTTGAAGCTATAATGATAAGATGAGATGTTTGCATTCTGCAAACTTCCAGAATGTGTTTTAACGGCTTAAACTCCTGGTAAAGTTTGCTTTGAGAGGAGACACAAAATAGAATTCACCACCCAGCTGAAAATCAGCTAACTGTGGAGTTGAAAGTAAGATCCTGTCCCGGCGTCAGTGTCAAGGACAGTCACGTCTAAGTATACTCAACAGACATTTTGTTTTTAAGGGAGGAATGTTAACTTCTAAGCAGAATGTAACCAGAGGCAACTCTCAAGAATTCCCATGAGAGTGATCCCAGCTTTGTGCCTTGTCCACAGTACATTTGGAATGGGGGGCTGCTTTCCCCCAGTGGCCCTGTAGATCATGGGCTGCCGGGCCCCTGCCTCCAGTTACTGGGTCTTTAGACTCATTTTTACTAATAATACAAGACCAAAAAACCAAACAAATAAACAAAAACAACCAACCAAGAAAATGCAGACTCCTTGCCCAAAGTACTTAAAAGTCAAAGGTCAAATATGAAGTAGTCTGGGAACTGGCCTGTTGTTTTGCATTAGCCACTTTTTCCTCAATGAGTGCAGGTAGGTCCCAAGAGGACAGAAACCTGCTGCTAGCTCATAGCTGTCTTCTCAGCACCTGAAACAACACCTGGTATGTAGCAGGTACCTGGGGCTATTTGTGACGGAAAGTATAAGCTGGACCTGTTTTAATGGGTGGTGATACAATGGTGAGCGAGATACATTTTACCTTCCTTCCTGCAGCTCATATTTTCCTGGGGAGACCCCATTAACCAGAGAGCAAAGACGTTCATTATTACTAATTATGATAAATGCTATAAAGGAAACAGGCTACACTTAAGAGCGCAGGTTCTAACATCAGACTTACCAGCCTCTGAATTTGGGTTCTTGATCCAGGATTGGAACTAGGATAATTCAAGTGAGGCACTCACCTGAGCAGCAAAATTTAAGGATGCCAAGAAATTCACTAATGGAGACAGATAACAGTTCAATGCAATATTATTAAAATTAATTTTGATAGTCAAAATTTAAATTAATGCAAAAAAGCCATGATAAACACAAGTTTAAATGAAGACAATATCCTACAGGACTGAGATTAGGGTGAGGCGAGTGAGGCAAGCTATGCAAATTCTCTCTGTTCTTCTTTCTCCAAATGCAAAATGGGATAATATTAGTACTAACATTCTAACGTTTTGTGAGGATGAGATACCAGGGATTCTGCATAGTCTCTGACACACGAGAAAATCTCAATGAATATTAGCTATATTTTTTTATTTTCATCAAATTATTTTCCTGTGATAGACCATTGGGGAAAGAGTACTTAAGCAATAACATCAAAACACTTCAAACAACTAAAAGAGCTAGTTACTCTATTTTGTTTACTCTAAAGCATCACTACTTCTAAAATGCTCTATTATTTTATGGACCATTAAGAAAGAAAAAAAATGCTTCCAAATATAATTGAAAGATGCCATTGATTGCAAAATGCATACTAATTTCAGTTATGTTAAAATATAAAAACAAAAGTGCACCTTAAAATTGGTAAAATACAGTATTGAGCCAATCCAATTCTATGACAAAGAAGCATAAATGTGTGTAATAAAGACTATTTCCAAAAGATTGAATTTTATACAAACATTTTGGGAAAATTTGACTAGTTCATGAACTTAAAATTCTGGACTCACTGAAAACCTAGCCAGTATGGCTTAATAATGATTGTTGACTGAAAGAATAAATAATAATGAGCAATGAAAGAATTAATTAAAGCTACAACTGAAAAAGAGTCTATACTCCTAAGAAGCAATAAGAATTGTGCACAGCAACCACAAATGCCATGAAGAAAGGTAGATGGAAAACTAGAATGACAGAAAAATAAGGGAGATTCGTCTTGACATTTTCTTAATGAAAATGCTAGTGCTTTTATCTGGTATTTTACTCTATCTCCATAGTTCACCTGGGACATTTTAGAACCCTACATCATTTTGGCAGAGTCTCACTATGTGAAAATCCACTTACAGATTGTGCACCTGTCCTGCCCCCATCCTGAATACGTAAATTGGTAGCCATCACTATTAGGGGAAGGACCTGAATAAATATTGAATGAATGAATTCTGTATATGTAGGAGCCTGAACCAAATTCTCTGACCAAATACCATACAGTCCACATACTGGTAAGCCCGGCACAGCCAACTAGGATCTAAGGAAAATGTGAATTATACCTTTAGGTAAGTGAGAGTATAATTAGCTCTGATTCCAGGAGACTTGAGTTCATACTGCCCTTGCATCACTCCTTGCATTTTAACCCCATCCTGGCTTTTTGGGAGTAAGAGTATATATTTTTTAAATTGTTCACTCCAGTGCATATTTCCACTACTCAGGACAAAACTCGTGGGAGTAGGAGGTGGGGCAGGAACCACAAGCATAACTGCTAACAGCCAGAAATCTCCCCACTGCCTTATTTAACTCCAATAACTTTAGCATCATTCTAGCATCATTTTTGACCAAATTCACCAAAAATTTCATAAAATCGAGTCTGTTTTGTCAATGTCAGTTATTCGAATCACGTGCATACTATGGATGAGTACCATTTTTTTTTTTAAACTAATTTCCATCTTCCGGGAAATATTTAGATTACCCCCACGGAGAGATTATTCATAGACAGGAGGCATTCATTCAAAAGGAATGTTACTTGTAGTAAATTGATGTTTATGACATTTAACTTTTAAAAAAAGAAACTCTCCATTGTTTTCCACCTATTATTATTTCCAGCCATTTCATGAGAAAGGGGCTCACACAGACAATGAGTTATTTTCCTGCTTCCTTAGGGTTAATTTTTCAGTCACTTTGCATAGTCACATGGGCTAGTTTTCCCCAAGAGTAACACTAGATTGTTTGTTTTTTGTTTTTTTTTGTTGTTGTTGAGGATTTTCATCTAAATTCCCTTGAGATATTATCACCATACCACAATTTGCTTTGTTCAGTTAAGTACATACCTCAGGATTTATAAAATTTGGTAAATATTATTATTATACCTTGTGAAGAAAGCAGGGGAAAAATTAAACCTCCCATGTTGAATTAAGATTACACAGACTTCTCTTTCTCCTTTAAAAAAAATGTATTTTGGCAGTTGAAAGCAGGTGCTAATGCAGTTCATTCACGATATGAGAAAGCTCAGTGTACATCTGAAACTCCTTCTTCAGAGCAGAAAATTGTAAGGGTTGAGCAAAACAGAAAACAGAGTCCTTTTCTAAATATAGCCATGTCATATGACCCCACTAGTCTTTGTACTCAGAGTATTAAGGTATTAAATTCATTGCTTCATGGATACAGCATGTAATTACTCTCAGGAGGAGGGAGTATAACCAAGCAGCACAGACATAAATGTTGGGCTTGTGTCCATCCTTTTTGATCTAAGGAAATAGATGTTAGAATGTTGTTGGGATGTCCCCACATGACAGTTTGTCATTCGGATAAACTTTCCCACTGCACACAGAAGACAGTTCATCCTTCTCTTTGGTTTTACTTTTATATCCCTTTTCACAGCAGCCAATGTTTGAACACTTTCACACAGTAGATGTTTCTTCTTTTTTTTCTGTTTGTTTCTTCAACTGTGGGACATTAAACTGAGGCTAATTCAGTTTTGTCAGTGTCATGATAATCATTACAACGTTATATAGTTCTAAATTTAGATTCCCTGTAATCGCTCTGTGAATACACTATTTTTGTTCTTTTTTAAAGCACTCTTTATAGGGTAATTTTAACATGTATCCTTAAAACTTGTA
This sequence comes from Choloepus didactylus, assembly GCF_015220235.1. Classification (NCBI taxonomy): domain Eukaryota; kingdom Metazoa; phylum Chordata; class Mammalia; order Pilosa; family Megalonychidae; genus Choloepus; species Choloepus didactylus. The sequence goes on from NC_051325.1 coordinate 56,524,573, forward strand.
GTGCTTTCAAAAAATCTTTATTTTTAAAGAGCATTTTAGATTGACTGCATGTCTGGGACAAATTAAGGGTTAAGTTGGGAATGAGAAGTTCTGGGCTCTCACTGCATTGAGCTGTGTTTATCTGCAAACTAAAATGCTTATAAATCCGTTTCTATTTTACCAAAGATAGATCTAGAAAGCCAAGTATGGGTTTGCGAAATCACGGGTAGGAACTTAGGACTCTCCTTTTGTAAGTGGAGAGGGAGGGCGGAGATGACACATATTAAAATTGAGAGAAGGCCTGCCAAGGCTCGGGAGGAAAGCAGCGTTCTCACACTACCAGGGTTTATTCAGAGGGAAAATTTTTACATGTTTGCCCTCTGGGCCCAAGGGACAGAAGAAGTAGGAGGAAGTAACTAAGATCGTCCCATACTTAAAGCAGGCAGAGGTCCCTGCTGGTTGCTAAGACAGACACACATACATACATACATAAACACATACATGCATAAATACGTAATGTAGCTCAGCCATAAAGCAAGTCATAGCCCAAAACTGAGAATTTGGTTTTAGGACTCTGGTGTTTCTGCCTGGAAAATGACCCACCTGCTCCCTTTCTCTCTCTGTACATATGTTTGATGATGATACCCGTTGACTAGTTTCTGATATCTCTTAAGAAATCCATTTTTTCATTAAATTTTTGCTACTTATTGAATATTTTTACAATTAGAATGCATTTATGTATTATATAGTTGAAACATTTTTAAAAATATGTATTCTTGACAAAATAAATCAAAAGACTCCAAATGACTTCATAGTCCTCTTGAAGTTAGATTAAAAGTTTACGTGGTCTCTATGACCTTTGCTTGTGTTAAAAAAAACAAATAAACAGAAAGAACGGGCTTTTTGGAATGCCCCTTGCAAAATGATAAATCATAACTTTATTAACTTCCCCAGATTCCTTCAGAACAAAAGGAAGCAACACGGCTAAGTTCAATTTCTCTGTAAATTCATCCTAAAAGCTAACATGCCTCATATGTATTTTGTTCATGGTGCAACATTTAAACAATGAATGGCTAGAACATGCTTTCTTTTCTGAGGGTGGAGTGAGGACTCTTGGTCAAAGGGAGCACTCAGGCAGATACAGTGTGTGATTCACGGAAGTGTCCCAGCCCCAGGTTTTTAACTTCCTTAATTGCAAAACTGAAGCCTGCTATGTGTTGAGTGATCAAGAGTAAGGAGTTTCAAAGTTAAGGAAGCAGTAAGCTCATTTCCAGAAGTTGTCTTCCCACATTACTCCTGCCTCTAAGTATGGAAACTTTCTTTGCTTTCTCAGTGCATGTGTATATAGCATTTTCTCAGTTTAAGACAGAGGACTTGACAGAAGATTCTCTCTTCCTGTCTTTTAATAACCCAAAGTACCTGAGAATTCATTAATTTTAAGAGGATTCTATAGTTTACCTTGTAAAATATTGAGCACCTCAAGAAGCAAAAGAGTTCACCACAATAACATTATCAATGGAAATTTTCTGCTTCTCGTTGAAACCTCCTTGAATCTTACCCTGACTTCATTCTGTTTAATCACTTGGACTCAGAAGATAATTCAGGAACCCCACTCCCCCAGCAGTGAACTCTAAGAGATGAAGTCACTACAGGTCCCTGGGTTTAATTAATTAGTTTTGTTCATACTTCTGCATTTTTCTTTTCCAAAAACATGTAGAGATATTTAAATCTTTGCAATAAAAAGAGGGGGATTTTTTTTTTTTTAAAGCAACACAAGGCACTTTCCCCATATCTCTCTACTCATTTTCACTATATCTAAAAAAATGGGGAATTTAAAATCTCCAGAAATATCTGGCTTCCCCTTTTTTCTTTTATAGTCAATAGGTCAAAAATCCACATGTAGTAATAGGAAGTGAATGTATTTAGACACATGTTTTAAAGATGATTTAAACTTGAGCCCCCCAAACTTTGTTCCTATAGAACTTTTATAAGCACATACATAAATATTTAGGTACAGTGAGGTTGTTGAGAAAAGTTGACTCGGAATCAAGATACCAAAAACACAACACTTTAGAATCGGGAACCACACAATTTTGTTTATCCCGGCCCTTTTATTATATTAAAGGAAACGTAGGCTGAGAGAAGCTATCTAGCTTGCTTTAGGGTTTTGGGATCCTGGTCACAGATTTGCCATATAATCTTGCTTAGCGAACTTAACCGATGAAGCTTCTGTTTCTTCATCTGTAAAATGGGCCCATCAGGAGACTTGATTTTAAGTTGTTAAAATGGGTATGATTTTGTGAGCGTGTGATTTTGGAGCACGCAAGAGAGGAAGTCCAGGAGTCCAAATAACTCGGTGGCCCAACCTTTTCACCAACAGATCAGTTTATTTTGGCACTGGACAAACATATGCTCTTTCACTGAAAGCCTGGGTTTTGGCATTTGGTATTTCCTGACCGTTTGGGTCTTGTACATTTTTGCCATCCCTTAACAATGAAGAATCCAATCAGAGTTGATTTCTTTCATAGTGCAAGTGGCAGCAGATTCTAGTATATCCAGAATTGTCTTGTTTCCTGCTTCACCCAGCCTTCCTGTCTCCATCTTGCATAGTTTTCAGCTTTGCCAAAATGGGCCGGTTGTACTTTTCAGAATTTCCTCAACCACTCACCATTTCAGGCTCAACATTAATGATTTATCCAGTGAGCGTTATTAAAACTGTCTGTAGTCCCTGAAGAAAGGACAGCTTGTCAAACCTACATTTTAAAACTAATTGGATATATTTTGCATGAATTGTGATTAATGCAAGGTAATTGCAGAGGATCGCTTTTACTAATTAATAAATCATTCACATTGAGTGATCTTGGTAGAATGAACTTTAAAAGTTCATAACTGAATTGCTCAAAACCAGTATCCCATGTACACATAGTTGAGTGGTTTAATATAATTCTTCTTAAGAAAACAAACAGATATAGCAGTACTTTAATTCACAAACAACTTGCTTAATTTGTGTCCTCTGAAAATAACAAGCCTGAGAAAGGAAAACTATAAGGTACAGACAGTACGCTACGGAACTCTTGCTTCTTGATTGATTTCACATTTGCAACACAGCTCACTTATTATAAAGGACTTGGAAAGGTCAGATGGAAACATCACATCACTCGTAGAAGGATTTCTGAAGTTGTTGAAAGCACCAAATTAACTTAAAACAACCGAATAAAAAGAAAAACTTATCCAAGTTGTTACGACATGTATGGTTACAAAGCCCTGGAGAGCTTATGAATAAATGCAGGTGATTTTTCCTCCACCCACAGAGAAAAGGTCGGTTATTTAAAAAGCCACTGGAATTATAGCTTCAAGAAAGCAGAATGGCTTGTGTTTTTCATATCAGGTAAAAAGGGACACATGAGCCCTTCAATGGAAAGCAATAAGATGCTATTCAAAGAAAGACTCCCTGCAGCTAATGGCAGGCAGTTCTGAATCAGGTAATACACACACCCAGAATCCTTCAGGAGCACCAAAAGAAAAATTTAATTCAATTCCTGTGTAAATTAAACCTAAAACAATTCCTTCAATCTGTTTTTTTTTTTTTTTTGTTTGTTTGTTTAAGGCTACTAGGGTATTTAAAAAACACTTCTCCATAGAGGAACAAGGTTACAAATGCTTAATGTATTCGTATACAGAGAAGACAGAGCCTGGGTTCCAGCCCCGGAATTTACAACCACAGGAAACAATTGGAGAACAACTACAATTCTCCCCTTCTGGAATATTCGCAGAACTAGACCTTAGTCACTTTGGGCTCAGGATCCCCCAGACTTAATAGGCTTTATCCATGCCTGGTTTCTCAGAATGGGCTTGGGGAGGCAGTGTGGAGACACACAGACAGCTTAGAAGGCCCCTGAGCCACAAAAACATTTCCCCACACCTACCCTCAATAGCTGTTTCACTTATAATTCTTCTCCTTTGGAATGCAAATATGGCATTCGCACCAATGAGGTCTTTTGAATGGATTAACTTTTAGTTGTTTTGTGTGGAGGGAGGAGAAGAGAACAAGGAGGGAGAAAGGAGAAAAGGCATTTTTCTTTTTTTAAAAGGAAGGAGAGACCAAATAATAATAATAGTGGTAATGGTGACGATAGCTGATTGTCTTGGCGTTTCTCAGGTGCCAGGACTAAACTTGCCGTCCTTGTTCTTATCCACTAATTCCTCACGTTAGGTAAACCTCATCCTGGCTGACACTCCCTCAGTTTCCTTAAATCCTCCTTCATCACCTTTCCTGAGGGCATTGGCTGTTTTTTCCTACCTTAAACTTCTACTTTTGCTAAGGGCCATCTAAGTAACACAGGTGCACCATACTGGGCAGAATTATAAGGATCCCAGTTAAAATGCACTATGGGAAGAAATAGCCGGATTTTCCTGTGGTGTAACATCAGTGGTACTTGAACAATACCATCAACAGCCTACCATCCAAAACTGGGTGGCCACAGGCAATCTCTTCATACCTCAGTTTTCCCATCTATAAAATGGGTATAATAATGGTATCAATCCCTATGTATCATTGCAAGGATCAAATATATGAATGCATTTTTGTCTGGCACAGAGTAACCCCTAAATAAAAGACCAGACAACTGTTTTTGTGGTCATTTTCAGGTTGTTTGTTAAGGAACTGCCAACAGTGCTGATGCAGAGATCTCCAGTCTCAGGAAAATATTAAAAATCAGTCATTCTTGAGAACTTCTAAAACTTCAATTTTAAATGAATCCATTTGTAGATATTGAAATTTGAGGTACTTGGATCCATCTTGTCTCCTAAGCTTATAGCAATTCCATGAGAAAAGGAACTGAGTCCCCTCCATGGTTTCCTACAGTGGGGAATTAATGTATACCACATCAGGGAAGCAGGCAAAGAAAAGTAATACTTTCAGGTATAAACAGAAGACCTGATTGTGCTAATTTTAGTAATTCACTTTATTTCCCTAGACAAAACTGGGTTTTAAATCTTGATAACATGCAGCCGTATATGACTGTGCTTTAGAATTTAAAGTCTCCTCTCTATGTGTAATTACGTCTCCACTTTTATTCTTGATATGGTTTATGTGTGCCTTCCCTCTTGTTTTTCTTACTCATTCCTGCCAATGGTTTGTCTTAATATTATTGGACTTTGCAAAGAACTCAGCCATTGATGATACTGATCACAGATGTTGGCTGCTTTTATTTAATTCATAATATTCTGTTTTTAGGTTTACTGAGTCCTGTCTTCTTATCATCTAGAGGGTGCATACCAAACTGAGAATAGCGTTGGGGTGGGGGAATGGGGAGGAGGGAGCTAGAATTGGAAATGGGCCTTTGCAGATGATCTCATCCTTAACAGTAATGCTTTTTTTTTTTTTTTTTTTGTCTTGCTTTGCAATTTTATTTATTTATTTTTAACAAGGAGAATGTATTCAGGTATCACTTGAATAACTAAATAAGCAAAGAAAAAAAATCTCGAGATTCCTTAACCGCCTCCTGCCTGCTGGGCTCACCTGCCAGGTCCAAAGAACAGGAGGGGGAGAAAGGGAGAAGCTGGAGTTCGTCTGAGGATGTGGGCGGGGCAGGAAGAGACGGGGCAGCCTCAAACTGCTTTCCTCCTTCTGTTCTCAGCCATTTTCTCCGTCCCCTCCACCTACCGATTTCCCCGAGCGAACAAGGACGAGCGCGCATCTCAACACGCAGCAGCGCGGGTGGCTGCACGGTCCACGGGTGCACGTGAAAGTCGCTGCACACAGCCTGGTGTGAAGGAAAACAGAGTGGAGAGAGAAAAAAAAAAAGAGTGGCGAGAGTTGTAAAAGAGATCAATAGAGAGAAAAAAAGGGGGGGGGGCCGCGAGTCGGGATCACGTGATTTTCTGGAACGCAAACCCACTTCTTTATTTTGATCCTCAAGCAGAGTTGCCGACCCCCAAATGCCTGAGAGAATCGGAAAGAGTAAAGTCACGTTCCACTGGAAAGGATCACTTCTTCAGTTCACATGAATTTATTCTTTGATGTCCTTCGTGGCTTGTGAGGTTTACTTCTCTTTCAAATCAAATAATTTGTTTCTTTCTCATTCTGAGAAAAACTTTCTAGATGTGTTTTCCCTTCTGAAAGAAAGGCTTTGAAATCTTGTCCAGCACCTCCTCTCTTAAAGGAATATGGTAAAAGGGGACAGGCCTTGGGGGCAAGAACATGTTTTAAATGTCACTTTCCAAATACCCTTTCTTTCCCTTAAGAGTCTTAAACTGAAAAATCCCAGCTGCTGAAGACATTTCCAAACAACGCGATGGCTGTAGCACCGACGCCTGTGCTCCCAGCAGGGGCACCCAAACTTCTCTCTGGGCTCTGTAGCCCTGGTGGAAGCTGAAGGTGGACAGAAGGGACACAAGGCTGTTTCCATTTTTGAGTCGAGTCACTTCCCTGGGAGGTAGTGGCTTTGCTTTAGCAAGGATTTTAAAGTTTATTTAGTCCCATTCTCCTAGGATGTCGAGGCAGGAAGAGCTGAGAACCAGGGTTGTACATTTTCCGGGGTGGTTGGATTTCAGGGTTCCTGTTTGGAGATTAACACCTAAATCCCTGTTTGCAGCACCTGCAGGGACACTGCTCCAGGTTGGGGCATCTGCCCGTGGTGGCCCAGAAATTCTGACAATAATGCAGTCATCTCAAGTGCAGAATAAGATGTTTGTACACGAAGCGACCTCTAATTGTGTCTTAGAAACTCATGTCAGATCAACATGTGGTTTTACTTATTCAGCAGAGGTTATTACATTTCAAGCTGTTTTGTGTTAGTTTTCAGCATTTAAATGAAGCATTTTCTCTTTCATATATTTGATGTGGCTTAAAGGAGCTTGCCTCTTTTTCTTATAGATTTTATTGTTTGATTAGATCTTTGTGTCAAGTCAGATCAAAGATGGCCTTTCTCTCTTTAGGAGAGACCTTTTATTAAAACAAATCAATAGAACTGACTCCAAAGTAAAGAGACTTTTTTTTTTTTTTTTTTTTTTTTTTAAGATTTTGAAAAGAGGAAAAAGATTTCAATGAGAATGAGGAAGAAAGGTTTTTATTTTTGCATTTTTATGTCTATCAGAGTAAGGTAAAAGCAACACTTTGGCATTCTAAACTTTGGATTTACCGTGGAAAGGCTTTTGGAGTCTTAGCTAGATAGACACATCATTATGGAACACATCCCCCCTCACATTTTATGATCTGGGAATATTAAAGAACTCCCCATCTATCCACATTCTGGCCCCTAACATACAGAGGCAGACCCCTGGCCTTGGCTGGGGATATTCCAGCCACCGGGAAAGGTCTTGTCATGCTTCTTTCTCAGACAGACTTCTTCCCATTCTTCAAGGAGCGTCTCAGGAGTTTCCAGAAGGTGTCTGTGTTTCCATAGCAATTTATAGTTACCTCCATGGAGGGGCTCCCAGGTTATCCGGAAATTATGTGTGTATTCGGTAACACCACTATTCCTTAGAGACAGGAAATGTGTTGTTCATTTTCGTCCTCCTCCCTGTGCTTGTTGGAGCCCAACATACATTTGTCCATCTGAATCAAACAAAGGCAGGAATTGGCATTATTCGCCTCGCTATAGAAAAAAAGAGACGAGGAGGACTATATTGGGAGCACTTGGCAGTTGCACAGTAAATAACATCTGTAAAGCATCACAGATGGAATATATGGATGCTTCTACACAACACTTATTAGCTCACACATTTTTCTTATTTACTGTGTTAATGAACTCTTCAGCCTTGAATGGCAGCTCCATGAGGGCAGGGTTTTTGTCTTGTTTTCTGCATTGCAGTATCTTCAGCATTCAGAACAATGCATTCAGACAGCAGTAGCTCCAGGGTTGTTTGTTGAATGAGTGAAGCAATGTATACACCATTTACTGCCCTTTTGCAGTCAAGGTGAAGGGGAAACTTGGGACAGCCACCCTGCTAATTTAGACCAAGGAGTAGAGGACGTCCTCTGGGGTCATCTGCCTTCAAGGGACCTCAGTTACGTGGGTGGCAGCTACAATTCTCCAGTTGCACTGGAAGTGAGGTTTAGCCTAAGGCATCCAGAGAGTGTAGTTTTTGCCTCTACCTTGCTTCAAACAATATATTCTTTATTCATTCAAAACATCAGGCAGTTATGTAGGGGGAAAAATGATGGAAATGCATTATGTGTTGTCATGGAGAATTGGCAAAACAAAATTTAACAGTATTTTTTTTGCTCCCTTTTCCTCGGGCACTCTTCAAAAGGAAGGCGGATGGTAGAGCTTTCTTGACTTGACCCTGGCCAAAGAAATTAGGAAAACCAAAGCATTTGGTGCAGAGAACACAACTCCACGGTGTCAGGGACTACACAGGTCATGTTCCCTGCTGTCTCCCCCATCACGGGCACAGGGCCTGGCACACAGTAGGTGCTCAATAAATGTTTTGAATGAGTCAGGGAATGACTGTATAGAATCTGTCCCAGCTGCAGTATAGATTGAACTTTAGGTGCCATTTGAGATCATGAAAAGTTGCGGGAGAAATTTCCCCTGCATTTACAATGTGGTAGTTAGATGGCTAACCATTTAATTTGAACATTTAGTTGGTCACTTGCATACACCCAATTAAATGCTTCCAACCACAGTTTTGCTTCTGTACATATTGCCCCAGTAATGAACCATGAGTATAAAAAAAACACCTTCTTTTTTAATGTAAGACACAAGAAAATATATGTACCTGTAGAAGAGAGATGAGAATTGAAGGATGTCCTAGTATCAAAAACAAAAAATTTTAAGCAATTAAATATTGTTTTTTCCTTATTTAGAGCCCTTGGCTTCTATAAAGCAGATCTCAGCCCTGGCCCCCAAAATTGTTTTTTTTCAGGCCAATGGAAACTCTGACCAGCTAAATATCTTTACCCAGTGTATCAGTTAGCTTTTGCTATGTAACAATCCACTCCAAAATTTAGTGGCTTAAAGCAATTATCATGTGTTTTTTAGGCCATATTCTAATTTGTGTAATCTAATTATTCCACATAAGTGGAATCATACAATATTTGTCCTTTTGTGTCTGGCTTATTTCGTTCAACATGATATCTTTAAGGTTCATCCATATTGGAGCATATAAGAGAACTTCATTCCTTTTTATGGCTGAATAATATTCCATTGTATGTATATACCTCATTTTGTTTATCCATTCACATAATGATGGACACTTGGGTTGCTTCCACTATTTGGCTATTGTAAATAATGCCATTGTGTACATTGGTGTGCAAATATCTGTTCAAGGGCCTGTTTTCAATTTGGGGTGGGGGGGGGTATGTACCTAGAAGTGTGATTATTGGGCCATATGGTAATTCTATACTTAACTTTCTGAGAAACTGCCAAATTGTTTTCCACAGAAGCTACACCATTTTACATTCTCATCAACAATGTACAAGGGTTCCTATTTCTTAGAATTTTCTGTTTCTTTAATAATAGCCATTCTAGGGGGTGTGAAGTGGTACCTCACTGTGGTTTTGATTTGCATTTCCTTAGTAGCTAATGAATGGATATCTTTCCATGTGCTTATTGGCCATTTGTGTATCTTCTTTGGAGAAATGTCTATTCCAGTCCTTTGCCCATTTTAAAATCGGGTTATCTTTGTGTTGTTGAATCACAGTGGTTCCTTACATACTCTGGATATTAAACCTTTCTTAGAAATACATTTTCCAAATACATTTCCTTCCATTCTGTAGGTTGTCTTTTTTACTTTCTTGATAATGTCCCTTGCCACACAGAAGTTTTTAATTTTGATAAAGTTCTGTTTATTTCTTCTTTTGTTGTTTGTGTCAATTGTATGTTAAATAATAGGAAAGCATAAGTCCTCTTTTATTTTTGTAATACAAAAGGTAAATATAAATGGGACTTCTAGATATAGTTGTTGGTGAAAGAATAAAATGAATGAATAAAATGAATGAATTTGCTTTGGGATGTTTGGAGAACAGGGGTAGAGAAGGTCCTGTACATGTTTATGGGGCTTATTTTAGTATTGTAGTTTGTTAAAACCTCTGCTCTATTCAAATCTCATTCTCTAAGGTCCATCAACTCGTGCACTGGTGTCCAATCCATCCCAAAGAACAGCTCCCTTAAATGGAACATTTTGCACAACCTAAGCATAATATTAGCTACCAAGCATCAAACTTTTTCTTTCTGCTTGGTTCAGGGCTACGACCATTACAAGTTTCTTCCGGTTTGGGCTCTTGGGTCACACGATCTGGATTTTAATCCTCCTCCCACAGTTTACTACTGAGTAACTTTGTGCAAGTTTTGTAACTATTCTGGGCCTCTACTTCCTCACCTGTAAGATGACGGAGGTGGTAGGACCTGTATCATGGGCTGATTGTACTGATAAAAAATAGTTATATTTTGATAATATATTAATAAGTGAGGCAAACTTATTATATATTAAGCATGGTCTCACTCCTCATTATCACCACTAGAATCCATCAATGTAGCTACACCAACAGAGAGCCTGCTCTTAATCTTAATCTGCATTCCTGCAGGTTTGAGCCCATTGCTGAATAGGACCTTTTGAAGATGCTCCCATTAGTCAGGGTGTGGTCAACTGAACCAGGGTGGGCCATGGTTGCTATGACTGAAGGCCTTATAAAGAGGAGCCACACAGACATAGGGGACTGGTGGTTTGATGGGCTGAGCCCTCTACTACGGGACTTGCCCTTGGCAGGACTGTTGCTGCAAAGGAGAGGCTAGGCCTGCCTGTAATTGTGCCTAAGAGCCTCCTCCCGAATGCCTCTTTGTTGCTCAGATGTGGCCCTCTCTCTCTAGCTAAGCCAACTTGGCAGGTGAAATCACTGCCCTCCCCCCTACGTGGGATCAGACACCCAGGGGAGTGAATATCCCTGACAACGTGGAATATGACTCCTGGGGAGGAATCTAGACCCGGCTTCAGGGGATGGAGAACATCTTCTTGACCAAAAGGGGGATGTGAAAGGAAATGAAATAAGCTTCGGTGGCAGAGAGATTCCGAAAGGAGCCGAGAGGACACTCTGGTGGGCACTGTTACACACAATCTAGACAACCCTTTTTAGGGTCTAGTGAATTGGAGTAGCTAGTAGTAAATACCTGAAACTATCAAACTACAACCCAGAACCCATGAATCTTGAAGATGGTTGTATAGAAATGTAGCTTATGAGGGGTGACAATGGGATTGGGAAAGCCATACAGGCCAGACTCCCCTTTGTCCAGTGTATGGATGAATGAGTAGAAAAATGGGGGGGAAATAAAAGGCACCCAGTGTTCTTTTTTACTTTAATTGTTCTTTTTCACTGTAATTTTTATTCTTATTATTTTTGTGTGTGTGGTAATGAAAATGTTCAAAAATTACTTTTGATAATGGATGCACAACTATATAATGGTACTGTGAACAATTGAATGTATGCTTTGTATGACTGCATGGTATGTGAATATATCTCAATAAAAATGAATTTAATTAAAAAAAAAAAAAAAGAGGAGCCAGAAGCCAGCTGAAACCAAAGAGCAGACACAAGGATGGGAAGCATGAGATGCAAACGAGATCACTGCTGGCGGGGGCAGAGATGCCAGCCAAGAAACCCATGGATTGCAGCAAACCAGCCCCAGAATGCCACAGACTTTGGGAATAATGCATGTTTTGCTGATGCCTTGATTTTGGACATCTAGCCTCTGAGACAGTGAGCTAATGATTGCTTATTGTTCAAGCCACCCCATTGTGTGGTATTTGTCATAGTGGCCTGGCAAACTAAGACATAAATTAAGTCATAAAAATATACCCCACCCAATGCAATAAAGCTATTTCACTTTGAATGAATATATACTTATACATATGTATACCTTTTTAAACATTTTCAAGTTTTGTGAATAGTCCCTTATGCCAAAAACTTTGCCTGCATCTGGTCTAGGGGCTGGTGAAATGAAGAAATAGGGAGAAGCTGTGGATTAGTAGGAAATTATAGTAGAATGTTAAAAAAATATGTAAGAAAAATGGGGATTCTTTTTTTTAATAAAAGCAAAGATGACTCACATATTATTATCCTATTGAAGAACTTAGCTGTTCTTTGGGGTGGAACTAGTTCTATAGTCAACTAAATCCAGGAAATACAATCTCCTCCCCTTGAAAATTCACCACACCCACTTACATATTAAAGGGTCTAAAGAGTTTTGCAGGAAGGAAAACAGTTTAATTTTCTCTAAGCTAGCATTCCCTATGCTGATTTGACCACAAAAATTATTGTCATTGTTGTTGCAATGAATTCTGTCACTTATTAACATAGTGGAACTTAGTCTAGAAAACTAATGTCTTGCTATGTCTACAGAAAAACAGCAAATGCTGGATATGCTTGTCAGAGTTGTAATTCAACTTCATGCAAGCTGTTGATTGGAATCCAATCGACAGGTGAGTGACCAGCTTATTCATTTTTCAACTGATTCTTGTGGTTGTGTGCAGATGTGGCTTCAAAAGCTGAATCACAAGCGGCAGAAGACCCAGTAAATAGTACATAGAGCTAGGAAGAAAAAAAGAACGTGCAGTTTGGTGTTTGTACAGTGTGACAAAAAAACACTAAAACACTGATGGGTCTTTATCCTTTCAGCCACACCCCCTTCATTTCAGCAGAATGGCAGACGGTCCCATGTTCGAGTGCAGAAGGCGAGCCTCGCTGTACTGGACAGTACCTGGTTATAATAGGTGAAGCATGTCCTCTCTTCAGGGAAGTCGCAACAAGCTTAATTACTCAATATTGGGTCAACGTTACTGTTTAATTTAGAAAGTTATTTCGTGTTCTTATTATGCTTCTTTGTTTTCTCTCATTCCACTCTGCATTTCAGTTTGTCTCTTCTTAAAACCTTTCTATTTCTTTGGAAAAGAAATTCTGTTGTTGTTAAAACCACCTGTGTTCGGCATTAAAGAAAAGCACCAAGAAAGTACAAATCTTCTGAGATTCACCCATGCAGGAAACAGCACCCTTAACATTTGATGAATATCATTCAGTACACAGTAATTTTACATAAATGGGATTCTATTCCTCATTCTGGGCAGCGTCTCATAGACCTTTTTCTGCAGCAATAAACCATAGCTCTACACTATCTTTGTTAATGGCTGAAAGTATTCCATTGTGGGGTTGTGCCTTAGTTTATGTAACCCTTTGATCACTCTTAACAGACATTCAAGCAGTTTGCAATTTGTAATTATTCCACATTGGGCTTGTGCAAACACCCTTGTGCACCTAGCTGGTCACATTTATGAGATATTTTCCTTAAGGTAAATCCCTACAGGATAGATAGCTGCATCAAAGTGTATCTACATCTTACACTTGGTTCCAGATTGCCAGACTGCCCTCCAGAAAGGATTTACCAAATTACCTTCATTCCAAATGTACAAGGTATTGCCTCTTTTGATACCTGCAATTTTTATACCATTTTAAAGACCATTCTGGATCTCCAGTTTAATGTATTCCTATTCCCTATGGAAAAAAAATTAGCCATGAAGCAGATCACTTCCAAGAAAAAAAAAAAAAAAAAAAGCCCATACACACCAAACCAGTCAGTTTTCCTTTTTGTCCACATAATACCAAAAAATAAACATGAATGTCCGTTTCAGGAAATTCATGTTTTAAGCAGCATGGAGCTAAAATCTGGACTCAACTGTGTAATACAAACACAAAGGAGAAAAAGTCTTAATCTTTTCTGACTATTGGAAAATCCCTAAAGAGTCCCTTTAGTAGATGTGAATCTCTAAAATCAAAGATTTAATTCTTTAATGCATAATAAACAACCTACCAATTTAAGAGAGAATATTGTCTCCCAAATCCACCCCTTCTCCTCTCTGCTCCAAACCTGCTTTAAGTAATTTTGTTGGAAGTATTGGCTGCAAATGACAAAGGAGCAGATTTGTAATGTCGGATTTCCCTCTAGATGAGAGCAATTTGTGCAATGCCCAGTGCTCGGTACATAGTAGACCCTCAATAAAGCATGGTTGAATGGCTAAATGACATACGACAAAGCGAAAAAGAAAAGTGCCCATGCTATTAGATCGAATCAGCCCGAGTTATTCAGGAACTATTAATAGGTAACCAGTGGGTGGAAGCACATGCTTGGAACCTTTCTTTTCTGGATTTTCCATGTTCTCCATAAGCAGAGACAGCGAAGTGGTGGACGAGGGCCGAATTAGGCCGCCATCCTGTTTTGCTTGGCTCAAATGTGGTTTAAACATTTTGAAATCTTGCCAGCATTTCTCAAGTGAGCTCACATAAAAATCTGAAATTCTGGCTTTTCTTGACAAAATGTAACTCTGGCTCACCAAGCTGGCATTCCCTTCCTTATCCAGTATAGCCAAAGGGGGGTGGAGGGGGAGAAGGGATCATGACTCTCCCCCAGCCCCCCACTTCAGATTGCCACTGCCCTCACCTGGCTGCTGCCGTCCCCGGCTCACTTCTGCTACCTGACTGGCCCCCGTAGGCATCGTGACTTTGCCACACCTTTTTTTTCTTTCTTTCCCCAGTTTGGAATGCGTGCAGAGGTGATCTGCTTATCTTAAATTATTCCCTTAATTCAAAGAAATTTACTCGTTTCCTCTTTTCCTGATTTTTAAGACCTTGCTGCTCCTGGTGCCCCTTTTCCTGAATAGCTTGCACTTTTGTTCTTTGCCTAGCAAGGACAGCTCTCTGGAGAGACCCTTCTCTCAGCAAACTCTCTGCTGCAGGCTGACGACAATCAAAGGCATTGGAATACTTTTGTCTTTGCGTGTGGGTGGGGGAGGGGAGAGAGAGAGAAACAAAACACACCAAGATTATGGAGAGTTATTGCTCTACCTTCCTGTTCTCTGACAACCTTCACTGTCGGACTAGCCCTGGAACTACATTTACTTGAAATATATTCTGGGGGGAAAAAGAATCTTGTTTTGAAATTTCTCACATCTGCTTAAAAAAAAATCTGTCGGTTGACTCTTATTCTCTCTCTCTCTCTATATATACATGTACACACACATACATATATACATTATATCATGTAATTAGACATTAAAGTACAGAGAAACATTCTTAAAACTTTGCTATCAGGAAAGCTGACATTTCAGACATTGTAGATTACATAGAAGATAAACACGTTGCCCATTCCCACCCTCCCCTCCCTGAATAACACAAAAATAAATTCCCAACTTCCGTCACCAATTTGTAGGTAGTCTAAATCGGCTTTATTTTCTCCTCTGACCATAGGTGTTTGGTGTCAATGTACACTTTTCCTACCGCAATGCTTCCTTTTCTCAAACTATTATTTTTGTTTTTATGAATAATACAGTATGCCCGGTTATTATTTAGTTTGGTTGTATGCTAGCCTCATGCTCTGCATTTTAATTTACATGTAACTGCACAGGAAAAATGCAAATCTCTTCTATTCAAATTCAAAAGAAAAGAAATGGATTTTTTATGGCCTAAAGAATCTATTCATTACCAAATCATTTATCTTTTCAGAAAGAACAGTTTATATATCCAATGTGCTCTAGTGCTGTCTTTATTTTCTTCTTTTTTTCCTACTTTGATAAATATGCTCACTTTTTCAAATCTCCCTTAAATAGCTGCCGATAGGGGCAGCTTATAACAGACAGAACAGGAATATAATTAACAGCATTAAACAGAAAGCAAGGATTGCATGGAAGCCTCGAACACCTTGGATATAAAAAAAATAATAAACCTAAAACTTGGATTGAAATGTCAAAAAATAAAAAATAGAAAAAAAGGATATACTCTTGGCTTTTTCAAAGCAAATCGACACACAAGGGGTGGGAGAAGAGACAATCGTGTTGTCTTTTGAACAGACTAGCTTTTTTTCGAGTCTTGTAGCAGATATTCTTAAGAGCTGGAAACGCTAACGTTCTGAACACTCTGATTTGGCTTCCTACATTATCTGCTTTTAGAAGTTCAGCATTTTGAATGCTGGGCTGCACTGAACACTGGTTGATATTTATATCTTGATTAAAGGAATCTGTTTAGAAGGCAGTGCTTCTTGGAGGTTGTTGTAATGCACAAACAGCTGTGATACACAAAGCAATTTCCGCTAAATACCTCTCACCGTAGCAGCTTGAATGGCTTCCTCTGAATGGCCCTAAGTGAGAAATAGTAGTGGCAGGTTTAGAGTTGATGGCATTATTTTTTTAGACATTTGCCTTTTTCTGGTCCACTGTCGTTTAAAAATCATACGATTGTGTTAGAGTTACACAGAATGTTGACTTTTTCCATTCATGTTTATGTATTAAATTGGATTTCAGGGCAATTTGAATGGATTTCTTTGTTCTCACTAGATTAAGTCCAGATAGATAATCTGGTTTAGTTGTGGCTGCATTGTTTAACTACTGCTTAATTACAGAGCTCGCAATACGACGGCAGAGGAGGCGATTTATGTTCATTTTGAGGAAGGGGAAAAAAAATCATATGCCAAGCTCAAAAATGTGCAGTCATTTTAACTTGTTCCCTGAAGGCCAATTTACAGACTGTTTTTTTCAAAGAATTGTTTACTTTGAAATTCTTAAACACCAGACTGTTTCCATACACACAGCCTGTGTATAGGAACGTTTGGGATCTTGGGGGGTTGGTTTCGAATCCGATGCAGAGGGGAGCTGCGATTTCAAGTCAGTCTGCCAGCTGCTTTTGATATACTCCTCAGGAAGGGACCTCCCGGGCCACAAACTCGTGGGCCCTGATCCAGTACTCCAAAATGAAAGGAACGGAGGCTGGCCGTTTTAAAGAGGTGAAAGAGTGAATGAGCCAGCACTCATGGGCCAGGAAGAGAGCAGTCAAGAGAACATCTGAGAACAAACTCCTTAAGAAGCAAAAATAAATCAGCATTTAATGAGGTGCTTTTATAAAGTGATGTGTGTTTCCTATAAAGAGAAATTATGGGATTAGGATGGGAAGAGGAAACATGGGCCATAGAAGCAAATGTTTACTTAGCTACCTCTTTCTGGATTCTAGGGATTGGCTCCCCAGGTCAGTTGTCCTCCATTTCAGGATTTATTTGTGAAATTCCTGAGGTGGGGGCACAGACACACCAAGGTCTTGGCATCAAGAACCCAAACAAATAGAGCACGGGATTATATTTAGCAGATGATAACACAGAAAGCTGAAAAATAGATCGAGGGCAATCAAAGAGGCAAAAAAATTAGTGCTGTTCTAACTTGGAAGGGATGGAACACTAAACTCAAGGTGCAGATCTTTTAGGGAAAGTGGGGAATTTTTCTCTGTAGATCACATATCACTCAGGGTATAAGTGAGGTAGACGGACAAACACAGCTCCTCTTGAGGAAGGGAAGAGAAGACTTGAAAATGCAATACCAAGGAGCTCTGTTGTTTAACATGTGAAAAACAGCAAGACAGATCCACTTGCCGATCATTTAAAAATCGAGAATGTGGGAAAAGAGTTAACTTTTGCTTGTCTCCACACTTCCGTGAACTGTCTTTGACCAAAGCTGCTGTGATTTCATGCAAGAGGATTTTGGAAGGAAAAGTGAACTGAAATCGGTTGTTGGGCTGACTCATTACACTGCTCAAACCGGCACATTAATTACGTACTTTGCACCTCTGTTCCCTCATCTATAAAATGGGTTTAAAAATAATTCTTTCCGTCTGATTGTTGCAAGAATTCAACAAGATAATGTACTGAGGGTGTTCAGCTAACACACTGTCAGAGGTTGTCTAGCATGTGGTCACGATGGTGCTTAAAATATATCTAATAGCTTCTATTTTGATGAGTCGGCTTTTGTGTATTTGTTAACTTAAAATAGAAGGGCTTGTCTGTAAACCCATGCACCTGGAAAATTCATGTACCTGGAAAACGTTCATATGCTTTAGAAAGCAGCGTTTGGAAGATAAACACCTTCACAGTTGTGCAGAAGTTATGTTCCTTCCTTGTGGCAAAATATTTAATGACATATTAACAATATTTATGAAAATATCTTATGGATTTGGAGGAAAAAGCTAAATTTGGTAATAGTAACTGTTGGCTGTCATGTGTAAGAGAGATATCTGTGCAATAATTGACAGTCGATAATAATAGCAGTAATGACAGCTAACACTTACATGGCACCCACTACGTGTGGGGCTCTGGGCCACCCCACGGAGGTTGAGTAACTTGCCCCAGGTCACAGGGAGCAGAGCGAGTGGCAGGGAGGCCTTGGCTGTGCTCTCTCTTACACTGCCTTTTATAATCTTGGTTTTCCAGGTCAAGATTTTTCTTTTCCAATTAGAGGTTTAGATCTTTGAGGCCATGTTGGAAAAATAGAGAACTGATTATCCTTGAACAAATAATAGCTAATAATTACAGAGCACCTATTATATGCCAGACCCTGTTCTAAATAGTCTGCGGGCATTATCTCCTTTTGAGTCTCATGTGGGCCTGAGGTGGGTGGGATTATTATTTGACATTCCACAAGAGGAATGTCATATACCTGTGGGTGATCAACCAGCCTCTACAGCCAGACACATTTTTTTTTAATAGTTCTGTGCCCTTGGACAAGGAACTTGATTGCTCTGAGCTCAGTTTCCTCATCTGTAAAATGGGGATCCTAGTAGTACCTACGTCAGAGGGTGATTCTAAAGAAATAAATTAATGTACGGAAAAGCCTAGAGCAGTACCTGGCAGGCACTAGGAGTTGTCTAAACGTTAATGATTATTTCTTTACTCGACTCCACAAGAATCCTCAGAAGCAGCACTGTCCAATAAATAAATGCGAGCCACAGGTGCAATTTTTAAATTTCTAGGAGCCATATGAAAAAAATAAAAAGGAACAAGCAAAATTAATAAACATATTTCATTTTACTCAATGTATCCAAAATATCATTTTAGTAATCGATATAAAAATTTTTGAGATATTTTACATTCCTTTAAATTTTTTTTTTTTTTTTTTTTTTTGCTAAGTCATCAGGGCTGGTGTGTATTTTCCATCTTACAGCCCATCTCAGGTTAGACTAGCCATACCTCAAGTGCTCAGTAGTCTCATGTGGGTGTCCCATAGCCCAGATTCCTAACCACTCGGCTATATTCCTTCTTTAGGGGTAAGTTCTGTTCATTTTTTACAAGTTCAACAAGCTCAACTCATAGTATTTACAATCTATATTTGTGAGGCATTAAGAAGAGGGAAAAGAGCATTAGGAGATAATGCAAATATTCCAAATCTGCCAAAATATCAGCAAATCTAATTTTAGCCATTACATTTTGGTTTCTATGTTTTGATCATAAATGTGCTCCATGTGCAGAGTGGAACACTGGGAAAGTTCCACAGTTCTATATAGTAGAGCAGGAAAAATCCTCCATATCCATCCACCCAGAAGAGTCAACATTTTTAGCTGATGCTTGTAACCAACCAACGACCAATACATTTACTACTTGTGTGAGCATCTACTTGTCAACTTCCTAGTGCACCTCTTGGTGTTACTTGGGGACAGAAGAGTGACGGCACCCCTTTCTGCAACGTGCTTGCCTCTCCACAGAAGCAGTGGACCATGCTTGAAGTAACTGAAATACTAGGTATGATATGAAAAGGCGCTGTGAGAGGCACAGAAGATAAGGTCTTGACAAGGCTGTTGAACAGGAGCTGGGCTGATTGTGAAAGAAGAATTAAAAGGTCAACATGCAGAAGAACTAACCAATGATGTTATCAGCCAGGGTAGCTGTTAAGAGTGTGAACTTTAGATTCTCCAGCCCCAACCTGGCGTCCTGACTATGATCACTTACTGGTGGGTGACCTTGAGCAAGATAGCTAGGATTTGCCAGCCTTAGTTTTATGATCTGTAAAATGGGTTGATGATAGTGGTATCTGCTCCATAGATGATGAAAGGATTAAATGAGAAAACTAATATACAATACTATCAAAAAATGACAGCCAGAATTTATATTACTATCACCCTTTAACAGTTGTGGAGAATGGATTAAGTAAAGCAGGAAGAAGGTCAGCATTCTCTCACCTCAGAGTTTAAGGTTGCAAACTGGTGACCCCAGAGGTCAAATTCCATATACAGACATGTTGTGTTCAGTTCACAGAGTATTTCTAACATTTTTGGAATGAGGCAAATTCACATACAAATTCAGATTTTGAAATACAGGAAAATTAAGCAACTTTGGGTCCACATTCCCCTACATGGCAACAATGGCTAGGAAACCATGCATTTATTTTGACGGGGCATGGACTTTGCTAGAATCCCTCATCCTTGAGGATCTTTCCTGATGCTTTTGATTAAGTTCTTTCTGTAATAACTTGCCTTAAGGGTTGAGAACTCCTCAAGGTGATAGAGGTTAACACAGAGTATACTGCTGGTGGGAATCTGGCACCATGAGGAAGACATTTGGGGACGGGGTGGGAATCCTCTTCAGTGCCCTCCATGAGGCAGGAGCAGTGGTTTTCAAGCTCTAGAGTTAAAATTCAGATTTCTGGGCCCCATCCCCAGGGTTTCCGTTCCAATAGGTCTGGGGTGGGGCCTGAGAATGTACATTCCTCTCAAGTTCCCGATTAAGGCTGCCGCTTCTGGTCCCTGAATCCACCGTTTGAGAACCACTGACATAGAGGGAAAAAAAAATTTTTTTCCGAAATGCAAATTACTTGGCTTTGATTACAAAGGTAATATTTCCCTTCCATAAAATAAAATGCAGACAATGCGGAAGGGTAGAAAGCAGAAAGTGAAAATCTCCCCACTAAGTAATTGCTGTCAACAGTTATTTTCTACTCTCCTAGAATTAAGAAAAAAAAGTTAATTTTGTTTAATCGTTTCTTTATAAACTGATGCAATAAGGGCTATACCATATAATTTAAGGGTTGTACAGTTTTATTTATTTTTTCCTTTCTAGATTGGCTTGAAATAATACAAAATTAAATAGAAGAAATATGTGAGGGGCAAGAAAAGGTATATGTCATGTGTCCTATGCCCCCCGGCAAGAGCAAACTTCGAGACTCTTCACATACGTAAGGCTGTGTTCAATTTGCAAATCCCCAGAACAGCCTTAGGGAAGCTACTCTCGTTTTTTCACATTATTCTCATTTCACAAATGAAGAAAGAGAGGTTTAGCAATGGAAAGTGACTGCTGTAAGGTCACACAGCCAGCGCCAGTGGGCTGGATTTGAACCCAGCAGCTTTGCAGTTAGGCCGTTGGCTCCCTGACCTCCCACCCACCCCTTCTACCTATCGTTACCCTTGGCATTTACTGACTGCCTCCAAAATGCAGACTCCATGCTAAACATTGGGTATACCAAGAACTCAGGAAGTGAAGGCCGGTAGAGGGGTTCCAACCTCCTGCTTTTGAGGTCATGGGCTCCCTGTGGACCGCTCGCTTCCCCAGGAAAAGGCACACAGATGCAGCATTTGGTGTGCAGTTTCAGGGGTTTCATAGAAATTCTCCAAACTTATTCATGGGCCTCCTAAGGCTCCCAAGACAAGGATGCCTGGATTTGTAGCATGATCCCTGAATTTTATCACACAAGAGCTCGAAGAATGACGTGGCTTGTCCATGCAATTGAGCTCAGGTGTTTTATGTCTTACACGATTTGAGTGAATGTCTTGGCTACAGTATTCTTATTTCTAGATTATGGAACTATTAGACACAGGGCAGGCCTCAAGGGCTGCCCCCAGGACCCCACACTCAGAAGGGCCCCTGTGAGCTTGGTTTCATGCTCTGCCGGTGCCATTTTGAAGTTGTTAATGATGCTTGAACAAGGGGCGCCATGTTTGCATTTCGCGCTGGGCCCTGAAAATTACGTAGTGGTCCTCAATAAACGCTGTGACAACCAACAGAGACCCCTGAGGACTGAACACTTGAAACATAATTATCGGGCGGGTATTAATTCATTTACTCTGCACAATAACCCAGCGTGATCGGTCCTAGTTTTACCCCCATTTTAACAGAGGAGGAAAGCATTTTGCAAATGCAGTAAATCCCTGAAATATCTCTTGTTACTTAGTAATCAGTGAGCCTTATTAGTGAGTAATGAGTCCAGAATTTTGCCTCTTTGCATAAATTCCCCATCTATTTAAAACCCCCATATCATTGAGTCTCTGGGGATCTTGCCCCAGTTGTGCGGATATTTTCTTGGTGAAAATATCCTGTTATCTTGAATGTCCTGGTGCTAATCAGTGGCATTTTGATCCTGATTAATCTACTGATCACTCCAGATAGTAATGAAGATGATCGGCTACCCCAAATGGAGACAATTGTGTCTGCAGATAGTTCTCAAAGCAACTAAAAGTGGTTGTGTTGTGTCTGGTGGGGGCAGGAGGGAGAAGTAAGGTTGGTGGCCCCTAAAAGCTGGAAGTAAACAGCCTGTCAGGAAAGAGGCTGCCATTTCAGCCACAGATGGGACACCTCTGATTTCAGTTCAAGGCAGGAGAGGAAGCTGGCTTATCAGGGCAGAATTCAGCCCAAGTCGGTTTACAGCCTGGAGATCGATGAATAGCTGAATTGTGATCCTTTAAAAACAACATGGATTGTGAACACACAAGAGACCTGCAATTTTTTTTTTTCTTTTTGTACTAAAGAAATCTGTGGTATCTTTAAACTCTAAAAGAAATACATTTCCTAATTAGTCTTCTCGAATAAAATGCTTTTTACATTTCTGTGTTCCAAGTGTTATTTTCTCATAATTATTGGATTAAAATTGAAAGAAATTCTTTGAAAACCATGTTGCTGTAATATTAGAACTGAAATTATAGCAGACATTTCCATCATTTCCATGCTATTGCCTATGGAGATTTTTTTACCTTTTAAATTATATAAATTTGTGAAAATTTTTTTCTGTGAGAAACCTCGGCATCTTTTCTTTCCTTCTTTCATCATCCCTTCCTCCCTTTTCTTTTCTCCCTCTCTCTTTTTCACCCTGCCTCCTCTCCCTTTCTTTCTTTTGTTCATTCTTGTTCTCTCTCTTTCTAGAAATGGACTGCTCTATCATTTTGTATGGTGTGTACTCTTAACTACATAATTTTACATATTACATTCTTTCATGAGTAATTCATTAATAATAGTAACACACACTTGATTTAAAAATATATCTAAATATTATTATTGAGCTTGACCGCATTAAATATAATATGCAGACTGGAGATAGAAATTCCTAAGTGTGTTTTTGAACATCCAAGAGCTACGTTCTGTGACAGGAACTGTGAACACTGAGCTGATGAAAACCCAGTTTGAAAAATTATTACTTTATTTTTAACATTTGCTGAGGTCCATGCTAAGAATTTTAGACGAATTATCTGATTAATCCTCACAACCACCCAACAAGGTAATAATATTATCCTTGTTTCGCTCAAAAGAAAAGCCCAGAGAGGGTAAGTGACCGGCCCAAGGTCACACAGCTACTAAATGGTGGTGCTGGACAGGAAAACAGATCTATTGGATTGCTGTCGGCCTGATTACCAACTCCTGTGCAGTTGAGTTGAAAAGAGAACCCAAGAGGGTAAGGCATTCACACAGCCTGGATATAATCGCTTGACTTGTTTCTGCTTCCCTTCACTGCAAATAAAATGGTAAGGGTGATGTCTTTTGATTTGATTCTGTTTTGGTCTTCAAAGAAAGAAGACTCACTGTTTCTAAGTATTAAAGCTCTCGAGTTAGACGCTCTGTGTTTGGATCTCAGCTCTCCCACTAATAAGTTGTGCGGATGTGTGACAGTTTCTTCACTTTTCAAGTCTCAGATTCCTAATCCTGAAAATGGGGATAATAGTGAGATGTACTTAATAAATGTGTGGAATAAATGAGAAGATCCATGTAAGATAGAAACAGGGGTGTTTCAGTAAACCCAGGTGTGCTGGTCAATGACTGAAATTGTTTTAAAAAGTTGACAACATTTAACAATTAGGAAATTGCTTTTTTGTAAACCCTAGACTTCTGACTTCTAACATTTTTTACTTTTCAAAATTAAAAAAGGAAATGGACTTTCAAGAATGAATTGGAAGAGGGATAGGAAGGATACTTCGTTGAGGATGCTAAAATAATTCAAAATATTATTGTGATGATACTCTCTTCAGGGGCAGGGGTGATGTGAGATGCAAGGACACAGTTGATGCCCGGCCAGAAAAATGGCAGGGGAAATGTTCAAAACAGGCACTTCTACTGCCGGCCCCCAGCTTATTTATTTGTTTATTTCCTGTCTCTCATACTCGAATGCAAGCCCTTGAGGACAGAGACTGGGGCTGTTTGTTCACTATGGGCATGTCAGCACCCGATGGCACACAGAGGTGGCAGGTGCTGGGTGACCACTTATTGAAAGAAGGCATGGATGACCTCCACCATTTCTAACTTCCCCCCTCCCTCCCTTGCTTCCTTCTTTTCCTTCCCTCTCTCCCTCCCTCACTTCCTTCCTCCCTTCCTCTTTCCCTCCCTCCCTCTCTCCCTTCCTCCCTCCCTTCCTGCCTCCCTTTTCCCAGGTAGGTATTTGCTATTACTTTGCTTAATCTTTTTGAACTCAATCTTGAAATTTCAACAAGGTGAAACCTTAAACTCATCACTTCTTTTAAACTTGAAATAGTAAACATGTAGATGTTGATAAGAACTGTATCTGCTCTTGAGTCTTAGGGTTAGTTTGTGTGAGAATTTTTCTATTGCTTCCAAACCTGTCCTTGTAAGGGAGAGCATTTTACCCACAGCCTGCTGCTACGGAAGCTGTCTGCTGTCACACTCATGTGTCTCCACTGAGGTCCTAGCACGGAGGCAGCAACTACAGGGAGCAGTTACCACTCCTAGGGCTGGGGAACGAAAGGAAGGTGCTGGATTATTAAAATCGAGAAGCTTGGAGGAAGGTCCTATGTTGCTGAGGAGGGGGCTTGACTATTGGGGTTGCCTCTGAGGTTAGAGAAGGGGCCCTGGAGGCCTAGGACTGAAACCCAGGGAGGGGGTGCTGACTAACCGATTCAGGTGTCTCTGAAGGGGGCAGTGTGCTAAAGCTGGTTCTTCAACTCTTGGAAAAACTGCAAAGTGGACTCATCTGGTGCTATTGGGAAGGAACTGATGTTGGGGTGAAAAGGGTGACCGGGATGACACTCATGAAACCGGTTGCAAACAGCAAGGAGCAAGTCCCTTCTCCCTCCTCCAGTCCTACAGTCTCCCTCTAGATTCCCTATTGGGAGAGCCTACAAGGGAGCAGCCAGCAAACCAAGAATGCAGTTTGCAGAATCCCAGCCCCAGCTTAACAGCATAGCAAATAGAAGGATGGGTTTGTAGTAGAAGGACGATGGCTTACCAACTGGTAGAGTCCCCCTCTTTGGTGTCACAGCTGCTTTGCATTCTCTCCTTCACAAATTTGAACTTCTACGTGGCAATGAAATAGCTTGATATTTCTGCCTAGCAAGGTGCAACTATCCTTTGTACAAACAAAAATGCTTTCACTCTTCCCCTAAAATGAGGAGGCACAAAATCACAAAAATCATTATATGCAGCTCTAGGAGCTAGTCACAATGTCCATCTCTGGTTTAAGTCAGACGATGGTGACTCCCCAGCTCTGGTCAAGCTTCTTGAACTCCTGGGTGGTGTGGAAATGCCACACAATTAGGGTCAATAGTGAGTAATAAGGTTCTGTCTCTTATGGATTCCAATGCAAGTTATAGGGAGAGAATGTGGGTAGTGCACACCGTGAAGAGCAGTGGAAAATCCAAAGTGATAAGTAACAAAAGCTGTAAGGTAAAGAGAAGACCTGAAGAATGCAGAAGATTCAGAAGAACCTCACCTTCAGTTATGTTCTGAATGAACTGAAACTTGGGCTAATATTAGCAGTCAAAATTACCCTTGAAAATTCTCAAACATCCCATAAGATATCATGTCACTTCCTAAGTCCAAGACAACCTGCCGTTGGGGAAGGCTTGCACCTGTTGAAGCACGTGACTTGTATGTAAAGGCCAGACTAGATCCATGGTGTTGTGCACCTCATGGTGAGATGCTCAAACTAGGAGAGAGCCCCCCGGGAAGTGATGCCCTCAAAGGGGAGGGAAAATTCTTGTCTTCTGCTTTTGCTCCTTTCACGGCCAAGTCCATTGAGTGAAATGCTGGGGACAGAGTCGGGGAGGGGAGGAAGAGTGACCTGCATCATTTGTGTGGATAATTTTTTCCTCTCCCCACTCTCCTCCCAAGAATTGGACAATTCCCAGAAGTGAATAAGATAGGACCCTAGAGCTCTTTCTTGGCAGTGGCAAGAAAGGTAGAAGATGGAGATGTTGAGTCATCCGAGAGGAAAGGTCAATGCAATCATCAAACTTCACTTTACTGGCTGCCAACTCTGTGACCTTGGCCAACAGCTGGACTTCCCTGTGCCTCAGCACCTGCCGGGGCTATTGGAAGGACTTCCATGTAGGAGCACTCGAGAAGGGATGGCCAGTGGTGTTACTGCTAATGAGCACTTCTGTTTAAAGGGCCGGGAGGTGGGGAGAAGGGAGGTCAGGTGCCTCAGTCATAAAGATCAGCCTGAGAGCCCTCTTGTTCCAGAATTTCTCTCCAGCATCCTCAAGGGTAAATTCTGACTGCTGATTTTTGCCTCTTACAGCTTTTTGCCTCTTACTGGGTTCCTGGAGTCACCCTACCTCCCTTAGCTCCATCTGTTTTATTATTCCTGGTTACCTTAATTCAAAATAGCCTAAGTCAATTTTCTCAAAATGGCCAAATCAGTAAAAATATGGGGAGATGATTCTAGATGAAGCTAGATCTTTCTCAATCCTTCTGATTAGCTCAAGAAGAAAAGTTTCAGTTGGAGGCTAATAGGTCTTTAACACCTCTCTAAAAAAACCAAAAGATAGGCCTCCAGCCCATAGTATCCAGCTAGAATTTGATACCATTATTTGAAAGGTTATCTTCTATTTATGGAAAGCCATATCATTTTCCATTTTCCTTAGTGATCTACTTGCCTGTGTAAAGAAGTTTATTTAGGCAAATAAGTATTTGAAGAAAAAAAGTATCAAGTAACCAATAGTTTGGGCAACGTCTGGCTGTTGCAGACATCCTGAAGGCAACCATGGAAAAGACTGAAGTTTGGGAAACCCTGGCCTAAATGACACAAAGTCATTTAGGAAAGTTAGAGGTGGCAAGTGCTGTCCTTTCAAGAAGATCCTTGCCAGGGCTGGTTTTCCAAATGAATCAGAAGGGACACGGCCACAGCATTTCAGTCACTGGATATTGAAGATGTGAAGAAGTTGTCCTAGAGGAAGGGACAAATTGACCAGGATAGGAGCGGCGGGGGCCCCTCAGGGCTCAGGAAATGGCTGCTTTGTACCAGCCAAACAGCAGCCCCACGTTATTTCTGTAACAAAAAGATGACGAGGAAGCCATGCGCCATGGGGCCTTCTGGAAATGACTGCAGGGAGGAGGAGGCATTTGAGTTGGGGGTGGTTTGCTTTTAGATGAAGAAGATAGAGATGAAGAAGAGGTGACCCAGTGTGAGAGAAAGTCATTGGGGTGAGATTGTGGGAGCAGATGTCTTTAGATACCAGCAAGCAGTTTCTGAAATAAAAGGGTAATTTATAAATAGGTTATGCAGGATCCTAAATAAACATCATGCTTTGGGAAGCAGACCATTGAAAGTTTTTTAACAAAGGTGAGGCATGATTCCACTGATATTTTAGGTAACATCACTTACAGCAATCAAACAAACGTGATTACTATTTGCTAGTTACATATTTACAAAGTGCCAGCCACATAGTAAAACAATGTGAATACAATAATGTGGGGAAATAATGATGAGTCAAAACAGACATGGTTTCTGGGGTAGCAGCCTCTAATCTGGCTCACTTTCTGAAGCTCACACCCTTGCGAGCAGGCTAAACCCAGTGGCTGGCTTGTAACGTATAGACTACAATGAAAGTGAAGGGATGTCACATCAAATATTAGGTTTTGAAAAATGGCAACTTCCCTCCTGTTCACTGCCAGAGCCACCCAGTTAAGCCACATTCAGATTCCCAACCCACAGTAACTGCAACAATAACTATTTGTTTTTTTAAGCTGCCAAGTTTTAAGATAATTTTTTATGCAGCAATAGATAACCAATACAGACTCGGTGCTCATGGAGTATACAGTCTAGTAGGGGCAACAGAAGCCAGTCAAATACTGACACCAATTAGTATAAAATGGCAGCTGTGCCAGCTGCAGTGGGAGGGAGGTGGTGAGGAAGTCTGGGCCCACCAGGGAGCAGCCTGACTTGGAAAGGCAGCCCTGGGAAACAATGGCTGAGCTGGGATGCCAAGAGGGTGTCAGCATGAACCCGGCAACCAGAGATGGGAAAAGCATTTCTGGCAGTGGGAACAGCATATGCAAATGTCTCATGAAGAAGCGGGGAGGGGCTGAAAGAATACCAGGGAGGCTGGAGCCCAGATGAGGCTAGAAAGGGCCAGCAGGGGTTAGGTCCCCTAGCACCTTACAGGCCACTTTAAGGGGTTTGATCTCTATCCTGAGCCCAGTGGAAAGTGTTTCAGCAGAGGGCTGGCATGCTCAGATTTACTCAGGCAGTGGAGTGGGGAGAACGGATTGTGGGAGGACAAGAGTGGAAGCAGGAAGACCAGTTTGGAGGCTCATGCACTTGTCCAATCTAGAGAGGAAAGAGGATGGGATGTGTGTCAGGGGAAGATGAAGATGTGTGGACAGCTGAAAGATTCTTGGGCTGTAAAATTGGTAGGACTTGTTGATGGACTGGTCAGGGAGGGTAAAGAGGAAGGAGATGTCAAGACTGACTCATAATATTTTTAACTGGAGAAGCAAGAGAGACTGGAGAGAAGCTATTAAATTATCTAGGCAAGAGGTCATGAAAACACTAAGTCAATAACAGTGGGACTGGAAAGGAAGAAGGACCCGGGGACATTGCAGAAATAAAATCAATAAGACTTTTCTGCTGTTAGGTGAAGGTCTTATGGGAAAGGAACGAATCTAGAAGAACACCAGCCCCAAGTGTTTTCCTTTTCTCTGTCTTGAATATGCAGAATGTGATTATGAATACAAATCACATGAAATACCCTCAAATCTCTCCATTTATGCAGAAATGAGCTGGAAGCAGCACCAAAAGAGAATAATAGAGCTTTTAAACATCAACAAAGTATTATTATTAAGGCCAGGAGAAAAAAACAAAACAAAACAAAACAAAACACTGTTTTAATGAACCCATGATTTGGGACTTTTTGTAGCCATAGAAACTGACTTGGATAACT